>NW_027491553.1:0-636798 GCF_021521415.1 Bidens hawaiensis
AATCTTAAAGGGTTCAAGTGTTGAACTCCAAATCAGGGGGGGGGACCTTCATGGGTTAAAAATAAGCTCATAAGGAATTCGGGTGTTGAATTTCCAAATAATAATAGGGAGTAAAATTAAGGATTTCTGGTGTTGAAATCCCAAGGAATTCGGGTGTTGAATTCCCAAAGAATAACGTGGAGTAATTATAAGGATTATGGGTGTTGAAATCCCAAGGAATTTGGCTGTTAAATTCCAAATGAAAATAAAACATATTTTTATAAAATGGTGTACTAAACGAAAGCTAATAAAAATATGTTTAAGGAAAATCACCCTAAATGGTTGAAGCTTCATGGAAGGAACTGGACTGTCAAGAGAACCCTACTCATGTATAAAAGTTTGTATAATAAAGTTTATTCATAAAGAAATATGTTTTCTTGTACAATATATATTTTCATAACACACGTCACCACGAGTGACATATTTTGGATGTAAGCTGAGACCTACTCTGATTTGTATTTTGCAAAAGTATTATATATATAAAAGAAAAAAAATTTAGGGTGTTTCATGTTGGTATCAGAACACAGTTCGAGAGATTTAAGTATTCAAGATAAATAATTAGACTCGAACCATAAGTGCTCTTGATAAATAAACGAGAGGGTTCAGTCCAGAAGCGGTCCTTGGAAGCTACAAAGGGAGTTTTGTATGGGTGCATAAATGTAAATAAAAGAGAAAATATATGTGAAACAAGTATTTATTAAACTTAAATACATAAAACTAGTACAGGTAACTAAGGTCGTCTCCACAGGGAATCAATGGAAAGTGAAAGTAAAAATCATATTAATTAATTATTATATTAGGTCCATACGGTGAGCAGTTTATAGAAGATTATTTAATAACACACGATTACTTTAAATGAGCTGTAACAATTATGAAAGAACGATTCACTTCAGGTTCAGGTAATGTGATGACCGACTAATCACAGATTCATAGAATTTAATTGCGTAGTAATTACTAAACCTAATAGTTGGGTTGTGATGACAAACGATACCCTAACCGGATTGCTAACACAAATGAACCCCAGTTTACCCAATTACCAGTTTAATGTATGAAAATCAAGTATAAGCAATGACTAGCGATTACTGGTTCAATGACACAAGAGCTAACCCTAAATGTGATGAACACAACTAGAAAAGTGATGCAGAGTTTGATAATCAAAAGCATAAACTGTTTAGACAATCAATTCATAATGTAAAACAAGATTAAAGAACATTAAATCAAGTTCGTACTCATTCAAAACATAGAATCTGATCAAAGTTAGTTTACATGAAACCCTAGCCAAAAGTGAATACAATGGTTTTAGCCTGACATTGGCATCACAAAGAAATCGCTTATCTGATGAAAGGATAAAATCATGCGATGAACTCACGAATCGGAGGCTTCAGGATGGTGGAAAATCGTCCTAGGGATTCTCTCTGATTGCTGGAATGAAAGATAGGTCGAAATAGGGGCTCAAAACTGATTATATCAAGTTAGGGTTCTTTTTCCCCGTTTTTATGTTGTTTCGCGTCGCACAAAGCGTTTTATCCACTCCGTTCGCGTCGTGCGAAGTAAACTACCCTCATAGTCAGATTTTTCTCATAGAGAAACCCGAAATCCATACATTATGGGTTTCGTAACTCATTTTTTAGACCGAGATTTGCCCGTTTTACTAAAAGACACTTTCTTGTTAACCTGTCTTTTTAAGTTTTCGCTTTGGCTTCGGGTTTCTCATCCAAACCATTCCCGAATCCTTCTTAACCATCCATACATGTTTCCATATGCTCCCTTATTCTATAGGCTTTCTTAATATTCATATGGATGGCTTTGAATTAGCTCGTTTAAGCTCCGAACACCTGCAATCATAAAAGAACTCAAAGTAATTGTGTTCGCTGAATATAAACAATTAAAATACATGAAATAACACATATATACACAAGATTTATACCCGACCATCAGCCGCCACTGACATTCGTTTGTTTACTTGGTTCGCCACAAGAGCAAAACTCTATGGCGTAACACACGATGAGATGAAAACCCATATAGGATCGAGATTGAACTGATAACCTTACAAGGCTTATCTCAAATAATTTATTCCCATAATCTATCAAAAGCGACACATGTGGGGATCAAACTTAAATCTCCACTAAAGAACCTAAATCTTCCAACCACTAAGCAACAAGTGGTGGATTTGTAACATGATTATTAGTTTATATGATTTTTTTGGATATATTTTTTGTTTTCTCTTATATGAATTTTCATAAAAATAAATTCTTGCTATATAAATTGTAATACAGTTTATCTTAAAAATATTATTTAAAACAAACCTGCTAAAGGGATAATCTGGTAAACAAGTATTATTTTTGCAAAAGTGGAATTTATTGTCGATTTGTAAAATATATATCTTAATTACTAGAATCGGAGGTATGGTTTTCCGGGGAAACGCCAAACCCAACTCTAAAGCCAGCATGGGCCCGGTTAAGACAACATAGTCTACCTAGAGTGGGGGAAACAAGGCTCTCCAAATTTGGAGAGTGCGGTAGCCTAAATACAAGAAAGTCGTAGATTTAAAAAAAGTTACTAGAATCGGAAACTTTGCGGACAATATCTTACAATTAGATGTAGAGATCCAATCTAAGGGGTAATTTGGTTGTTACATCATACTTATGATAATATAAATAAAAGAATTTTGTTTACTTAATGGTGTGTTATTATTTATTTAAGTTAAATAATAATAATAATAATAATAATAATAATAATAATAATAACTTGGGCAATAGAAGATGGAATAAGAGATGGTTATGGGCCTTAGGTCCTTGGGCTTAGGGGTATTTAAACACCATTAACCTACCTAAAACCCCAAACCCTTATTTCCACCTTTTCCTCCACACACTCAAAAACACACACAAACACTCTCCTTCATCCTGGATCCAGATCCGAGCAAGAAAGAGTGTGATTTGTAGCTGATTTCCATAGACAAACAAGAAACACTTCTAGATTCACGTTTCAAATAAAGCCCGAAGCAAGAAACACGTCCATATCTACGTCTAGACTCAAACCCGAACCGAAAAAGGTAGTTCTTAATATAAATGTTAGGTTTTAGATGTCGGTTTGTTTTAAGATTTGGTACTAAGGAAATCGGACCTTACCATGTAGGAAAAACATAAACTTATTATTAGTAAACAAGTTGTTTGGGATGGGTCGGGACGAACTAGTGACGTTCAGACCGTGTTAAATTAAGAAATGAAGTTGTTATGACCAAAAACTCGTTATATTGATAAAACAATCATTAATGATTGAAAGATAACGGTTATAGTTGAGAGGCAAGGAAAAGCATATTCGAATCGATTTCTTGAGAAAACTCGATTAATTTAGAAGATGTATCGAATCAAAAAATGATCAGAATCGATAAACGAAAAAAATCGATTGAAAACTCGATTTGATTAAAAAAATCCGATTTGATTAGGATGAAAACTCGATTCGATTAGAATGAAAAATCGATTCGATAAGAATGATCACTCGGTCCGATTAGAATGAAACTCGACTCAAATGAAACTTGATTTGATTGGTTTAGTGAAAACTCGATTCGTTTAAAGATACGATTTTGTAATGAAAGTTGACCTCAGCCAGGGCTTTGCCCTTGGACCCTGCTAGTAGGGGTGATAAAGATATCTGAAGTTCAGAGATCCAAAATTCTGGATATTCGATCGGATAGTGGATCGGATATCCGAATTAAATCTGGAAATTAAAAAAAACCTATTTTAAAAATAAACTTACAACATTTCAAGATCCAACTTTTCCATTCCAACAAACTAAACACAAATTATTAAAATTACAAACAAATAAGTAAATAACACATGATGAGACGATTGACGAAGTATGGTGGTGCCGATTGACGAACTGACGAGGCTGTGTTGGTGACGATTGACGAACCGACAAGGCTGTGGTGGTGACGACTGACGAGGGCTGTGGTGAAAACAGTGAGATGAGGGCTGGAGGTGGTGAGTGGTGACAGATTGACAGTGAGAGACGAGAAAGTGGAGCTATTGCCTGTTGCAGTGTTGGAGTGTTGGTAGACTGGTTCAGATATGGTTGAAATGGAAGAACAAAAAAAGAAGTGATGGGGCTGTAGATTTGAACAAAAGGAGAATAGGGTTTATAACAACTCTTAATTTTTGATATATAAAATAATATTATAAAATATTAAATTTAATATTTCGGATAGTTCGGATTTCCGAACTATCCGAAATATCTCAGAATTACTATCCGAATCTGAATTTTCGGATATCCGAAATTTAGGATTTTGGATTCAGATATTTCTGAATACCCCTACACCTGCTAGAGGCTTCTGCCTCTTGGACCCTGCTGCAAGGGCGCTGCCCCCGGACCCTCGTACGTTGGGTTTTACTAACCCAGAAATATGATTTGACTAGGGGTAGTTAAGTTACAATTGTAAATTTTTGAACGGTTAGTCATGCCCAACTGGTGTGGCCTCAAACTCAGAAAGGAACCAGGTCCATGTGAGTTCTAACCCCTTTTCTCATTGAATGTTTTCAGGGCTGTGTGCATACATGTAAGACTAGAAGTATACATATGCATATATATATATATATATATAAATATATGGTGAGCATGAATGCTATTGTAGAGAATGAATGAATGTTTGTAAAAATTTGTCACGGGTGTTTGATTTTCTATATGTAATTGTAAGAGACAAGTAAGAGTAGAATGTAAGAGTCAAGGTGGTAGGCCCTTCTAATACCTAGGCCATAGTAGAGTGGCCGACTCTATGATATTAGTCCAAGAGTTAGGGCGACATACCCATATAATATATGTGCAAGAGTTATGGCGGTAGACCCTTATAATATATGTGCAAGAATGCATGAACAATTTTATGATTATGTAAGAATGTGTATGACTAAATATATGTATACGTAAAAAGTAAGAAAGTAAGTACAGGTCGAGGGTAAGAATAGTATCTCCGGATATGAATATGTATGATAAATGTGTAAGACTAATATGTGACATGTTAAACTAGAACTCACTCAGCTAGCTGACTTTTAGTATGCACGCAGGTGAGTAAAATTAAACAGATGGCTTGAGGTGGGACATATGGCATCGAAGAATAAAGTCTGGCATCCGAAGAAGAAAGAGTCATGTTGTTGGTGCATTTTGTGACCGTCGCTATGCAATTCTGACCAGCGGAGACGAAGTGGTGAAGTTAGAACAACTTCACCATAGGCGAAGTTAGAACAACTTCGCCTACAAGCCCAGGCTCAAGCCTAAGCCCGCGAAGTTGGTTATCTATATATATGTGTGTCTTGTTTAGGGTTTGGTATCCAGAAAAACTGAGAGTATTTGTGTAGCTGTCATTGTTTAGAGAGAAACAGCTAGAGAGTGTTGCGTGGGCAGACCCGAGGTAGAGCTCACCTCGGGTCGGCCATGTTTTTGTTTTTGTTCGGTATGTAACGTGTTATGGTTATGTTATAAAGGATCTGCAGATTCGTTTTATCCCATTCGTGTGTTTGTTTATGTGTAATCGTGTTCTTCGTCTCCAACACCAAAAACGAGTCTAGGAGGATTCCGCACTCCTAGACCTCGTGCGGATCTCGTATCAATCACCATCGCACCGTGGACTTACAAGTGGTATCAGAGCCTTAGGCTCTTATGCTATGGTTCGAGATCTGCGGTTTGGTGTTTTCAGGCCGTTTCTGATATGTTTTTGGCCAAACAGACGTCGTCGGCGAAGTTATGGGGTTCAGGCGAAGTTGTCGTTAAAATTTTAGGGTTTTGGCGAAGTTGACCTTTTTGGCGAAGTTGACTTTTTGGCAAAGTTGACTTTTTGACGAAGTTGACTTTTTGGCGAAGTTGACTTTTTGGTGAAGTTGACTTTTGGCGAAGTTAAAAAAAAAATTGTTTGGAGTTTTCGTCTGAATGGCCAGGTTTACACGATTATTGTGAGACCGAAAACGTTTGTTCCGACAAAGAGTGAAAATTGGTATCTCTTGGTCTTATGTGTGAACAAATACGGGTCAACTATGGCTATGTAGTTGAAGTTGCGAATGGGATATTGTTTGAAACTGGATATTGACACATATTTGGGTGTTTTTGGGCCAAGAAATAAGTGTTGTTCGAGGTTGACCAACTGAAGAAAGTCAAATTTTGTTCGGGTTTTCGTCATTACTGGATTGCGGTCAGAGCATATTATTTATGTTATTTTCAAGGCGTTCGAGAATTGGATCCTGAAAACGTGGGATACGAGCATCCGGGATGCTTGTTTATTAAGGTGAAAATCTTGGAACAAGTTGGATTTAATCGGGAATTAAAATGTTTAAGTTCTTGATCGTTATCCCTGGTGATTGAAGATGCTTCGGATTTATTAATGGTCATGTGTGTTAGATTCTGTCAAGGTGGTTTTGTGATGAAACTGATCACTTGATGTTGAGTAGTTGAAGATTGAACCTTATCTTACTATGCAATTCCGACTAGTTGGGTGAAGTTGTGGAGGGAGCACAACTTCACGTGTTGGTGAAGTTAGAAGAACTTCACGTGTTGGTGAAGTTAGGAACAACTTCACGTGTTGGTGAAGTTAGGAACAACTTCACGTGTTGGTTGAGATGATCGATTAGGCATGGGGATGCAGGTCAAAGATCTCGATCGATATTGTTCGGAGGAGCTTACATTGAAGGGGAGATCTGATATGGAAGACGCCGGGTGATTGGTAGATTTGTGGAGCTATAAGACAGTTTCATACACGGCTGGTTGAAGACATGATGGATGTTGCACGTATATGTGAAGTTCAAGTTTGAAGATCACAGTGCAATCGAGTCCTACCAGAAGAAGAAAACAGAAGATCATCAGTTAAGGGGGTGTCTGTTGGTGCATGTTTGTTACAGATGATCTTTTGTGTTTGTTAGATTTCAGAGCAACGGTCAAAGGGGAGTCTGTTGGTGCATTTTGTGACCGTCGCTATGCAATTCTGACCAGCGGAGACGAAGTAGTGAAGTTAGAACAACTTCACCATAGGCGAAGTTAGAACAACTTCGCCTACAGGCCCAAGCCCAAGCCCGCGAAGTTGGTTATCTATATATATGTGTGTCTTGTTTAGGGTTTGGTATCCAGAAAAACTGAGAGTATTTGTGTAGCTGTCACTGTTTAGAGAGAAACAGCTAGAGAGTGTCGTGTGGGCAGACCCTAGGTAGAGCTCACCTCAGGTCGGCCGTGTTTTTGTTTTTGTTCGGTATGTAACGTGTTATGGTTATATTATAAAGGATCTGCAGATTTGTTTTATCCCATTTGTATGTTTGTTTATGTGTAATCGTGTTCTTCGTCTTCAACACCAAAAACGAGTCTAGGAGGATTCCGCACTCTTATACCTCGTGCGGATCTCGTATCAATCACCATCGCACCGGGGACTTACACATGTTGTGTTTTATGTTTTGAATTTGAAAGACAAGTGCTAATGTTATTAGGAAGAGTTTTTGATATCTGTAACAGATGGTTGAAGTTTTTATTATTCCGCATAAGTACTAATTCACTTTGATATTTAGAATTATGTTTATGAGTAAATCCAACGCTAATGTAGGGCACCGGGCTCGGGGCCTTACATTGGTAGCCTCTTATAATTTCCATCTTAATAGGCATGTCACGTGTAGGTCGGTTTGGACATATTGGGTCAGTGGGATTCATTAATAATGTAATGAGTTTATGGGTTGCAGTTAGAGTTTTATTATATTTGGTAATGTCTTTGGCTAGTAAGTTAGGTTAGTCTATATAAATCGAGTTATGGTTAGACATTAGAAACACACATGAGATTCAACCAAGTTAGGGTTCATCTAGAGAAACACGAGTTATGTGTAATAGGGGGTTTTTGAGTTATATTTCCTCTATATAATATTTAGAGTTATTCAATATTAATTATTGTGTGTTTACATTTTGGTGAGTTGTATCAATTCGTACTTGAATTGGTATCAGAGTGGTTGCGCTCTAGGTGGTTGTCAATCAAAGTTGTGATCGATAAGGAGGAATTGATTTTTGGAGTAGTCGTGCTCGAGAAGGAGATCAGTGATCTAGAATTTGTTCCATCTGTCATCCGACATTTCTTGAGTGTTTATTCGATCAAACGATCAAAGTAGTGACCGTGATTTGAGATTAGGGTATTGATTAGAGTATGTTTCTTTTCATCAAAATTGTAACAACTCGGAATTTTAAATTACTATTATATTAACTGTTACCCGACCCGCTTTTATGTTCTGGTTATTTTATCAAATAAAAATACCGCATTTATCGAGTTATTCAAATTATTATAATATTATTGTTAATTATTTATTTAATATATATTTATAACTTTCAAGATATGGCAACTTTAACCCTAAACTAAGCTTTTGTCCAAATATGTTTCCATTCCCATATTAGAAAGACTAAAGTGTAAATTATATATTATAACCCCCCAAACCTGTTTACCCTGATCCAAACCCGTTAACCCACGACCCGATTAACAAACCCGTTTATACAATCTCGTGGTTTGGACCTCAATTCTCGTAACCATTATGGAAATTGAATCAAATCGCACGTTATACATAACAAAGTTCGGCCTCACCGACATTCTAATTTGGTTAATCGTTTAACAAATGATTCGTTATACCTACTTAACCAAGCCGACACTAACTTGATCTTGTTATACATAAAAATGATCATACTAATTCAACTAAACACACATATATAATCGTCTAATCCTCGCCGTCATAGCCCCTATACTTAATCATATTAACAATCACCATTGTATCGTGTTCTGGAGATCATCTTGGCTGGATACTGGTCGTCCTAATTAGCAAATCTTGTAACACGTTAAGAGGTAAATGTTTTATGAGTTGTATTCGTCGCTGATCAATTAACGAAACCCTAACATACATCAGATTAACATTAACAGATTAATCCAATTAAGAATTTTAGGGTTTATAGTGAATCGGGAATTTATTCTGTTTGTTTATATTTGTTTGGTTTGAAGGTATAACCAGGTTAGACACCAGCCCAGTTGGCTGGACGCGAGTACAAACCCCAACCCGTCCATTTTGATGTATTTTTGGAAATTTTACTTATTTAATCAATTTTAATAAGTAACAACCATAATAAATGATAAATAAATGATATTTTATTAAAAACGACATGAATACATGTGCTTTTCTACATCTTTATTAAAAACCCTATACATGTGTGTGTGTATGTATATACTTATATATATGTATATATATATATATATAAATATAGTAAAACTTGTTTGAATCTAAGTATTTAAGGTTTATATAAATAAAAATTAGTTATATATATTTAAATGATTAAACCAACTTTTATACATATATATCATGAATATGTATTTTATAATGATTAAATTAACTTTTTTATACATATATATTACAAACATGTATTTTTACATAATTTTATTTATAAATTAATTAAATATATTACCTAAAATATATTAAGATCTATTAAAAAATAGAAGTTGTAATAAATCTAGGTAATATATATTTATCAACGTAATAATAACTAATCATCAAATTCCCAACTCTCTTTCAAATCGTCAATTCGTTATATATATTTTCCGCACTCAATCTTATTAGGCCATCACGTCAGAGCTTGATCTACCATTCTCATTCTTATCATAGTATCATCTCCTTTTGCTCATCTGATAAGGTGAGTATCTCACTCCAATCTTTTACTAATTATAAAGTGTTTTGGGGACATATGCGTTACTAGATATTTTATTATTATATGATATTCAATTGCAACTATTATCCTTGTGTGTATATCAGTTTATGCCTAACTTGCTATTTGCTTATTTGAACGCATTCGGAGAGGTCCATCATTATAGTATGATCATGCGACCGTCGCAGTGGCCGACGTCCAATCGCATGACAATGGTTCCACCAACAACTTATTTTTGGAAACCGATGCCCGATTCGCATGGCAACGGTTTAGCTCTATATTTATTATTTGGTTGCATTGTTTATGTGCTATGGTTAACTATTTATCTCACAAGAACAGTTTGCGTTTTTCTTTATTTAATATATATTTCACTTATCTGGTGTTTTACTCACCCAACCTCGTGTTGACAAATTATTTGTATTCTTAACGCATATGCAGGTCAGCGTATGATTTGATTGATCAGGATCTATAGAAGGAACTTAGGGTTATTATGCTAGAGAAGAGATATAAAGATTAAATTTGAATTTATCTTATTTGTTTGTTTTATGGATTAATGTATTTTGTTTTTTTGAATCTTGTTGGAATATTTGAATTTAATTAATAGGTATTGTCATTTAATTATTGCATGATAGTACATTGAGAGCTGTGAACAATCAGCTCACGCCCCAGTATTTCTGCCTTAGGTTAGGGTGTGATGGATTGGTATCAGAGCCGAAGGTTTAAGATAGGTCGTTAGTGGTACCTTAGTAACATTCTTATGAGCCCCACACGTGCTTATATGTGTTCAAATTAATTGTTTACAACTTTCCTTAGTTAAATTATTTTTGCTTATTATTATATTGCCATGCACACACACAACTCCGAGGCTATGCCTCATGTAACTTCAAAGATGATTTTTCTTAAATAATTTAAATCAAATAGATTGCCTTTTTATTTTTGGGAAATTCCTTAAGAATTCCCTACTTTGGTTTTACTTCTTCACCTTAGGGCTAGGCTGTGTGACAAGTCCCGTAGTAACTGGAAGGGGGAGAGAACTGTGAGTCGGGCCTTGGCAAACCGGTTCCGAGAACCCAAGGTAAGACGCTATTCCTTATCTGGAGGATAACCTGACCACAATACTCGATCTTATAGGCCAAAGCGGGACACGACTGTGACCGACACCCTAGGTTGTCAAATGTGACCGCATTAGTGGTTGCAAATTTATTTAAACCGAATTCACGGTGGTTCGTGGCTAAATTCGGTAATCTTTCCGATTATTGTGTTATATTGTTTTTAAATTGTTAGTTGGGTACCCCGACTATCCATTTTTCAACTTGTTTTTGTATTTTTATTGGAGTAATCAATGTGGTGATTCACGAGATACTCCAACTACCCACATTTTACTTCGTTAATTCGTTATTTAAGTTGGACAGTTAAAATGCCATGTAACGCTCATGGACCGTCCAACTCACTTATTTTAAATTGTTATTTAGTTGATACAGTTAAAATGTCATACAATGCTCATGGGCCGTCCAACTCCATTACTTTTGTTTATTAGTTTTGTTGGGTCATTCAAATTGCCATGGTAAGCTCATAGGAGGCGAATATCCACAAATATATTTTGTTAGTTTATTGTAAAGTTAACTTAATCAAATAAATTTCAACTTTAAAAATGATCTCATCTCCTCATCTAGTTATCACGCATTAATCATTTTTACTACATCAACTCATAAGTATTCACGCAATGTACCCCTTATCTTACAGTATTTTACTTTTATTCCTCATCACACAACACAAATCCCCCATTCATAAAAGCAAAGTTATTATAAGTTATCTAAAACAACTAACCTTCTATTATTTAAATTATTTCCTCAACTTAACCTTCACCTTATAAATCTTTAATTTTGTTCCTCATAGATTGTCTTCACTAAGAAACCACTATCGTCATCAACGTTCATCTGGTTCTCACGATCGCCGCTTGGCTGCTAGAATCATGAAGGAGTTTGCTGCTGCTATGCACACACTCATCACCCAAATCCAAAGCCTCAACTCCAATGGATCTGCTACTTCGGTTGCACCAAACAACTTTGATTTCCGTAACTTTTTGAGTACTAAACCTACTTCCTTTCGTGGTGCGGAAAATTCCACCAAGTTGCTGCAATTGTTTGAAAAGATGGAGAATTTGTTCATCCACTGTGAATGTCCAAGCGCCAAATGGACTAAGTTCGCCTCGAGCATGTTCGAGGACCGAACTATCACATGGTGGAATGCTTTGAAGGCCGACCAATGATCCTATTTGGTTGTAGCCATGCCTTATTTTTATATGTATATATATAAATATAATAAAACTTGTTTAAATCTAAATATTTATGGTTTATATAAATAAAAATTAGTTATATATATTTAAATGATTAAACTAACTTTTATACATATATATCATGAATATGTATTTTATTTTGATTAAATTAACCTTTTTATACACATATATTATAAACATGTATTTTTACATACTCTTATTTATAATATTAAATATATTAACTAAAATATATTAAGATATACAAAAAATAATAAAAGTTGTAATTAATCCAGGTAATATATATTTATCAACATTGTAATAACTAATCATCAAATTCCCAACTCTTTTTCAAACTGTCAATTCGTTATATTTATTTTCCGCACTCAATCTTTATTAGGCCATCCCATCGGAGCTTGATCTATCGTCCTCATTCTTATCATAGTATTATCTCCTTTTGCTCATCTGATAAGTGAGTATCTCACTCCCCTCTTTTACTAATTTTATATTGTTTTGGAGACATATGCGTTACTAGATATTTTATTATTATATGATATTCAATTGAAACTGTTATCCTTGTGTGTGTATCACTTTATGCCTAACTTGATATTTGCTTACTTGCTTATTTGAACGCATTCAGAGAGGTCCATCATTATAATGTGATCATACGACCGTCGTAGTGGCCGGCGTCCAATCGCATGATTTAAAGCCCTGGTCCCGGTGCCCTACTTTAGCATTGGATTTACTCATAAACACAGTTCTAAATATCATAATTAATTAAAACTTTCACGAAATAAATAAAACTTCAATCATTCATTACAATCATTCGATACTTGTCTTAAAAACAAAATATAACTGGTTTATTTAAAACATCATGACAAAACTTCTCTGGATGCTAGTCTCTTCAATCCTGCCATGTGTCATTCTCTCAAGCCAACTGCTTTAATCTATTCACCTGCGTGCATACTAAAAGTCAGCTACGCTGAGTAGTACTAGTTAGTCAGGCAACATACATTCACACATTTACTTTCATATACGCATCCGAAGATACATATTATACACTTTACATGTTTCCTTTCTTTCGTACGTTCATACATCCATCCATACATTCTTTCACACTTTCATACTTTCATACTACATATATACTATCTTTACCATCTCATATATTATTAGGGTATGGTCCCTTCCTTCTTTATCTCAGATATTATTAGGGTCTGGTCCCTTTCTTCTCTATCTCAGATATTAGGGTCTGGTCCCTTCCTTCTCTATCTCAGATATTATTAGGTTCTGGTCCCTTTCTTCTCTATCTCATATATTATTAGGGCCTGGTCCTTTTATTCTCTAAACAACCTTACCTATGCTTCTTTATACGTACATTCTATTATATACATTCACATATATTATTATTCATTCTTATGTAAGACACGCCTTTTCTGGAAATACGTGCAATATCCGAAGATCGTTCATGTATCGACAAGCATACATTCAAAACATAAATATAACTATCACATCTATCATTAGGACATACACTTACCACCTAAGGTAAGTGTATTAACATTCATATTGAGTATGCCCACAGCCCTGAAAACATAAAAAGGAATGGGGATAAAAACTCACCTGAATGCGGTTACGTTCACCATTAATGGTTATTCCTTTCGTTAGCTGTGCGCGACTAAATGTATAAAAATTATACGTATCAATTAACTATCACTACCCGTATCGTGTTTCTAGTTTAATTATATCCCTCAATGAACGGGGGTCTAGGGGCAGCGCTGTTTGATCTCAGTTAACCCTCACTAACACAGATCTCAGATCTGAGTTATATATAATTAACACCTAATACGTATCTAGTTCATTGTTGCTATTGAATATAGGTATTGATTGTATATATATAGTATTAGTTTATAGTATGTGTATGTATAATATTAGATTGAATAATTAGAATGAAGCTTGAGAGAAATTGGACAGAGTTTCGTTACGTTAAACTCAAAAACTTAAATTAACAGTGACAAAGGTCACTATATATAGAAGATGGACCTAGTTCGTTAACATTCCATAACTAACTAGGGTCCACTTCGTTACATACATTAAAAAGCAAATACCTTAACGAATCACCCCCTGATTCGTTAAACATCCTTAACGAATCAGGAGGGATATAACTTTGATCTAGTTCGCTAAACATCCTTAGCGAACTAGATATTACATTAACGAACTACAAGGATAAATATTTGTTTATTACATAAAAACGACAAATACGTTAATGATAAATACAAAGACTCTAGACGCAAAACCGTGTACTAACAGACACCCCCTCGTCTTGAGCTCTTTGTCTTTATTTTACTTGAAGCGCTTGGACCGCCAGTCTCTGCAACTATGAATTCCGTTCTCATAATGTAACATCCCGTTTTCTAGTTTCGGTTAATAAATGAGATATGAGTTATTATGAGTCGGGCTAGTGTTGGGTTAAATGGATATGGGTTATGGACTTGGGTTATGTAAAGAAGGAGAGAGCCCATGGGCTTAAGCCCATGATCCATAAATATATAAACCTTTAATCACTCATTTCATTTCATTTCACACATATTTCATACACCCTCAAAACACACACTTAAGCTCTCTCTCTCTCTCTCTAATCCTCTCTCTTGCTGAAATATATAAGAGAAAACCGATCCCGACCCAAGGTATGATAGTATTTTGTTGTGTGAGCTTAAACCCGTTAGATATAGTCACGAAACGACGAGCCGACACCGTTAAACCATTAAATTCATGAGATCTGGGTGGAATCGGATAAGAACCGGTCAAAAGATGAGATTAGGGGTCACCCTAGCTCCGATCTGGATCAAACGGGACGAAAAATGGTGAAAAACGGTGTAAAATGTGGTAAAACACGCTTTTCCGGCCACCGCCCGGTTTTCCGGCATGGCGGCGCCGGAAAGACGGCGCCGGAAAGGTGGAGTACGAGGTAAGGATGACAGAGAAGATTCTCTGACATTCTAACCTAACCCTAGGCGCGTGTGTAACGAATTCGTTAAGCAATTCATCAAGGAAGAGTTAATTTGTTACGGGAGTTAACGAATGAACTCTCATTCGTTGGGCTGATTCGTCATGTCAATTCGTTAAAAAAGAGGTGACGAATTAGGATCAGTTTGTTAAGTAATTCATTAACGGAGAATGAACTCCAATTCGCTAAGATGACCAGTTCGTTATGAGGACTGGTTCGTTACAAGGTCCAATTCGTCATGCTATGATAACGAATCAAGTATCGAATTAGGCCATGAATCAGATAACGAATTAAGCTTAATTCGTTATAACGAGAAAGTGGGCGAAGTAGGAAATAATTTAAAATTCTAATGGAAAATGTGTTAAGACAGTTAATGGAAATTAAATTTTTCCAAGCTGACCTGGCAGCTCGACCCCAGCCAGGGGCTCTGCCCCTTGGACCCTGCTAGGGGCTGACGCCCCTAGACCCCGCTGACAGGGGCGCTGCCCCCGGACCTCCGTTCGTTGAGGGTTATAACTAGACTAGAAATGCGATGTGAGTAGTGATAGTTAATTGATACGTGAAATTGCTATACAATTAGTCGAGCACAGCTAAGGAAAGGAATAACAATTAACGGTGAACGTAATCGAGTTCAGGTGAGTTTCTAGCCCCACTACCTTATTATGTTTCCGGGGCTGTGTGCATACTCGATGTGATAGTTAATACACTTACCTTAAATGGTAAGTGTATGCCTCGTATGATTTATGTATGATGATTGCTTGACGGTGCGTGAACGATCTTCGGATATTGCATGTGCCGTCAAGTGGTACTTAAAGGTATATTGATATGTATGATGTATGAATGATGCATGTATGAATATGTATGATGTATGAATAATGTATGTATGATATGTTGATGGCACGTGAACGCTCTTCGGAGATTGCACGTATTGTCAAGGAAAGTATGTAAATGACAGGTATATTATAGTAGTACGAATGAAGGGAACCGACCCTAATAGTATCGGCGAACGAAGGCAAACGACCCTAATAGTATCGGCGAGTGTAGGGAACCGACCCTAATAATATCGGCGAACGTAGGGAACCGACCCTAATAATATCGGCGAAGTTAATAGAGCGAAATGCTCTTTAAAACGTATATGTACGAATGGAAGTATTACGTAAGTATGAAAGAAAGGATGAAAGTACGAATGTATGTAAGCATGTAAGTAAATATGAAGTATGTACCTTCGGGCGCATATGTCAGTATGTGAATGTATGATATGTCGTTTGATTAACTAGAACTCACTCAGCGTAGCTGACTTTTAGTATGCACGCAGGTGAGTAGGATGAGGCAACTTGCTAGAGGGGAGGCACATGGCATGGATTTGAAGACCCTGGCATCTCAATGAAGTGTTATGTTATGTTATTTTAAAAGATAGTGTTTTAAGTTAAATGATTTGAATGTTCGTTAAAGACAAGAAATGATGGATCTGTAATATATTGGTTTGAAGTTTAATATTTCGCGAATGTTTTAATTAACTCTGATATTTAGAACTGTGTTTATGAGTAAATCCAACGTCAAAAGTAGGGTACCGGTAACGAGGCCTTACACATAACATACACGCACAACGCGTTGGAACTGCATAGCCAGATCATAGTCTTCATTGCGCTCGATCAATATCTTATTCTTGTGTAGCACGTCGTTGTCGGTTTCAGTTAAGTTAACCAGCCACATCGGATCGATGATCTTGATCAGCTCGGTCATCAACCCTTTACCCAAGACAATGACGGCCTCGCCAGTAGGATTGTCGTAGTACCAGCGATTGACGGATAAATACATAAGTTGGTTCATCGTCTTCGGCGGCTTTACCTTAAGAACCAACTTCTTCCATCCTGGTTTTGGATCGATCTCATCGATACGCTTGCGGATAGGAATTTGTGGTTTAAAATACTTAAAACCATGGTTCACCTCAAACACCAAGTGTTGGTGAAAACGTTTTGCATGGTAGTCCTCACCACGATTAATAAATGGACGATACGCCAAAGTGCGCACATCCCATCTCGGTAATGAGAGAAGATCAGACATCCTTTCGTAGTACTGGACGCCTTTCTTCCATTTAACAATACATACCTTCAGATCAGAATCAAAAAGCCAAGAAACAATATCACCTTGAACTTTCGACACGACCTTGAATGTAGTCTTCTGATTGGCTTTGGCATGTGCAACAGCTTCTTCTTTCTGTTCTTGATCTGAAATGCCTCGATGATCTTACCGACTTTCTTTTGTCTGAACCATCTAAGAATGTCATCATCGGTTGGGTTCTCAAGCGAGTCAAATCTTGTATCAACGACCTTTTTTCCTTTGGACGTCCTTTCAAGATGATCTTCTGCTTCTTTGACGGTTTCTTCATTAAATACAGTAGCACCCTGATCAACATTGGTGTGTTGAAACAGATCAGGGTATTCCTTAGCAGTCATGCCCTCAACCAAAACCTCCTCATTCTCATAAATAAAACCCGAACACATTTCAACATTAGGATCATTTAAGATCTCATCATAATTAATTACTTTAACGTCCTCCTCGCTCTCTAACACGGTCAATTCATCTTCATTCAGACCAAGCAAGATAGCAATCTGCTCTCGTGTCAGCGACTTCTCAACAAAATGCCCTACGACTCTCATCAGCATTCACAATACTCTTAATCATCCCCTTGTCATCAACGAAAATAACTGTATCGGCCTCGATCATTGCAATTGGTTTGCAGCCGAATAATCATGATAAACAATAACCTGCTTGCCCGAATCATCAACAGAACTCGTACCCACACCAGAAGCTGGGTCTTGAGTTTGTTTTGTCTCACCACAAGCACCAAACTCATCCGGATCTTCATCATCATTCTTGAGCTTTTTCAGCGCATCATCTTTGCACGTAAGTTGCAAGAAAAGCTCCTCTTGTTCCTTGATTTTCACCCCCTGAGACTCAACAATCTCACGAAGGGCCTTTGTTTCTTTTTGACAGTAAGAAACATAGCTGATCAGCTTCTTCTGGTTCTCTATCATACGTTCCTGAGTTATATGATCCGCCAACATGTGATTTTCATACAAATGTAAGAGACTCAATACCATGCTCATTTGCTGATCATGAGGAGATGCAGCAAAAGAAGGAGGAACTGGCTGAACTGGACCCATCGGTCGACTGAGTCTAAAAAATGAAATATCTGGTGGAGGCATCATCGTTAGTGTAGGAGGAATCACCGAAGTAGCAGTCGTCGGCCTTGGTATAGAAGATAAGACAGAGTGAGGAATCATACCAAGATGTGGATCGGACGTAAGCGTAGTCGTCAAAGTAAACTCTAGGGTGCTAGTAGTAAGCGGCACCGCCGGGCGTTGAGGAGTGGACTACCTTGGAGGTTGAACTCCAAACGAGATGCCAGCCCCAGCCGACACTCAACGCTTTGATGAACCTTCTTTCACTAATCCCTTTCCTTTCCTTTTATGATGAGCAGCTATAGCACCAGCTAAACCCGCATCAACCTCAGCAGGTTGTAAAGTAGGAACATCACCCATAACATTACCAGCACCACCATTACCCCCATCATTGCCATCATTACCATCATCGTTCCCACCTTCTCCTCCCTCATGCTTGGAGTCCGAATCATCATGGATCCAGCGATCCTCGGGAAGACATACATAATTAGGATTCACAATATGACCAATCAAACGCTTGGTCCTAGGTGTCTCCTTACGGTATAGCTTCATTCTTCTAACAGTATCTGCCGACATGTGATCTAATTCCAACACATCGTTTACCAATGTTTGATCAATGACCAAATTTGGAATCAAATATTGAATAATTAGCTGGAGGAACGTGGATACATCAAGAATTTCTCTTATGGACCATTTGCAGACACTGCTCCTTACGATGATAGAAAGTCATCTCTGAGAAGTTAAACGGCTTGTTGAGAACAAGTGCCACAAACGCTGACTGCAACATGACACGACACTTATCAAAGCCTCCCTTATGACCTCCCAAACAATGAATCAACACATGTAGTAGATACTTCTAGGTCAGGCACAATCCATTCTAGTTGTACTGTGAGTCACCCAAATCACGTCCGTAGAATACACGATGGAACAGTCCTTTAATCAGCTCTTTATCAAATTCACATGGATGATCATCAGTATCACCAAAACGAAGAACTCGCCGAATCACACTAATATCAACAGTAATAGGCGTTTGGTTGATTGTGGCAGTGATATGGTTCTCTACGTCAATGTATCTTGCTGTACTCCAGAATTGACGAATAATACTGAGACGAACTTCAGGATTGGCAGTGATTGCATAGTGAATACGTGAACGGCGTAGAAACTCCAATAACCTCCAAAGATGTTTTCGTCGGCAAAGTTTGTACCAACAAAGGCACACACGTTGTGTCGAGTATCATAAGGAAGTAAAGGAGCATCCTGAGCTTGTTGATCAGCATCCTGAATTTGTTGTTGTGGAGCATCAACAGGCGGATCTTGTTCCATGTTATCAGCCATGATACTGTATAAATAAAGTCGAGAATAAGTAACCATCAACATAATAAAATGAATTTTGTATATTCGAATAATGGATTAAATAGTTTTAAAAAATTATTATAAGTTAATGTCATTCGTTAAGAATCAGTCTTATTCGTTAAAAATATAACGAATCAACCAATTCGCTATCAGGTAAATTATTAACGAAATAAGACATAGCGAATTACTATTGAAGAATAAGGAATTAACCTCTTAGTTCGTTATAAATAAACGAATTAAATTCTAGTTTGTTATAAATTACAACTAAGTCGTTATAATTTAACGAATAAGCATCTGATTCGTTAATTAAATTATTTGCTAGTCTAGTTCGTGTGAGTTACTTAACGAATTGGACACTAATGACTTCCAATTCTCTAAGTATAACGAATGGCCAATAATGGCTTAATCTTTGACTCTCTTGGTCAAGGTCAAAATTGACAAGAACACTGAAGGTCAAACTTGCAAACCGGAAATCAATTGATCCATAATTATCGATAAGTAGCCAAACAGACGACCATATAGATCTTGGAAACTCATAGCGATTCAAATGGTATTGATTTGAGAAGCCAAAACATAAACTAAGATAATCAAATTAGGGTTTTAAAACAACGTATAAACCCTGATAATAATCACACATAATCAAACCAACAATCAGTATTCAAAACATAATTAAGTATCACCAAAGATCTTGGAAATCCATTCCGATCATAATGGTAACAATTTTAACGTCCATAACGATTAATACATTAAAGTTCAAGGAAACATCAAACATCCGATATTAAAACCTTATAATTAACCCATCAAACCCTTATAAGATTTGACGAAAATGATTACGTTGTAATCAGTATTACCTTATGAATACGAATATATGATCAAAACACAGAAAACTGAAGATCAAAAAAATTTGAAAAATTTGAGCAGAGTAACTTTGTGTATAAGTAAGATGAAGAGTGAATAAAGTGACGAACCACCCTCACATTTCCCTATATAGTTTGACATAACACGCATTCCAATGTAATGAATCAGATGATTCGTTTGAAATTTGAACTAACAAATCACCTGATTCGTTAAATTCATTAAACACGTGTCATAACGAATTAAGTTTAATTCGTGGTTAGTTCGTTAAAAATAAATAACGAAACGGATGTGTTTCGTTACAGAGTGCGGAAGCGAATTAGGGAACGAACTAGGATGTAGTTCGTTAAAAACAGCCTAATTCGTTATCCATAATTAACGAGTCATACCTTTATTTAGTTTTAAATAAATAATTAAATAAAAGAATTAATATTAATTAAACAATCAATAAAATTTATAAATATAAGAATTTATTTAAATTACTCATATAACTTAAAAGAATTACCGAGATCCCATATCTCAATAATTGAATACCTTAAAATCCGTTTCTCGTTTTGAAAAAGAATTAAATAATTTCAATTGTATCAAGGCAAGAGCTGCTCTCGGTACATTAATTAACTTAAATAATTAAATATTAATATGTAAAAAGAAAAAAATAAACTCTTTTTTGTGTTTTGAAATTTTCGACATAAAACTAAATATTTACCCGAAAATTATCCGAAAATTAAATGTAAAACAAGAAAATATTTTTGTGGTTTTGTGTGATTTTTCAAAAGCAGTACATATTTTTTGGATTTTTTTCGAGTTTAAGCAGAGAATTATATTGACCAAATTTCCCTTCCATCACAGCTTTATATTTTAGCGATATTATGACTGGTGTTAAGTTGGTCATTGGTATTGTTGTCCACTTAAATCTAATAACAAACTTTCAAGCGTTTTTGTGACATGATTAACAGTTCAATTAAAGCACAGAGTATCGGAAACTATCAGTCTCTAATCTCGGTTCAAGCTTAATTTGATTTTTGCCATATCACCCCAACTTGACTTAAATCATTATATTACAGATCTAAATTTAAATTTTAAAAAGATTTCTTAGCAATGCATTGAGTTTCTTTTACTATGAGTGAATATACACGAGTCCATCTGTCGGCTTACATACATTGTATCCCCTGGGGTCCATTTCTTAATGGTATTAAGACGCGCACAAGGGAGGAACAATGTATGACTAACAACGGATTTTGATCAAGTCAGTAATTTAGATTTGTACGAGGTACAACAGTGATAAAGTTTAATGACTTTAGGTTTGCTCTAAAAGCGAAAAAATATTCATGCATATGAATACCCAGATGATTAAGCTGCATAAAAGCTCACAATGTCCAGGACCACAAAGCTTGTTATTTGCTTTATTTTATTTTTGGTGATCAGACAATTATAAGGCTTGAGTATGACATGTTATTACATTTCTGCCATCCTCACCGAGACTTTTGCTAGAGACTAACACCACTTATAATTTGGCATTTCTTTATGTTTATATCACATACTTTACTCTACTTGTTTGTTTTAAGACCTACCAATGCACCAATGCAATTAAGTACTCAGTATTTTAAGCTTATTTCTTGCTGGATTTGGGGTCAAAACAATCAATGTACTATCATTTTCTCTATTTGCTTCAAAAACTCAAAATTTTGAGGAGCATACAAAATAAAATAAAGATAAATTTAATCGTCCCAATTAACTTAAATCTATAAATAAATGTTTGTTCTATCAATTCACAAGTGAATAAAAGGACCAAGACATGCAAGCATGCTTCACAACTTAAATAACTGACATAATTTTCAGCGAGAAAATAATCTAAAACGCACAACGAACGCCCCAACTACTTTCCATTATCAAGTGAATGGCTAACCCGATCATTTACAAGTAAATGTCAGGACCAAACATATACAAGTACATGTCTTTCAAATGTAGATAATTGACATAATTTTCAGCGAACGCATGCAAAAATCTTTTTGGTTTTTCTCTATACATACACTAAAAACACAATCTTTTTGTCTTTTTCAATTTTCTTTTAAACAAAATAAAAACTTTCACAATCTTTTTGGATTTTCGGATTTTTCTGTACAAACTGAAAAACACAATCTTTTTGACTTTTCAAATTTTAAAATGTTTTTGGATTTTCAAAATACTTTAAGAAAAATAGTAAAGAAAAGAAATCACAATATTTTTGATTTTGCATTCTAATGTTTTTGAATTTTAAAATTTTTAATGTTTTTTGGTTTTATCTATACAAACAAAAATCACAATATTTTTGTATTTTCTATTTTATCACTCCCTAAAACATAAAACCAAAATAAATTTTAAAATAAAATTAACAGAAACGAAAGATAGTCATCCCTGTTTCAGGATATCAGCGAGGGTCTTCAATCCATTTAAACCAAGCAAAAATTGAAAACTCGTTTTATCAAAGGCTTTAGTAAATAGATCGGCTTTCTGAAAGTCAGTATGTACTTTCTCAAGGTCGATTAATTTCTTCTCAAAGCAATCCCGTATAAAATGATATCGAATTTCGATATGTTTTGTTTTAGAATGTTGTACGGGATTCTTTGTGATAGATATAGCAGTAGAGTTATCAATCAAAATAGGAGTAGTAAGAAACTTCAAACCGTAGTCGCAAAGATGTTGTTGTATCCACAAAACCTGGGAACAGCAACTCGAGGCTGCAAGATACTCAGCTTCGACGGTTGAAGTGGAGACCGTTGTCTGCTTCTTACACTGCTAGGAAACAAGCCGGTTTCCTAAAAATTGACACCCTGTCGTCGTTAATTTGAAGTTGATCTTGCAACCTCTGTAGTCCGAGTCTGAAAAAGCAGTAAGCTCAAAGTTATCGTCCTTGGGGTACCAAAACCCGATGTCTGGATTTCCCCTCAGATACTGAAGTATTCACTTAACCGCAGCTAGGTGAGTCACTCGTGGACTTGCTTGAAACCTAGCACAAAGACAAACAGCAAACATAATGTCGGGGCGAGAAGCCGTTAGACATATTAAAGAACCGATAATGGCACGATAGAGGGTAGGATCAACGGTATCCTCCAATTCATCCGGTGATAAATTGTGACCCACTGGGAGAGGAGTAGAAGGGATTTTTCCGGCAGATATCTTGAATCGGCTCAAGACATCGTTCACATACTTGGTCTGGTGAATAAAGATCCCGTTTGCAGACTGGTGAACTTGCAACCCTAAAAAGAAATTCATCTCTCCCATCGAGCTCATTTTGAACTTTGTTTGCATGGACTTCTCGAACGCCTTACACAACGTGTCGTTTGTAGACCCAAAGATAATGTCGTCGACATAAATCTGAACTAGAAGAAGATCATCACCAACAGTCTTATAAAATAAAGTGCTGTCGATAGTCCCTCGTTTAAAGCTATTATCAGTAAGATGGTCGGCAAGCGTGCCATACCAATCTCTCGGGGCTTGATGTAGACCATGCATGGCCTTTTTTAATCAGTAAACTCGGTCCGGATAATCAGGATCTTCAAAACCAGGAGGTTGTAAAACAAACACTTCCTCGTGTAGTTCACCATTGAGAAAAGCACTTTTAACATCCATTTGATAGACCTTGATATTCTTATAAGCAGGATACGCCAGAAAGATTCGAATCGACTCCAATCTTGCAACTGGTGCACACACTTCAGTATAATCAATACCCTCTTGCTGATGAAAACCTTGCACTACTAAACGTGCCTTGTTTCTTACGATCACCCCACGATCGTCTTTCTTACACTTAAATACCCACTTAGTTGGAATAGCTTTCTTGACTCTATCAGGTTTGTCAATTAAATCCCAAACACCCAAACGTGCAAATTGCTGTAATTCTTCTTGCATAGCTTCTACCCAAGAAGGATCTTCAAGTGCCTTACGAGCTGTTGTCGGTTCTACTTGAGATAGAAAACAAGTGAATTTCGCAAGATTTACAATTCCCGATGAATGTAAATCAACATATGCACACAATACATTATTCTCACTTGATGAAGCAACTTGATGACGTGTTCGTACGCCCACATCAAGTTCTCCAATGATGTTTTCCCATGGATGATAACCATGAATCTGTAGAGTAGGATTCTCAGGAACAACAACATTATCAAATAAGTTAGTGTAATGTTCACCAAGTTCAGGAGATGAAACATTATCATTGTCAAGTTCAATAACTGGATCATCAGCTTGATTGTCATCAGAAAAAGTAGATACATTATCAACCTAATTAACATCACATGGGTCTTCAGTTGGAGCAGGAGTTGTAGCTTCAACATCATTAGAACTTGAAAATCTTGGAATGGCCAATTGATCTTCAAAATATGCTCGAACCAGATCTTCATCGATGTGCTCAGTTGAAGGAGTAAATTAGTTAAATAAGCCATCATAATCAAACATCCAGTCGGGACCTTTCCCTTGAGGAGGAGTGGTGTACTTTTGACAGTCCACATGATACCATTCCTCAACACAACCAGAAGTGAAATTAAATACTCGTTTCTTTGGAGATGCATATCCCAAGAAATAACATTCGATAGCTTTTTATTCAAATTTACCTGTATCCTTCTTCAACATTGTACAAGGACACCCAAAAGGTTCCAAATACTTTAAGTTAGGCTTTCGATTGTTTAAAAGCTCGTAACTTGTCTTCTTGAGTCGTTTAACAGTTAAAACTCGATTCAGCGTATAGCAAGCTGTATTCACCGCCTCATTCCATAATTGGACGAGAAGCTTAGAATCAGCAAGCATAGTTCTTGCAGCTTCAGTCAAGGTTCTATTCTTTCGTTCAACAATACCGTTTTGTTGTGGTACATAGGGTGCACTGTATTCTCGATGAATTCGTTTTTGAATGCAAAAGAAATCCAATATAGTGTTCTTGAATTCAGTACCATTATCACTTCGAATTCTCCTCACCTTGTGTTTGTATAGTGATTCGATCTTAGTAATAAGGTTTTGTACCAAAACAGGTGTTTGATCTTTCGAACTCATAAATAACACCCATGAGTATCTTGAATAATCATCAGTGATAACAAGACAATACCAATCCCCAAGACCAAACAAATCCATATGAAGTCATTCAAGAGGAGTATAAATGGAATTCAATAACTTGGAAGGACGTGACTTCTTTTTCTGCTTACCCTTCTTGCATGCAATGCAGTGATCAGATAACTTAAAGTTCTTCAACGATACACCCTCAACTAAGTCATTTTCCATTAAATAATTCATCTTTCGAACATGTATGTGACCCATTCTACGATGCCATAGAATAGAAATCCTTCTCGGTTGCTTTGGAGACGAAACATGTTTTGATAGACTTTGATACTTTAGCACTCATATTTAAGACATAAATATCATTAGATCGAGGTGATCTCATGACAACCATGTCCTCATGAATCACATATCCCAATTTCAAAATAAGACACTCTTTATCAGTAAATACCGTGGTGTACTTTTTATCGCAGATTTGCGACACACTCAATAAATTATGGTCCACCTTGTCACAGTAATTAACCTTTTCAAAAGTAATGTGACCATTAGAAACTTCACCCTCTTGTGTGATCATGCCCCCAGAATTCCCAGCAAACGCTACATAACCCCCTTGAATATTTCTCACATTGGTCAATAGGTTGAGATTTCCAGTGATATGACGAGAACATCCACTATCCATTATCCAGTTTTCACCAGACACAGTATTGGATGTACCCTACACACAAAGTAAAAGTGATTAGTTCAAAAAGGCAGTCCAGGCCTCAGTCTTGGGCACCTTTTGGTTTTCTCTTTGATCACTATTTTTAACAGGTTTCAACTGTTGTTCAACAACTTGAGTATATGTTACCCGGCTTCCTAGACTTTCGTCTTAAATAAGCAGCTTGAACAATGTTTGAACTTGTGTTCATACATATGGGCTCAGTTGGAACGAATTTTGGTTTCACTTGACCATGAGTTTCATTCACATGAATTACCTTACGAGGATGCACGCCTGAAAACATGATATGTGTATCATCCTTATATGACACAGGTCGCTTCAAGATCTCCTTTATCATAAGAACCGGTTTTGAATGGTCCTTGAAAAAAGGATGGAGATTTTGAGTTTTCTGTTGATCACAGTTTCTCACCACATGACCTTGTTGATCACACAAAAAGCAACTTCACATGTCAACATGACCATGTTGAGGTCTGGCAGAAACATATGCAACCGAAGATTGATAACTTACATTTTCAGTGAAACGTTTGGCCAAATCATCAAAAGTAACAGACTTCTTTTTCAAATAAAAGTCAAGGTTAGAACAATTGGAAAAACTTTTCAATGTATCTGTTCCAGTTGACTTAACAAACTGAACCTTTTTAGCTTGTTTTAACAATTTTTTTTGCTTTCATTACCGGGTCTGATAAGTTCGATGATTTGGCACAAACATATTGACGTTCCAACTCTTTCAACTTGTCAGTTTCATTGTAAATGACGCTCTCAATTAGTTCTGGTCTAATGATACTAATCGGGATATCTTTTTCAGTTAACATTGTATCCATACCCTTCAACTTAAAAACTCTAGCAGATGATGGCTTAGAACTAGGAGGATTAATAAAATGCATCAAGTCCTCATCAGAAATTTTTGGTTTTTCTGACTTCATTGCCCTCACAGGTTTGACTTTCACCTGATCTTCCTTTTTCACATGAGGCTTGTGTGAACCATACACAGCTTTCTCAAATTCATGAGGCTCTCAAAGAATATGATTAGAACTTGGGATGTTCTTGTTCTTGTGTATAACCTTGGGTTCAAACACATCCTCAATAATTACTTTGTCAACATTTTCAACAAAGACTTTGTTGCTTTCAACATGAGGTTTTTGAGGAGAAAATTGAGTTTTAATAGTTTCAGTTTTAACCAGTTTAGAATTTTCTGAAATCACAGGTTCTCTCACAATTACCTCTTCTTCTCTTTTAGCAAAAGGATTAATTTTATAGTCATTGTGAAAAGGTGGCAGAATTTCAACAAAACCGATACCTTTTTTGAATCTTTTTGTTTTCCAGACACCTCAATAATTTCATTCAACAGAAAAGAAGAGTTTCGAAATTTACCCAATTTGTTCTTCAACTCAAGAACCTCATTCTCAATCTCGGTTATCTTTGAACGATGTTTCAAGATTTCTTGAAACTTTTGGTCATTAATTGTCATTTTCACGGATAACTCAGCTTTGAGATCGTGGTTACTTGTCGACAATGCTTCAATCTTCTCACAAGATCTCATTTGAGATTCAAGAGATCATCGATAAGTATCCTTTAGTGAAGCAATTTCTCTCACTACATTATCATTATGATTCTTTAAAGATTCTAACTTAGGTTTGTTAGATTCACATTCAACACATGTTACTTTAACATATGAAGTAGCATAGATAGAATGACTAACCTTATTGATCTTAGCCATGCAAGCAAACACAGTTGTAGGCTTGTCACAAGAGTCGTCAGAATCATTGTCAGAGGACAGCTCACTTCCACTTATATCTTGAAAGTCTTTAGTTAGCCCAAACATAGCCAAATTAGCTTGGTTATCATTACACAGCAGTCGTTGTGACCAATCATTTCCATCAGCTAACATTGCTTGTGACCCAGAAAGATGGTTTCGTTTCAGCCTCATTACCTCGTGGTGTAGAAGAATTTTGATTTTGACCACGAGGACCAGTAGACTCCTTTTTCGGCTTGTCACATTCTTTTGCAAAATGTCTGAACTCTTGACAATTGTAACATTTCACCTTTAACTTGTCAAATCCCAATTTCTTGTTCAAGGCAGGAAGATCTTTGCCAGTCTTTTTCATGAATCTCTTAACCTTACGAACGATCATAGCCATGTTCATCATTAAATCTATAATCTCTAAATTATCCGGATCAATCTGATCATAATCCTCATCAGTCAGATCACGTGTGGCTATCTTACTACTCACCAAGTTTTCATATGAAGACATGAAAGCTGTCAAGAAAGCAAAATTTAGTTCAGCTTCCTTCATGTTGACACTAGGTGGTGAAGCAAATGGATTTGTAGTAGATGAATTTTCAGATCCAACAGAAACACCAGGTGATCCAGAATTACCAGCAGTGTAAAAACATGCTCTTGGATCATTATAAACGGTTGTATCATTTTCAACTGCATGCTGTATGAGAAAAGCAATGATTGGAGAAATGGTAGAACTTAGAGGCATACTACCACCATAGAAATCAGGATCTTGACTATCCTTAGAGGATTTCTGACACTTACGCCATGTTCTTGAGTTTTTTAAAGGAGGAAAAGGAAAGGAAAACTAAGCGAAGTTAAAAAATGGGTGTTCTTGAGTTTTTTTTAGGATGGAAAGGAAAGGAGTATGAGGAATTAGGAGGGATTAAATTAATGTATTTTCCCAATAAGTTATCCTCCCAAAACTGGGATGATTACTAAGGATAACTATTTTTTAACATAGTTATCCTTTCATTTCCTCTAATTTCCTTTCAATTCAAGAACACACCTAATTAAAAAAATTTTCCTTCCCTCCCTTCCCTTTCTTATCCTTCCCTCTCCTTTCTTTTTCTTTCATTGGTTAAAAAACTCAAGAACAAGTCGTTAAGGTCATATTCTCTTGCTTCAATCTTTTGCAAGAATTCAGTGGCAGTCAAGTCTTCATTCGCAAAATAGTTATTCTCTTTTAGAACCATTAGAAATGTCGAATAAGAGCTTGATAGTGCCATCTTAATCGTGTCAATCTTGTCAACCTCAGAAGTTTCCAATCTCATCTTGTCCATCTCAGCAATCAAGTGATTAAACCTAGTAGTCATCTCCTCAACTATTTCTCCTTTCAATAAGTTAAAGTTTCGAAATTGAAACTTAAGCATTACCTTCTTACTCTCAGCCGTATTCCCCATACTTCTCATACGAATATGTTGAAATAAGGAAGCACAGATCTTTATACTTCTCACTTGATGAAATATGTTTTCGGGTAAAGCCATAGTAAGAGTAGAATAAGCCTTTGTCTCGATCTCTAATGCTTTCTTCTCTTCTTGTGAATATTCAGAAATAGCTTTGGAGTGTAACCAATAGTGTCGTCACCAATCATTGGAACAACATATACCTTATCTAGGCAATATGAACAGTCATGGTGAACAGAACCCAAATGAGCACGAAAACGGGGTTCCCATTTAGAAAAGTCGCTAAATTTTATCAACCTTGGATATTTCGAATGTGAGCCTATTTCGGTATCAAGTTGCAACATTTGTTGCATTAACATGTTCTGTGAAGCTAGTGCATACATACCAGCCATGGTTGATAAATGAAAATTTTCAAACTCTAGGGATTAGAATTGAAAATTAAGATTAACGAATGGTGAACAATAAGGTTAAAGAACTGTGAACAACTGTAGCGAACTATGAATAGTAATTTGCGAATCACGAGTTAACGAAGTAAAGAATGATCAAGTAATGAATCAGAAATGATTTTAACGAATTAGAAACAGTAATTTTGGCGAATTAGAAAGATTTTATGACGAACTGGATGACGAATTGGGTCAACGAATCAGGTGATTGTCTTTAACGAATCACTAAGAAAGGCTTAGCGAATTAGATAACGAACCGGCTACAGTTGATAACGAATCAACTTATAGCGAATGAGGTAGTTACAACGGTTGTAACAAACCAATGACAACAAATGCCACGTGGCAAAAGTTGTTATAAAACAGTTCCCAATGTATGACACGTGTCACACGAATCAGTTGGCACGAACCAGACTTAGTAACGAACTGGTTCACGAATCAACCAAAATTCATAACGAATTAACTTAAAAGATTAACAAATTAAGCTGAATGATTAATGAAGCAGACTTAAACGTTAACGAATTGGACGTAAAGGTTAACGAATTGATTTGAATCTTCAAATCTTCAAACCTTCAAACATATTTTTCCAGATTTCTGGAAATGGAAGAACACAAACCTAGAACATAAAATTTGTAATACTCACTTGATATTCAACCAAATCGCTCAATCAAATTACCAAAACCCTCGGTAACACAACCCGAATCCAAATCTCACCATCTCGTACACTCAATTTTCTTAAACCAAAACCAATCTGACCAAAACCAATCCCCTGTTTCTCGGCCAAACCAAACAATACGATTTAATTCAAACTCAATCCAAAATCCAATTCCTTTTTACCAAAACTATCCAATACCTTAACAACCTTAGATCCAATCCAACTGAGCCATAACCAATCCAAATCAAGCTTAAATTGAACAAAATTCAAACCGTAATCAAACTTACACCAAAATTAACACTAAATCTGTCACACCCTCAAAATCCACTAACGGAGTTTTACCGTCAGAGGGTGTGAACTAACAGGATCGGAATCATTAGTTATAATCAAACCATAAAAACGTTTAAATGAAAATAAGTGCGGAAGCATAAAAACCAAAAGACAAAAGTTACGTCACGCAGGACGACTTAAAAACCCAAGTGATAATAATTAAAAACATGTTTGCATATCAGAATGTTCAAAAACCATGCATGATCCTATACCGCGCGCCCGCCTCGGCTACCTGAGAATAACATACTAAAAGTGTCAACACGGGGTTGGTGAGTTCACAAGTTTATATAAAATAAAGCGTTTAGCGTTTTGCGTTCAGCGTTTTGCGTTACTAGATAGTGTTATGTCAATTATATATCTATAGGTAGCTAGCCTATAAAACAAGTATTACTAAGTGTTCGACACCGAAGCTGACTGTTTATCATTTGCCTTGCCACCAGGTCTATCCCGACCATGGTATGTGTTTAGCCAAGATTACACCCACTCGACCTCCAGTCGAGTTTAGCGTTGGGTGGGGTTTGTCAAACCCAGTAGTACTACTCAACAATGACTTGCTATTATCCAATATTAAACGGTTCGATGTGAATGAAGGACTTTAGTTATTGCGTTTGCCACTTAGTCTTTACAAGTGATATATAATCTATATTAACAAAATCTTAAATGCGTTTTCGGAGTATGTTATCTCCCCAAGTGAAAAGCGTTTGAAAACAGTTTAAAAAAGGGTAAGTGAACTCACTGTTTGCGAAGAATTCCCAAAATAAATCACCAAGTGATGCGCGCCACAGAAAACTCTCTCTAGCGTTCTAAAACAACAAGGAGATTTTCTAAGTATCGGAACTAATATCGAGTCTCTAGACCCGGCACATAATTCCTAATCACAAGATACGTTTCGTGTTTGTTTGTGAATCGTGTGTGACTTAACAAGTACATTTGTGATACGATACGTGTGTGAGCAATTATTTACGTGTCATGTATTAATAATGTACATCACTAGCAATTACTCCCGTAAGGGCAATTTGGTCACACATAACAATTAACTAGCAATTATTATGTTTCATGCATTTTCACAAAATTCAGCTGCTAGTTTCACCGAGACAGAAATTCTACTTGAAATATTGTACTATTCCACCGATCATAGCATCTCAATTAATTTACCAAAAATCATCACTAAAGCATGCATGTGTTAGATTTCCAGAACATATTTTATTTTATTTTTATTCCACATAGATTTCTCATAATGATCAAAAAACTACAGCAAGCTCATAACAGTCAAATTCATGCGCAACAGAATGTTATTTGAAATTCCTGTTAAATGAAAAATCCAACAAGTTCAAGATCACTTGGGTTAGGTTCCTAACTCAATAAGTCAACTTCCAGAAGTGGAACCAACCCAATTGGTCTCGTAGTTCATGAGATATAACATTTACAAAACAACCTAACAGCAGGTCTAACAACTCAGCTTTGCACAACGTTTTTGTAAAATCATAAAGATTAACTTTTACACGTCCAAAAATTGCAAATTTATTTTCTTTAGAAACTAGACTCAACCTAGTTTACTGTAGTATCAATAATCTCAACCAAGTTTCACATTTACACCCCGGTACAGTCAATTGAACATCAACAACACAATCTGTCCAGAAACGGTTTGCAGCAAAACTCAACATATTAACCATCTATAGACCACAAATCATTCATATAACATTCTAGACACTATAACCACTATCCATGCATATCAATTTCACCATACATACATGGTTAGGGTTTTATTTGATCTCAAATTCAAAGACACAACAATTAACATGTAATAATATCAATTCTAGTTATCATATCACAATCAATCCATCATCAAATCAAGATAAAACATATGAACACATATACATATGAAAATCGGACCTAGGGTTTGTATTATACCTTCAAAAACACCAATACAAGCAAGAGGAAGGTAGAAGATGGCTAGAAACAGATGTAGGATGCTTCAATTGTGAAAAACCAAGATCAAAATCAAGAGATATGTGTGTGTGTGAGCCGATTGTGAGGAGAGGGGGAGGGGTAGGCCGCCGTCGGTTTTGGGGAGAGGGAGAGGGAGAAGAGGTTAGGGTTTATATTTATTAATAATAATAATATATTACACTTTAGTCCCTCAACTTCTAGTTTGTACTTTTCTAGCTTAATTAACTAGTTCTAGCACATTGAGTTAACGTTTATAACAATGTTATCACATAACACATAAGTCTAACACATAATTATTGTTTTGACGTTTTTCGTTTATTCACCAATTGTTTGCGTCAACTCGTTTGCGTTTCGGTGCAATTCCCGAAAGACTACACATGTAGTAAGTGTCAAGCGTCATTTAAACCCTAGTTTAAATGTAATGAAGTGTGCGTTATAGATTCAATGATCTTTAAGTTTGAATTGACGGAGTTGAGTTAACGGAGTTAACCTGAAATTGACGATTGTCACATCATTCCCATGTTAAAGAATTTTCGTCCCGAAAATTTGAGTCAAGTCGTGATGAGTGTCTGAAAAAGTAAGAAAAATTTTCAGTTTGTCATATCATCCCCTAGTAGAAAGAAATTTCGTCCCGAAATTTAATTCATACCCCCAATGATTTCTGACGATTTGCCGAGTTTCGCGGTTTTCTGTGTTTGGTCAGCCCTTCAAAAAGGTGAGGATACTTTTTCATCATTTGATCCTCACGTTCCCACGTGAACTCCGGTCCACGTCTCGAGTTCCAACGAACCTTAACAATTGGAATTTTGGTATGCTTGAGTGTTTTGGTTTCCCAATCCAAAACTTAAACTGGTTCTTCAATGAAGCGTAGCTGTTCATCAACTTGCAGTTCGTCCTAAGGGACTACTTGGGTTTCATCAGATAGGCATTTCTTCAAATTGGATACGTGGAAACATTGTGTACACTGCTGAGTTCCGCTGGTAAGTCCAGTCGGTACGCCACCAGACCAACGCGTTCCGTTATCCGGTAAGGACCAACGTATCGTGGGTTGAGTTTGTTTCGCTTCCTAAAGCGAACCACACCTTTCCAAGGTGAGACTTTGAGTAACACTTGGTCATTCACTTGAAATTCGAGAGGTTTTCGGCGTTTGTCGGCGTAACTCTTTTGGCGATCTTGTGCTGCTGCCATGCGGTTTCGGATTTGAAGAATCTTTTCCGAAGTTTCGATTACTAGTTCTGGACCAGTGATTTGGCTGTCACCCACCTCTGCCCAGCAGAGAGGTGATCGACACTTCCGTCCGTACAGTGCTTCAAACGGCGCTGCTTTAATACTTGCGTGGTAGCTGTTATTATACGAAAACTCTACCAAAGGTAGGTGAGGTTCCCAACTTTTTCCGAAATCCAACACACATGCACGCAGCATGTCCTCTAAGGTCTGAGTATTTCGTTCACTTTGCCCATCCGTCTGAGGATGGTATGCTGTGCTCATATCAAGACGTGTGCCTAGTGCGCTTTGTAGTGACTTCCAAAAATTCGAAGTGAAACGAGAATCTCGATCAGAAATGATTGAGACAGGCACTCCGTGTCTAGACACTACTTCCTTCATGTAGACGCGAGTCAATCTTTCCATTTTGTCCGATTCCTTAATCGCTAAAAAGTGTGCGGACTTAGTCAACCGGTCAACGATCACCCAGATGGTATCGCATCCCGTCGGTGTTTTAGGTAATCCCGTGATAAAATCCATTGAAATGTGTTCCCATTTCCACATTGGAAGTTCCGGTTGTTGTAGTAGGCCAGATGGTTTCTGGTATTCTATTTTGACTCTGGCACAAGTCAAGCATTTGCTCACGTAGGTGGCAATGTCGGCTTTCATATTCGGCCACCAGTAAAGTGCCTTTAAGTCATGATACATTTTATCTGAGCCAGGGTGGATAGAATATCTGGACTTGTGTGCTTCGTCCATCACCAGAGTTCTCAACTCTCCGTATCGTGGAACCCAAATCCGCTTCTCAAAATATCGGACCCCGTCCGATTTGGTTTCAAGTTGCTTGTTCATGCCCCGCATGAGTTCCGATGGAAGATTATCATCTTTCAAAGCTTCGAGTTGCGCCTCGTGAATCTGATAGGGTAAGTTGGTATGAATCGTGAGTTGCAATGCTCGCACTCGTCTGGGTTTATCTGTTTCTTTTCTGCTGAGGGCGTCGGCCACTACATTGGCCTTGCCAGGGTGGTACTTGATGGCACAATCATAATCCTTAAGCAGCTCGACCTAACGACGCTGTCGCATGTTCAGCTCCTTCTGATCGTCGATATGCTGGAGACTCTTGTGGTCGGTGTAAATGGTAAACTTGGTACCGTACAAGTAATGCCTCCATATCTTAAGGGCAAACACCACAGCTTCGAGTTCCAAATAACGGGTCGTGTAGTTCTTCTCGTGAACCCGCAGTTGTCGAGAGGCATAAGCTATAACCTTCTCGAGTTGCATCAGTACACAACCGAGACCTTGTATCGATGCGTCACAGTGTACCTCAAAATTCTCCGTTCCCTCGGGTAGGGCTAGAATAGGGGCGCTACAGAGTCTGGTTTTCAACAGTTGAAAAGCGGATTCTTGCGCGTCACCCCAATTGTACTTAGTACCCTTGTGAGTCAAAGCGGTGAGGGGTTGGGCAATCTTTGAAAATCCTTCAATGAAACGCCGGTAGTAGCCGGCCAGTCCTAGGAATTGCCGCACCTAAGTCGGGGTCTTAGGTGCTTCCTAGTTTTTGATGGCCTCTACCTTACCGGGATCGACATGGATACCATTCTCGTTGATCACATGTCCTAAAAAGTGAACCTCGCGAAGCCAAAATTCGCATTTCAAGAGTTTGCGTACAGTTGTTCCTTCTTCAATAATTCCAGAATTACCCTTAAGTGTTCCTCATGGTCAGCCTTGTCCTTGGAGTAGACCAGGATATCGTCAATAAACACAATCACAAACTTGTCGAGGTACGCCTTGCATACTCGATTCATGAGATCCATAAATACGGCTGGTGCGTTGGTTAGTCCAAAAGGCATAACCGAAAACTCGTAGTGACCATACCGTGTTCTGAAAGCCGTCTTTGAAATATCTTCTTCGCGCACTCTTAGTTGATGGTAACCAGATCGCAGATCGATCTTCGAGTAATAACTCGATCCTTGGAGCTGGTCAAACAGATCATCAATTCGGGGTAAAGGATAACGGTTCTTGACCGTCACCTTGTTCAACTCCCGGTAGTCGATACACATGCGAAAAGTCCCGTCCTTCTTTCTGAAAAATAAGACAAGGGCTCCCCATGGCGATGAGCTAGGTCGGATAAAACCCTTATCCAAAAAATCTTGCAACTGGGTGGACAACTCTTGAAGCTCCGCCGGTGCGAGCCGATACGGAGCTCGTGCTATGGGTGCTGCACCGAGGGTCAACTCGATTTGGAATTCGACTTGTCGAATAGGAGGGAGTCCAGGCAAATCCTCCGGGAAAACTTCCGGAAAATCTCGCACAATCGGTATATCTTCAATTCGCTTCTCCTCCGCGGGTTTCTCAACAATATGCGCCAAAATTGCCGGGTGACCCTTTCGTAGATACTTCTGCGCCTTCATGAGGGTGATGACGCTGGTGGTCATGCCGCTTCTCGCCCTGGATCGAAATGATCTCGCCGGAAGGGGTAGCGATGTGGACTATCTTGTCGTGACATATAATCTCCGCTCGGTTCTTAGATAACCAGTCCATGCCGACAACGACATCGAAAATTCCAAGCGTAAAAGGTATAAGGTCGATATCATAAATATGACCTGACAGTTTTAACTTACATCCCGCAAGTACATGAGTCGTTTCTACAGACTTTCCGTCGGCTAATTCTACTGGAAACTTAGCATCTAACGGGGTTGGAGTTAAGTCTAAGAGTTGACTAAAGGCTTTCGGCACAAAACTCCTATCAGCTCCAGTGTTAAACAAAACAGAAGCAAAACAGTCGTTCACAGGAAACTTACCAGTCACCAAATACGGATCATTGCGGGCTTGACCCGACCCAATGACGAAAGCTCTTCCTTTACCATTGCTTCCGCCACCGCTGCTGCCTCCATTGTTCTCGTTCTGTTTTAGCTTGGGACAATATTTCCTGAAATGACCTTCCTGCCCACATTCAAAACATCCCTTCGTCGTCATAGGTGGTTTAGGAGCACCCATTGCCGTAAGGTCTCCTCTACATTCCTTTGCCTGGTGACCCATCTTTCCGCATCTCAGACACTTGACACGGTCACACGGGCCAGCATGATGATAGTTACACATGTTGCACTTCGGGTACTTCCCAGCATAGCCGCTCGAACCCTGCCCGCCACCGTTGTTATTGTTGTTGTGACCCTGATTGTTGAAGCCCCGAGTGAGTTCGGGCTTACGGTAGTGTTGTTGCTGTGGGGGGTTCGAGGATGAGGATATGGTGTTGTCAAAATTTCTCTTTCCATTGCTCGGGTTGTTGTTGTTGTTGTTGTTGTTGTTAGTAATCGGGTTATCACGGGCTTTAGTGGTTGAACCCCTAGGTGGTAGCGCACCTTGGGTCACTGCTTGATCCGTTTGTTTGTGAGCTAACCGAATCGCTTGTTGAATCATGGCTGGTCTGGAAGACGTCACCATGCCCTGAATCTGCGGTGCTAACCCATCAATATACATTTCAATTCTCTTACTCGGCGGATCTACCATCCGTGGACACATCACAGCCAACTCGTGAGAATGGGTGGTGTAGGCTTCGATTTCTGAACCCACCATCTTCAATGACCAAAACTCTGATTCCAACTTTGCAATCTCCTCCCTAGGACAGTACTCTTCTCGCATCATGTTCTTGAACTCCTCCCAGTTCATAGCGTTAGCCAGTTCCAATCCAAGGATCTGCACGTTTGAATTCCACCAAGTGAGGGCAGAATCTTCAAGTGTTCCAGCAGCAAATTTGACCCTACTGGCAGGTTGACAATTACACATCTCAAGCACTGATTCGGCCTTCTCAGCCCAACGCAGGAAGCCTATAGCTCCCTCAGTGCCCTTAAACGAACTGGGCTTGCAGTCAAGGTAATTCTTGAAGGTACACGTTCCTATTGGACCTCCAGCTTTGTTCTGGACATGTGCGGCTAGAGCGACCGCCGCATGGTCGTTCAGCAGAGTTTGGAGTTCTGCTGCGGTCAAGTTGATGTCACCACGTCCGTGTCCAGCGTTTCTTCCTGCCATTTCCTTGTCCGAGTACTTTCCGACTGCTCCAAGTACACTCAACTCCTCTGTCGGTCGCCTAGGGTTCGCTTACCGATCTTTGCAACCTTGCATGTGTATAATATTTTATGAAAGTAGTCTAGTCCATCAGTAGCATCTTCACTAGCCTTTGTAGTCGTACACCATGTAAAACAGTAGCATCCACCTAGTATTGTAGAGAACATAATCTTAGATATCTCCTATATCTTGAAACAATAACTGCTTGACCGGGTGGATGATGGTGGCCGCCGGTTGGTATGGATCATGAAGCGGCTGGATGATAAGAAAACGTTGCTAGTGCTATTTCTATTCGGGTCCTTGCTACTTGGAGTTGCTCTTGCAAGTCTATCATCTCGGCTTACATCCTTCTCATAATTTTCATCTGTTGGTCGCTAGCCTATTGCATTTCCTTAATGGCCGCTGTCATGCGGGAAATTTCCTCCTTAGTCTCGGTTCTGTCTTTTAACAGTCCGGATACGTTAGCTCTCGTATAGCGCATGTAACCCACGTCACGCTCCAAACAAGAAACGACAGCTGCGAGCACTCGCTCCACAGGTTCGATTATAGGTGGTAGGGTGTTGGGGTAAGCAGGATGGTTCGGGTGGGGTAATGGGGGAACTTGTTCACGATAGACCATACGTCTGATCATATTAGGGTACCAATCCCAGCTAACTTCGTGTTCGTACATGCCTCCGGATAAGCGATACCTCTTCGGTGCAGGAGCTTCGAGCTCCGGGACTACTCGGGGGGGGGGGGATGAGTTGGAAAGATGCGGTTCCTTTCCAGGGGCGTGAGACATCGGGTCGGATGATGATGACGATGGCGTCGACATCCTTACAGGTAAGCCGTGTATGCGCGCGTATGAGTGAAAGAGGTAAAGAGATAAGATAACAAAGACTACACAAACTTATGCAGTGCGTATCATTATAACTAATGGGTCGTCGCGGTTATAGTCTAGTATGCATGCAGCTTCTAGTTCACTATAACCAATGGCTCTGATACCAATCTGTCACACCCTCAAAATCCACTAACGGAGTTTTACCGTCAGAGGGTGTGAACTAACAGGATCGGAATCATTAGTTATAATCAAACCATAAAAACGTTTAAATGAAAATAAGTGCGGAAGCGTAAAAACCAAAAGACAAAAGTTACGTCACGCAGAACGACTTAAAAACCCAAGTGATAATAATTAAAAACATGTTTGCATATCAGAATGTTCAAAAACCATGCATGATCCTATATCGCGCGCCCGCCTCGGCTACCTGAGAATAACATACTAAAAGTGTCAACACGGGGTTGGTGAGTTCACAAGTTTATATAAAATAAAGCATTTAGCGTTTTGCGTTCAGCGTTTTGCGTTCAGCGTTTTGCGTTACCAGATAGTGTTATGTCAATTATATATCTATAGGTAGCTAGCCTATAAAACAAGTATTACTAAGTGTTCGACATCGAAGCTGACTGTTTATCATTTGCCTTGCCACCAGGTCTATCCCGACCATGGTATGTGTTTAGCCAAGATTACACCCACTCGACCTCCAGTCGAGTTTAGCGTTGGGTGGGGTTTGTCAAACCCAGTAGTACTACTCAACAATGACTCGCTATTATCCAATATTAAACGGTTCGATGTGAATGAAGGACTTTAGTTATTGCGTTTGCCACTTAGTCTTTACAAGTGATATATAATATATATTAACAAAATCTTAAATGCGTTTTCGGAGTATGTTATCTCCCCAAGTGAAAAGCGTTTGAAAACAGTTTAATAAAGGGTAAGTGAACTCACTGTTTGCGAAGAATTCCCAAAATAAATCACCAAGTGATGCGCGCCACAGAAAACTCTCTCTAGCGTTCTAAAACAACAAGGAGATTTTCTAAGTATCGGAACTAATATCGAGTCTCTAGACCCGGCACATAATTCCTAATCACAAGATACGTTTCGTGTTTGTTTGTGAATCGTGTGTGACTTAACAAGTACATTTGTGATACGATACGTGTGTGAGCAATTATTTACGTGTCATGTATTAATAATGTACATCACTAGCAATTACTCCCGTAAGGGCAATTTGGTCACACATAACAATTAACTATCAATTATTATGTTTCATGCATTTTCACAAAATTCAGCTGCTAGTTTCACCAAGACAGAAATTCTACTTGAAAGATTGTACTATTCCACCGATCATAGCATCTCAATTAATTTACCAAAAATCATCACTAAAGCATGCATGTGTTAGGTTTCCAGAACATATTTTATTTTATTTTTATTCCACATAGATTTCTCATAATGATCAAAAAACTACAGCAAGCTCATAACAGTCAAATTCATGCGCAACAGAATGTTATTTGAAATTCCTGTTAAATGAAAAATCCAACAAGTTCAAGATCACTTGGGTTAGGTTCCTAACTCAATAAGTCAACTTCCAGAAGTGGAACCAACCCAATTGGTCTCGTAGTTCATGAGATATAACATTTACAAAACAACCTAACAGCAGGTCTAACAACTCAGCTTTGCACAACGTTTTTGTAAAATCATAAAGATTAACTTTTACACGTCCAAAAATTGCAAATTTATTTTCTTTAGAAACTAGACTCAACCTAGTTTACTGTAGTATCAATAATCTCAACCAAGTTACACATTTACACCCCGGTACAGTCAATTGAACATCAACAACATAATCTGTCCAGAAACGGTTTGCAGCAAAACTCAACATATTAACCATCTATAGACCACAAATCATTCATATAACATTCTAGACACTATAACCACTATCCATGCATATCAATTTCACCATACATACATGGTTAGGGTTTTATTTGATCTCAAACTCAAAGACACAACAATTAACATGTAATAATATCAATTCTAGTTATCATATCACAATCAATCCATCATCAAATCAAGATAAAACATATGAACACATATACATATGAAAATCGGACCTAGGGTTTGTATTATACCTTCAAAAACACCAATACAAGCAAGAGGAAGGTAGAAGATGGCTAGAAACAGATGTAGGATGCTTCAATTGTGAAAAACCAAGATCAAAATCAAGAGATATGTGTGTGTGTGAGCCGATTGTGAGGAGAGGGGGAGGGGTAGGCCGCCGTCGGTTTTGGGGAGAGGGAGAGGGAGAAGAGGTTAGGGTTTATATTTATTAATAATAATAATATATTACACTTTAGTCCCTCAACTTCTAGTTTGTACTTTTCTAGCTTAATTAACTAGTTCTAGCACATTGAGTTAACGTTTATAACAATGTTATCACATAACACATAAGTCTAACACATAATTATTGTTTTGACGTTTTTCGTTTATTCACCAATTGTTTGCGTCAACTCGTTTGCGTTTCGGTGCAATTCCCGAAAGACTACACATGTAGTAAGTGTCAAGCGTCATTTAAACCCTAGTTTAAATGTAATGAAGTGTGCGTTATAGATTCAATGATCTTTAAGTTTGAATTGACGGAGTTGAGTTAACGGAGTTAACGGAGTTAACCTGAAATTGACGATTGTCACATCATTCCCATGTTAAAGAATTTTCGTCCCGAAAATTTGAGTCAAGTCGTGATGAGTGTCTGAAAAAGTAAGAAAAATTTTCAGTTTGTCATATCATCCCCTAGTAGAAAGAAATTTCGTCCCGAAATTTAATTCATACCCCTGGTGATTTCTGACGATTTGCCGAGTTTCGCGGTTTTCTGTGTTTGGTCAGCCCTTCAAAAAGGTGAGGATACTTTTTCATCATTTGATCCTCGCGTTCCCACGTGAACTCCGGTCTACGTCTCGAGTTCCAACGAACCTTAACAATTGGAATTTTGGTATGCTTGAGTGTTTTGGTTTCCCAATCCAAAACTTCAACTGGTTCTTCAATGAAGCGTAGCTGTTCATCAACTTGCAGTTCGTCCTAAGGGACTACTTGGGTTTCATCAGATAGGCATTTCTTCAAATTGGATACGTGGAAACATTGTGTACACTGCTGAGTTCCGCTGGTAAGTCCAGTCGGTACGCCACCGGACCAACGCGTTCCGTTATCCGGTAAGGACCAACGTATCGTGGGTTGAGTTTGTTTCGCTTCCTAAAGAGAACCACACCTTTCCAAGGTGAGACTTTGAGTAACACTTGGTCATTCACTTGAAATTCGAGAGGTTTTCAGCGTTTGTCGGCGTAACTCTTTTGGCGATCTTGTGCTGCTGCCATGCGGTTTCGGATTTGAAGAATCTTTTCCGAAGTTTCGAGTACTAGTTCTGGACCAGTGATTTGGCTGTCACCCATCTATGCCCAGCAGAGAGGTGATCGACACTTCCGTCCGTACAGTGCTTCAAACGGCGCTGCTTTAATACTTGCGTGGTAGCTGTTATTATACGAAAACTCTACCAAAGGTAGGTGAGGTTCCCAACTTTTTCCGAAATCCAACACACATGCACGCAGCATGTCCTCTAAGGTCTGAGTATTTCGTTCACTTTGCCCATCCGTCTGAGGATGGTATGCTGTGCTCATATCAAGACGTGTGCCTAGTGCGCTTTGTAGTGACTTCCAAAAGTGCGAAGTGAAACGAGAATCTCGATCAGAAATGATTGAGACAGGCACTCCGTGTCTAGACACTACTTCCTTCATGTAGACGCGAGTCAATCTTTCCATTTTGTCCGATTCCTTAATCGCTAAAAAGTGTGCGGACTTAGTCAACCGGTCAACGATCACCCAGATGGTATCGCATCCCGTCGGTGTTTTAGGTAATCCCGTGATAAAATCCATTGAAATGTGTTCCCATTTCCACATTGGAAGTTCCGGTTGTTGTAGTAGACCAGATGGTTTCTGGTATTCTATTTTGACTCTGGCACAAGTCAAGCATTTGCTCACGTAGGTGGCAATGTCGGCTTTCATATTCGGCCACCAGTAAAGTGCCTTTAAGTCATGATACATTTTATCTGAGCCAGGGTGGATAGAATATCTGGACTTGTGTGCTTCGTCCATCACCAGAGTTCTCAACTCTCCGTATCGTGGAACCCAAATCCGCTTCTCAAAATATCGGACCCCGTCCGATTTGGTTTCAAGTTGCTTGTTCATGCCCCGCATGAGTTCCTATGGAAGATTATCATCTTTCAAAGCTTCGAGTTGCGCCTCGCGAATCTGATCGGGTAAGTTGGTATGAATCGTGAGTTGCAATGCTCGCACTCGTCTGGGTTTATCTGTTTTTTTTCTGCTGAGGGCGTCGGCCACTACATTGGCCTTGCCAGGGTGGTACTTGATGGCACAATCATAATCCTTAAGCAGCTCGACCTAACGACGCTGTCGCATGTTCAGCTCCTTCTGATCGTGGATATGCTGGAGACTCTTGTGGTCGGTGTAAATGGTAAACTTGGTACCGTACAAGTAATGCCTCCATATCTTAAGGGCAAACACCACAGCTCCGAGTTCCAAATCATGGGTCGTGTAGTTCTTCTCGTGAACCCGCAGTTGTCAAGAGGCATAAGCTATAACCTTCTCGAGTTGCATCAGTACACAACCGAGACCTTGTATCAATGCGTCACAGTGTACCTCAAAATTCGCTGTTCCCTCGGGTAGGGCTAGAATAGGGGCGCTACAGAGTCTGGTTTTCAACAGTTGAAAAGCGGATTCTTGCGCGTCACCCCAATTGTACTTAGTACCCTTGTGAGTCAAAGCGGTGAGGGGTTGGGCAATCTTTGAAAATCCTTCAATGAAACGCCGGTAGTAGCCGGCCAGTCCTAGGAATTGCCGCACCTCAGTCGGGGTCTTAGGTGCTTCCCAGTTTTTGATGGCCTCTACCTTACCGGGATCGACATGGATACCATTCTCGTTGATCACATGTCTTAAAAAGTGAACCTCGCGAAGCCAAAATTCGCATTTCGAGAGTTTGCGTACAGTTGTTCCTTCTTCAATAATTCCAGAATTACCCTTAAGTGTTCCTCATGGTCAGCCTTGTCCTTGGAGTAGACCAGGATATCGTCAATAAACACAATCACAAACTTGTCGAGGTACGCCTTGCATACTCGATTCATGAGATCCATAAATACGGCTGGTGCGTTGGTTAGTCCAAAAGGCATAACCGAAAACTCGTAGTGACCATACCGTGTTCTGAAAGCCGTCTTTGAAATATCTTCTTCGCGCACTCTTAGTTGATGGTAACCAGATCGCAGATCGATCTTCGAGTAATAACTCGATCCTTGGAGCTGGTCAAACAGATCATCAATTCGGGGTAAAGGATAACGGTTCTTGACCGTCACCTTGTTCAACTCCCGGTAGTCGATACACATGCGAAAAGTCCCGTCATTCTTTCTGAAAAATAAGACAAGGGCTCCCCATGGCGATGAGCTAGGTCGGATAAAGCCCTTATCCAAAAAATCTTGCAACTGGGTGGACAACTCTTGAAGCTCCGCCGGTGCGAGCCGATACGGAGCTCGTGCTATGGGTGCTGCACCGGGGGTCAACTCGATTTGGAATTCGACTTGTCGAATAGGAGGGAGTCCAGGCAAATGCTCCGGGAAAACTTCCGGAAAATCTCGCACAATCGGTATATCTTCAATTCGCTTCTCCTCCGCGGGTTTCTCAACAATATGCGCCAAAATTGCCGGGTGACCCTTTCGTAGATACTTCTGCGCCTTCATGAGGGTGATGACGCTGGTGGTCATGCCGCTTCTCGCCCTGAATCGAAATGATCTCGTCGGAAGGGGTTGCGATGTGGACTATCTTGTCGTGACATATAATCTCCGCTCGGTTCTTAGATAACCAGTCCATGCCGACAAAGACATCGAAACTTCCAAGCGTAAAAGGTATAAGGTCGATATCATAAATATGACCTGACAGTTTTAACTTACATCCCGCAAGTACATGAGTCGTTTCTACAGACTTTCCGTCGGCTAATTCTACTGGAAACTTAGCATCTAACGGGGTTGGAGTTAAGTCTAAGAGTTGACTAAAGGCTTTCGGCACAAAACTCCCATCAGCTCCAGTGTTAAACAAAACAAAAGCAAAACAGTCGTTCACAGGAAACTTACCAGTCACCACATACGGATCATTGCGGGCTTGACCCGACACAATGACGAAAGCTCTTCCTTTACCATTGCTTCCGCCACCGCTGCTGCCTCCATTGTTCTCGTATTGTTTTAGCTTGGGACAATCTTTCCTTAAATGACCTTCCTGCCAACATTCGAAACATCCCTTCGTCGTCATAGGTGGTTTAGGAGCACCCTTTACCGCAAGGTCTCCTCTACATTCCTTTGCCTGGTGACCCATCTTTCCGCATCTCAGACACTTGACACGGTCACACGGGCCAGCATGATGATAGTTACACCTGTTGCACTTCGGGTACTTCCCAGCATAGCCGCTCGAACCCTGCCCCCACCGTTGTTATTGTTGTTGTGACCCTGATTGTTGAAGCCCCGAGTGAGTTCGGGCTTACGGTAGTGTTGTTGCTGTGGGGGGTTCGAGGATGAGGATCTGGTGTTGTCAAAATTTCTCTTTCCATTGCTCGGGTTGTTGTTGTTGTTGTTGTCAGTAATCGGGTTATCACGGGCTTTAGTGGTTGAACCCCTAGGTGGTAGCGCACCTTGGGTCACTGCTTGATCCGTTAGTTTGTGAGCTAACCGAATCGCTTGTTGAATCGTGGCTGGTCTGGAAGACGTCACCATGCCCTGAATCTGCGGTGCTAACCCATCAATATACATTTCAATCCTCTTACTCGGCGGGTCTACCATCCGTGGGCACATCACAACCAACTTTTGAGAATGGGTGGTGTAGGCTTCGATTTCTGAACCCACCATCGTCAATGACCAAAACTCTGATTCCAACTTTGCAATCTCCTCCCTAGGACAGTACTCTTCTCGCATCATGTTCTTGAACTCCTCCCAGTTCATAGCGTTAGCCAGTCCAATCCAAGGATCTGCACGTTTGAATTCCACCAAGTGAGGGCAGAATCTTCAAGTGTTCCAGCAGCAAATTTGACCCTACTGGCAGGTGGACAATTACACATCTCAAGCGCTGATTCGGCCTTCTTAGCCCAACGCAGGAAGCCTATAGCTCCCTCAGTGCCCTTAAACGAACTGGGCTTGCAGTCAAGGTAATTCTTGAAGGTACACGTTCCTATTGGACCTCCAGCTTGGTTCTGGACATGTGCGGCTATAGCGACCGCCGCATGGTCGTTCAGCAGAGTTTGGAGTTCTGCTGCGGTCAAGTTGATGTCACCACGTCCGTGTCCAGCGTTTCTTCCTGCCATTTCCTTGTCCGAGTACTTTCCGACTGCTCCAAGTACACTCAACTCCTCTGTCGGTCGCCTAGGGTTCGTTTACCGATCTTTGCAACCTTGCATGTGTATAAGAAAACGTTGCTGGATGATAAGAAAACGTTGCTAGTAGAATGAAGCTTGAGAGAAATTGGACAGAGTTTCGTTATGTTAAACTCAAAAACTTAAATTAACAGTGACAAAGGTCACTATATATTGAAGATGGACCTAGTTCGTTAACATTCCATAACGAACTAGGGTCCACTTCGTTACATACATTAAAAAGCAAATCCTTAACGAATCACCCCCTGATTTGTTAAACATCCTTAACGAATCAGGAGGGATATAACTTTGATCTAGTTCGCTAAACATCCTTAGCGAACTAGATATTACATTAACGAACTACAAGGATAAATATTTGTTTATTACATAAAAACGAAAAATACGTTAATAATAAATACAAAGACTCGAGAGGCAAAACGTGTACTAACAAATGCCCCTAGCAGCGGGGTTCCAGGGGCGGTAACCCCTAGCAGGGTCCAAGGGTCAGAGCCCCTGGCTGGGGTTAAGCTGCCAGGTCAGCTTGGAAAAATTTTATTTTCATTAACTGTTCTTAACAAAATTTCCATTAGAATTCTTTACTAATATTTTATTGCTAACTCATTAACCCTTCAAGGTATCTTTCATCAATTAATAAAGTTCAGGGGTTTCTTTGTAATTAATCTATATTATTCTAAGTCCAGGGACCATTCTGTCATTCTTTCAAACTTTAGTTCGTCACCCAGTTCGTCATCCAGTTCGTTATCCAGTCCGTTAACAAATGGACCTCCATGACGAATGAACTTGTATAACGAATTGACCTTTATAACGAATTGACCTTTATCATGAATGAAGGTTCATTCGTTAGTTCTCCATTAACGAATGGCATAACGAATGGCAGTTCATTCCTTGTTCTTTCCTTAACGAATTGGCATAACGAATGGGGTTAATTCATCATCCTTCCTAAACGAATGGGCATAACTAATGAATGCTCATACGTTATTTTTTCGTAACGAACTATGGTTAGGTCAGAGAATGTCAGAAACATTCTCTGACATCCTTAAATGCTCGCGCTGCTTTTCCGGCGTTGCTTTCCCGGCGCTGCCGTGCCGGAAAACCGGGCGGTGGTCGAAAAACGTATTTTCACACCGTTTTTCACCGTTTTTCGTCCTGTTCGATCCAGATCCGAGCTAGGGTAACCCCTAAGCTCTTCTTTTGATTGGTTTATACCCGATTCTAGTCGGGTCTTGTGACTTTAATGGTTGAGGGTGTCGGTTCATCGTTTCGCGATTAGATCTAGCGGTTTAGGATCCATGTAATATCACACTATCATTACCTCGGGTCGGTATCGGTTTTTCTTCTTGGTATCGGTTAGGGAAAGAGAGAAATATGAGAGAGAGCTTAAGTGTGTGTTTTTGATGGTGTATGAATGGGTGAAATGAATGGATTAATGGTAAATTAAGATATATATATCATGGGTCATGGGCTTAAGCACATGGTCTATCTTCCTTCCTTATCAACCCAAGTCCATTACCCATATTTATTAACCCAACACAAGCCCAACTCATAATAATTTAATATTATTATTTTATTAACCGAAATGGGAAACAAGTTGTTACACATGACAATGGTTCCACCGTCAACTCAGTTTTGGTAAACAATGCCCGATTCCCATGGCAACGGTTTAGCCCTATCTTTATTATTTGGTTGAATTATTTATATGTTATGGCTGACTGTTTATCTCACAGGATCATTTTGCACTTTTCTTTATTTACTATATATTTCACTTATCTGGTGTTTTACTCACTCAAACTCGTGTTAACAAATTATTTGTATTTTTAACGTATATGCAGGTCACTGTATGATTTGATTGATCAGGATCTATGGAAGAAACTTAGGGTTATTATGCTAGAGAAGAGATATCAAGATTAAATTTGAATTTCTCTTATTTGTTTTATTTATGAATACATGTATTTTGATTTTTTGAATCTATATTTGAATTTAATTAATAGGTATTGCCATTTTAATTATTGCATGATAGTACCTTGAGAGTTGTGAGCAATTAGCTCACCCCCCGACATTTCCGTCTTAGGTTGGGGTGTGACAGAAATAAAGTGTTCTGATTGGTTACTTGTGCAATACTCCATCCGTCCCATTAATTGTGTCCGTATTTCCTTTTTTGTTTGCCCACTGGAAATGTCGATCCACTTTTAAAATTTATCAGCCAATTTCCAAGTTTACTCTTAAACACACACAACTAGCATTATTAAAAAACATTGATGGACCCAATTTCCAAGGGTATTGTCGTCATTTGGTAAACAAAAAAGGTTATCATTCAATCTACCTTAAACTTTGTGTTTTTCAAACCATGACAGTTAAAGAGGGACAAGGGGAGTAGTAAAGATTTGTGGCGGCTATAACTAGTTTTTGGAGAATATAGCAACAATCATAAAGTAATAATTATTTAACAAACAAGCAAGCTCTTAAGATTTATTTTCTTTGTATAGCTGTGATCGAAGAATTAGTTTACTTATCAAGTTGTGCTTGGAAAATTGGGTTGGACAAGCCGATCTAATTTAGAGTTCGTATTAACTGGGTTAAACAAGTTAGGTTTTAGCTAAGGTTTGATTTATTTTACGAGCAAACAAATTTGGTTTTGAAAAGTTGTCAAGACTGATTTGTTCGTATTCTTTCGACGGGTTGGAGCAAGGTTTTGGAGAAGTGGGTTCAATTCAAAGTTTCTCTTACAGGTTAAACGAGTTATGTTTTAACCTGTGGGTTTGATTTGTTGGATCAAACCGGTTGCTCACTAAGAAAATCAAGATGATTGATGTTCGCTCGATTAGGAGACAAGAATCGAAACCAGAGGAGTGGATATGCGAGTTCATACGTCCGAGGGAATGGTCGGGGACAAGGTCACGGAGGCGGTCAAGTTCGTGAGAGCCAAAATATGTTATGGAGAGATCAAGACTAAGATGGTTGTGAAATTCGTGAAGGTTAATATCATGGGTCAAATCAAACGGAGCAAAATAGACATGCTCGGAATTTAAGAACCACCTATTTCAAGTCGGAAATTAGGGGGTGATTAGTGGATGTAATTTTCATCTTAATAGGCATGTCACGTGTAGGTCGGGTTGGACCTATTGGGCAAGTGAAATTCATTAATGATGTAATGGGTTTATAGGTTGCAATTAGGGTTTTATTATATTTGGTAATGTCTTGGCTAGTAAGTTAGGTTAGTCTATCTAAACCAAGTTATGGTTAGACATTAGAAACACACACGATATGCAACCGAGTTATGTTTCATTTAGAGAAACAAGAGTTATATGTAATAAGAGTTTTTGAGTTATATATCCTCTATAATATTGTGAGTTATTCAATTTTAACTATTGTGTGTTTACGTTTTGATGAGTTATATCAATGCGTTCTTGATACCCCCAATGATTCGTCGGTAATAAATGTTGGTTAACTATGGCAAAGCCAATTTACCTATGCGTACTTTACCAAAGTCCTTAACAAACGAATTGCCTATGCATCCTACCTTTATCAAGTGATTATAGATGGACACGCGCGTCCGTCATTAAAAGTTTTCCAATTTTATATTTATTACTAGGTTAGCTACCCGTGTAGCACACGGGTTATAATAAGTAATTTTTTTAAAATAATAACATAATGTGAAATACAAAAAAAATGTATCACATATATAAATATATATTATACAGTAAAAAAAATATACACATTATGCAATTTGGAAATAAAAGGTTGTTAGAAAATTCATAAATCATAAATTATTTCTTTGTTATTTTCTATATCGAACTTAGTTGTAAATGAAAACTTTTTTTAAGCCAACTCATGGACCAAAACTCATTCTAATTTTAAACTGTTTTGACATGAACAATGTTTGATACTTTAATAGGTTAAAGAAACTCACCTGTTTGTATTGGTTACTTATAAAAACCTTATATTAATCACTAATGCAATACATTTTATATTAAACAAATTAACAAATTTATGATAGTATTAATTCTTGTAAATTAGGATGGAATTATTAAAAATTGAAAATGAATATTAAAAAGAGAAATGTAGTTAATGTGAGCGAGATGAGGGAAATTTTGTAAGGATCAACATAGTTAATATGAGAGAGATGAGGGATCACTCATGTGTAATGACATATAGCATTAAGATCCGTGTAGAACACAAGTTAAAATAAATAAATTTTTTCAGATAATAACAAAATGTAATATGTTCAAATGATATAAAGATATAATATATGGTAGAATAAATTACATAGTACACAATACGGAAATAAAAATTTGTTGAAAATTCATATATCATTAAATATTTTTTTTGTATACAATATTGTAATTTTAACCTACATATCAAAATTAGTAGTTTCATTTTGTTTTTTATATCAACTTTAGATAATGAAACACGTCACTTACACGTCAAAAACAAATCAAACCATCTACAGTGATTGACTTTAGCTTTTATTATTCTTCATTGCAAAACAAACATAAAGTTAAAATTTCTTTATTTGAAATTAATTATTTTATCTAAATCAACGTGAAAATTTGTTACTTATAAAAACTTAATATTAATAACTAATACAATATATTTATATAAAACTAAATAATATATCTATGTTTGTATTAAATTAATAAATTAAAAAACAATTATTGAAAGAGAAAATAATTGATTAAGAAGGAAAAAAAAGAGTTAAATATAAAACTCTTAATAAAAAGTAAAATGCATTTAATAAGAGAGAAAGGTGAAAATTTTTTGTAAGAAGCTAAATTATGTGATGTTATGTGGCTTAAGAACCTTTATTTATTATATAGTATAGATTTTTATAAAATAACTTCAAGCTAAAAAAATGATTTAAAATGGCATGTATTATTAAATTACTTTATCCTGTATTATTATTGTTTTTAGTATTTTATGTTACATTATTCACAAAGTGGTTATATAATATGATTGTTTATGACATTAAAGTATGTTATTTAATCTTGTAGCACATGCATAGAAGTAGAACTTTCTCCTGAAAACATATTTATAGTGACAAAGTAGTGATTTTTTAATATTCAAGATGCAAAATTATAATACTTATTTTTTGTTTATTTCATTTAATAATATTTTTAAATAAATATATCCCATACATGCCAGGGCAACTACACTTACCTAACTGGCAAAGCTGTGTAACAAACATGTCACATGAATCCTTATAAATCCAAGATATTTTGAGACGAAGGCTGGCTTTTATATTTAGGACCAAAAACCATCTCATAATTATTTTTTTTACTCAATTAACTTATATTTTAAGTCTAAATCTAAGCCTTTTCAGGTGTTTACCTGACAGTTTAGCCGATTCCATAGTTTCTTGAAACGTGATTTTTAACTAAAAAGGTATTGAAAGATACCGTTAACACAAGTTTATAAATCAAACTAGCAAAAATAATAAAACAAAATCTATATATATGGAAAAGTTGGCATCATAATATTTTTATAAGGTATATTAACTCAATTTGAATAGTTTGGGAGGATTATAAGGCGACCTTTATTTCACAAAAATAGTTGCATTAGGTGAAGTTGCATTAGATTTAGTGCAACCATTTTGTTAGATAACGCAACTGTTTCTTTCAAATGCAACCCTTTAAACGCAACAATTTCTTTCAAATGCAACACATTTAAAGAGTTGCATTTGAAAGAAACAGTTGCATTATCTAACAAAAAAGTTGCATTAGGTCTAATTCAACTTCACCAAATGCAGCTTTTTTGTGATATAAAGGTTGCCTTAGACTAATTTTTTTGTAGTGGAGTGCCCATCCCGAAGTCATCGCGGAGTCCCGGTACTGTTGGAAACACTGATCCAAGTGTCCCAGCCCCGATAAACCACCCCGCTCGGCTTGGCAATGCGGTTTACGCCGGAGTCTCTCTCTACAATCTCTATATACAAATTTAAAATAAAAAGGTTGAAAAAGTTGATTGCGATAAATAATGAGAATCCATTTTGGTGGTTAAAAGACAGTTAGGCCAAATAACTCGAGGTCAATGTTATAAAAGTAGGTTTAAAAGGTCGAGTACTCGTCGAGTACTCGCTACAAGGTATGTTACCTGGGGAGTTTCTTTAACTTCGCCTATTTACTAAGAATCGATGAAAATGGTCAAACTCGGACATAATAACATCTAGTCGGTGACCTTGAGCCAATTTTGACTTAAAAAATAAAACATAATTCGTATTTCTATAATATTAAAAAACTATTATCATTTTTTTTATTAATGGTTAGAAAGTTTTAAACTAATTTATTATTTAAACATGTATTTCTTGTATTTATATTTATATTCACATAAATTGCTATAAATATTAGTTAACTAATAATTTTTTTACGTAAATATAATATTTAAAGTTATTTTCTTTATATTTACCATGTCCGAGCACTCTCTGAATACTTCCTAAATACTTCAGGTACACCCAACTTCCCAATCAGTCGTATAGGGTCCGCCTAACAACTTTTACAACCTTGCTCAACGTTGATGCGAAGAAAAGAGAAAAGTTGTAGATAGTTAAGGAATGGATGAACATTGAACACCCTCAAACCTTTATTACCTAGTGGCTATATATAATAATTTATGCTGTCAGATTAATTATTAAAAATAAGTAACTTCCATTTTAGTTGTCAAGATAATTATTCCCTACAATGAATAAGTAACTTCGTCTGAACTTTTCTTTCATTTGTTTGTTTTAAACCAATTACAAGCTGATGACAAACAAAGATGTGTGCCATGCTAGAAAAGGTGTAATTTATAATTTTATCATAAGGGATTTACTATTGTATTAAACTAGTTTGATTTACCATATGAATAGCAATGTACTGTACTATTAGAATAGCTATTTACTATTGCCGTCGCTTTGCTGGAGGGGAGTAATGTGGTTTGTCAGGGTGTTAAAAGCCTAGCTAGGTGGCCATGGCGCCTTTCACAACGAACAACCTAGGTTGCCATGGGTTGGTGACATATGCTCAATACAATTTTTCAGGGCATTGATAATCCGATATTTTCGCAATGATTATCGTTATCAGTTTTACCGTAACCCCCCCCCCCCCTCCTATAAGATCATTATTTATCATGGAACATCGTTAGATTATCAAAATTTCTTTTTCAAAACATCTGTAACGTTCCTACGTGGAGCTCATCAGAATTTTCAAACTTGCGACATATTCAAACGTCACCACTGCTGCTATCGTCCGCATCCAACGACCAGTCGTTCGGAATTCCAAACCAGTTTCAAACAAGCTAGTGGGGTCCACACACAATTATTGAATATTTTAATTTTTACAATTGGCATTCGAAATTTTATAGTGTTATATCGTCCGCATCCAACGACCAGTCGTTCGGAATTCCAAACCAGTTTCAAACAAGCTAGTGGGGTCCACACACAATTATTGAATATTTTAATTTTTACAATTGGCATTCGAAATTTTATAGTGTTATGAAAGCAACGAGTGTTTTGAAGAGATTCCATAATATGATATGATAGCGTATGATATGATAGCAGAGGTGACGGTTTGTGGGTGTTTGAAATTGCATGGCGTTAATTATATATGAGTGTTTTCAAGAAGGCCGGTGAAAGTAGAAGAAAACTGGTGTTTTTGCTAACGAAATTTGGTTTATAATTAGATGCTTTCAAGTAAGAAGATATTCAACATCGACACCAAGAACTAATTTTCCAAATCGAATGCACAAATATACACCAGTTGATCAAATTGCAGAATGGAAAGCATATGAATCTAAAAATGTAATAAAAAAGAAGGAAATTTATGGTAAATAATTAATAAAAACAAAATATATAGTTCATGGAAGATGTTGATGTCGCTGCTGCTCAGCTAGCCTCTGGCCACGGCCAGAAAGCTTGTTGATCTTCTACAACGTTAAGCATGTTGCAGAGCCCTTCATCTCCACCCACCGCCAGCGGTTGACCGAGGAGATACGGCGGCGCTAAACCTCCTCTGATCACCGTTGAACTGGTTGGAAGATTGTTCGAAACCTGTGTGTAGAATATCGTACTGTTGTCTTCACAACTGTTGTCACTTCCATTAATACTCCATGAATCCCTAACGCTGGTTGATTCTTGACCCTTTAAAGCCATCAACTGAAATTAAACGAACATCAAAATATCATTAATTTGAAGCAATTAAGGAACTTAATTACGCAATTTGTGAAAAGGGTAATCTATACACTAATCATCAGACATCTAACACATCGGTTCAAACGACCTTGTAATTAGAGGTCGGATGACTGTTTTGACGAACTATTCAAATTTTGATCAGAATGGCTTTCTTAATTAATTATATATCGTCAGAACAGTTGATGTGATCAATAAAATTTTCTAAGTGTTACTTTTTTTTCTTCTAAAAACGACAATATGAGTATTTTGTTATCGCCCATCTTAAATCAGATGGGGGTGGTGTAGCTATATTGAATGTGACGCTAATATATACTACCTGTGCATGAAGTTTATTGTTGTGGTTCTTGAGTTTATCATTATCTGCTTTAATGGAGTCAACCTGTGTCTTCAACACATTATAATCTTTCTCCAACTGTTTGGTCTTCCATCGAGCCCTACGGTTCTGAAACCATATAGCCACTTGTCTGGGTTGCAACCCTAAAGCTCGAGCCAGTTGCCGTTTGCGCTCTGGCTCGAGCTTGTTAGCTAACTCAAAGCTTTTCTCAAGAGCCTTGACCTGATCTAGGTTCAGTCTCCTTTTCTTTTCTCCCAGCTGCGACCCGTCGTCGTCCGACGTGTCCCCTTCGTTTGCTTCTTCACACCTTTCTCTACTGGAATACGACATTGATCTTGGAAGACCTGCAAATATATGAAATGGGTATATATAATTATTAAGTTAATTATTATTGTATAGACACAAACACACGAGTGTTTAGTAACAGGACCTTGGAAGTGATGAGGATGGTGATAGTGATCTTCATAGCCAAAGAACATGGGTTCAGGTGGGAGGAAAGACATGAAAATTAATGGGAAATTTTGTAAGTTTGCACAAGAAAGATAATGAAAATGTAACAGGGTTTCTAGGTGTCTTTGTTATGATGTGAGAGGGTGTCTCATGGTGGATGAAGCTGGGAAGACACGTACCATACAAATAGTATAACCTCTTGGATGGATACCTTAGAGATTTGCATCCTTTTAAAAAAAATAAAATAAATATATATTAATATTAATATTGAACAATATATAATACTACACTCTACTTGATCCATTATGCTTATATGACTTATTTGCTTTTAAATAAGCGTCCACAGGTTTAAAATACAACTATTTGGTACAAATTTTAAATACAAGACTTATATTTGGGGTGTTAAAAACCGGATATCCGAAAATTCGGATAGCTAATATTATTATCCGAATTCGTATTGTTCGGATAATAAAACGGATATCCGAAATTCAAACAAATAATTTCTTCCAATTATAAAAGGTCAATACAGTCTGCATCTAACTTAAATATCATGTAATCTGCGTTTGTCATTTGCAATTTGTGACATTTTATTCATTAACAAAAGTGTAAAAGACATGACTGTTTTGAGTCGTAGTTTAATAAAACAAATTATAGACATTCATCTCCAAGTTCATCCCGTCTTCGTTTTTCCGGTGTACGTACGGCGACCAGATATGCTGAGTTAATAGTGGTCCAGACCCGGTGCCGTTATAACTAGGTTGTAGCCACTGTTCACAGCAAGGTATAGCGGAGTGTAGTGTGGGGCAACCAGATCTATGGTTTGCAGGGACGGCTCGGGTATAGGTCGATGTGGGTGACCGGTCGGGGCACTTAATTTTCGGGGGCACAAATTTTTTTATATATGTATATTTTTATGAAAAATAATATGTATATTTAATATTTTACTCTAACTATACAATAACTATGTTGGTCAAGTGGTAAAGGGGTATGGCTTTCAAGCAAAATGTTGCAAGTTCTAGTCTCGCTTGAAAAATATTTTAGTTTATTTTTATACATAAAGTTTTTTACACAACATAAACAATAACCAACTAAGCCTGTTTAAAAATTTAATTGTTTAAACCAAACATATATCCCATTTACATAAGGCCTATTTTTTTTGCTTGTAATATTTCGTTACTCGTTAGAATCTACGGGCCTTTTTATTTCGACTCGGCCGATGCGTATAAATTCTCGGAGACGGCCCTGATGGTTTGATAGTGATCGCAGAAGACGCGGTGGTGGTCGAAAGGGAGGCGGTGTGGTGGTTGGAAGTCGGAATGGTGGAGAGAAGCTGAGAAATGAAGAAAAGAGGGATCTGATGCTAGACGTGCACAAGAAAACCGGTTCCGGACCCGAACCGGTGTACCGAACCGGAACCGGTTCCAGGCCGTACCCAGTGTACACCCGGTTTGGGTATTTATATACCCGAAAGCCCAACCCGGTTCTATATATTATTATTCAAAACGGTTCCTACCCGGTTCCTGTTCCATACCGGTTCCCGTTCCTACCCCGAATAACCGGTTCCACCGGATATTTTTCATTATGCAGATGCAGCTCAAAATATAGCGGGTTCCAACAGTAATATAGCCGTTGGAACCGGTTTTTGTTGTCCAAAACCCTATATAAGTTGATTATTTAACCATTGTTTCACCACCAAACTAAAAAACACTCAAAAATACTACTCTTTTTACAACCCCGACCAACCAAACTAAAAAACACTCCAAAATCTTCCACCACTTATTAGTTGTTACTATGGCAACCACCAAAAAGTCTAACAACAAGGATAACAAGAACGCTACTCCATTTGTTTTTATTCATCCGGTTCGTGTTGAAGATGACCCACAAGTTATTGCGGTCCTCAAGCATACCCGCAACAAAGAAATATGGAAGAACTGGGATTTGGTTATTATCACACCCTGACTTAGGGCCTAGGTGTGTGACACAAGTTGGTACGTGTTTTGTATATATATAAGAGTTTATGGTTTAATTTTAGCGGAAGACTTTTAGGTTGAATATAATATTAATTTACATTGAAAATTATTTGGAGTTAAATACCCAAGTATTCGGTTTACAAAATATGTGTTTATATTACAAGGATTTAGTTTATAAAAAACGGATCCATCTTGTAATGCGCTTCTATCTTCATTAAGACTCCAATCTTTGCTAGTGCTACTTATGCTTAATTACCTGAAATGGCTTGGAAAATACCTCAGCTATGTGCTGGTGAACACGTATGACTCTAAAATATTTGAATGACAGTTACAATACACATATAGTTTTCTTGACAAGCCCAGTGAAATTATTTCTACTTATTTCTACTTCCGGTATATATATCACCACCCTACAGACACAATTGTGTTCCCCGAGCCACGAAGCCCTTAATGGGGAACTAGTTATGACCGTTAGCCCGCGACCACGTAGCCTTTGACTGATTAGGCTGAACAGTTATGTTTGGATCCAGAGACATGTGTAATCGGTCTGAGTTGATTTATTTTCTACTTTGTATTATAACGTTTTAGAGATCACTTAATCTCATATAAACATTGACTGACTCTTTAAAACAAACACCCGTTCATCTTATCGAGTATAAATGTGTTTTGACTGATTGTATAGGTTAACGTATTCACCAGTACCGTCGGTTTGCGTTTGAAACCTTGAGTGTGAATGAGAATGATATTTAACCTATACATAAATAGGTTTGTATAAATATTGGAATGGTGTTTCTTGATTAAGCTATGATTGCTAAGCTTAACCTTGATAACTGTTTATCTTTGTTTGTGAATAAAACACTTTGTTTTTATGTGACGTTTGATATAGCATGCTTTGGTTTAATAGGTTATAACACGTTGGTATGTCTCTCCAGGTAAGTAAACGGGTCCCTCGGTTGATTGAGTTTGTACGAATTACTTTTCCTTAGGCAAGAACCTTACTACTAGTGATATCACCCTTACAGTTTACTACACGCCGTCAAAATATATCTTTTGTTAACATTACTTTGCTATGAAGTAACGTTTATGAAAACTCGTTTATGAATGGTTATAGAATGTTTATAAAATACTTTTAAGGTTAAATGCCATAGCCTCGATTGATATCTAAGCTATAATTTGAATAACTTAAACGTAACTCCTACCTTAGTATAGATACTCGGAATAATAATACTAAGAAAACATGACGGTAGGATCTTGATCTACTCGCTTATGTGATTGCTACTCATTTATGACTTCATTACTTGCACAAATATCGAGAAAACGCAACATCGGCTCGTCTTGGCTATTGGGCACGCCTTCCTATGTAAGCTATGTGAAAGTGGAGTGAAATTTGGGATGAGAAGGACTCCTACCCGTCTCCCCTTTTTATAGGCGTTTTTAGTGACCCATCGAGATACACGATGGGTTCCTCTTTACCCCGTCGCGTATTGCGGCGCCGCAAAATAAGCCGCCTTCTGACGCGGTGACACGTGGCCTGTCGTATCGTGCCACGTGTTGACACGTGGTTGGACACCTGTCCAGATTACTTAATGTAGGTTCCCAGTCGGATCTACACAGGAGTATCTCGTAACACAAGGGTGCGGAATCCCCTACGTATACGATACAAGTGCTAAGACGATGAACACGTTAATGATAAGCAAACACACGAGTATATAAGAGAATACTTGTTATATTGCAAAGGGTAACAACCAAAGAACAAACACGTGACACACAAAGTCACCAAAAACTGGCCGCCAAAGTTGTTGACATATGAGCCGAAGTTAGACATTATATATTAGTGACAACTTCGCCTAACACACTAGGCGATGTTGTCCTAACTTCGCTCAACTCAAGTTCGCCAAACATCAACCAAACATAACAAGTTCAACACAAAACGAACAATTTAAACGATTACAGACACAAATAAACATGAGATACTGAACTACTGGCATCATGCACCAACAGACTCCCCTTGGCAGTAGCTTCATATCTCTAACATCTTTCTCGTGTATTGTAATCCAAAAATCACGTACCCACCGTCTTCAAGCATGAACGCCCTGTCTCACACAGACGAAGACCACCCTCTGTTACTTCTTTGCTTCTTCTTTCCACGCAGGAATATAGAAAATCTTCTTATCATTTAGTACCTGCAAATCAGCTTAAGACAAATTAACCAAGTGTATTAGATCATACACTCTCACAATCTCCTGTTCGTCTTCATCTTCCCTCACAGCTTCAGTAGTCTGGCAGTCAACAAACTACCACTTGAGATCTTTCAACACATCCTTGGGCATTAGCTTCATCGGAACTTCTTTCAAACACCGGATTGGCTTATATTTCATCACCATCCAGGGCTTACCATCAGCCCTCATACCACGTACTTTATCTTCCACTAACTTCCCTTTCTGAGGCTTCAACAACTCAAACTTTTTTTCCATAATACTTTCCTTCCACACAATCTTCCCTACCCACCTTGCAAAATTATCATCACTTCTGTTTATAAATCTCAACTGGGCTAAATCTTTTACCTCACACTCAGGCAAGGTGTTGAGCGATCTCAATGCCTTCTTAAAATACTGAACCCCATCATAGCGCTTTATCACAAACAACTTCAACTGTTCATCATATAACCAGTAAATGATACCTTTCTTTGACTCAGCGTAACCCTTGATATTGTAACTTTTCTTGAACATTGTCGGTACCACTGGCTTCTTTGTCTTGAAGAACCATTGAGCACAACCTTCTTTCCATCTTGGCTGCTCTTCCCACTCAAAATCACCCGACACGTTTTCATCTTGACCCAACTTTTCCTCATCAACACTTGGAATATCATGCTCAACATCATCATCAATTATCTCTCCTTCCTCTAACTCACTTTCAATCTCTATCTGTTCCCCGATTTTCTCGATCTCACTAACCGTCAGCAGATCATCAACTAACTCATCCTCATCATTAACCAACTCATCCTCATCGTCTACAGCCACCACAGTCTCACCACCTGTACTGCCTGATAGACCAGCAGACTCCCCCTGAGATGTGGAGGCTCCAAGAGTTTGTTCAGTTCTTGGCAGCTAGCCACCTGCATCTTTCGATGCATGGGATCATCGTCTTTGTCTTTGTCTTGTCTATTCTTTGTTCTCAGCTCATCACCTTTGCAACTAGTCTCCCCCAGAGATGCTAAGAACTGCTTCAGCTGATCAAATAACTTACCATGCTCAACAAGCAGGGCAATCTGAAGTTGATTCTCTGCCACTAGCCGTTTGATCTCCTGAGTCTGAATAACATTTAACCGTGACTGTTCAGAAACCACCCTTTCAAGAGCTGCAATCCTCTCAGAATCAGACAAATTTGGATCAAAATCGAAGTTCATGTGAGAGGTATCCTGAGCATACAGTGGTGGAATTTCTAAGCTTACAGGAATATCAGATGTAGATTGAATAGTAACTGAGGGTGGCATAGAGACAGATAACCCAGCAGTCGCTACCAGTGTGGACTCAACAAATCTAGCAACCACTTCTTATGGAGTAAGAGTAGGAGGTGGCAAAGAAATAATCTCCGGTGTTGAGAACTGGAACGTAGTCGGAGGAATACCAAAAGATGACGATACGGTCACCAAAGGTACTCTCGAGGTTACCGGCGATGGAACTGCTGAAGAAGCAGGTAACATAGACATACCAGATAACGATGGCGGAGAGAAACGGACAACCCTTGAACTTTCACCAACCTTTGCTTTCTTTGATCTATGAACCACTTTATACAAGTCCTCCTCATAGTCTGACTCACTATCATCTGAGTCTTTCTTCCTTTTGCCATGGATTTTTTCTTGTATTGCAAGAACTTGTTGTGCTTCAACAACATCATCAGTTGAGGAATCAGCTAAAGTCTCCTCAGAATCCTCCACATCGGCGACAGAAGGACCCACATTCACACCAGAAACTACTGCCATTGAGGCTTGAAGTTCCATAGGATCTACTGTACCCATATCAAAGAAATCATTCCCACCAAAGGCAACGTTAAGATCAACCTGATCTGCAGGAGCTGCAGCTGGATCAACAAGAGGAGCTTGCTGTACCACGGGTGGTGGTTGAACCACAAGAGGTGGTTGAGGGATATCCGCCTGTTGCGGTGCTGGATCATTAAATTCATCTCCTGGAGGAGCAACATAATCAGGATTCACTAAGTACCCAAACAAGGCAGTGTGCCTTGGACGAAGTTCAGGTTTGCTACGAGCACTGGAGGACCTACACTGTGCAAAGATTCTCTTGCTTATACTTTCAACATAGGAGATAGGACGACGTTGTGGCAGATGAGGAGCAGCATGATTGAAAATCATTTGTAAGAATCTTGGGTACATCAAAAACCTTTCCCGTGCTACTGCGCGTCGCTGACGATCGATCTCATAGAATATCATCTGACTGAAACTGTAAGGCTTGTTGTAAGTCAATGCAGTCATCGCAGATTGCATCGTTGCACCCACACCATCTGTACCAGCCTTGCGACCGGACATGCACACAATCATCACATGCATAAAGAACCGCCACTGATCTAACAAAAACCCCTTTCTCCTCTGAGAGTCCCCCAACGGACCTGAATACCCCATACGAAGAAACGCACCATCTTTGAATGAAGGAGGAAACTCAGTAGGGTTCTCAGTCGTCTCAACCCCAAACCGTAATGCTTCCCTGATCTAATTAGCCGAGAATTGTACCACCTGATCGTTAACGGTAGCACGCATCACTGGAGGTTCAACTCGACAATCATATTCAACTGTCCTCCAGAAGTCATCAATGTTCGGTAGAGAAATCGGTAAGGTAGTTGTAATGGCATGAAAGATACGTGAGCGAATAAGAAATGAAATGATCTCACGAAAGTCATCAGTTCCATGACCATCCAGATCCAAGGTGATATACATGTTGTGTCCTGGGAAAAATTGTCTCTTATCACCATCAATATCGTCTCCACCAGTTCCACCGGCACCTGCCACAACAGCCATATACCTTCGCGGGGAATGTAAAACAGATACACAAAGCAGTACACAAGAATACAGTAAACAAGATGATTATTCTGGATCCAAGTGTTTTAAGAAGCGAATTTATATAGTTAGCGAAATTAAGTTTAACTTCGCCCTAAACCTAACTTCGACACAAGAACTGCCCATTATAAACTCCCAGTTAGGTTGAAGGATGAACAATCAGATGTCGATCGCCTGTATATTAATGTGCGATTAAGTGTTTAAATAACTGATTAACATCAAAGAACCTCCTATCGATCATGACTCAAGTTTCAAGGGTTTCCGAAACAATCTAAATTAAAACTGACAATAGGGACCAGATTAACACAAAAAAGATATGAATTACATCATAATGGAGTCCGACGAACCTTAAAATCATACCAAAACTGTTAAAACCAAGTTTGATTCAAAGTATAACTTCGCCGTGGGTTTAAGAAGAAAAGGTTTGACCTCGTTTGACGCCGTTGCCACTTATATACTTTTGGAAAACCCCCGGGGCGATGTTAAACTAACTTCGCCCTTGATCCAACTTAGCCCATGGTCAAACCATGGTCCAACTTCGCCATTAAATTAAGTTCGCCCTCAGCGAAGATAAATAAACGTAAGGCTAAACGATAAAAAACAAGTAACCAATTGTTTAAGAAGTTAAACCATAAGACAAAATACATAACTAGAGTTAAATAAATCAATAAACGGGATCAAATTTCAGTCTTGCAGAAACCCAGCGTGTTTTTAGAAAAGATCCGAACAGGAATCATACTGATTAAGAGGCTGTCACACAGATCCATGTTCAGCGGTATTATGACATAGAGAAACGGTTGTAGGCAGGTATCAAACTTATTATGGTTTTCATTGCTTCTGTGATACGGATTAGGTTAAATTAAGCTCAAAATTTAGATGACATCATATGAGAGATGGTGATGCCTCCTATCTATTCTCAAGGCGTATTTGGCTTTCCCCATGTCACCCTGAGTTGACTTCGACCCGTAATGTCTGATCAATAAATATTCACATGTCAAACTTTCCGATTCATCTTCCCGAACTCTCTTATACTTTGAATTATGCTTTCTTGCCTCTTTCTTGATATTCGTTAACAGATAATCTTCATCAGGCTTAACGATAATAATAAGTACTGTTTTTTTTTTACAATAATAAAACAACTGCAAGTCCCAAATTTGGATCACTGTAGAAACATAACACTAACTTCGCGGGAATCAGAACACTCACGGGCTCGTGTATGACTGGGTAATCACTTTCCTGCCTATCATTCGGAGAGATGTATTTGGAGACATGAACAGCTCAAAATGACTCTCCACAGTAAATCGAGTAGATTTAGTTTATATCACTTTCACTTTTACGCACCATAGAAAGCTACCATAACATACAATGACTGTTCTAGAGTCTTTTAGGCCTAATTACTTCACCAGTTAGACACACAAAATCATTTTATCTATCACTTTCCAAGGTTGGATCAATTTTCATTTTTAACACCAATATTGAAACTTCTTGCGAAGTTATAGACTGAAAAATAATATCATTTCCCTTAAAAAAAATTTAAAATTAAGACGCCCAGATCAAGTCAAAGTCTTTAGGTAAACGGCTATCCTGAAGATCCAGTGGAATAGCAGGACCAACCACATATAAATATGTGTCCCTCTGACTAAGTATAATCGACTAATTTTCAGCGAAAGAATAAAAACCCATCATAAACCGCCCCGGTTGCTTTCAGTTATCTGGCTAATGGCTATCCTTATAGTCTACAAGTAGAGTTAAGGACCAAACATATTCATGGAATATGTCCGTCAAACTTGAGCAACCGGCATAGTTTTAAGCGATAGTGAAGTTTTTTTAAGAAAACAAAAAGAAAAACAAGGTTAGTCAGGATTGATCATCCCATTAAGCTCAACAAGGTTTTGAAAACGGGATCGGTCAAATGCTTTTGTAAAAAGATCAGCAAAATTATCCAGTGACTCAACCTTTTCAAGCACAATTAACTTCTTCTCAGCACAATCCCGTATAAAATGATGACGGATGTCAATATGTTTAGTTTTACTATGTTTAACGGGATTGTTAGTTACTAAGATAGCAGCAGTGTTAACAATGCAAATAGGAGTTTGAGTGAAATTCAGACCATAATCGCGCATTTGTTGTTGTATCCATAAAACCTGGGAGCAGCAGTTCGATGCTGCCATGTATTCTGCTTCGCAGGTGGATATGGCTAGAGAGGTCTGCTTCTTGCACTGCCACGACACCAATCTTCCTCTGAGAAACTGACATCCACCAGTTGTTGACTTCCTGTTCTGATTGCATCCTCCATAGTCAGAGTTGGTGTATGCTACCAAATCCAGTTCTCCTCCTTTCGAGTACCAGAGTCTCAACTTGGGCTTTCCTTTTAGATATCTCAAGATCCTCTTCACTCCCTTCATGTGCGATTCCTTCGGGTTGGCCTGAAACCGAGCACAAAGAAAAACTGCAAACATAATATCAGGTATAGACGCAGTTAAATACATTAAAGAACCTATAATTGCCTGATACTGAGTAGGATCCACATCTTCATCACTGTCGGAATCAGCACCCAGTTTGTGGTTGACGCAAATTGGAGTGTCAAACGGGGTACTATCATCCATCTTAAAGCGCTTAAGCACATCATGGACATACTTAGTTTGATGAATGAACATGCCATCCTTCTTTTGATCTACCTGTAATCCCAAAAAGAAAGTTAATTTGCCCATGGAGCTCATCTCAAAACTTTTCTTCATGACTGCTTCAAACTCCTAACACATAGAGACTCGTGAAGCAGAAAAGATAATATCGTCTACATAGACCTGAACGAGAAGAAAATCAACCCTTGTCTTTTTACAAACAACGTACTGTCGATCTTCCCTCTCTCAAACCCATTCTCTAGCAAGTAATTTGACAGAGTTGCATACCAGGCTCGAGGTGCCTGATGTAGGCCATATAATGCTTTGCTCAGTTTGTACACATGATCAGGAAAGTCTGGGTCAGGGAAACCTGGAGGTTGTTCAACATATACCACCTCATCGACTTTCCCATTGAGAAATGCAATTTTTATATCTAGCTGGAACACTTTCATCTCTTTATGTGCCGCAAATGCCAGGAACAGTCGAATAGCCTCCAATCTTGCCACAGGAGCAAACACTTCGTTGTAATCAATTCCTTCATGTTGATTAAACCCTTTGACTGCCAACCTTGCCTTGTTGCAAATGATTACTCTTTTCTCATATCTCTTACACTTGTATACCCACTTCGTACCGATGGCATTTACATCTTGTGGTTTTTCAAATAACTGCCATACTTCCATTTTTTCAAACTATGCCAGTTCCTCCTGCATGCCTTCAACCCACGAGCTATCCTTCAGTGCCATCTGATAATTCTTTGGTTCTATCTGACTGATGAAGCAGGCGTACAAGCATTCATTTATAATACCAGTGTCTTTAATGCTTGCATACACACATGTGTTTTCGTCCAAACTTCTTCTAGTACGCACACCATCAGAAGGATTACCGATCACATTTTCTAAAGGATGATTCTTGTGAATTTTGGTAGTTTGTACCGGACCAACTTCCAGATCATTCTCAAGATTTGAAGAGAGTTCATCTGAGCGATGTTGAGAATGAAATGGATTGTAGAATTCATCTTCATTCGTGGCACCCGAAGTATCAACTGCACTTGACGTGGTAGGTTGATTTTCATTATATTGGGGACGTTGCACAATGGCTTCCTCTTCATCAAACAACATCTGAGTGGCCATCTTCTCATCTATGTCTGCAAAATCCAAGTAAGGCACATTAAAAGATTTGAATAACTTATCATAGTCGAAAGCCTCTGCTGGTCCCATGCTAAGTCTTGGTGATTTGTAACTTGTAATGTCTGTGTTACAGACTACCTCAACCTTGCTGTTTGATAAATTAAAGACTCTTTTGTTGGGTGTCCCAACCACATAGCCAACTAAGATTCCTTCGTCGGCCTTCTCACCAAATTTTAAGTTAGTCTTTAATATCGAACACGGGGACCCGAAGGGTTCAAGACCTTTCAGATTTGGCTTTCTCCCATGCATAAGTTCATAACAGGTTTTATTTAATCTTTTAACAGTTAAAACACGATTAAGGATATAACAGGCCGTGGCAACAGCCTCGGCCCAGAACACCACCGGAAGTTTAGCGTCTGCTAGCATAGTCCTGGTGCCTTCGATTAGAGTTCTGTTCTTCCTTTCAGCTACACCGTTTTGTTGCGGAGTATATGGTGCGCTATACTGATTTTCTATCCCTTTCTGCAAACAAAACATCTCCATCTTGTAGTTCTTGAACTCAGTTCCATTGTCACTTCTGATGAACTTTACTTTTCTCCCAACAATATTTTCCACTTTGGTAATCAAGTTAAATACCAGCTGAACCGTTTCATCTTTAGCCTTCAGAAAATAAACCCATGAGTACCGAGAGTAATCGTCAGTTACTACCAAACAGTACGACGTTCCTCCTAGACTCTTGACATTTACGGGACCAAAAAGATCTATGTGGAGCAAATCCAAAGTGCTGACAATAGAGTTGACTTTCTTGGAGTGATGTGGCTTCTTGTGCTGTTTTCCTTTCTTGCATGATAAACATTGGTCTTCAAAGTTGAAGTTCTTTAGAGGAACCCCGAGAACCAGCCCATTCTTGACAATGTAGTTCATCTTTCGGAGATGAATATGACCCATTCTTCATTGCCACAGTTCTGACTCAGACCCTGTAGCTTTTGACAGAAGACACGACTCTTCTGTCGCCATCTCTGTTTACCGCATGTCCATTACATATGTGTTCTTTTCTCTTGGAGCCTTCATCACAATCTAGGTTTCAGGAATCTTGAAACCAGGATAAAGCACGAGTGCCTCATCTTTTGTAAAATGCACGGTGTATTCTTTGTCACTAATCTGAGAGACACTTAAAAGATTGTGCTTTAGCTCTTCCACAAAATTTACTTTCTCCAACTTGATTCTTCCATTTGCAACAGTACTAATACCAGTAATTCTTCCTCCACTTTTTCCTGCAAAACTAACTCTTCCTCCTTGAACTGTTTTCCAATCACGTAACAATTTCTTGTTACCAGTCATGTGCCGGGAATAGCCACTGTCAACAACCCACATATTGTTTACAGCCGTGGTCGACTGTTCCTGCACAATTAAAGAAACGGATTAAAAACGAGGGACCCAAGACCTTCCGGTCTTGGGTTGATCAAACCTGTTATCCGGCATACAGTACCTTGGTTGCCCAAAGTTCTTTTGAGGAAAGTTTTCATATGTCCTGAAGGGAAAATTTCTAGATGACTGGCTATGAGGCCATCCAAACCTTCTTGAATTTCTAGCATTTGAGGAATTATAATTGTTGGTTCGGTGGTTCACTGGGAAAAACGATACTGGTTTCTTTGAAATCATGGATTAGTCCAACGATTGTTTGATCTGTTAGTATTCTTACCAGCTTCATAATTCGTATTCGTTTTATTCTTAGTTTCAGTTGGCCTCATATTTCTAGATTTTCTCTATTTCAAAGGACATTCATTGATTAAGTGACCTATTCTGTTGCATCTAAAACAACTTCTGTTCGAACTATTTGTGTTCTTTTGAACATTTGTCTCAAAAGTTGCTTTAGATGATGAGGTTGTGTTACTATCAGTTTGCCTCACATACGGTGGGACAAACGGATTTAGGGAAGATTTCTTTTCATCAAACTTATAGTCCTCCCCTCGTTTTAGTAACACGACCTCTTCTTTTATCTCACCTGATTCAGACGATTTGTCCGAATTTAACGAGACGGAACTTGTGACATTAGAACTTGTCTGACTCGCTTCATTCTCATTAACTTTAGTATCTTTTATAGAGACTTTAATTGGAACTGTCTGACTAATTTCAACATTCACGGATTGCTGATTACTAGGATTGTAAGTATAGTTATGATTATATGGTGGTGGAACTTCTGTGAATCCAATTCCCTCTTTTTTAACCGGGGAACGTTGAACACTTATAATATGGTCCAACATCGCCGAAGAATTTCTAAATTGTTCAATTTTCCTGTTCATTTCCACCATTTTTACCTGGTAATCAGCTATCTGTTTATCCCTTTCAACTATTAGTTTGGTCTTTTCTTCTAACACTTCATAGCTAAGATCAGTTACTTGTATTTTTTCAGCTAGGGTGGCTTTAAGGCTTCTGATGTCTTTTTCACTAGCTATTATTTTTACCGAGTAGCTATTTTCTTTAGTTTTAGAATAGTGATGTTCTTCTTTTAAGTTTTTTAATTCAACGTCCAAACTAACAAACTGATCAGTTAACGCTTTCAATTGATCAGACAGTTTTTCACATTGTTCACACTGAGATTTAGAACGTATCTCTGAGAGCTGATCGTTCACTTCTGCCATGTATGCTTGATCCTCCACCGTCTCTTTGTCGCATCTTCCAGTTTCGATATTTACCATATTTGCTTGTTCGATCACCTCCTCAACTTGTATATTCCAGTTATACCCACCGTTCCGCCGTGATACCATAGCCTTAACTTCATTTCCACTTCCATTATGTTGAGTAGGTCTGTTCTGACTTCGTTCAACTCTCTCATTTGTACACTCTTTAGTAAAGTGACCATTTTGTTGGCAGTTATAACAACGAACCTTTGACTTGTCGAACCCCGGTCTTTCTCCAACAAACTTTCTACCAGTTTTGTTTATAAACCTCTTCACGCTTCTTACTATCATTGCCATCTGCCACTGCAGATCCATTTTTTCCATGTCATCAGCGTCTATCTGATCATAGTCCTCATCTAGGATTGCAGGGTCAACAATTTTTCCTTTGATGTAGTTCTCATAAGAGGCAATGAATGAAGCATATAGAGAAAATTGTTGTTCAGCTGATTTCACGCACATAGGCATCTGTGAGTAATTCTTGCTAGAAGCACTGGCTGAGAAACTACCAGCTGAGGATTGAGACTTTGAGGAACTACTTCCAGCTGCTACAAAACATACGTCACCGTCCATATTGAGTACCACATGACCGTCTTGAGTGGAGTTTGGTTCTCCCCCCCAAGTAGTAGGCAGTTGATTCTGTCTTCGAACTTGAGTTTGGATAGCCTTTAGCACCATACATTCCCGGATCCTGAACCTGATCAGTAGGCGTCTCCTTTCGAGCCATATTAAGTTCAAAATTACGTAACTTGTTAACCACCTTCTCCAAGTCAAATTTCTCAAAATCTTTATCTTCTCTCATCAGAAATGTGTACATCTCCCATTTTGGTGGAAGAGCATCAAGAAGCTTTTCCACTATCTTTTTTTCCTTGTATTAATTAGAGTAGTTATTCAACTCTTTCATCAGGTGATAATATCGTGTTATGATGTCATAGAGTGATTCATTTTTCAGATACTTGAATACAAAGAATTGAGTTTTCAGCAGTTTTGTTTTGGAGGTACGAATCCCAACATTTCCTTCATAGCGATTTTCAAGTGCTTCCCACAATTCTCGAGCAGTTTTGTATTTCTTGAAAGTATGAAGAATTTCTTGAGGAAGTGCCATTGTTATGGCTGCATGTGCTTTACTTTCTGCTTCATACATTTTCTTTTCATCATCCTCCATCTTACTGTATTTCTTGAGCTGTTCTCGACCTTCAAACATGGCTGTTGGAGGGATGTACCAATCTTGAATGCAGACCCACATCTTTGCATCTTGATACTTCACATATTGTTCAAATCTATCTTTCCGTGCAACAAACTCAGATCCTTTAAGCAGTTTTGGAGCTTTAGTTGCTGAACCAGCTTCAACTTCCATATTTACCAGTTCTGTGATGTTTACCGAAGTCATACTTGAAAAAAACGAGACCAAGAATCCAAAAATAGTGTTATGTGAACAGTGAATAGCGAAGTTATTTTAACTTCGCTATAGAGCAACTTCGCTGCTACTAACTTCGCAAGATGTTAACTTCGCACACCTTCTAAGTTCGCCACTCTTATAACCTCGCTATCCTTAACTTCGCGTAAACCCTATATCTTCGCTGAAAACCCTAAATTTTCAGTCGACAACTTCGCTAGTAGCACGGCTCAGAACTGTAACTAAGATTCTTTGATTTCGAGGAGTTTTGGGGTTACAGTGAAGTGCGATTTAAAGGGAATAGTTGAGAAACAAGCAAAAGAACGGTATACCAACGTGAAATAATTCCGAGAATTGTCTATCGGAATGATTTTAACACTCGTGTGATAATCCCGAACCACACAATCACGAGCAAAATGCTCTGATACCAATTGTAGGTTCCCAGTCGGATCTACACAGGAGTATCTTATACACGATGGTGGGGAATCCCCTACGTATACGATACGAGTGCTAAGACGATGAACACGTTAATGATAAGCAAACACACGAGTATATAAGAGAATACTTGTTATATTGCAAAGGGTAACAACCAAAGAACAGTCCAAAGTTGTTGACATATGAGCCGAAGTTAGACATTATATATTAGTGACAACTTCGCCTAACACACTAGGCGAAGTTGTCCTAACTTCGCTCAACTCAAGTTCGCCAAACATAAACCAAACATAACAAGTTCAACACAAAACGATCAATTTAAACTATTACAGACACAAATAAACACGAGATACTTAACTACTGGCATCATGCACCAACACTTAACGTGGACATCGCGCTACACGATGGTCCTATAGGGTGAGCCATTGCGTATCGCCACGCCGCCCAAAACTGGGTCTTTGTGCCAGTCCATAGCGCTACGCGATGGGCTTAATGCTTATCCCATCGCGTATCGCGATGCATAAATATTTCAGATTTTTCAAGTTTAGTCCCTATACTATATAAATTAGTTTAGTTGCTTAATTCTTAAAGGGTTATTTACGTGGTGTTACATCCTCCCCACCTTTTGAATAATCTCTTCCTCAAGATTTATTGGAATAGATGGGGATATTTCTTCTTCATTTTTGACTCGAGCTCCCACGTATACTCGGGTCCTCGTCTTGAATACCATTTGACTTTTACGAGCTTGAGTCGTTTATGCTTGAGGAATTTGATCATGTCGTCTTCTATTTGAATCGGTTGTTCTACAAACTTAATTTTCTCGATGATTTTAACATCTTTTAATGGCATAGCAAGATCTTCGTCGGCTAAAAACTTGCGTAGGTTAGATATATGAAACACATCGTGAATGCCTTTTATTTCATCAGGTAACTCTAGTCGGTAAGAAACTGGTCCGATCCTTTCAAGTATCTTAAATGGTTCAACAAAGCGTGGACTCAGTTTTCATTTCTTTCCAAATCTTACTACACCTTCCAAGGCGATACTTTCAATAATACTCTTGCCTTCTATGAATTCCAATGGCTTACGACGAATATCCGCCTAGCTCTTCTGTCTATCTCTTGCTGCCTTCAATCGTTCACGGATTTGTATAACTTGATTAGTGGCTCTTTGAACAATTTTGGGTTTTGACAACTGATTATCACATGTTTCTGACCAACATACAGGTGTCCTACACTTCCGTAAATGGTGCCATTTAGATACTTGTATGATAACTATTATTATACGAGAATTCCATTGGAGAGATATGAGTGTCCTAACTTCCTCCTATGTCAATGACACAGGCACGGAACATATCTTCCAAGGTTTGAATTGCACGTTCACTTTGGCCATCAGTTTGGGGATGATAAGCAGTACTTAGGTTTAGTCGAGTCCCCATTGCCTTTTGAAAGCTTGACCAAAAATTTGAAGTGAAACGACTATCTCTATCGAAAATGATGGATAGTGGCACACCATGCAAAGATACTATGTTTTCGACGTATAATTGTGCTAACTTATCCATGCTAAACTTTTCTTGTATTGGAATGAAACGAGTAGACTTGGTAAGTCCATCTACAATAACTCAGATTGCATCGTTCTAGCGAGAAGTTTTAGGTAACTTCATAATGAAATCCATGGCTATCATATCCTATTTCCATATTGGTATTTCAGGTTGTTGTAATAATCCTAACGGCTTTTGATGTTCTGCTTTTACTTTAGAACATGCCAGGCATTTGGCAACGTATAAAACGATATCCTTCTTCATACCAATCCACCAATAATCATCTTTTAAATTGTTATACATCTTCGCTTCCCGGATGCATCATATACTTGGACTTATGAGCTTCTTCAAGAATGTTGTCTCTTAAATTCCGAACCATTAGTACCCAAATTCTTGTACCAAGTCTAAGTATTTCATCACTTTCTTTGACCAGATGATCGATTGTGCCATTCTCTTTTCCAGCTTTAATGTTTCCTTCCTCCAGCACTTCTGAGCCTCTTTTATTTGGTTGGCTAAATCAACTTTGAGTTCCAATCTAAGAGCTTGGACTCTCTTTGGCTTTTCATGTTATTTCCTACGTAAGGCGTCAGCTACAATGTTCGCCTTTCCTTCATGGTATATGATCTCACAGTCATAGTCATTAAGCGTTTCCATCCAACGCCTTTGTCTCATGTTCAATTCTTTTTGATCAAATATATGCTTCAAACTTTTGTGATCAATGTATACTATGAACTTTACACCATATAAGTAATGTCACCATAACTTTAATACGAAAATTATAGCGCCTAATTCAAGGTCGTGTGTGGTGTAGTTCTTTTCGTGAACTTTTAATTGTCTTGAAGCATAAGCAATTACTTTCTTTCCTTGCGTCAAAACACATCCCATTCCTGTGTGCGAAGCATCACAATATATGGTAAAGTTATCCAATCCTTCTGGCAAGGCCAAGATATGTGCATTGGTTAACTTTTGTTTAAGTGTTTCAAATTCTTCCTCTTGTTTCGGTACCCATTCAAACTTAAGTGATTTCCTTCTGAGTGAAGTTAATGGGACAACTATTATGGAGAAGTCTTGTATGAATCTTCGGTAATATCAGGCTAATCCTAGAAAGCTTCTGACTTGAGTTGGTGTCTTAGGTTTTTCACATTAGGTAATGGCTTCTATTTTTGATGGATCTACTTAAATACCCTTTTTCACTTATGAGATGACCAAGAAATTGAACTTCGGATAACCAAAATTCACATTTAGAGAATTTGGCTTACAATTTCTCGTTTCTCAAGGTTTCAAGTATGATTTTGAGATGTACTTGATGATGGTCTTTGGATTTTGAATAAACAAGAATGTCATCAATGAATACGATAACAAACTTGTCAAGATATGGTTTACAAATACGATTCATCATGTCCATGAAAGCTGCTGGAGCATTAGTGAGTCCAAATGGCATAATGGTGCACTCATAATGTCCGTATTGGGTTCTAAATGATGTCTTTGGTATATCTTCCTCTTGTACTTTCAACTGATGGTAACCCGATCTAAGATCAATTTTTGAAAAACAACTTGCTCCTTGGAGCTGATCAAACAAATCTTCGATTCTTAGTATTGGATATTTTTATTGTAACTTAATTTAGCTCTCTATAATCTATACACATTATCATCGATCTGTCCTTCTTCTTTGAAAACAAAATTGGAGCTCCCCATGGTGACGAACTCGGTCGAATGAATCCTTTTTCTAAAAGCTCATCTAACTGTTTCTTTAACTCTTTCATTTATGTGGGAGCTAGTCTATAAGGTGACTTAGCTATTGGTGACGTTCCTGATACGAGATCGATTCTAAATTCTACCTCTCTATCTGGTGGGGCTCCTGGTAACTCATCAGGAAACACATCTTGGAATTCAGATACGGTTGGCACTTCTTCCATCTTTTTAGGTTCGGGTTCTTTAGTTACAGACCATGAATGCAAGGCATCCCTCACCTAAGCAACTACTTGCTTTTATTTTAGAAATTATTTCTACCTTTCCTGCTTCTTTATATCCGGTGATACGAATGGTTTTATTATTAGAAGTTCGGATGTCAATAGCTTTATCATCACATAAGATACGAGCTTGATTAGAGGATAACCAACACGTACCTAGAACTACATCAATACCTGCCAATGTCATAGGTAACAGTCGTACATGTATGATGTGATCGGCTACCAAATGTGACGTTACCTAAAACTTTGGTTATTCTACTTACATTTCCGTAAGCAATTTCGACTTCATAATGTTTATCTAGTTTTACTAAGGGTTCATTTAATAGAGTACAAAATTTATAATTTATAAAACTTTGGTTCGCACCCGAGTCAAATAAAACCCTAGCATAAACATTATTAAAAGGAAACATACCGGTGGTCACGTCCGGTATGTCATCTACCTTCTGGGTATCCAGCATGAAGACCCTTGCGTCTCCTTTCTTGACATCAGTCTTGGCACCGCTACCACTTGCACCAGCCGCTGTTTTCGTCGGCTTACTCTTCGGGAATTCATTGCGGAAATGCCCCTTCTTACCACAATCAAAACATACCACTGACTTCCTCTTGCAGTCAGCTTCAACATGTCCTGTCCTTTTGAAAAATTACACGTAATGGTATTGGTTGGTCGAAGACATCTACAGAAATGTCTTCTACCGCAAGATTTGCAAATTGGACGATTGTACACAAACGCCCCATCCCTCTTCTTCTTAACCTTCCTCACTTTTCCGCCAACTGGCGTCCTCCCATCATATTTCTTCTTTTCATCCCGGTTTCTAATCATCCCATTTATCAGATTTCTTGCCAACTCGATGGCAGATTCCGTCATGGACGGCATATGTGAACGAACCAAATCACGGATTTCGATTAGTAATCCGTAAATGTATCGTCTCACTTCGTTAATTTCAGGAGTGACCAAGTGAGGGAAAATTCTACAGTACTCAAGAAATTTGGTGTTATATTCCGTGAGGTTTGTTCCCACAACCTTGTGATTCCACAGTCTAGTTTGTATTTGATCCCTTTCATTAATCGGGCAAAACTTCTTTAATATCATTTCCTTAAATGTTGCCCATTCCAAATTGTATAAGTTCTCTCTACCCTTGATTCCAATAAGGGTATTTCACCATTCTAGTGCCTCCCCGTTGAACATTTGAGAGGTATATTGAACTTTCTCCCTCTCGGTACACTTGCTTATTATTACAATCGACTCCATCTCCTCCAACCATCGGAGGGTAACTATCGCTCCCTTGTCACCTTGAAATTCCTTAGGATTGTAAACCTTGAAAACTTTAAAGTCACAACCTTCTTGGATTTTTAGTTTCTTAGTTTTCTCGTGAAGGTGATTTTTAGCAGTCGAGCCTTGATCGCGCTCTTCTTTCTTTTTCTTTGATTCTTTAATACTCTCTTTCGTTTCCATTTCTTTTCTAGATTCTTTCTTTGAATTCACGGTTCACTTTTGCTTTGACTAGCTCTTTTATTAGAATGAGTAGCTGTCCTAATCGGATCATTTTCATTAGTTCATAGAGTGGGTTAACAACTTCTTTTATTACATCATGAATACCGAGCACATAATCCTTCTTTTCTTTATTGTTGAATATTTGAATAGCGGGATTACTGTTAGCTTTTTCTTGTCCAGACATGCTGTTACATGAATAAGACAAGAATTAGGAAAAGACACACTTTCTTATAATACATTATTTATTTTACAAGAAAGAAAACATAACAGTAAACAATGATTCATAGTAACTATTCTAATCCTTAATCCATTTCTTGACAAGATTTTTCATCTTATCACATTTCTTAACAATTTTATTTTTTTCTATTTTCTTTTTGTCCAATTTCTCGTTCTGTAGCTCATCCATCACCGCATTAGATGGGTTAGGATATCCCGTAGGTGCAGATGTAGCTGGGAAGAGATAAGCGTTCTCTTGTGGATAAAGATGTGGATTTTCTACGTATGCATGCATTTCCCCATCATGAATATTAGTGGTATAAAATTCCTCGATAAGGTTTGCCTCTTCACGGATTTCATTTGCTTGCTTGGAGATTGAAGGTCTCGGCCCATCATAAGGAGGAAAATAAGAGTTCTCATTTTCCTCATCTTCTTCCTCGGGATCCTCTTCCGATTCATAAGGATTATGACCGTTGATTCAATAAATCTCTTTTTATAGGGAAATATAACCCTTATTTTTGGTTTACGGCTTGGTTTGGCAACATTCGGTGGAACTTGGTATGGTTAATCAGGTGGTTGCAATCCAAAGTGCCATTTGCTTTGGTCGGAATGGTAGTCCATCCAACTTGACGAATCAGTTTTCTGCTTAATCTTATCTAAACTTCTTGCTCCTCGAAAGGATGGTAAGTTGGAATTTCAATTGAATAGTATTGGGGAATGTTGTCGGCAGTATTATCAGAGATCTCGATTGGACATTGTTGAATTCCTAGGAGATACACGGGTTGGCTCCCATATGGTAATGCCGGAATGATCGGTTGATTTTAATTGAAAAAACTAGTATAATAACTATCGCTACTCTCCATATCGGATGGTTCGTGAATGAATGTCGGTTTTTTTCGAATGGCTAATCGGCGTCTATGACCAAGATAGTTAACGTAAGACATCTACACTTAGTTAAATTTAGGGATAGGAAGTTTACAAATCCTATCTTATCCCTACGAATAATTATAATAATACTAACTTTAAGGTTAAATCTTAGGTACTAATGTTTAAATACCTAATTCGCTGAAACCGATGGCTCTGATACCAACCTGTCACACCCCGATTTAGGGCCTAGGTGTGTGACCACAAGTTAGAACCTGTTTTGTATATATATATAAGAGTTTATGGTTTAATTTTAGCGGAATACTTTTAGGTTGAATATAATATTAATTTACATTGAAAAATTTACTTGGAGTTAAATACCCAAGTATTCGGTTTACAAAATATGTGTTTATATTACAAGGATATAGTTTATCAAAAACGGAGCCATCTTGTAACACGCTTATATCTTCATTAAGACTCTAATCCTTGCTAGTGCTACTTATGCTTAATTACATGAAATGGGTTGGAAAATACGTCAGCTATGTGCTGCTGAACACGTATGACTCTAAAATATTTGAATGACAGTTACAATACACATATAGTTTTCTTGACAAGCCTAGCGGAATTATTTCTACTTCCGGTATATGTATCACCGCCCTACACACACAATTGTGTTCCCCGAGCACGTAGCCCTTAATGGGGAACTAGTTATGACCGTTAGCCCGTGACCACGTAGCCTTTGACTGATTAGGCTGAACAGTTATGTTTGGATCCAGACACATGTGTAATCGGTCTGAGTTGATTTTATTTTCTACTTTGTATTATAACGTTTTAGAGATCACTTAAATCTCATGTAAACATTGACTGACTCTTTAAGACAAACACCCATTCATCTTATCAAGTATAAATGTGTTTTGACTGATTGTATAGGTTAACGTATTAACCAGTACCGTCGGTGTGCGTTTGAAACCTTGAGTGTGAATGAGAATGATATTTAACCTATACATAAATAGGTTTGTATAAATATTGGAATGGTGTTTCTTGATTAAGCTATGATTGCTAAGCTTAACCTTGATAACTGTTTATCTTTGTTTGTGAATAAAACACATTGTTTTTATGTGACGTTTGATATAGCATGCTTTGGTTTAATAGGTTATAACACATTGGTATGTCTCTCCAGGTAAGTAAACGGGTCCCTCGGTTGATTGGGTTTGTACGAATTTCTTTTCCTTAGGCAAGAACCTTACTACTAGTGATATCACCCTTACAGTTTACTACATGCCGTCAAAATATATCTTTTGTTAACATTACTTTGCTATGAAGTAACGTTTATGAAAACTCGTTTATGAATGGTTATAGAATGTTTATAAAATACTTTTAAGGTTAAAGGCCATAGCCTCGATTTATATCTAAGCTATAATTTGAATAACTTAAACGTAACTCCTACCTTAGTATAGATACTCAGAATAATAATACTAAGAAAACATGATGGTAGGATCTTGATCTACTCGCTTATGTGATTGCTACTCGTTTATGACTTCATTACTTGCACAAATATCGAGAAAACGCAACTTCGTCTCGTCTTGGCTATTGGGCACGATTATGTTAACTATGTGAAAGTAGAGTGAAATTTGGGATGAGAAGGACTCCTACCCGTTTCCCCTTTTTATAGGCGTTTTTAGTGACCCATCGCGATACGCAATGGGTTCCTCTTTACCCTGTCGCGTATCGCGATGCTGAAAAATAAGCCGCCTTCTGACGTTGTGACATGTGGCCTGCCGTATCGTGTCACGTGTTGACACGTGGTTGGACACGTGTCCAGATTACTTAACGTGGACATCGCGCTACGCGATGGTCCTATAGGGTGAGCCATTGCGTATCTCTACGCCAGCCCATAGCGCTATGCGATGGGCTTAATGCTTATCCCATCGCGTATCACGATGGATAAATATTTCAGAATTTTCAAGTTTAGTCCCTATACTTTATAACTTAGTTTATTTGGCTAAATTCTTGAAGGGTTATTTACGTGGTGTTACAGTTATAGTGATCGATGGTGATACTAAGGCTCATTGCAAATTTTGTGGCACTTTCTTAAAGCACGATTCGATCTCGACTTTAAAAAAGCAGATCGACAACAAATTTTGCAAGGCCTTGAAAGACGTTCGCACAACCGACCAAGTCAAATTTGGGTAAAGATGGTACACTCTTTCGTTACAACATGAACCGTGTTCAAGATACAATGGCAAAGTTCGTTATTCAACGAGGTTTTCCGTATAACCACTTTGACGACCCGGTGTTAACGGCCTTGATTCAAGAAACTCTACAACTACGATACACACATGTAAGTCGTACTACCCTAAGACGTCATTGTATCAAATTATGGGAGTGCAAAAAAAGAGTTAATCGAATTTTTTGAAACTTTAGAATCGATGGTGAGTTTAACTAGTGATGTTTGTTCGTCACCACATGGGTTAACCGAAACATACATTTGTGTCACCGCTCATTGGGTTGATCCGGTGTCTTGGTAATTGATGAAACGCACCATCGCTTTTGAAAACTTCCCGTACCCACATACCGCCGAAAAATTGTTTGAATTGGTTGATGAGGTTATAACGACTTATAACTTGAAAAATAAAATATTTTCGATGTCGTTTGACACCACATCAAAAAATTCAAAGGCGGCCGAAAAATTTATCATAAAATATTCACCACCTTGTTACGGAAATTTTTTTCATGTTCGATGTGTTGCACATATTATCAATTTGGTTGTTTAACAAGGTCTCGACAATGAAAACATGGGCCAAGGTTTGACTTGCTTTAGACTTATGTTACAAGATTTTTTCAAAAGAGGTAAAAGAAGACATCTTGAATATAAGAACTATTGCAAATCGGTTGAAAGAAAATATTTGGGGACGAATTGGTACGTTCCAACTCGTTGGAACTCAACTTGTCATATGCTCAAGTGTGCTTTTGCCCAATGCCAAACTTTAAAAAGTTTTCATAACAATCTTGTTGATCGATGCGAGGCCGATATGCTTCCCGAAAGTGTTTGGGTCAATGTCGGTTATTTGTTGGAGTATCTTGATGTGTTCAAAACCGCAACAACTAAGTTATCGGGAGTTTATTATCCTACTAGTTGTTGGGTTTTACAAGAACTGTACAACATGTATTTGAATTTTAGAGAGTTTGAGGAGAAGAACAAACTTTTCAATGATATTGTTGCGGTAATGAAGGAAAAATCCTTAAAATATTATGAAGACATACCGCCGGTGTTTACTTGTGCCGCCGCTTTAAACCCCTACTGGAATGTTAACGGGGTTGAGACATTGATCGAGGAAATTTTTGACAACATGGGTATGCACGAGATCTACCCGAAGTTGTCGACGGAAGCGAAGGACAAGTTTAACAAAAACCTTAAAGAACTTTATGATCATTATTTTCAACTTTATGGTCCAAGCGCAATGTCGTCTTTTGTGAGGCAAACAACGAAAATTAAGTCGTGCAAGGACAAGCTTATAAATTTGATGAATGCTGTTCGTGAATCGGCCGCTAAGAGGCAAAGAGGAAACACACCAACAAGTGAACTTGGTCAGTATAGTGGAGCAAACTATGTTGAGGGCGCAACGGTCGATGAAATTCACAACATTGATATTTTGTCTTGATGGAAAGGAAAACAAAATTAATTTGCTATTATATCCGCCATGGCTCGTGACTTGCTTAGCGTTCAAGCTTCAACGGTTGCTTCCGAATCGGTTTTTTCTCTTAGTGGGAGGGTATTATCGATGCGAAGAACAAAACTAATTCCCGAGTTAGAGGTTTGCAATTGCCTAAAGGATCATTTGGATGTGGTAGATCGTATTCAACCCAATGCAAACTTTGAAGACGAAATACCAATAGAGCGTCCTATTCATGATGAGGAGGTGGATGAAGGGCTTTCTTTCGGGAATTCGGGTGGTGAAGAAGACGAGGATGAAGACTAAGAAGACTTGTAATTTTTATTTGTTTTAGTAAAATAATTTGTAATACGATCAAATTTCAAGTAATTTTTAGTTTTGCTTTGTTTATTAACTAGTTTTTCTTTGTTTAGTAATGTTTTATTTCTTATTAGTCATGTTTTATTTTTTGTTACTTTTTCAATTGATTACAATAACGACGAACATTTTATTATAAAAAACAACACATATTACAAACATTATTATACATGATGATATTAAACATAGCAAGTTAATATAAAAAACAAGGTCCGTCGTTTTAATCTCGCGTTCTACAACGATTAAGCGTTGTTACCGGCGACGGTAGGTGTTTGAGTTGTAGAGCCGGACGACTCTCCCGCTTCTGCTTTCTTCGCATCCAAACTTTTTTTCTCATGACAATACTTATTGGTATGCTTGCGTAAGGTTGAGTTCGACCCCGCTTTCAGAAACTTGAAACAGTACTTGCACCACACCATCTCTTGTGAGTCGGTCATGACACACAAATCATAATGAACCCAAACCTCGGGGCATCGTGTTGTTTCGATGACCATAACAACATCGTCGTTACTTGTCATTTGTCATTGATTGTCAGTTTATGCTTAATTGTGATTTAAAGGGTGTTTTAGGGTTTTGAAAGTGGTTTAACAAGTTCTACACACCACCAAGCTATTTATAGTATGTGTCTAAGGTGTATAAGGTTAAAAACCGGTTCCAATGGTCCAAAAACGGTAATATAGCCGTTGGAACTGGTTCCTTACGGCTACATTCTTTAAATTTAAAAAAAAAACCCGGTGTACCCGGTTTTTACGTATAAACCGGGCCCGGTTGCTACCCAACCCGGTTCCACGGGTTCCCATATCCTTCCACCAGGTCGGGTCCAGTTCCTACCCGGTTCCTGACTGAAACCGGTCCCATTCTGTACCCGATGACAAAATAACCGGTTCCGGGTTTAAAAAAAACACGATTTTGCACACCTCTATCTGATGCTTTGCAATTATTGAAAAAAAGGAAATGGAGATCCATATTATATCCATCCCTCTAATAAACATTTTTGTACTATTATTTAATTATTTTAAAAAAATATACAATTCTGATAATTCGGATATCCAAAATATCCGAAAATCTTTAAACTTACTATCTGAATCCGAATCCGAAAATTCGGATATCCGGATTTTCGGATAGTTCGGATTCAGATGTTCGGATAATTCGGATATGGATTCGGATTCGGATATTTTTGAACACCCCTAACTTATATAACCTATTGAGGGAACTTCAGTTTTAGTCCATGTGGTTTATTATAATTATCAATTTTAGTCCAATAGTTTACTTTAGGTTTTTAGGGTACAATAGTTTCAATTAACTATTAGCTATATATAGTCCAACCTATTAACGTCATCCGTCAACTGTTAGTTACAACAACTTTGAGGCTTTTTTTTGGTATTTTTCACAAACTTTAATCATATGAATTTTTCATTTTTCTACTAAAAAGTTTAAAACTTATATTTAATAGAAAACCCAAAAATTCTTATGATTAAAAGTTTGTGAAAAATACAAAAAAAGCCCTTCAAAGTTGTATTACCTAACGGTTGGTGGATGACGTTAATGGGTTGGTCTAAAATTTATAATTAATTGAAACTACTGTAACACAAAAAACTAAAATAAACTATTAGACCAAAATTAATAATTTAAACACGCGTCCACGGGTCTAGAAATATAAACATACATATTATACAAGTATGTTTATATGGTGTATTTTACAAACTTAATAACAACAAAAGATTAAATAACGGGAAAATAGAAAACAAATTAATGGTCGGAAAGAGCGTCGTCAACAAACTTGAAAAAAACTCAATTAAAGCAAATGTTATCAGGTACATAATATGCGTTGTTAGCTAGACGACTTGATTGTAGACTGACCATGAAGACCTGAACAAGTTAACAAGCCATAAATACAAAAAGGTCTAGTGTTAGACTAAAAGCCAGAATTAGGGACATAAGAAGAGACGAAGTCGAGGCACTAATTGAACGTAGATTAACCGTGCTAAGGTTTTGGCAAAGCCAAAAGTAGTGAAGAAGTTAGTAATCATTTATGACAACCTGAAAACAAGAAACAATGAACCGAGCTTAGGGATGAGCATTTTGTCCTAAATACCCGTACTCGTATTCGTACATTATCGTATCCGTACACGTACACGTACATGTACCGATTTAGTTTATACGGTACGGGTATTGGTACTCATTTTTGTTGAATTTTTGTACAGGTACAATCGGGTACATACACGAGTACGGTACGGGTACATTTGTTATTTTGTACCTGCTTGGAGTATATGAAGGTTTAATTGGGATTCTTCATATTTAATATATAAAATAAATTCTCCAACCATGTTATTATTGAACAAGTACCAAACGCTTCTTTAAAATTAAATAATATAACATCCAAGACTCGAACCAACAAACAAATCACTTAAAGTAGGTGACCGAATTAGGATTCTTCAATACTATATTATCATTATCGATGGCCAATATGGTACATGTACTAATTTGGTACCCATCACGTACCTGTGAAAGTACCGATACCCGGACTTATTCAATTTGTTTGTTACTCGTACCGGTTTTGGTTTCAAGATCGTCGAAGATTTGAAAATTAAAAAGAAAAGCGGTACAAAAATGGGTACTGTACCAAAATACCCGTACCCGTACCATACCGAAAAATTTGGTACGAGTATTGGTACATGCTTTTATTGATTTTTGATACGAGTACAATCGGCTACAGGTACGAGTATATATACAGGTAATGCCCCACGCTCATCCCTAACCGAGCTTGTGTTTGACACAATTCTTTTTAAACAGATTTGCGGTATGTTTCCAGGGTACGTCGGTTCGAAGCAGCAGCAGACTACTGTCGGACCTGATCTCTTGCCTTAAACGAAAGTGTAACAATGTTGCAGCAGAAAGTTAGAGAGAGATGTGTGTTTTGGTGTGTCTAGAACTGTTCTCATTTGAAATAGTTTACAATCATAAAACCCATAACTAAAACCATTGCCGAATAATAATTCTAAAGAAAGTAATGATCTTTAATAATCATTGACCAACAATTATGAAATGCAAGTCTAAAAAACAAGTGCAAAAAACTGCCTAATGCGGGCCCGGTTTTCGGAGTTTCATTCGTGTTCGCGGTACGTGTAGATACGCACGAGTTCGAAGAAATTTCAGTCTAGAAACCCAATTTTGCACCCCCCCCCCTACGCGCGGGTAGGACTTGTAGTAAAACATGTTATAAAGATTCGATGGAGTAGTAAAGGCTATACCTTAAAAAAACTTCTCATTTTATTCCCACGCCGATATGGGTTAAGTTTTTATTCCTATTAGATTTTAGCAGTTGAGTTTTGCATACAATAGGTAGGTGTTACCCTTTGAACCTTTGCTTATGAAGTACATTGATCCTTGCACTCCCCGAAGGCAATGAAGATTTTGTTGTTGTAGGGCTAATATTCTATATCAGTATCTAATCTAATCGAGTCAAAGTAATCTAATCTAATAAATCTAATCTAACTCTAATCTAATCTAATCTAATCTAATCTAATCTAATCTAATCTAATCTAATCTAATCTAATCTAATCTAATCTAGTCTAGTCTAGTCTAACTCTAATCTAATCTAATCTAAACTAATCTAATCTAATCTAATCAAGTCAAAGTAATTCGAGTTGACCCATTAAATTTGACCTGTTGACAAAAAAATATATTACTTTGCCTTTTCTTTAAAAATATGTCTTACAATTCTAAGCTAGAAGGAAGTCTGAATATGAGGGAATGCCAAAATGACACTTTAAAAGGAAAATTCAACATGTTTAAACATATTCAAGGAGAATCAGTTGCTTCTCTCATCAATATATATGAGTCACTCGTCACTGAAATGAGAAATGTCTGTATCATCCATGAGTTGTCTGAGATCAACATGAAGTTGTTAGATTCACTGCCTTACGCATGGAACGTCAATGTGGTTACCATCAAGAGAACCACAAATCTGTATACCACAACACTCTCAGAGTTTACTTCTACCATCAAGTCTTTTGAATCAATAGATGACAAGCTCCAAATAAACAATCAGTCTAAAGAAAATAAAGTTGAGACAAGTACTGCAGAAGGAAGCAGCCAAACAAGTTTTATACTTCCCGAGGTACACATACACTTGTGCTCTGAATCGTGTATTAATAAAACTGAGAGCTATAGAACTCATAATGTTGCCTTTATAGATGAAAATCTTAGCCTTAAATGTCAGAACGATGATTACAAGAAGGCTGAAAAGATTTTCACCACTAGGATTAAAACCCATAATAACGATATGGCTAAACTAAATGAAAAACTATTTCAATCTGATAAACTAGCTGAATTTCATGAAAGACACATTGTAGAATTAAACGCTAAAATTGAGAAGCTAGAATTACATTTAGTTCAAAGAAAAATAGCCGTTGAAATATTTGACTTAGCTTCTGATAAGTTAAATGGAATCATTGGGGCACAGATCAGGATGAAGCAAAAGACAGGTATATGCTATGATAACATAGTTGTTCCACCTCCTTTTATTGAGAATTATACTAGGATGCCTCACTTTAGTTTCAATACCCCACAAGAGAATGAAATGGTCTATGGTATTGGTCATGTGCCAAAACCAAAGACGTTTGTTCCTCCTGTCTCCAAAAGTATTGATCCCATTCCTTTATCAGTTAGTTCTAGTAGTGATTTATCTTGTTCAGCTGGTTGTGTAGAAGAAAGTTGGTCAGTGGAAACAGACATGAAATGTGATTGTGAAACTATCATTGATGAAACTTTTATTGAAAACAGTGTCAATGATAAAAGTCATGTTGAGGTGAACATATCAAGTTGTTCATCATCAAGCTGTAAGAGTGAGGATGATTCAAGTAAAAGCAAAGTGTTTTAAAATGATAATCAAATAAGTACTTCATGTAAATATGTGCTTCCAAATAAAATATCATTTTCTCAAAGAACCAATCATTCACAAAGTCATCAGTCATACAACTATTTTGATAATAACTACTATGGTCATTATCAACAAAATTTTGTTGATCCATATTACACTAATGTATTTAATGATCGGGGACACACATCAGATGGGTTTTATAATCATGTTCCTTTCCATGGATCACTTTTCCCACCGCACCGACCATATTTTAGTCCCGATGAGTTCTATGGGAAACCACCAGCCACCCCGACCTAATTCATGATGAGCCCTCCTAGGAGAAAGTGTTGTTTTATTTGTGGTCATTCTTCTCACCTGCAAGACATTGCAAGCACTGGTTTAAGCAACAACTTGATATTTAAATGTGGCTTAGTCAGTCCCCAAAAGGATCCTTTAGTAGCCTTGATTCAAGGACCGATCAAGCTGATAGTGAAGCCATTGAAGTGGATGTGAGATCCCAAGTTAATAAAGTAAAACACAAGAGAAAACCGTTTTGGAAAACTAAAAAGGATAAAATAAAAAATGATCCTAAGACTAAAAAGCCTGAGGATTCACCAAAAATAGTTTTAAAATCAAGAAAAGAAAGGTCCAAAATTGCCAAAACCAAGGAACAAGTTTTTGCTTGGATTCCTAGGGACTGTTCTTCAAGCGATGAATTGCCAAGAAATAAATGATTTTCAGGTAATAAAATCAAGTTTGGTCGATTTACGGTTGACCTTCCCAAGACAAAAATGTCTCGCAAACCCATGTCTAATTAAAACCTGAGTGCATATAGGGTCTGTCAAGGAGGACTATCAAGAGTATTCTGTACTTAGATAGTGATTGCACCCGACATATGATGGGAGACGAACCCGTAGTATTATATGCTAAACTATTCGATGGCGGATTCGAGTCTTTCGTAAGCGACATGAGAGGACAAACTGTAAGGAAAGGAAATGGTATTGTGTTTCAACAACACCAACCTTGTTCAAAGGCTCAACCACAACTTGTCGAGCGTTTCTCAAACTCACCTCATTCAACTACTTCTCTCAAGTGATGGATCCGACATCAGCTGCTGGGCTTCGGTTTGAATATCTTCAACTTTGATATACAATGTGATAATGCATGTTTAGGATAGTCCATCTGACAACAACTTTGATGACCTTTTCACTATATTCATGATCAATTTTGATTAAAACACCCTATCTATCCTTTTTGTATATAAATTTGTAAATATTTTTTCAAATATATCACAATTTTAGAGGGAGAAAATGAATTAAGTATAACAAAAAGATTTTCGATTTCTTTAAGAAAAACAAAAATGAGTCACTTAACTTGCCAAAAATATTCTATATTTTTATATCTATTTACAATTTAAGAAATTAGAAAAATTTTCAAAAAGATATTCTCTCATGTAGAGGGAGCTCCTACTTAGAGGGATTCGGATATTTTAAAATAATACATTTTTAGAAATCGATCCGACCTTTAACAAATGATAAAAAATTATCTTTAACAATTCTAGCTCATGAAAAGAGTAGATTAAAAGTCAACAAGAGCATTGTTTGATGTGTAGATAGGCTTGGCAAATGAGTAAGTGTCATAGTGACATAAACTTAAATTCCTGCCTATGCTAGTGGTTACATACTCATGAAGTGTAGGTACCTTGGACGGATCAAATAACACAGCAAACAAGTCTACTTGGATCAATCTCAACACGAGCTAGCAGAAATCACTAGTGAGGAACCGAGATCTCGGATATTGTTTGGTTATTTTATTACCCGAAGAGGATAAGAGGGAAAGGATAGGGAGAGAGTTTGTAACAGGATAAGGTAGATGTATTTGCAAAAGGTTAAAAGTGTATGTTCTCATGCACCATGTTTACATTATTACGGCCCAATGGGATTTTGTTTACAAGGCCTCAGGCCCAAACATATAAAGAAAATTAAACCTACTAGCTAACTAAAATAAACGTTAAGGCATGAGTAAATACAAAAGACTAATAACAAAACGGGGCCCTACAATCTCGCTCTAGTCTTTAGTATTTAGTCCATTAGTTGTTGTCTTCAGTCAGTCACATAGTTGAACACGTCGTCGTGATCAAATGGTTGCTCTTCAACAAGAAGGCGAACAAACTCGTTGAACTTTTTTACCATATCGTTCGTACAATCACGACGATGATCTTCAACAATGAACAAGGGTGACTCATAAAGCTTGAGTAAGTCATCCTTGCAGAGACCTGCCAGCTCGTGATCGTCGAAAAAGCGGAGGTGATGCATGCTTTCACAATGAATGATCACCTCACCTTTGTCGTTGTCGAATTCCCACGAGAAAAAGTCATAAATAATATTGTATTGAAAGGGCATGTCGTGCATAATTGGTTCTCTATGATCCTAGGGCATCTTGTATCTCAACCCCTTCTTCTTCTTTCCAGTTACTGGATTGACTTCTTTTGACTTGAACGATCTACCCGGATTCAAAGGAAAGTTTGGGTAGTCATCCTTCCACTCGTGCTTTAGAAACCGCTTGAACCAACCCTCCAAGGCGCTTTCCTCTTCGACTCCACCCACAGTCTTCCTAAAGTAATTCATGTTATACAAGGACAGAGTGTGCATATCTCCATAAGTAAGATATGTCAAGTCGCTAATAGTACGTTGAACAGCCCAACTTTTGCTATCTTTGTGCCATCGAGTGTAGAGGATGGGAGAGTCATCATGATACGGCCTCATTCTCCACCTCAAGCTTGCCATTTTGCTCACACTATTGTGCTTCTAGTATTTCTCTTTTTTCTTTTGAGTAGTCTTGGCAGGTGGAGTGACAACATGCTCTTCAGCTGGCTCTTCCGTCTCCCTTTCTGGAGTATTCGGATTAGGGGAGTAGTTTATTCCATCATCACTATCTTCTTTATTTTCTTCCACGGCTTCTTGAACAAGTGAAATGGTATCTGCAAAAGACCAAACATTAAAAGCGGAGGCAATTTCAGCCTCAATTGCAGCATCAGTTTCACGGGTCCGTTGAGCTTCACTTAGCGGTTCTTGTTGACCCACCTTATTTGGTATCATTACCGCCACTAGCGTCCTCATCATCACCACTTCCATTTTGTGGTTCTTCAAAGCTGTCAAACGGATCTTCATCCTCGTTTTCACCCTCATCATCACCATCTGAGTCATCATTGTTGGCTCTTTATCATCTTCATCATCATATTCGTCTCCGCCACCTCCCTGAGCAACACACTGTTGAACAACAATAGCAACAATGGTAGCGGAAGAAGCAACCAGAGTGGTAACAGGAGCAACCTTAGTAGCAGTAGGAGCACTTACTTGTGCAACTGATGTGGTTGCAATAAGTGTAGAAGTCGTTGAACTGACCTGCCCAGTTGAAGTGGCAGTAGCAGCAATAACCTCAGTGCTCACAATGGTTCCAACAACCATTGTAGGCTCTTCAATGCTTTTACACACACCTACACCACTTCCACCAGCTTATTTAGTGGGAGCACTTGGAAAGACTCCATGAATTTTGTCTTGACTCTTGATTCTCTCGGCATCAACAACCCAACAAGGAGTCTAGCAAGAGCGGATCTTCTTCTGTTGTTTGGCTCAGTTCGTTGCTCATTGCTTTCCAAGAAACCCCTATAGGTGTTCATCAAGTGAGTCCTCAGATTGTCCACGTCTTGATCAGTCATACACATTACCTCCAAAACAGCAAGGTAATGGTTAACGAGAGACTCATTCACCGTGTTCTGACCAGAATTGAAGTCTTGTTGTTCTTCCATTTCCCTAGAAGAACTGGACTCACTCTCCAACAAACCGACTCTGGAACCAAGGTGTTCAAATTCCATTCTTGCATGGTAAAGAGTAGTGTCTAACTCCCCCTTAGATTGCTTAAAAAGTTGGAGGAGGAAGGAAGATCGGATTCTAGAGGATTAACCCTTGATTAAAGTCGCTCAATCTAATCATGTTGCTCAGCATTCCTTAATGAGTCCTGATTGATGAGCTTATGTTGGCTTGTGACTCTTCTCTGCAAATGTCTCAATCCACTCCTGCTGGCTCGCAATCAGAGCTCTCTCCATCCCTTGATTTTCCTCCAAATGAGCCACTCAAGATGCAAGAGCATCTGCCTAGTTACCTGCTCGTTGATAGTTTGTTGATCTTTGACGAACTTGATCAACAAAATATATTGCTTTGCCATATTCTTGTTTGCTTCCTCAAGTGCCTTAATCCTATCGAGGATAGGATCTTGAAACGCAGGGGACTTCTTCGATTTACCACTAGATATGGGGGTGGCTGCTATGATAGGGCTTTTGAGTGTAGAGGGAGGTGTGGTTTAGATAGTTGATTGTGGAGTGGTTGGGATAGGTATGGTTATGGTTTGGATCGGGAAGGATGTTGTGATGGCTAGAGGTAATTTTATAGGTTTGGTGGTGGTAGGCAAGGTTTGTGAGGTGGTTTGGGAGTGGATGGATGATGTAAATGTAGAGGTACAAAATGATGTGCCTCTAATTGGTGAAGTGAATTGATATGTGGGTGAGGTGACGGTGAAGTGAATTGATATGCGGGTGAGGTGACGGGTGAGGTGATCCTAGGTGGTGATAGGGTTTGGGTTATTGGTTCGGTCATGGCTTGGGTGGTTATTTGTAGGTTTTCTAGAATAGAGGGTAAAGGTTCATCTAGTCTAGATGGTAACGTTTTGGGAGGTGTAATGAGTTCATCTCTAAGGTTAGGGGACTTTGATTTGGATTTGTGCTTTGGTTTTGGTTGGGTTTTGGGTTTAGGTTGAGATTTTGATGGGGCTTTGGACTGGGCTTTGGTTATATTGACTTGTTTGGCCTTAAGTTTTTCTATGGTTTTGGCTAGGGTGGTGGGTTATGCTACGTGAGGGTCAGCTATGGTGGTGGTTGGTGATGTGGTGGGTAATGTGGTTGGTTGTAATTGTGTGGTTTCTAAGGATTCAGATAGCATAGCGGAAACCGAAGGAAAGATTACCTTAAGTGTAGGCACTTTTGCAGAAGAAGACTTCTTGGAGTCCTTCATCTGATTCAAATGTTTTAAGGGTTGCTCGGGCTCCTCCTCTTCAGCAGCAGCAACGGGCGCCTTTGATGCTTCATCAGCCTTCCTTTTTCCTTTGTTATGCTTTTTCTTTGACCGGTGTTCACCCTCCACATCTGTTTCTTGCTCAGCCTCAGTAATTTCAGGCTCAGCTTAAGGTTCGTCATGTTCTTCCTCTTCTTCAATATCATCATCATCATGAACATCAACGTCGTCATCATCTCCACTATCCCTTTCTTCCTCAGCCTCCCATCTCGTCACTGTCAGGTTCGGTCTCAGCAAACTGACCAAACTTGACCTCGGGTTCATCACCCTTATACTTGTACACACTCCTCCCAGTAGGCTCAACCATAGCCTTGAACACAGATTTTCGAACCATATTCACATAATAGGCTCAGATGGCTCAACAATCTTTCCTTCTTTGTCAACTTCCTCTGGATATACGGGTCTTGGAATGTTGGGTAGCAAATCATCCAGAATAAGTTGCACAAATCTGGGATACATCATTCTTCGTTTCTTTGCTAGCATATTAAGTTGCGTGTGCTTGAAGAACAACTTGGAGTAGTTATACTCCTTATTATGAGTTAAGCACAACATCACCCCAACCTAATCAGTACCAAGCTTATCAAATCCTCCCTTCCATGACGACAGACAGTTGGCAAAAATGTGAAATAAAAGCTTCCAGTATGACGGCAGATGCCTCTTATCACAAGTGCTTTATTCAATGTCATAGCCTATCTCCCGAAGATATCCCACAATCTCTGCTTATGTGAATGATTTGAACGGATCACCAGCACCGTCCTTGATCTTTAAGGCTCTCCCTATAACCTCCTCGTCCACAATAATACTTTGATCTGCCACCTTTGATGTAATAACCGTTCCTTTCTTTTCTGTTTCTGCGTTAGCCCAAAATTGCTCAACCCAAGAGTCATGAACCTCAGGGTCAGCAGATTTAGCATAAGATAGTGGGCATGGTTGCAGTCCCTTGATCATCGAGGTGAACATCTTGTATTTCTTTTTCCTTAGAGCTCTATGAGACATAAGTTTTTATGATGCAACAATAGCAAACAAAGGAAACATTAGTGTTGATAATTGAGTGTAAGAATATAGGATTATATACTATACAAACCATTAGTCATAAACAAACAAGAGATAAGAAAATTTTTAAGTGAGGTAAAAATAAAATAATAAAAATTAAAACTTTACAATATTTGTATAAACATGATTGAAGATGATATATGAAAATTTTAAAAGTCCTATTTAATCTAATCAAATGTCCTTAATCTCCATTTTAGTAAATATGACAAGTTAGAATATGTTTAAGTCCCCAGTAGTTGAATCGAATGGTGATTTAGATTAGATTAGATGGAATCATTGAAACTCAAAAACTGTAAAGTGTCAGCGAATCTAATCGAATGAGAACTCAATCTAATCGAATCAGGGATAAGTCTAATCGAATGACTATTCAATTAGAATGATATACGAGTGAATTAGATTAAGATCTAGGTTATTAAAATAATTTTATGTTTCATCTAATCGAATGAAGAATTCTAATCTAATATAATCAAATGGTGATTCGATTAGATTGGATTTTCAATTTGATTCGATTAGAATTCCTTATTTAAGTCTCAATTTGATCACTTTGTCCTTGTACATTTTCTAACTTCCATGTTCATCCTAATCGAATGGCTATTTGATTACTTGGTCCTTTGATAAATTTTCAACATAATTCTTTTCTTGTCGAATGGAAATTCGATTACATTTCCCTTGATATGTTTTCAAACTAAATCATTCTCTTTCCGAATCCTCATTCGATTACATAGTCCTTAGATACTTTCTGACCAAATCATTTCTTAATGAATGCTCATTCGATTACTTTGCCCTTGAACAATTTTCTCACCCAGTTGTTCCTAATCGAAACCCCACTTGATTACATTACCCTTGAGAATCATATTTCACCCATCATATTCTAATCGAAATTCTTATTCTATTAGAAGAGATTATACCGTTTGATTAGAATGGTTTAACCTATTTTAATCGAATACAACCCAGATTCGATTAGAATCTCATAATTTTCAAGGTCACTCATGCAAAGTTCGTTGGAAACATGATACTTAAACAGATCATTTACAAGATGAGGGACTGAAATTGGTATTTTATGGAAAGTTTAAGATAAAATAAAGTTTCAGAGTTGTTCTGCAAACACTTCAAACCAAGAGCATTTTTGAAAAAGAAAATTCTTCTTTGACCCTTAAGAAGGTTTGTGAACGAATCTTATTCGCTCTAAGTTTTGTGCAACTGTACATGGTAGATCATGATTAAGTCGGCTGCGAAGACTGAAGTTGTAGATGCTGAAGCGCTTAGAAGAAAACGAGAACGTGACAGTTGGCGGTTGAACCCAAAAATGAACTCATGGTGTCTGAAGATCATTCAAAAGACAAAGAAATAAACCGGTCGGCCCAAGAAAGTCAACAAAAAAATTGGATGTCGTGCCTCCCGCATCGGATGTTTCTAAAATTTTTTGTTGCCGATCTTTCCCAGAAAATAAGATTGAAGTTCAAGTCTTCAAGAATGGAAAACAAAGATTTGTCCAAGATCCAATCTAGTTCAAGCTCTTGGATCAAGACAAGTACTAGATTTCAAGAAATAAAGACAAAGCAAGGAACTTGATGAAGGTTCCTGGACATACTCATTCCTAGAAGGAAATTGTAGGACTAATATTCTATATTAATATTAGGATTGTGTGTGTCTTTCTATTTGCTATTAGTCGGTGTATTATGTACCTCAGTACGTTTATTTTGTATCCATGTTATTTAAACTTGGAGAAATAGAGACCATATAAAATGTCACTTAACCCCATTTCTCCAACAACACTCCTCAACTCCCTTTGAAATAAAAACTCCTTTGAAAATAAAGAGAGCGTTCTTTCTCACCAAATTCTATCTTTCTTTCTTTTGTATATAAAAACTAAGATCCAAGTGTTGTTAGTGATTTCATCTAACTAACAACACGGATTGATCCGAGTAAGGTTGTTAGATCCATCCAAAGAGGACCTACACAGACAACCCTTTTTTCTATTGGTAAGTTCAACACACATCAACAGAAGTGTTTTAACTTTTTAAGTTGCTTTAAAGTCAACATATCAAAAATATCTAAATACTTATCGGAGGATATTATTATCATAGTCACATGTATCACGGTATTATCCGGTACGCGGCTTATGCTTTCAAAAATTCAGTACAAGGGGTAGGTTCATTCGAGACGCCAATTTGATGCGCGGTACGGTGTAGCTTATAGTAGGGTACATCGTATCATATTCAAAACACTTTAAATACATATTTTGTAGTAGTTTTTATAAGTTTTTAGCATATATTAACATATATGTAGAAAATTGAAGGGTAAACTTTAATACAAATTCTATCTTTAAGGGTAAAAATGTAACTTTTGAACCTAAAGTAACATGATGCACCTATTGTTTTTTTACATTAGCCCTACCATATATATATATATATATATAGAGAGAGAGAGAGAGAGAAATCTACAATTTTCCTCCCTGGAATATATCGTCGTGAGATGGAATAACCACTGAAAAAGAATTTGCGCATGTTGCACGTCAGTGAAATTTGGGCGGGTCAGTCTGAGCCCTTCCGTTAGATATTTTCATTAATGCCCGTTAAGATGGAGGGTTTTTTAGACCTTTTACAAATAAAAAATTAGGTGATATATTTGTGCAATTCTGTTTATTAATTTTTTTATGAGCTTGGAAAACCAGCTTGCCAGGAAAAATGGCAGCTCGATCACCGGGTATTGTCTCCTTTCTCCTTCCTCCACACTCTTTCTCCCTTTCTCCACCTCTCCTTCCTCCCCTCCTTTCTTCTTTCCTTACTGTTCTTAACTTCCTCCACACTCTCAATATATATACATACCTCCGTAGACACCAACACCAAAACCATCACCGATCACCGACGCACCATCACTTCTTCCTTCTCAACTTCCATCCGAACACCAACGCCGACACCAGCTTCACCGCACGCCATCGCCTCCACCGTGGCACCTCCAATCCCGTCGCACCACTCACGTAGTCAAAATGCCTTTGGTCTTGAACGTCAACTTCGGGCTCTCTTTGGAGTCCCGATTGAAGTGAGTCTTCGGATCCAGATCCGGATTCGAAGAATATTAGTTCGTATGTTGGTTATGTTTGCCGGCGAAGCCCGAATAGCGTTCCGAAGAAGGTGGAATCTCGACCCGCTTCTCCTTCCGTAGTGTTCGGGGTCGACTCGTTATATGTAAAATCTTGAAGTTTATAATCCGGGGGTTTTGTTATATGTATGTATGTATGTATTTGGTTGTGTATTGTGTTTCTGTTATATATATAAAAGAAATGTTTGTGTTCATTGTGTTCGGGCTCGGGTTTGGGGTTCGTTGGGTTGTTTTCAGGTGAAAAGGTTACTTAAAAATGGTTCGTTTTGTTTTTTTTCGGGTTAAAAGTTTACTAAAAAATGGTTCGTTTTGGTTGTTTTCGGTTGAAAAGTTTACTAAAAAACAGTTCGTTTTGGTTGATTTTGGGTGAAAGTTTTACTAAAAAAATGGTTCGTTTTGGTTGTTTCGGGTGAAAACTTTACTAAAAAAACGGTTCGTTGGGTTGATTTCGGGTGAAAACTTTACTAAAAAACGGTTCGTTGGGTTCTTGTCGGGTTAAAAGTTTACTAAAAAACGGTTTGTTTGGTTGTTGTCGGGTTAAAATTTTACTAAAAACAGCACGTTTGGTTGTTTTATGGTGAAAAGTTTACTAAAAAACGGTTCGTTTGTTCGTTTTCGGGTTAAAAGTTTACTATAAAACGGTTCGTTTGGTTGTTTTCGGGTTCGGTTCGGGTGAAAAGTTTAAAAAATAATATGATTATGATGATAAAGATATGATGATTATGATGATATATAGATGATTATGATGATAAAGATATGGAATAATGGAGATAGGGAGATAATGATGATAAACTCTTTAATTAAAAGAAAGAATATATATTTCATATTGTATATGTAAAAGTAACATTAGTTCAGTTCAAATGGTTGGTGTTGTTTGCTGTTAAACCAGGGGTCGGGGGTTCGAACCCCACCCTCTACACGATATTGGATTATTAGTTTTTAAATTAATTATAGGCTCAGGTGTAAAATGGTCATTTCAACCTTTTTTGGTCGGTCAACTAACGGGAAGGGCACAGACTGCCCCGCCAAAATATCATAGACGTTCAACATGCGCAATTTCGTTTTTAGTGGTTATTCCATCTCCCGACCATATAACCCAGGGAGGCAAATTGCAGATTTCTCATATATATATATATATATATATATATATATATATATATATATATATATACACGGGGGTTATTTAATTTTTTCGTTCCTAGTATTATGAATGTATTTTTTTTTTTTGGAATTTAGTTTATTTATTAAAAGAAATTAATAATATACTTGAACCTATTTTAATTAATTTATGTTGGGTTATGTTCATTTTTTAATGAAACGTTGAATGATATCTACTTAATTTGTATATTTATTCGTTTATGTTCTTTTGTTATAATTTGAATATTATTTTGTGAAACTTTTCATTTAAGTTAAAATTAAAAGAAAAATGAATCGTGTAATTAAATCCATATTGAGAAATTAAATAAGGGTTTGATTACGAGGTATGTTTTACATTTTACATTTCTAATATTTATATATTTTTTGTATTTTAATATTATTTTTAATAATTAATAATATGCTTAGGGTTGATGAAATGATTTTACAAATAAAAGAAATGTTATAACATGTTCAAAAGCTATATGGGTTTGATGAAACCCATGACTTGTTAATTTTTTTTTATAATAAAATTGTTTCACAATTATAAATAATATATTTTTTAAAAAAATCGGATATTAGTTTTTATTATATCCCTATTTTATAAGATTTTCATATCAAATATTTGGTGAGATCAATTTTTAATATAATGAGATGTTATAACCCGTTTAATGGCTATCTGGATTTAGTGACACCCATACCCGTAAATTAGGGTCAAATGCATGAGAAGCCACTATTTACAAATAAAGCAATCTGATAGCTTTATAGAAAATAGGGAGGTTTCGTTTATATATATTTAAGATATATATATATTAACGGAAACATAAAAATCCTACGTGTCGCGATGTGGTCGCTCCCCCTTTTTTGGAGTCATTAGATTTGCTTTATTTTTAAATGGAGGCTTCTTATGCATTTGACCCGAATTCACGGGTATGGATCTTACCAAACCCATATATTCCTTAAACGGGTTATAACATCTCATTAAATTAAAAATTATTCTCACCAAATTATTGATGTGAAAATCCTATAAAATAGAATATACTAAAAACTATTATATGATTTCATTTAAAAAAATATTATTTATAATTAAGAAACACTTTTATAGTAAAAAAAAAATAAAAGGGTCTTGGGTCTTATCAAACCCAGATAACTTTTAAACCGGGTTGTAACATCTTAGTTATTTTTGAAACCTTTTAATCATCAAACTCTAAGTATATTATAAATTTCATTAAAATAAATAAAATTAAACCCAAAAAAATATATAAATATTAAAAACGAGTAAGGTAAAACAGCCCCCGTAATACGGGGATAAAAACTAGGATTTATATATAGAAATGGTTTCAAATAAGAATAAGGAGTTTCCTAAGAATGGTAAGAACCAACAAAATTTTGACATTTGGCATTACAAATGCTGGTGAAAGAATAATTCTAGAAAACTATGTCGGTTATAATGATGAAAGAGTAATTCTAGGAAACTATGTCGGTTATTGGTAATTTTAAATCTCAACCATTGATTAACATGATCCAATGACTATGATTTATTCCTAGTCTTCCTAGGAAACTACTTATTTTTAGGATAACCCTCCCCTATATATACATATACATATGTATATATATATATATATATATATATGGCTACAACACCATTACACCCAAAAAACAAAAACCCATCATTAACTGAGTGGGCGCCACATTGCACAAAACGACCCATTTTGTTGCCCCTCCACTACGCATAGCCTAATAACCAAATGATTTTGTTGTGAGCCTCCTACTCGAATCCTATCTCCTTCTCAATCTCTTGGTACAATTTTGTACCCGTTTTCCGTACGGGCGATCCGGAACGAAAATTGCAGCCGGTGATATCATGTTTCATGTGACTATGATTATTATTATCATCATCTCAGGCTCGACATAGCTTCTTTAGCAATGTATCAGGTGTCTTGGCTCGGTAACGTGTCAAGTGGTTGACTTTGTAAATGTTTTATTAGTCTCTGCATTTAGCCATTGGCATTTTGGCATAACTCTATGTTTTGTTTTTTCAGTTCCATGAGTTTAATTTATGTGTCGCCAAAAATGATGAAGTTGTGAGGATTGATAGAAAATTTGCTGAGTGCTATGGGAATACGGCTAACGCTTGGAAGGCTGTGACAAATTCGGTAACATACCGAAAAACGGGTACTAAAACAGGTATACCAAATGGTTTACTTTGTACTTTTGACGAATTTGGTACCAAATCTGCACCATACCTGAAACCCAGTATCAAACTGATACCAACCCGTTATTTAGGGAGTTATTTGTAATTTTCGAGATGAGGATTTTCGATACGGGTACATTATCGATCTCATCCTTATATTATATATTAAACTAGTGTGTTACCCGGCGCGTTGCGGTGGGACAGGGGTAAAACCCCAAGCATTGTCGGTCCCAAGCATTGAGGCAATAAGTCTAAGAGAATTCGGTCGGTTTCGGTTACATGCATTATTGTATCAGAACTAAAACAAAATATATACATATAAATTGAGGTTGACCAACGGAGTGACGTCGGTCGATAAAACCTGACCATTGTCAATTTTGGACGTTGAGACGGTGAATCTACGCATGTTCGATCGGTTTTCATCACATTCGTTACGGTACAGAAACGAAAACAAAAATAAAGCCGGCTTCGGTTGATTTTTATTACATTCATTACGAACCGGAAATTACAAAAAAAATAAGTAGAAAAAAAAAAACTAAAGTAGCCAAACATTTGGTGCCACATGGACCAATAAGGATTCAGCGGCACTAAACCTTGCACTTGTTATATATAATAATTTTATTGCCAAAGCCATACAAAAGGTTACATCATTCATACACTCAGTTTCCTTGAAATCCTTACGTCATACACTTCGCTAGTGGCCAACGAATGTTATCACCAAGGTGGGCAGCTGCCCCCCTTGAAAATCAAATATTAGGGTAGTTTTTAAGCAAAAATCTTTATTGCCCCCTTTAAAAATATGGTTAATGATGTGTGTCTAATGATGCTCTTTCTAAGTAACTCACAACTAAGCTTTAAATTTATAAAACAAGACTCCTAAAGAAACCACACAAAACCGGCAAGTGTACTGATCACTAATAGTATAGAGTTAAGGAAGTCCGAGTATCGAACACAAGGACACGTGAAAATGTTTTTAATACTTAACCCTAACCAAGACTCACCTAAGAATATTTAAATGATTTTTAATAATTAACTACTTGACTTAACTTACTTTAACCAAATTAATTAACTGAACTTAACTTAACTTAACTAAACACTTGATAAAACTTAGAGACTTAACTGCAATTGGAGAAAACGTCTACCTAGGTAAGAATCATATTGAAGGTATAATAAGCTAATGGATGAAATAATATCACGACACCGGTTTCTAAGGTTGAAACAACTAAGGCTCACTCAAGGAAGCTATATCACCTATCGGTCTCACTAACAAACTCTAACTTACACTTAATTGATTTTAAGAACAATACCGGGAAACGAATTGCTAAAGTGTTCTAATCTCGAATCTCCTATCGGTCTCACCGACACACCACCCTAATGGAGACGAATACTACGCAACCAAGGATAGAGGAACAATTTAGTTTAACTTAAACTAGAACAACTAATCACTCACAAACCCAAACCCGACAAGAACCGAATCCGCTCTCGCGCGATCCTAATCCTAACAAGCAAAAGCTATGAGACAACTTTACTTCCTATCACCTCTCGGTCTCTAAGAAGGTGTTCACCCGCTGAATCTAATCAATTAACATACCCACTTAAACCCTACGGTTGTACTTCCCGCAAACAATCTCTAAACACAAAGTAAAGAGTTCAAACAAGCTAAAATCAATCAAAACTGATTCAATCAATCAAAGAAAGAGGCATATGAGTATAATTAATAAAAACACATCCATTAAACACAACCTAATTCAATGTTAAACCAAACTTTTCATTAACAAAGCAAGTCATAATGATCAACAATCCATATTACTCACTAAAACCTAACAATAATCATCTATCCTAGGTAGAACTAACAAGTTTAGCCTAACATAATTTTTGGACAACAGCTAATACTTATTATAACCATCATAAAACTCAACCAATTCATAATCAAACTCATTCAATGATCTATATAAATCAAGCACAACACAATCTTCTATTCAATTGCAAAACAATTCAACTTAAAGATCAAAATCAACAAGTTATAAATCTTGAACAAGAACACAAAGTTTATGGATGTATACTCAATTATTATGGCTGAGATTATTGATGAAGATGAACCCTAGCTGCTGTATCAAGTCTCCCTTGATGATCTCCTTCCACTCCTAGCCGCCACAAAGCTTCCACACAACTTTTTTTCTTTCTTTCTTGGCTGCCAATTGCAAAAATCGAATTTTCTTTGTGAAGGGGGTGTTGATTTCGGGATTTAGGTTTGGTTAGGGTTTTTTTTTTTGTTAATAATCTTATATAATATCATGTAAGGGTTTGATCTTGTGGGCTTGGATCGGGCCTTGAGTTTTAGTCTTCAAAATTGATCAAAAAGACCTCTTTTCTCTTCCAAAACCCATACTTTTTCTCTTGTAAAACTCATAACCTACACCAAGTATTAACCTTTTTATAATCATGTTAAAACGAGTTAAAATAATCAATTATTATATAATTAAGTACTTAGAAGATGATAAAAAGGTGCGGAAAGAAGGTGTGTTTTACAACACATCAAACACCCCCACACTTAAGAGTTTTTCGTCCCTGAAAAAGAAATCTACACATGATCATAACCAAGTGAAAAATAACAAACTCCCAGATTATTTATCATTATTAAAGCACAAGAAACAGCTCAACATATTGACCGCGATTGCCGATATTGTTGTCCACTTAAACCCAGCCACCAGCAAATCAAGCCCCCAATTGCATTAAGCGTTTTGAGTCCCAAAATCAAGGCTACACCAACCCCATCTCAGACAAAGAGAGCTAGAAGAACAAGAGTCGAAGAAAACTGGTTCGACAAATCATGATAACCCAAGGACTCGTTGATGGTACTAATTAGATGCACTCGGTGAAATTTGATGGATGAATGGTCCTGTGGAGGTGGTTAGAGCTATTCCTAAATATTATTGGACTCTGTCCTATAAATTCCTAATTTGATATTTATTGACTAAGAATCTTCGAGCCCCAATAGTGTATCCGCAGAGTCACTATCCCCTTGGTAACACGTAAACTCTAAGTCCCGTCTAGTATGTGCATCTTTTGCCTCTTTTACTAACTTTAAATAATGCTTCTTTGGCATTTTACAATACATAGCTTTCTTCACAAGCAATTGCTTTTCAGAAGAACTCTTGATAATACACATAACTTTCAAAACATACTTCTTTTTTTTCTTTTTTTTTTCTCTCTTTTTTTATATCACCCTAAAGTATATAATTATTTCTAAGGTGTGCTGTTTTGAGTGCATTTAATTCTTACCATCTCAAAGTTTTCAGATTATGGTAATCCTCCCTAAGCATCGAAATTTGGTTTCACCGTTGTTCAAATTACTATATATATAAAATATGCTAAAGAGGACTATCAAAGCTAGTTGGGCCTACCGACACATCTCAAATCAGATATGCAAACCATCTCTTCTTTTATTATTATATTATATTTTTCAAAAGTTCCGAGAGTTCGTTAACACAACGGTGATAATATCATTTCCTGCTTAACGTAGAAGAAAAAAAAAATTTCAAGGGAAATTTTTCTTTAAAACCTATTTTTTTTCAAATTCAGTCGCCCCAGTCACTTTCAGTTTTCGGGTCAATGGCTATCCCGTATGTCTACAGGTAGATAACGGGACCAAACACATACAAGTATATGTCCCTCAAACTTGAGTAACTGACATAATTTTCAGCGAAAGAATATTTTTTTTAAATATTAACTCCCAAGATTTTCAGTATTCTTTTATTTTTCTTAAAAATGAAAACGTCAGTTCCCTATCCCCACACTTAAATTTCACATTGTCCTCAATGTGAGACAAGGAAAAGACAAAACTAAACATAAAGAAAAACAAAGTGGAACAGACTCCTCTGGTATATGTGATCATGCAAGTGTGCGGTGAAGCATGCTCCTCGCCCTCCTATTCGAACGCAAGCTTAAAATTCCAGTGCTCTCTATCAAGCTGTCTCTAACGAACGAAAGCGACAATCCTTAAGCAAATTGCATCCCCACACTTGTTTAAAACTCCAGCTCATCAACCGTCATCAACCAACCAAGGAATAACCTGCAAGTAAGAGAAGAAACACCCGGCAAAACTCGGAAATAAAATAAAAAATGAAGATAAAATAATAAGGAAAGATATTATCGGGTTGCCTCCCGGGAAGCGCTAAGTTTATTGGATAGTCTTCAGCCGGACTCACTCGCGAAACCTCAATCAGGAGGCTTCTCCTTTATCCTCTTCCCATCGATGCTCCTGAACACTCTCCTTTTACAATTGGTCGGGAAGAAACCAATTGCACAACTCTCATGGGCACGACCATATGAATTAAACTCGGCCCACCAACTCTTAGACTCCCCAAAAAATGATCCCCTAAAGTGAAATGGGAGTGACGAATTCTTCTTCACACCATGATCTCTAAACCTAGATATCCTCCTTATTCTTTTAGCCAACTTTTTAAACATCAACACGTCCCGAATGGAGATTGAGTACGGTTCATGTTTTGGTTTTCACATTCAAAGTGCAATGGTGGAAAGACTGATTCACCAACCACCTCATGGCTCTCCTCACAAGGCTCATTCTTGATCCCCTCACTTGGCTCGTTATACAATAGATCCTCAAGCAACTTTAAATCGCCAAGTGGGTCAAACTCTCCTTCATCTGTCATGGTAAAATCCATCAACACTTCACCAAACTCATCCTTAAATTCTTTCTCCCAAGAGGGAACATACTCCTCTACTCTCTGCTCCTCCATTCCGGTATCTTCAATCTCACTCAGGGTTTCAAAGAAAGGTGGATTCAAAGGTGGAATATATTCCAAATCATTTCTAATAGCAAACAATACGTCATCCATTATTGCCTCCGATTATGGGGTGGGCTCCAATATATTCCCTGACAAATCTTTATACCCTAAGAAGTGTTCCCCATTTGATCATATGCAAATTGGTATGGAGGAGGCCTTGCCAAAAGTGATTCCCATGGAGCTTTCCTTGCCTTTACTTCTATATTTCTCCTCTCATAAGCATCATGCACCCAATGATTTCTGCCACACACTTTGCACCTTGGTTCTCCAACTTGTAATCTGAACATTTTTCCTTTAAAGAACACTCAAAAGAAATGGATCACGGGCACCAGAAAAAAAATATAATAAAATAATTATAAAATAAAACTAAATTAAACTACTTAGATTAACAAATTTAAACTAAATATATACAAAAAAAAAACAAAAGGCAAGTCCCCAACTCGGGTCGTTTTCTAGTCGCCTCAAACAGTGTCCCCGGCAACAGCGTCAAAAACTTAATGTGTGTCTAAAGATGCTCTTTCTAAGTAACTCACAACTAAGCTTTAAATTTATAAAAAAAGTCTCCTAAATAAACCACACAAAACCGGCAAGTGTACTGATCACTAATAGTAAAGAACTAAGGAAGTCCGAGTATCGAACACAAGGACACGTGAAAATGTTTTTAATACTTAACCCTAACCAAGACTCACCTAAGAATATTTAAATGATTTTTAATAATTAACTACTTGACCTAACTTACTTTAACTAAATTAATTAACTAAACTTAACTTAACTTAACACTTGATGAAACTTACAGACTTAACTGCAATTGGAGAAAACGTCTACCTAGGTAAGAATCATATTGAAGGTATAATAAGCTAATGGATTGAAGAATATCATGACACCGGTTTCTAATAATGACACAACTAATGCTCACTCAAGAAAACAACATCACCTCTCGGTCTCTCTAACAAACTCTAACTTACACTTAATTGATTTTAAGAACAAAACCGGGAAACGAATTGCTAAAGTGTTCTAATCTCGAATCTCCTCTCGGTCTCACCGACACACTACCCTAATGGAGATGAATACTACGCAACCAAGGATAGAGGAACAATTTAGTTTAACTTAAACTAGATCAACTAATCGCTCACAAACCCAAACCCGACAAGAACAGAACCCGCTCTCGCGCGATCCTAATCTTAACAAGCAAAAGCTATCAGAAGACTTTACTTCCTATCACCTCTCAGTCTCTAATAAGGTGTTCACCCACTGAATCTAATCAATTAACATACCCACTTAAACCCTACGGTTGTACTTCCCGCAAACAATCTCTAAACACAAAGTAAAGAGTTCAAACAAGCTAAAATCAATCAAAACTGATTCAATCAATCAAAGCAAGAGGTATATGAGATAATTAATAAAAACACAGCCACTAAACACAACCTAATTCAATGTTAAACCAAACTTTTCATTAACAAAGCAAGTCATGATGATCAACAATCCATATTACTCACTAATAACTAACAATAATCATCTATCCTAGGTAGAACTAACAAGTTTAGCCTAACATAATTTTTGAACAGCAGCTAATACTTATTATAACCATCATAAAACTCAACCAATTCATAATCAAACTCATTCAATGATCAATATAAATCAAGCACTACTCAATCTTCAATTCAATTGCAAAACAATTCAAGTTAAAGATCAAAATCAACAAGTTATAAATCTTGAACAAGAACATAAATTTTATGGATGTCAATGATTATGGATGAGATTATTGATGAAGATGAACCCTAGCTGTTGTGCCAAGTCACCCTTGATGATCTCCTTCCTCACCTAGCTGCCACAAAGCTTCCACACAACTTTTTTCTTTCTTTCTTGGCTGCCAATTGCAAAAAATGAATTTTCTTGGTAAAGGGGGTGTTGATTTTGGGATTTAGGGCTGGTTAGGGTTTGTTTTTTTTGTTAATAATATTATATAATATCATGTAACGCTTTGATCTTGTGGGCTTGGGTCGGGCCTTGAGTTTTAGTCTTCAAAATTGATCAAAAATGCCTCTTTTATCTTCCAAAACCCATACTTTTTCTCTTGTAAAACTCATAACCTACACCTAGTATTAACCTTTGTAAGATCATGTTAAAACGAGTTAAAGTCATCAATTATTATATAATTAAGCACTTAGAAGCTGATAAAAAGGTGCGGAAAATAGGTGTGTTTTACAACAAATCAGTTAAGCATCCCGATTGCCTCAAGCAACTCTGTTCTTTGCTATTGGGGCTTAGTCGACATCATCACAATTATTTAAAATCGGCGGCAGGTGGCAGAAACAAGCGGCGAGTAACGGAGGGCGGCAGTCAGTGGTCGTTTGTTTAGGCATATTAACTAATTAAAGTTTCACTTTTCATTAATTATATATATATATATATATATACCATATTAGTTTTATTATTTTTGAATGGGAAATTAGCTATTTAATGTATGAGTCGACCCGAAAAAAGTTATTATACAGCAATAGACGGACAACTCTAAACATTTCCGGCCCCCATAAAAATAATTTATGAGTCCACCACTACACAATTTATGGGTCCAATTTATGGGTCCACCACTACACTTTGCTATAATCATCAAATGGAACAACGAGTTTAGTAATGAGTTATAATCCAGTCAAAACTGGCTAGGTAGCGTTGAAATTCCATATATATTTTTGGTTTACTTTTTATTAAAATTTATAAACAATTAATGTATTGCATACATGTTAACTGACTTTTGACCCTTTCACCTGTTATCAGTTAAATAATACATGACCCCTTTTTTTTTCATAACAATGAGTTAAATTATAACATGTACCTTTTTTTCATAATAATGAGTAGAAATTAAAGCATGTACCGGTATACATCTACAGTTGTATTCAGGGTCGGCCTAGAGTCAACCCTGTGTTCTCCATAGCGTTGGAAGAGTTTTTAAAGCCAAAACGCCCCCCAAACGCTGAGGGAGGCGGTGTTCCCTGGCGTTTTGGGCCAAAACGCTGCCCCCCCACAACGCTTGAGTACGCTCGTTCTTAGTTTACTTAGATTAACTTATTTTGTTAACTTATTTTCTTGTACTTTATTTTAAAAACAGTAGATAAATTAAGTTTTTATTATTGATATTTTTTCAGTTATATGATTAAGTTATTATATATTACTTTTATTATGTATTATTTTAAATATACTTTCTCAATTTATTGAAAACTTTCGCTTTTAAAATATAATTTATGTTATGTAAAAATGTTTTTTTATAATCGTGAAAGTGTTGAAAACGAGATAATTTACAACGGTTTCGAGATAAAGAGTGAAAGATTACAATTATCCGTCGTTATCCGGGCTTATATAAAGGGCCTAAAAATTATCTAGAGAGTCCAAATATAAACAATAATAAAATTATCGCCGGTCTTTGTAAAAAAAAGTTATATAAGGCCCATTTTTCAAACTCGTATTGGGTACTCAAAATCTCGGAGACGGCCCTGCTTGTATTGTTCTTGAAGACTTTTACACCACTAAGACTTTCTTTCACTAATTAGAGAAGCAATTACAAGTATAAATGTAATTAAAGCAGAAGTTCACTCAACAATAACACACTATTTATAAAAATTCAAAAAAGGTGAATGAAAGAAGCGTTACAACTGGATATATATGATCAATTTTCTGAATTTAACATATAACTTGTATTACAAAAAATGGTTTCGGAGCATATAAACTTAAGGCGATTGTTAAAACCGACCCCAAGTCATCTCCAATCTCTAAGCAAGGCGTATAATCTGAAGAATAAGTTGATGTTTCCGGTAGAGCACTTCTACTTTTCTTGGAAACAAGCCTAACTCCAAAACCACAACACCTGTAATCTTCAATCTTAAACTCAGTAGCTTTCTGTGTTTGATCTCACCATTTAATGTGTCTTCAGTGTCTAAGGATCACTACCACCATCACTCTCTTCCCAAACAAAAACATCTTAAAAAACCATACTTCTCATCACGTTTAATTATCCTATTTATGTAGGATCACTCCAGTTTAAGTAATTTAGCAAAACAACACATATCAAGAAACCAGTTGTTGAGAGGTTGCAATCTACATCTACTCTCTCTAAACATAGTAGTTGTAAATCCCTGTGCAACATCAAGCTAGGCCTGTAAGCTGGAAAAGCATAGAGTTCATATCATTGGGAAAGGCAAAGGGGTCAACAGGTCAGGTTTTACTACAATTACTTGAAATGCGCCTGGATAACATCCTTTTTCGGTTGGGTATGGCTCCGACTATTCCGGGAGCTTGCCAATTAGTTAACCATAGTAGATCAAACTTATTATTATCAAAAATGATATGAACTGTTTCAAAGACCTTCTCGGTAAAACAGATCAAACTTATTATTATCAAAATGATCTCTCATTAGTCTTTTCCTAATTAATCAACAGAAATTCATATTCATTACATTATAATTACCATTATATTCTCTGTAAATATATATGTAGACGTTCAAAAATCAGAGAGGCGGAGAGTCAGACATACCTCAAGCATCGATTGTAGTACTATGGTCACCATCATTGACAGTTATTGTGACAATCTCCCAACTGTAGTAAGTGAGTTGCAATAATCTGGTTTAAGATTATCTAAATATGTTGGGAGCTTAGGTAATTCAAGAAGCATGATCGTCTCATTGGTAAGCTAAATGAGGCCTAGACTTGGCATTAATCTTAAATAGGGGTTATTTATTATAGATTTTTGAAAGTAGAGTTTTTTTTATAATTAGTAACTCACGATTCATTAGTCGGCAAGATAAAACCAAATATATGGCATAACGAGCTTAATTCTTCATAGCTTCAGGAGCCGTGGCAAGCCTAAGCAAAAAGAGCTCAATCCAACCGAGATCAAATTTGAGCACGAGCCATTCCTAATACAAAGGTTTGGCTCGTCTCATTTACACATAAAATGCACAAATTGATGTCTAAAATTGATTAGTAAAAACACGTTAAGCATGCACAGGCTTCAAATAAAAATAAAGAAAATTGCCCTCCACAGTGTTCTTGGGCTCCCATCCGACGACGTTCTCACATCTTCATATAAAAATAAACAAAATTATGCCATTTTCCAAAATTATTTATGTTTAGTGAATAAAGCCCAATGAAACGCATTATTAGGTCATTTACACCACCGGGTCACAGGTCAGACCGACCCAGGAGATCGAAACGGACATTGAACCGGTTGACGTCGTTAATAATATACACATGTGTGTCTCATAAAGTAATTAAATTGTGTGAATATTTATGTAATTACATCATAAAGTAATTACATAATTAATCTATGATAATTACATAATTACTCTACTTGTATATATAATTACTCTAGCACGTTCGTATCGATCATTGTCAGGGTTCAAGTCCCAGAAAAAACTTCCTTTTTAATTTGATAAAAAAAACTTTTATTGTTTCACCGGTTCTAATCGGACCACGGACTAACAGTAGCTGTCTCAATTGAACCCGTTGTTTGAAAACGGGCTATATGATGCGAACCGGACTGGAATGCATAGCGGGTCTCAATCTTGGTTTGCTCGAGCTCAAAATTATGACTTTGTATGTTTTACTTTTTGTTAATTTTTGCTGTAATCAAGTTGAGTCGAGCCAAGGTTTGCTCCGGCTAAAACTTAATCGAGCTGAAAAACCGAGCTCGGCTCGTTTAAAGCTCGAGTTGAGCTCGTCGAGCCGGACTCCTTTAATTTTTTAAAAAAAAAATATTTGTTATTTATATATATATTTTTACAAATTTTAATATGAAAAAGACAAAAATTACAATTTTAACATACATAATAAATAAAATTAATAAACTAGAAAATTTAGGACTTTATGTTTTACTTTGTTATTTTTTTGTTGTAATCGAGTCGAGTCGAGTCAAGGTTTGCTCGAATTCGAGCTGAAAAACAGAGCCGAGTTGACCCTGGCTAGGCTCGACTCATTAAGAAATCGAGCTGAGTCGAGCTTTTTTCGAGTCTATACAAGGTTTTATAAAAGGCTTACAAATCTTTTGTGGCACCAACCCTTCCTTTTAATCTATATATATAATTATATAATCAATCGTTTTCAGTTATAAATGAGTTGGTTTTTGAAAATGATTGTTCGTTTAATTTGCTTAACTTTCAATTAACTAGCAAAACGGTAACTATTATGTTATTTATAAGAGATTTTAACAATACTTTTGTGACGTACACATGTAACAAATTTCAGTTTGTAAAACAATTATAGTCGAACTATTGGTTTCATAATGGGTTTAGTAAACTCAGTTTTGGTCAGGTAAGATTGTTTTTAAAACAACTTATAACCTGACTCATAATCTAAAAACAAAATCATTAAGTAATATAGTCAGGTTATAAGTTGTAAGTTGTAAAACAACTTATAACCTGACTCATAATCTAATAACAAAATCATCAAGTAATAAAACAAAACGGATAAAAAGTTAAAACTTGCAATTTCAAATTATATAAACTTAAGAACACTCGACATCAACGCTTGGTTCCTCGAGTCCACAACTGTAATTCTCTTCTCTGTTTGATCTCATTAAGCAAATGGACATAAGAGTGATATCTTTTCCAACCAGTTTTCACAATGCACCCAGTTTTCATAAGAGTGATATCTTTATGTAAACAATTACTTGACTTTGTTTAAGAACTTTGAAAACCTGACAATAACAAAAGTTCAACATGTCAACAAACGATAATAAGTAGGGTTATAATCCAGTCGAGTCGAGCCAAGGCTTGCTCAAGTTCGAACTTAATCGAGCTCGGCTCGTTTTCTTTATCGAGCTGAAAAACTGAGCTCAGAAGCTCATCAAGCCAGACTCCTTTAACTTTTGTAATTTATTTTACAAATGTTGATATTAAAAAGACAAAAATTACAACTTTAACATACATGTTAAATAAAATTTATAAATGTTTTATATTTGGTGTTTTTATTGTAATCGAGTCGAGTCGATCCAAGGTTTGCTCGAGCTCGGCCCGTTTTGTTTATCGAGCTGAAAAACAGAGCCGAGCTGACTCAGTTAGAAATCGAGCCGATTTGAGCTTTTTTCCGAGTCTATACAAGACTAACCTCTGGGAAGTAAAGTGCAAGAGACTAATTTGAAACCTTCAACAGACTCAGATTTTTTTAAAACCTGGAGTACAGCAACAAATCCTCCATGAGATAATGGAAGTAAAGACACGGCTACCTGTGTCCTTTCCTTCGCGCCCTGCGTCATTTTTCTCTAGAATGTCCTCTATTACAACAACAAATTATGCTGAATTTTGCAGAACCACTTGAACCCATTATCACGCATGTCGATTTTCTCAAACTCCACAGAAGTTCATCAAGTCTAGTTAGCAGTGGCACTTAAAAAAACCGGATCATAATTCCAAGCATAAGTTTCGAAATCCATGAAATCACAATCTGCATTACGATAAGACGAACTTCGATTCATGTTCACAATAAAATACACCTAATAGTATTTATTATATAGTGTCCTAAGTTTGATACGATAGGACGAACTTTGAATCACAATCTGCATTACGATAGGACGAACTTTGAATCACAATCTGCATTACGATAAGACGAAATTTGATTTATGTTCACAATAAAATACACCTCACAGTAAAATACAAGATCTCCTACTTCTGTTAATTCATACAATAATGCATAATTTGACCAAATAATATGTAATAATCATATAGAATTAGTGTCCTAATACACCTAAAACATCAAAAAAAAAAAACATGACATATTACAAAGTAACTTATAGTATGCATCAATATACATCTTCATCAACGAGATCAAACTTGTTCAAAGCAACGGTGAGCGGGATATCAGTCGACTCAGCATGTACCATATAAAACTTGATAAGCAGAACCTCATCCACCGGTTGTACCAAAGAGAACAAAACAATGAGACGGGACGGATCGGTTAATTCATAAAACCTTTTGAACACATTTTCTATGTGTTCAAGTCCATTGAGTCTTGTTTTTACTATGTGTCAAAATCCATGTGTCCCTTTACATGTTTCCCTTCCAAAAAAAACTCTCCCCTCAACCATTTCAACATTTCACTCACAAAACATGATATATTACAAAGTAACTTATAGTATGCATCAATATACATCTTCATCAACGAGATCAAACTTGTTCAAAGCAACGGTGAGCGGGATATCAGTCGACTCAGCATGTACCATATAAAACTTGATAAGCAGAACCTCATCCACCGGTTGTACCAAAGAGAACAAAACAATGAGACGGGGCGGATCGGTTAATTCATAAAACCTTTTGAACACATTTTCTATGTGTTCAAGTCCATTGAGTCTTGTTTTTACTATGTGTCAAAATCCATGTGTCCCTTTACATGTTTCCCTCCCAAAAAAACTCTCCCCTCAACCATTTCAACATTTCACTCACAAAACACACGAGATCATCGACTGGTTTTTTTGTAAAATCCATGTGTCCCCTACAACATGTTTCCCTTCCAAAAAAACTCTCCCCTCAACCATTTCAACATTTCACTCACAAAACACACGAGATCATCGACTGGTTTTTTTGTGTACCGGTCGCAAGAGCTCAACCACAAATCGAGATACGTCCTCTTCAGATTCAGCGGAAATACGAGAGATGTCCGCTTTAACGGTAATAACTTTTCCGATGACTTGGTCCCCGTAGGTACGTTTGTTGTTAAAGTTGCTTGAACCGCTTCAGAGTCGGACTCTGTTTCTTCTGTGGCTTAGCCATCATTGATATACTTCCACGGGGGTTTCCGCAAACCGAGATGGAGAGTGGGCAACGCCTGGATAGCACCGCCGTACCAGCGTCCATGTGAACTCTCATCGGAGTTTGCTAGGGCTAGGGTTTGCGTTAGTGGGTGTTGGTTCAACTTTACGTATGACAAATTTGCAAGCTATTACAACGTGATAATTTGTTTTTAGTAACATTATATATAATTTCAAATTTGTTTCTTACATAAAGTTTAAAATGTTAAAAACTCGCTCGATTTTGATAGAAAATTGCTCGTTTGAATCTGGGTCGATGTAAACGAGTGATTAACAAAAACGACTACGTGTCACGAATGTGAGTGCCATCAAAATCACTCTTTTTATTGGTATCAAAAAATCACTAATTGAACCAACAACACCCACTAACGCCTTTAGCCCTAGCAAACTCCAATGAGATCCGTTTCTTTCTCGCCGTCCACATGAACACCAGTACGGCGGTGCTATCCAGGCGTTTTGTCCTCTCTCCATCTCGGTTTATATAAACCCCCATGGAAGAAGAAACAGAGTCCGACTCTGAAGCCGTTCAAACAAGTTTAACAACAAACGTATTTACGGGGACCAAGTTATCAGAAAAGTTATTTCCGTTAAAGCCGACGTCTCTCGTATTTCCGCAGGATCTGAAGCAGACGTATCTCGATTTGTGGTTGAGCTCTTGCAACTGGTACATAAAAAACCAGTCGATGATCTCGTGTGAAGTGAAATGTTGAAAATGGTTGAGGGGAGAGTGTGTTTTGGAAGGGAAACTACTCAAACTCAATGGGTTTTGACTAGATTTAATATAAAGGGACACATAGAAAACGTGATCAAAAAAGGTTTTATGAATTAACCGATCCGCCCCAACTCATTGTTTTGTTCTCTTTGGAACAACCGGTGGATGAGGTTCTGCTTACTAGGGTTTTATTTGGTACAGGCTGAGTCGACTGATATCCCGCTCACCGTTGCTTTAAACAAGTCTGATCTTGTTGATGCATACTATAGTTACTTTGTAATATGTCACGTTTTTTTTTGTGGATGTTTTAGGTGTATTAGGACACTAATTCTATATGATTATTACATATTATTTGGTCAAATTATGCATTATTGTATGAATTAATAGAAGTAGGATATCTTGTATTTTACTGTGAGGTGTATTTTATTGTGAATACACCGTTGCAAGTCTGATCTTGTTGATGCATACTATAGTTACTTATGTCTTGTTTTTTTTTTGGATGTTTTAGGTGTATTAGGACACTAATTCTATATGATTATTACATATTATTTGGACACAGGTCACTCTGTGTCTTTACTTCCATTATCTAATAGAGGCTTTGTTGCTGATACTCCATGTTATGAAAAACTGAGTCTGTTGAAGGTTTCAGATTAGCTTGCACTTTACTTGCCAGAGGTATAGACTCGGAAAAAAGCTCAAATCGACTCGATTTCTAACTAAGTCGAGCTCGAGCATAATTTGACCAAATAATATGTAATAATCATATAGAATTAGTGTCCAAACACACCTAAAACATCCACAAAAACATGAAGACATATTACAAAGTAACTTATAGTTTGCGTCAATATACAATAATGCAACGGTGATCAAACTTGTTCAAAGCAACGGTATCAGTCGACTCAGCCTGTACCAAATAAAACCTCATCCACCGATTGTTCCAAAGAGAACAAAACAATGAGACGGGGCAGATCGGTTAATTCATAAAACCTTCTGATCACGTTTTCTATGCATTATTAATTCATACAATAATGCATAATTTGAACAAATAATATGTAATAATCATATAGAATTAGTGTCCAAACACACCTAAAACATCCACAAAAACATGACGACATATTACAAAGTAACTTATAGTTTGCGTCAATATAAAATAATGCAACGGTGATCAAACTTGTTCAAAGCAACGGTGAGCGGAGGATATCAATCGACTCAGCCTGTACCAAATAAAACCTCATCCACCGATTGTTCCAAAGAGAACAAAACAATGAGACGGGGCAGATCGGTTAATTCATAAAACCTTCTGATCACGTTTTCTATGTGTCCCTTTACTCCATTGAGTCAAGTACTACATGTTCCCCTTCCAAAACATACTCTCCCCTCAACCATTTTCAACATTTCACTTGCAGAACACACGAGATCATCGACTGGTTTTTGTGTACCGGTTGCAACAGCTCAACCACAAATCGAGATACGTTCGCTTCAGATTCAGCGGAAATACGAGAGACCAGTACACAAAAGACAAGTCGATGATATCGTGTGTTCTGTAAGTGAAATGTTGAAAATGGTTGAGGGGAGAGTATGTTTTGGAAAGGGGAACATGTAGTACTTGACTCAATGGATTTTGACCAGATTAATGTAAAAGGGACACATGGAAAACGTGATCACAAGGTTTTATGAATTAACCGATCCGCCCCGTCTCATTGTTTTATTCTCTTTGGAGCAACCGGTGGATGAGGTTCTGCTTACTAGGGTTTTATTTGGTACAGGCTGAGTCGACTGATATCCCGCTCACCGTTTCTTTGAACAAGTCTGATCTCGTTGATGAAGTGATGCATTCTATAAGTTACTTTGTAATATGTCATGTTTTTTTGGATGTTTCAGGTGTATTAGGACACTAATTCTATATGATTATTACATATTATTGGTCAACTTATGGATATCTTGTATTTTATTGTGAGGTGTATTTTATTGTGAACATAAATCAAAGTTCGTCATATCGTAATGCAGATTGTGATTCAAAGTTCGTCTTATTGTATTAAACTTAGGACACTATAATACTATATGATTATCACATATTATTTGTTCAAATTCTGCATTATTGTATGAATTAACAGAAGTAGGATGTTATCACATCGATATCTTGTATTTTACTGTGAGGTGTATTTTATTGTGAACATGAATAAGTTCGTCTTATCGTAATGCAGATTGTGATTTCATGGATTTTGAAACTTATGCATTGGAGATATGATCCGGTTTTTTTTAAGTGTCACTGCTAGCACTGGATTTGATGAACTTCTGTGGAGTTTGAGAAAATCGACATGCGTGATAATGGGTCCAAGTGGTTCTGGAAAATTCAACATAATTTGTTGTTGTATCAGAGGATGTTCTAGAGAAAAAAGGTTAGCAGGGCGCGAAGGAAAGGACACAGGTCACTCCGTGTCTTTACTTCCATTATCTCATGGAGGATTTGTTGCCGATACTCCAGGTTTTAAAAAACTGAGTATGTTGAAGGTTTTCAGATTAGTCTCTTGCACTTTATTTCCCAGAGGGCGCGAAGGAAAGGACACAGGTCACTCCGTGTCTTTACTTCCATTATCTCATGGAGGATTTGTTGCCGATACTCCAGGTTTTAAAAAACTGAGTATGTTGAAGGTTTTCAGATTACTCTCTTGCACTTTATTTCCCAGAGTTAGTCTTGTATATACTCGGAAAAAAGCTCAAATCGGCTCGATTTCTAACTGAGTCGAGCTCGAGCCAGGGTCAGCTCGGCTCTGATTTTCAACTCGATAAACAAAACGGGCCGAGCTCGAGCAAACCTTGGATCGACTCGACTCGATTACAACAAAAAAATACCAAAAGTAAAACATATATAGAGTAATAGAGTTTATAAATTTTATTTAATATGCATGTTAAAATTGTAATTTTTGTCTTTTTAATATCAAAATTTGTAAAATAAATTACAAAAATTAAAGGAGTCTGGCTCGACGAGCTCAACTCGAGCTTTAAACGAGCCGAGCTCGATTAAGTTCGAACTTGAGCAAGCCTTGGCTCGACTCGACTGGATTACAGCCCTACGTATTATCGTTTGTTGACATGTTGAACTTTTGTTATCACCAGGTTTGCAAAGTTCTTAAACAAAGTCAACCATTGAAACGCGCGTCAACTAATTGTTTACATAAAGATGAACTGGGTGCATTGTGAAAACTGGTTGGGAAAGATATCACTATTATGTCCAGTTACTTAATGAGATCAAACAGAGAGAATTACAATTGCGGACTCTAGGAACCAAGCGTTGATGTCGAGTGTTCTTGAGATATATAATTTGAAATTGCAAGTTTTAGCTTTTAATCCGTTTTGTTTTATAATTAATTTACTCAACTTCATCTATATTACTTGATGATTTTGTTATTAGATTATGAGTCAGGTTTATAAGTTGTTTTACAACCAATAGTTCGACTATAACTGTTATACAAGCTGATATTTTTGGCATGGTTATAGTTACTTGTGTATGTTATAAAAGTATTGTTAAAATTTCTTATAAATAACATATTAGTTAGATTTTATTAATTGAATTCATCCCGATCCAAAGATGGAAGTTAACCAAACCACCTATAACTGAAAATTGAGAGAGAGAGATAAAAAGCAATAGGTTGGTGTCACAAAAGATTTGTAAGCCTATTATTTTGGCCTTTTATATGCCTATTTGGTTCAGTAGCTTTTGTTAACTTTTCTAACTTTCTGGATTAATTGAATTCATCCAGATCCAAAGATGGAAGTTAACCAAAACCACCTTTTCACCACCTATAACTAAAAATTGAGAGAGAGAGATAAAAAGCAATAGGTTGGTGTCACAAAAGATTTTTAAGCCTATTATTTTGGCCTTTTATATAATTATTTTCAAAAACTAATCAATATGCCTATTTGGTTCAGTGGCTTTTGTTAACTTTTCTAACTTTCTTGATTAATCTTGATCTTGTGTTTGCTCAAGTTCGATTCTTTAAAGTGACAACTTAAATTTGTTGGTAAATTATCTCTCAATGTGTGTTGTATTAGGTTATATTGTTAGTTTTTTTTTCATGTGTTTGCTCTTGTGTTTGCTCAAGTTCGATTCTTTAAAGTGACAACTTAAATTTGTTGGTAAATTATCTCTCAATGTGTGTTGTATTAGGTTATATTGTTAGTTTTTTTTTCATGTACGTTTTATTTCTTCTATTTTTTGGTTTAAATATAACTAGTACTACGCTTCGCGACGGGGTCAAAAAAGTTTGGCGTTTTTATTTTTGTATATGTTCTTGTTGTTTATTTATTGTTTGGCAAAGGGAAGAAGCAACAAGGTTTATCACCGGCAATCTATTTAGAGAGTTATAAGCTCAGATGTTGATAATGTTAATGTTGGAATGATTTTCTAGAACTTGAGTAGAAGCCATTATAAGCAGGGGCGGACCTATAGCAAGACTACGGGGTCGGCCGACCCCTGTGAAATTTTTTTTCTAATGTTATATATACGATAAATTTTTTTTCTAATGTTATATATACGATAAATTATGATCCGACCTATGTAAAATTTTGACACTGACCCTGTAAAAAATTGAAGAAAAGGAAAAGGAAAATGATAGAAGAAAAAAGTCCGCTTAAAAAACCTGCAACTATTGCATTTTCTGGTTGTTTGTATGTTTTTAAGGATATAAGGAAGAGTTCAAAGAAGAAAAGGAAAAGAAAAATGATGAAGAAAAAAGTCCGCTTAAAAAATCTGCAACTATTGCATTTTCTGGTTGTTTGTATGTTTTAAGGATATAAGGAAGAGTTCACAGAAGATTTGTCTTTCTATGCATTTTTTTTTCTTTTAATATTAATGTAGTTGTAACTAGATTTCGACTTTCTTTTTTATTGCATTTTTCAATTTACTATTTAATTTTCTAAATTAATAAGTATTAACAACGCAATAAGCGAGACGAAGGCATTGAGTTTCTTGAACTTTTTTTTTTTGCGTGAAAGTGTTATGCAAATAGTTTTTTATATGCAAAAAATCATATATAACTTATTGTTAACTTAATATATTTTATTGTATACACCAATTGGTGCGTTTTTTATCCTCGTCAGGACTCTTAGGGATGAGATCGGTACCATACTGGTGCTGAATATCCTGATCCCGAAAATCTCAATTTTTTGGTACCGGTACCGAAATTTCGGTTCGGTATCGATTCGGTACTGGTATTTAATGTAAAATTTGGGTAATACCGGCACCGTACCAATACCGAAACTCAAAACTTCGATACCGATACGGTACCGACGAACGACGGTATCAAATCGGTACCGATACCGAATTTGTTCATTCCTAGCGGCCATGTCGCTATTGACACAATTTCATTGGGTATTTATAATTCATTTTTGAATATGGCCCGACCCAACCCGAATTGGCTGAAAAAATAGCAATATATAGTAATAGACAATCGAACCTCAAAATTCCGACCCTAGTAAAAAAAAAATTCCTACCTCTACCACTGATTATAGAGATACTCAAAACTCAAAAGTCAATAGAAAAATAAACCTCTATATAAACCTAAACTTTTAACAACAATTCTTAACATGAACAACCCCAAACTATTACTAAAGATTAAACGAACTTCAAATGGCAATCACATTCTACAACTAAAGTAAGTAATACCTAAACATAAATGCTTGTTTAGCCTAGCTACCAGGCTACCTACATATATAGCATGAAGATAACTTTAAAAATAACAGACATTTGTGATTCATGAAGTTCAGAGTGAAGTCACAAAACTAAAAGGCTCACTATGCTTATCTCCAAGACTGTCAATACAAAACAAATCAAGTAATTTTACATGATAGCCTAAACTTATTATACAAATCTAAAATTATAACATACCGACACAATATATGATGGCCTGAACTTAAACTAAGACTTAACCCATAAATTGGATAATCTGCTTGCTTAACCCATAAATTGGCTTCCATTTAGCCCTCACTGACATGTTTCTTTCCACTCACATTATAACACTAATTAGTAACAAATTATCCCTCAGAGAAACTTTGGGCTACAAAATTATAAAAGCCTAAATGAAATTTTAGGGCTAATAAACAATGAAAGCATGCTGTTAAACCTGATCGTGAGTTTTGACGATGCGGCAACGAAAGTGTGGTCGGAAATCTTCGGAATTTGCAATGGAGGAAATGGAGAAGTCTGATCGACATAAGTTTACACCCAAAACTGAAAGGCAGACGGGAAGAGTAATTTGCGTCTGGGGTCGGCGGGGATGATGGATTTAGTCTTTTTTTTTTTTTTTTTTTTTTGTTACGAATCCATGGAGGAAAAGCATGAGTTTTGAAGGTAGGTGTGGTGCCAGGGAGGGAGATGAAGGAAGTCAAGAACATAATTTTTGTGTATATATAATATACATATTAAATGTAACGGTCATATATACGTTGGTGATGCATTGTATACGCTTCATACCCTAATAGGCTTGTTTGATGAATAGTGTGTTTTCCTGAGTAAACCATAACTTACAAATTAGTATATCTGTCTATAATATGTATAAACGAAAACATAAAAATCTTGCGTGTCGTGATGTGGTCGCTCCCTTTTTTTGGAATCACCAGATTTTTTTAATTTTTAAATGGAGGCTTCTCATGCATTTGACCTGAATTAATGGGTATTGGTCTAATCAAACCCATATATTTATTAAACGAGTTATAACATTTCATTAAATTAAAAACTAATCTCACCAAATATTTGATATGAAAATCCTAAAAAGTAGGGATATACTAAAAATTAATATATTATTTATTTAAAAAAGATATAGATTGTTTATAATTAAACAACCAATTTCATAGTAAAAAAAATAAACGGGCATTAGGTCTCATCAAACTCATATAGCTTCTAAACCAGGTTATAATATCTCATTTATTTGTAAACCAGTTTATCATCAAATCATTTATATATTATTAACTTTCATACAATAAAAAAATAAAAATTCAAAAAATAAATAAATATTAGAAACAAATAATATAAAACAACCCCCGTAAATAAACAAAACATTTAAAACCTCTATGGTTGTTTCTTACATTTACTCAAGCCACCAAATTGTTTTATTTGTAAATGAAGACTTCTTATGCATTTTACCCGAATTCACGGTATGAGTCTCACCATACTCAAATAACTTTAAACGGGTTATAACATCTCACTATTCTAAAAATAAATCTCACAAAGTATTTGATATGCAAATCGTATAAAATAGGGATATACTAAATATAAATATTCAATTTTTTAAGAAAAATATATTATTTATAATAAGAAACAATTTCATAGTAAAAAATAAAAATAAACAGGCCATGGGTCTCACCAAACCCATAGTTTTTAAATGGGTTATAACATGTCAGTTATTTGTGAAAATATTTCATCGTCAAATTCTAAGTATATTATTAACTTTTTTTATAATAAATAAAATTAAAATGCAAAAAAATATGAATATTAGACACAAAAAAAACAATATATATTAGCTTTTATATATATATATATATATATATATATATATATATATAGTATTTGCTTTTAGCCCGCATGTTATGCGGGTTCATTTAGGTTTTTATTTCTAATCATCATACAACTTCATTTTTCTAACGATATGTTTTATTTTTCAACCAAGTTTTCTTTTAATATAATACATATATATTAGTTTGTTAGAGCATTCTCAACTCATCCCCGTAATTATGTGAGGGAATGGGTAAATTATATGGTGGAGTTTTGAATGGTTGTTAGTGTAAATTATAGTGTGAAGAGAGAAATGTAGTGATTTTTTTTTGTAAATTTGGGGAAATAAAGTTTGCCTTTGTTTATTTTTTAATATTTGTTGAATTGGTTATGAGTAAAGGAGAGAGAAAACTATAATGATTAAAGTACAAAAAATACTATTTAACTAAATACGAAAGAAAAATGTAATGCTTTGTAGTGTAATTATAGAAATAGGGATGGAGGACGAGCTGTGAATGCTCTTAAGTTAATTTTACTTTTTATCGTGTGGGTGTTAGTCAAATTACCTTCACACAAAGTGAGCATATTAATGAACACACGATATGCCTCACATCTTTCATGCTTTAGATGTCAGCCTGTATAGATTAGCATTTGACACCAAACTAATCTTTTGGGCATTATTTGATTATTTAACATTAGAAAATGAGGAGAGTAAAGTGGTATATAATGTACTATTGCGTTTTTTTAACGGCGAACAGGTACTTCGTACAGGGTAACTCAATGTCAAAATACCACCGTCAACTAGCTCAACCCAGTGACAACAGGTTCGATTGTAAATAGTTGTTTGTAGACAACTACTGGAAATTCTGGTGTTAGGCTACTGAGGTTAAAAAAATCGTTAGCAGTTGAAGTTTAACGGTTTGTGAAAGGGTCATAATAGAATTTGGGTATTTTTCTGAATTTAGATTACTGGTCAACAAATCTTAATAGGGTCAACGATAGAAATAGGTTGACAGTTTTAAAGCTATGTCAAGCAACGATCTGGTTCAGATAAGTTTGTTACTAATAAAAGTTAATATTGCAGATGGATAAGATTTGTATCCAAGGGCAAACATGAACACATTACCCTTTCGTACTCAAACTATACACAAGCAATGCATACATAGCTTATCAAACAGCTCTAACTTAGTAAAAGAATTAAGAATCTCATTCTAGGCATGAGTGCACCACAGGGGTGTGTTTACCCACTTTGGTATCTTTTTCTACTTTGTCATCAACTACATGATCAAGTTATTCTTCATTAGAGGCGGTGCATACTTTTTTATATCTTCGTCGTTGAACTGAACAAGCGTCCAAGAGCATCTTTTAGGGTTTCCATTTAATTTTGTTTACGGGCTGCAACTTGACGAGACTGCGTTTCTGAAATCCTGAACAGGAAAAGGCATAGGTTATAAATCATTCAAAAAACAAAACATATGCAATAACGTAAAACCTAGTAAACATCATTTAACATAGATTTCAATTTCCTAAAGATTATAATGTTATTATAAGTAATCATTTGCAAAGTTCATGCATATGCACCTCATACAGTATGTCGCATGAAAAGAAACTTATAATAATACAAAAAAGTTATTTCCCATTTATCCCGTACATAATTCCACCATAATCACTCTAATCAGTATCGAGTACAAAAACAATAAACTTGTTACAAATTATCCTTAAAAACACATCAGATACATAATTCATAACTAAACATGAAAAAAGAAAAATGAAAAGAAAACATGTGTTTCGCTAGTACCGACATATTTCCCTATTAATCGTATCCTTTAGCTTTCAAAATCCAACTTACATGTGCTAAATATATATAACTGAAGCAATTTTCTATATTCCAACACCAATTCTTCATCTAGTGCAATTTAAACCTAATTCCATCACAGTAAAGTATTAACCAGCTTCACAAAATAACTTAGCATAAAACAAAATCAGGCAAATAACTAATCACATATACAGATTACTAAAACTGAACCACATATAGAAATCAAAACTTAAAAGACAAAATCCTTCACTGAAGCAGATTGAATTTACAAAAAAAAACATGGATTAATACAACTATACGAGGCATGCCGTGATTTAAAGAACATGAGGATTTCTAGAGGTTGAACAACAACATCCATGCATTTTAGGAATGAATTACCCGAAAGGTAGTATAAGTAGATGGCTAGTAAGAATGGAGTTGAGGCTGCGTAATGTTGTTCCACTCGTGCAGGTTGAGCACACCACCTGTATTTAAGTAAATTAGTACAGCTTTGACTTTTGTGGTCAAACAGTCTTTGAAAAGTCAACATACTAGGAGTCATAGGCGTTGTTGTAGCCATCATTCTTCTGTTGTCAAGCACACACACGTAGTAATCGACTTTAGCTTGATGTTGTTTTAGTGTGGCGGCGTATGCACCACCGTCTCCATCCATCAACACCTTGGATAAAAGAATCTTGACGCCTACGTATGTGTTATCCCACGAGAATTCCTTCACTGCCCAACCCGTTCCACCCATCGAGGCACCGTTAGCCACCACATATTTCAAGTATGGTGTGTCCTTTGTTGCTCTGTACAACTATGTAGCTGCCCACAACAGTTCATCGTTCAAACCAAAACAAAACCGTTTTTTATGTGGGACTATACTACTATAGTTATATCTTGTACCTCTAGTACCTGTAGATGAAAAAGGTTTGGCTTATGGAGTAACCGATGATGTGTAAAACTCCTTTGCAGATAGGATTGAGTCGGTGAACAGTCCTCTAAATCGATCAGCAAACCAGAAAAGCTGCAGTTTGTAAACAAAAAAGACAAAAGTTATATTTTGTAACAAAACTGTAACCCCATGACCGACGATCAATTGCTTGATCCTCTATTCCATTTAACTCAATGGGAACTATTGGGAAGTGTGAATGATTTAAAGTTTTTATTTTGACACCTCTTTTTGGATTTCGAGTGTCGAGTCAAGCTTACTTGTCGAAATCATTTCATTTCACGACTTCTTCATTTGTTCGATCTTCTAGATACAATGCCTGTATATTAATGATTACCCTTTATATATATATATATATATATATTAAAACAAAAAATGATACATATTCAACAATAATATTGATGATTACCTTGATTTACAGATATTAATCGCCATGGGCATGTAACAAAAATCGGCTCGTTATGTTTTGCAAAACTACGTAACTATTGAGTAGTCTGTTTCCTTCAGGGTCTTTTGTTACAACTTACAATGCTATCAGTATGTGCACTACAAAAAAAGATATATGCAAATTGTAAAAAAATATATATTTGCACAATTAGTGTTTATTTTGTTTGAAGCCATATTAAGAAAACGACCTAAAATCTGCTACATGCCCGCTTGATGCACCAATTTGTCACCTCTACTAAAATGATACAACTTCAAACAACACTCGGTTAAAGGAATAAAGTAATCGTGTTTGTTTGTTATAAAAATGAACGTGTTCGCTTATATTTGTCTGTTAATATTATAAACAAACGGAACGTGAACGAAGGAACATAAGCAAATATAGATGATTCGATCAAAATCTTGTAGTGACAGAGTATGATCAGTTGTTCAATTTATCCATATCAATTTACTTGAATCAAATACTCATAAATTATTTTGTTAGATCTTTAAAACTTAAACCTAATACCCATCACTTAAACCCTAAATCCAATTCAAATACTTCTAGATCTTTAAAACCATAAGACATAAAAGAATCCTTACCTTGGAGTAGAGGACGAGAAGCAAAAGAGTTAAGATTAAATGATGTTTAATGAATGAAAACATTTTCTTAATAAAGAAGACCCCATTGACTAATCTTATTTGGCCTATATATCTCACCACCATTATGTATAGTAAATGGAAGCAAAAACCTTTAACAACGAAGAAATCAGGCCAGCCTATGACCTTCAAATTATAAACATTCAAGTTTGTTAAATACTTTGAAGCACCTCAGTGACATTTGAAATTGTCACGTATTTGAACTTGTCACCCAAATTTTGATTTATGACCCCGTGGTGCAAAAGTTAGAAATGGCAATTTCGATGTTGAACGTGATTCAAGAAGATAAATCAACAAAATAGTAACATATGTATACCTAAATCGACCATAATCTTCCGAGTCCTTTTACGTCCATGAACTCGCTCGCTCCACCACCATAAACAGATCCGGATGGCCCTAGATTTTGATCATAGATGTGATTTTATTGAGGCAAAGATGTTTAATGTCTGAAGACGCAGCCGGATGAGGGCGGGGGTGGATTCGTAGTAGGAGAAGGTTATCCATAGTCCAGAGGGAAAGGGAAGAAAAAAAAGGTTGAACGAAGGGTTTTTTTCCTTAAACTTAGGCTATCCTATTTGAGATGTTATGACCCGTTTAAACGGGTTAAACCGGGTCAAATTAATGATAGCTCTCCATTTTACAATTAATCGAGTGATCTGGTGGTTTGAGAGGGGTGGAGAGCGATCAGAACGCGACACGTAGGATTTTTAAGGTTTCGTTTATATATATATTACGGGGGTTGTTTTATATTATTTGTTTCTGATATTTATTTATTTTTTGAACTTTTATTTTTTTTATTGTATGAAAGTTAATTATATTCTTACTTATGGTTTGATGATAAAAATTGTTTCGCAAATAAATGAGATGTTATAACCCGGTTTAAAAGCTATATGAGTTTGATGAGACTCAAGACCTGTTTATTTTTTTTACTATAAAATTGGTTTTTTTAATTATAAATAATATATATTTTTTTAAATAAATCAGATATTAATTTTTAGCATAACCCTACTTTATAGGAATTTTATATCAAATATTTGGTGAGATCAGTTTTTAATTTAATGAGATGTTATAACCCGTTTAACAAAAATCTGGGTTTAATAAGACCCATACCCGTGAATTCGGGGGGAGCGACCACATCGCGACACGTAGGATTTTTATGTTTTCGTTTATATATATTATAGATAGATATAGATGTTAATCTAACAAAATTATATTTTAGATTTGGTTTTAGTACCCTTAATGATATAATGGATACCATTTGAATTTACGTCGACTTGCGGGTTTTTAGTTTAAATATGTTAACTTGATGGAACTATTTTTGGGTTTAATTATGTTACAATTATAGTCGATACCGACCAAATTCGCGTCGAATCGCCGCTGCAACGACCATGTTTTACTAATCGAATAATCGTTTTAATATATTTTTATTATATGTCATACGAGAACTACTATTCTGGGTGTTTACTAATTTGTGTTTTGTGTTTAGTGTATGTACCGGTACGGGCTGCCACCTAGATGATATTATAAATAAGTTTTTTGAGTTTAAAGCTTAATACCAAGGTCGGCTCTGAGAATTGTTAAAAAATTTGGGGCCGAATGTGAAAAAAATTTTGGTTCTTAAATAAAAGGGGTTTAAACAATTTAATTTTTAAATAGGTTTACTTGGTTATAATTTAGGTTGTGTAAAAAACTTGTATAAAAATAGGGTTATGTCACACCCCGACCAAAGGCGACGGAACATGCCGGGGTGCAACGGATTGCCCATGAACACAAGATACTAGTAAAGTGACAATATTTAAACAACTAATTAATTTCATTCAATCATCAAAAGTACACATCTTGTTCATACAAATAACACCAAATATAAGGAATTAATTGTTCATTCTTCTAATAACCTAAACGGACTCAAATAAGATAGCATCTTCAAACTCCAATCAATCAATAATTAAACCTGTAACAATGCATAAAATAATATTTGTCAACATGAATGTTGGTGAGCAATTTCATAGTTTTGAGTATATATAACATGAGATGAAATCCACAAACGTATATGAGACTATAAATAAAAGCAACAATTGCGGTATATAAATCGTAAGTAAATGAGGATCCTTTCTAATCGGTAACAACCGACACACTTGGATAATGAGGCCATATTCTACTAGCACACGGCTAAAGTAGTTAGGGTGCGTATGATCATACTTATTGAGGCTCCACAACAACATAATAATAAACACTCGTGCACGTAAAACATATGAAACATATCACACATAATAGAGCAAGTATTATAAGTATCATACACCCTAGAGTTTGTGGTTTGAGAATGTAGTGTTATAAATCATTCTTGTTTTGAATAAGTATGCATTTTACCCCCAAAGTATAAAAAGAAAACGTGGGATGAAATGTACTCACGTGAAATAAGTAACTTGAAGGATAGTTTGCGATAAAACGGGGAAGGGTAAGTTCAACTAGGGATGAGCAAAATCGGTACTGGTACCTGTTGGTACCGGGTTGAATTGGTACCGATTTGGTACCGTCGGTACCGAATTGGTACCAATTTTTTGAGCTTCGGTACCGGTACGGGACCGGGACCGGTACGGTACGAGACGGGACCGGTATTTTCCGAATTTTTACCTTCAATCCCGGTCCCATACCGGTATCGAACCGAATATTTCGGTATCGGTACCAAGAATTCGCAATTTTCGGGACCGGGACCGGTCGGTATCGGTACGGTCCCGATCACATCCCTAAGTTCAACGGGCAAGACCTAGATTAGAAAATTCCTTGAGTTAGTAGATGATTTTAAAAGCTTTAAAGTAAAATAACTTGACAAGTAAAATAAATAATTAAAGTTTGAGAGTTAAAGTGTAAATACATAAGAATTAAATTAATGGTTTTAGAAAAGTAAGTTTACTCGAAATTGGTCTCGGTATTCTATTCATTAGTTTTACTTAACCTTTGTTAAGTATATATTTGTGTAAGGTTGCAATATTTCAAGATCCTTTGTTAGATAGATACCAAAACAAGATTTTACGAGTGTTCGGATTTGTCGGTTCGAGTCTTGATCATTGGTTAAGCTCGAAGCCAAGATTCCAAAGTAATAAATGTTATAAGATAACTCAATGAAATCAAAAGAAACTTAACCAAGTGTGTAGTTTTATTAAGGATCCGTTACGCGAGTGTTTGGTTTTGTCGGTCCAAACTTGTTATGAGATCAAGTTGGATCCGACATGCCAAGTATTTTGAGAAAATAATTAAAATTAGTTTATAATATAGTTTTAGAGAAAAATACGATATTCGATGGCCCAAAACACAACTAGTTTGTCTTAAGCGAGTGAACTCGGTTTAGTTCGGTCTTGGTTCGGTCCTTGACCGGAATAAGACCGAGGATGGTTACCACATACCCAATACCATAGAACTTATTAAAATGAACTTAGAATTTATAATTTGCAAATTTCACATGAAACATATTATTAAATTATTTTAAATATAAAGCATTTAAACAAGAGTTCGGTTTGGGTTTGGCTCTTGAGTCGGGATAAAACCGAGAATGGTGGCCAAATACCCAATACCATAGAATATATTAGAACAAACTTAGAAATAATAATACTCAAGAGTTACATACAATATGTTAACAATAAAGTATTTAAACAAAAGTTCGGTTTTGGTTCGGCTCTTGACTTGGGATGAAACCGATAATGGTGGCCATATACTCAATACCATTGAACTCACTAAAATAATTTGGAAACTTAAGTAATTAGAAAGTAAGCTTACATAAATTAAAACATAAATTAAAGTGTTTAACAAGGACTATAATAGTCCTCCATGAAGCCTTGCTTAGCAATACACCTACCCCAACATGGCCGGAAAAGGGAAAGCCAAGGAAACAAGGGGACTATGTTTTAAACAAGTTATAGTAACAAACTTTAATTAACAATAGTTAGTTAGTAACAAAGATTAGTATTAGTTTGACCTTAAAGAGTCAAACTATCAAGAACTTGAAGAATGGATACTTGGACCTTAGATTGAGAGAGTTTGAATAAGAAAGAGCAAACTAAAATGGGTGCACGTGACTTGTTTTTATAGTGGAAAAAAGTATAGTTTACTCATAAGGGGTATACTTGCATTTCATTGATTAAAAATGGTCAAACAATGCACAAACAACAAGAGGTGTTTGACACAACTTTATGATATCTTTTATAAGGGATATACTTGCATTTCATTGGTTAAAAATGGTCAAACAATGCACAAACAACAAGAGGTGTTTAACAAGAGGTGTTATACATTACAAAATATGATTTACACGATCTTTATTTATCCAATTTTATGATATCTTTTATCAGCGTTCTGAGCATTTGGACTAAGAGGCGGACCTATTACAAATAACTCATTTTAACCCTTAAGGTACCTATTACCCAAAACTCAGTCATGAACTATATACTGTATGTTTATTATGTTACCCAAAACTCAATTTATTATGTTAATGTCTTCAAAAAATTAAGGTTTTAAAAAAATAACTTAATCCGCTATTGAGAATGGCGGATTAGGAGAAATAATTTTCAAAAAAAAAAAGTGGCGGATTAAGAGAAATAATTTTTTAAAGAAAAAACCTAATCCGCCATTCTCAATAGCGGATTAGGAAAAATACTTTTTTTGTCATCGTCTTCTTCCGTAATAAACCTAACAACAGCTCACGGGTCATGGCATGTTGTAGGAACATCTATCTTGGCAGGAGCTCATAGTTAGAAGCTTTAATACATGCAAAGCTTTAATATTTTGTTTGTTGAAGTGTACAAACAGTAGCTCACGGGTCATGCATGTAAATTGATGGTTGGAAGCTTTAATATTTTGTTTGTGTGGACACCATTCATGCATAGCATTGCATGTGATCCGTCAGCCTTTAAGGGAATCTATGGCATATGAATTTTGAAGCTTTGCATGTGTATGGTTTTGCAGTACAATCTTGGCAGATGAATTATTGACCTTTGCATGTGAATGGCTTTGCAATAGGGTAGTTTTGAATGTTGATAACTGATAAGAAATTAGATTTCTAATGGTTTACATTGTCAAAATTAGTTTTCTATAGTAAGTGTTTCTCTGCTATAGTTTACAATGTTAAAAATCAATTTGTGAGTAGAAATTAGATTTCTAATGGTTTACATTGTCAAAATTAGTTTTCTATAGTAACTGTTGCTTTGCTATAGTTTACAATGTTAAAATTCAATTTGAGAGTAATTTGTTTATCAAAATTTCACATTACCACAATTTCATCATTCTTATTTGTTTTGCACAAAATTTGTGTTTTTTAGGGTTCTTTAATGATTTGTTTATGACCTAACACTTTCTGTTAAACTAAAATAACTACTGAGGAAAGCAACACTTGGCCCCTATATATTAATTCGGTTAATCTTCTATAAATAGTAGGGGTCTACATGGCTCGGTCTTTGTATCAACTGAACCAAAAACCGAAAGTCGATTTTGAGTTTTTGAAAATTGTTTGGTTTTGGTTCTTAGTTTGGGTTGGAAAAAAAGTAGAGATCGGGCTAAAATATATGGGTTACACTTTTTATTATGCCTCAAAACGTATTGGTGTGTCGGGTTGAAGTGATTTCATTTGATACTAAAAACAATTTCAACTTGTAAAATTCTGATAAAAAGGGCATTTTTGTCAATTTGACGCAAAATCTTTGAGTTTTCTTTAGGGAACTTCTAAGGGAAAGATGACATGTTTAACTGTTCATTATGAATTTGGATTCGTGTCTCGAATAATCAAGTAATATGCATTATTGTTTTATGCCGCGATGACTTTGTTTAACTTTTAATCGTTTTAACAATATGATTTTCGACACAAAAAAAGGGTTGTGTCGGGTCAGTTAGATAAGCAGTCAAGTAGGGTTTGTGTTAAAACCAATAATTTTAGTACGTGTCAAAATGAGTTTGTGTCAAAATGAGTAATCTTTAGTTCGGGTAAAAATGGGTTTGTCAACCCAAGTGATTTTTGTGCCAAAATGAGTTTTTGCACAAGTCAAAATGGTTTGTGTTAAAACAAGTAATTATTAGTACAAGCCAATATGTTTTGGCTCTTTTTGTATTTGGTTTTAGATTGATAGTAAAACCGAAACCGAACCAAAACTGGTTAAAAAACCGAACCAAAGCTGTTTTTTATTTAAGTTCGGTTAATTATGTTACGGTTTTGTTATTTTGGTTTCATGCACTCCCTAGTGGACCGTATGTAATGATGATATAGATCCCAAGTATTATTGTGAAAACTACTGTTAGATTAAATGGGTGTGGGCTGAACATGCTATATTAAATTAAGGACAAAACTCATTTGGTTGGGTGTAACTGCTTTTTCATGCAATTTGTTTGACTGATAAAAAGGTTCTTATTAGCTCATTCAGTCATTATGCTAAAAAGGTTTATTCCACCAATTTGGCTAAAAAGTTTAATTTTTCCCTGTAAGGCCCCGTTACCGGTGCCTCACATTTGGAAGTTGGATTTACTCATAAACACAATCCTAATCATCAGAGTTATTTAAAAAAGACTTTTGCGGAAATAATAAATTAGTCAATCATTCATAACATCATACAAAACTTGTCTCATAACATAGATAATAGTACTAAAACATCATGACAATATCTTCAGATGCCAGCCTCGTCCGATCCTGCCATGTGTCACCCTCAAGCTAACTGCCACATTCTACTCACCTGCGTGCATACTAAAAGTCAGTTACGCTGAGTGAGTTCTAGCTAATATAATCAACATACAATACGTTCTTATTTTACATATCTGTCCTTCTTTACTTTCTTTCATACATACGTAAGTATATACTTTCATTCTTACTTTCATACTTTCTTTCTTTCATACTTCATATTTTACCTTTCTTTACATACATACTTTTACGTTTTAAAGAGCCTTTCGCCCTATAACCTCGCAGATATTATTAGGGCCTGCCACCCTTAAAGAGCCTCTCGCCCTATAACCCCACAGATATTATTAGGGTCTGCCAACCTCCTTCACAGATATTATTAGGGTCTGCCACCCTCCTTCACAGATATTATTAGGGTCTGCCACCATTTAACGTCAATTCCTTCATATCATACTTTTATTTTCTTTTATAAATTTACATACTTTATTTAATACTCATTTTCTATAACATACATATATATAAACAATCACATAATCTAACTATTTCCTGACAGTACATGCAATATCTGAAGATCGTTCATGTACCTTCAAGCATTCTCTTATAACATTCACATATATCATAATAGGAATACACTTACCACTTAAGGTAAATGTATTAACTAATCACATCGAGTATGCACACAGCCCCGAAAACATAACATGGAATGGGGCTAGAAACTCACATGGATCCTGTTGCGTTCACCGTTAATCGTTATCCCCTTCTTTAGTTGAGCACGGCTAATTGTTAAATATATATACATATATTTGTTAATTAACCGTATAATTATTTAAGTTGGTATTATAGTTAACCAACGTATTTTCTAAGTTGGGCTAGTTTTGTCTAGATGGGTTATGGGCTTAAAGCTTGTGGGTTTAGTTAAGTCAGCCCAACTGTCTCTTAAAGCATCCGGGCCCAACTGGGTTCAGGCCCAAACAGAAACTGGGTGGCCGAGGACTCAAGGCTGAGAACACCTGTTGACCGAAAACCCCTGTTCGGCCGAAAACCCATATTTGACCGAGAACCTATGTTTAAGACCGAAAACCTTTGGTGACCGAGAACCCTGGTCACGGAGAACCCGAGTTACCAAGAACTCAGGTCACCGAGAATTCTCGGTGACCGAGAACTCTCGTTGACCGAGAAACCATATTGGCCGAAAACCCTTTTCTGATGGCATTTGCCCATATCAGTCCATATCTTCCTATCTTTTAATCCATTCTAGGTTCAGGTAACGGTTAACGATCCATACTCAAAACTTTTAACTACTTATTTCCTATTTTCCTTCCGTTTTGCATTCGTTTACAACCCATTAACCCAACGACTTCAAGATCTAACCCGTTTTAGTCATAAAGTTTAAACCTTTATAGTGTTAAAACGTTCTAAGCTAGATCTAGGGTTTCCGTTATGAACCATATATAGACATGAGTTCATTAAATTCATTTTACTCATCAAGTTTGCATTTTTATGAAACATCTAGACCCGATCTACTCTAGGGTCAAGTTTCATGGCAAACCGTTAACAAAAATGTAACCTTTAAACGTAAAAAACATACCTTTTGATGTTTCTAGGTTACGGCTAGCTTGATACGTGATCTTGGACTTGTTATCTTGCTTGTATGATCGAAGATCTAACGTTACTATGATCGGTTTTAGGGTTTGGACGGTGGCCGGCGGCTATGGGAGGTGTATTTGGCTTAAGTGTGTGTTTTAAGGTGTGTAGGGAATATTATGGATAAGATGGATGGAAATGGAAAGATTTAGGGTTTAAGGGGTTTTTATACTCCCTTAAGCCCATGGACCTAAAGCCCATCTTTCCTTTTTTGTTCCATGATTACTCCATCTAATTAGCCTACTACCTCTCTATCATTATCGTTTTATTATTTACTAGGTTATTAACCCGTGTACGACACGGGTGGAAATATTGATATTTTTGAGCAAACACATGTCATTTGAAAGGACAACATAAGTTGTTATATGTTACTCGGGACGACAACATACTTAAAGTTGTAAATGATATTGGTATGAAAATAAATGATTGTGAAACACAAAGATAAACCCAAATAACATTCAAATTACAATCTTTGAAAACATAATCAAAGGTTAAAAATGTAAAATTTATAAGCTACAAAAAAGACATCCTTATAAACCATATTTATTCTTTATTTGTAACTTTGTGTTCCTTGTTTAATATAAGAATTTAACATCACTCTTCGCTCTTGATAAATCTACATAAATTTGTCTATGTGTAAACATCGGGTCTTTGAGATATATGTCAACTCTTGCTAGAAATTTACCTTGACTTTTGTTAATGTTCATTGCAAAACAGACCACAACTAGAAAAAACTACCTTCTCTTCAATTTAAACGAAAGTTTTTTATTTGAATGTGATAGACCACAACGAATTATATAAGTGCGATAACCAGTATTAGTACCTGAAATAACTTTTACTTCAACGAAACGCCTAACCAAATTAATTACTCGCAATTTAGTTTCATTACACAAACCATTATTCTGATCCATATTGCTTAGTAACATTATTGGCACACCGACTTGTAGAACTAATCTATGAGTCAAAATAGTTTCGGTCTTTTTGATTTTATTTAGCATAATGTGTTTATGAAAGTTTTAGTTCAAATTAAAATATAAAAAAATAATTGGTATGATCTTACTTAAAAACCAAAAAACTTTTTTTTTATATAGACCACAACTAAATTTGTGAATTATGTTGCTAAATATGGAAACAATATAAATTGAGTAAACCAAATATAAGTAAAAAAATAATGGAGAAATATCTTTGCGCCTCTAATTAACATAAACTGATTCGTATACACATCTTAATTAAAACACATCTTTTAATTGGTTTTTAAGAAAATAAAACAGTATTGAGTAACTGAAAATTATGTTTCGTATCATTTCTAAAAAAATAGAAAAAAGAAATGTGTAAACATACATTCAATGTTATTAAAACTTTGTTTATCAAAAAGGCATAATGTAGTTAATAATAAATATATTAAAAATCATTTATAATTTTCTGTTACAAGTGTCTAATTTTTAGTTAATAACATATTAATTTTTATTTACTATATTTTAGTTAATAAAAAATTATATTAATACAATATAGTGTATTAACATGTTTAAAATAAAACGTTACCGTTCAAAATGCTAATACGAAGTTCTCTTGGCGTTGAAGCTGCACGTTTAAAAAAATGAATTCTTAAAAAATATTTATAGGGTAACTAAAAAAATATTAAAATGACTAACCGTTTGAATAACTCATCTTATTGGAAGACGTTGATTAACCCCAAAAATTATGTTTCCTTTAATTTTGAACAAATCTATAATATAATATAATATGGTTAGCATATGAAATCGATGAACAACATAAATATAAAAACAGAATTTTATAGAGCATGATGTTTCAATTTTGTTGACTTAATGAATGCTTTTTGTTGGGCCTAGTTTATGTGGTTTGAGCTTAGTTTGTATTTAGTTTGATTTGTTTTGGGCTTGGGATGCGGGCTATGGTGTGAGCCGAGAACACCTTTGTGTTCTCGGTGGGCTTTTGTTTGTTTGGGCCGGCCAGGTTGTTGGTGTCCCTATATATAGATGATATCATGTATAGGGTTAAGGTTGTTCATTCCAAGTTATTGTGATCAAGTATTGTAAGTGCTTAAGCACACGACGTATTTTTAATATACGTGTGTTTTGAAGCAATATCGTGTTACTACCTTGTGTTTACTAGTGTTCTTGAATCACCAAGTATCGGTATTCCGCACCTATACTTGTTATATTGGTATCATAATTGTAGTGATCTAGATTCGGGACTTACAATTGGTATCAAAGCCTTAGACCTATTCAGGCTCGTTATTGTGATATCTACGGATTCAAGACATCAAGGTTTAGTGGTGGTGTTAATTTCCGGCAGTTTTCTGATCGGAGAAGAAGAAAAACCGCAATTTTTGGGAAAAGATTGATTTTGTTTTGGAAACAAATCAAAATCCCACTTTTCTCGGGAGTTTGTTACAAGCTGGCTGACAATCACCTAGTTTTCGGCTACTTGGAGTTCTCGGCAATCTTCTGTTCTCGGCTGCTAGTAGTTCTCGGCTAGAGTTGGTTTTCGGCTAACATTAATTCTTGGCAAGGTTAGTTCTCGGTATTCTTTTTGGTCAAACTTTGAGTTTTCGGTCAAGGATTTGAGTTTTCGGTCAAGGATTGGTCAACACCAGCGTTCTCGGTCAACGCTCAGTCATAACTTGAGTTTTCGGTCAAGGTTTGGTCAACAAAGAGTGTTCTCGGTCAACCTGTTTCAACGTATTCTCAGCCCAGTCTGTTGTTTTGGGCTTGTTCTTCTTGGACTTGGACTAATGGACCAAATTTTTAATTGGACTTAAAATTTTCAATTGGATTTAAATTAATTGGACTTGTTGAAATGGCCCAGTTAACTAATACTAGTAACTCAACTAACTCGTCACTTCATCAGGAACTTGACTCCATCATGAGAACTGCACTCGTATACCCCGTTTATTGTCCCATGAGGGGTTCAGTGAATGGAAATTTCGTTTCGAACACTATGCCAAGATGAAGGATTCAAAAATTTGGAAAAACATTGTGAGGGGACCTCAAAGGATCACCTATCAAAGGGATGGTTCAGACGAGGTTCTTGTGAAACCAGTTGCTCAATATGATGATGATGACTTTGCCAAAGTTGAAGAAGATAAGAAAGCTCTTTCCATTCTAACCATGGCACTCTCACCTGAGATTGCCCTTCAGTTTAGAGAACTTCAATCTGCTAAGGAGTTGTGGGCTGCACTGATAGAAGTTTATGAGGGAAATGAAGATATGAAGAAAAGTCGCCAAGATCTGCTGCGACAAAAGTTTAATATGTTTAATCATGTTTTGGGAGAGACATTGGAATAGTAACTTCAAAGATTTATATCTCTCGTGACTGAAATGAGAACTGCAGGAATTTTTCTGCAAACCTCAGAAATTAACAACAAGTTGGTGAACTCTCTGTCGAAAAATTGGGACATGAATGTTGCGGTTATCAAAAAGACTAAGGATCTCAACAGAATGAGTATGACTAAAATGATAGCCACTATTAAAGCCTGTGATATGGATGATAAACAACGGGCAATAAATCATGCTAGTTCTTACAGTGCTGCTGGATATAACGTTGCTTCTAACAGTGCTCTTATGTCTCAAGATAGTTTCTCACTGTTCAAGCCTACTCAACAACCACCACAGGGAAACTTCCAGATGTTTTAATCCACTCTGGGTCAATCATCTTCATCCAATTCGCCCAAACCAGCTCCAGCATCAGTTAAGCCCCTGTCATTTGTAGACTGACCAGATTTGGTGAAAACTGCTAGAGCTGCTGAACTAGATAAAATTCATCCCGATGATGTTGTAGAAATGGATATCTCGTGGCAAATTGCAATGGCAGTTTTTCGTGCCAAGAAGTTTACTAAAAGGACGGGTATAAATAATTGAAACATGCCTAATAACCAAAAGGTGGGTTTTAACAAAGAGACTCTCAGGTGCTACAATTGTCATGAGCCGGGTCATTTTGCTCGTGAATGTACTAACCCAGCTAAGGATGGTAATACGGAAAGGGCATTGGTTCTAGTTGGAAATGCATGAGGTGAGGCTGGAGGTAGTTCGGGTAATGGTGAAAGAGGTATGGTTGCTCAACAGTTCTCTTGGGAAGGTCAGATGGCTGCGTTTAACATTTGAAATCAAACTGCAAACTTCGCAACTGTTGAAGACACTAAAGAAGAGAACACTGCTGAGGAGAAGGTCAAGGAGCTTCAGTTCGCATATATGGCTTTCACTTCTTCAGATTCTTTTGAGGTACGTTTTCAACCATGTTCTTTATATTGTGGTGAGAAAATATAAATGTATAAGCTTCATAATGACAGTCTAAGTAGAGATATGGAAAGAATAAAGTCAGAGAATTTTAAACTTAAGAAAAATGAAAAGGGCTTTCTAGACAAAATAGAAGCACAAAACACGGATATTAAAAAACATAAGTCTGATTTTAGTTTAAAAAGTTGTCACCATCTAGATGCCAAACAAGAAATTGCTGAGTTAACTGCTCAACTGGAAGCTTCCAAGTTAGAGATTTTAAATCTAACCAGTAAGTTTGAAAGGGCTGAACTTGATTTTAAAAAATTCGATGTTTCCAGTAACGTAGTTAACTCAATGATTGAGAACCGACTGTGGTGGAAAGAAAATGAAGGTGAGAGAATAGGATATAGTCAAGTTCCCCCACCTTACAATAATAACTATGTCCCTACCCCTGTTACCAAAGAACAGGAAGAAAAGATAAAGGACATGAAGTATGTTAAACAAGACGAAGGTGATGGAACAAGTTCTGCAAATGTTGGTTCGTCTACTTCAAATATGAACGATTCTAATGTATCTACTTCGTGTGCAGAAAGAGTAATTGTGAAGGACTGGACTGATGAGGATGACGACCCTTGTTTTGATTTTGATAATAATGCTGTTTCTGATGTTTCTTTAAAACTTCATTTTGAATTCTGTTATTCCGAGTGTTTGTGTGGGCTCTGTTTTAAAGAGCAAGGATTCTTGTGTGGTTGATTCGGTTGAAACTTTGAACTCTATTAATGTGGTTTCTAATAAAACTAAAAATTCAAAAATTTCAAAAACATCAAACAAAAAATATGTTACACCTAAATTTGTCAAAGAGGGATGCTCTAATGACAAACAAGGTGATAAGTTCAAAAAGGAGAACATGAGTTCTCGCAAACTTAAGCAGACTGGTCCACACAACCAGTCCAGACAAGGAGTTGCCAAAAATGATTTTTTCATAAAATGTCAAACTTGTTTTAACTGTGGCACTCCGGGTCATATTGCCAGAAATTGTCCACATCGTCTGTATGTTCCTTACTATGGATTTTATCAAAGGAATATGCCATGCACGTCCCATAATGCGTATAGGCAAAGATTCAAGCATTTTCAAGCTAGTTCCTTTGACGATGATTGGAATCGAAACAAGTCTGGCAGGTTTAGTCCTCATCAGGCCAAACCTAACATGTCAAATAGAAAGGTCAGAAAGGGTGTTCCAAGTTCAAATTCTCAAATGAACACTAACACTAGACCAAAACAGGAGAAGAAGGCTGGTTCATCTCCATCTACTTCTAAAACACCGGAGATCATGACAACCATTCGTACCTATAATCAAGGTTGCAAAAGTCTCAAGGCGGACCCTAGGCGGTCGACTGGGGAGTTGGGAGTACTCGGCCTTAGTCGGTGAGTACTCGGCCTTAGTCGGAGAGTACTCGGGGATGGCTCATCGAGAACTCGGCCTAGGCGGGGATTACTCGGGGATTACTCGTTGAGTACTCAGCGCGTGGGCGCGATTTTCACAACCATGCCTATAATTCCAAATCATACAGATATAAATGGTTGCCTAAATCTTCGGTGAAAGTGCCTACTCATTTCATTTTTGATGATCAAAAAGACATGTCATGGCAATCCGTGACAACTGTAGATGAGTCAGGGTCACCCAGTGTAAGTATGGACTGTGTACCAAAAACTAACTAATCTCGCGCTTTGTGTAGGGACAACTATGGAGGAATATCATCAGACCTTGGTATGTTGATAGTGGCTGTTCCAGGAACATGACAGGGGACATTACCCAGCTGCACGACATTCAAACATTTAATGGTGGGTATGTGTCTTTTGCGGGAGGAGAGAAAGGAAAGATCACTCAGAAGGGTACTGTAAATGTTAATTTTGTTCCAGAATTGAAGCATAGTCTTTTGAGCGTATCACAAATTTGTGACAAGATTTTTCAACTCATTTTACTAAAAAAGAGTGCTTAATTCTGAAACCTGGTATAATTATACTAGAAGACTGGATTCTTGTTCGATCACAACGAAAAGATAATGCTTATGTGATCGACATGAACAAACATGTTCCTGACGAAATAACTTGTTTGTTTTCAAAAGTGTCAGAACATAATGCAATGTTTTGGCATCGTCGGCTTGGTCATTCAAATACAAAAAATCTGAATCGTCTTGCTAAAAATAATTTAGTGCGTGGTTTACCAATCAAGGATTTTGTGACTGTTGAAAAATGTGTGGCTTGTGCTTTGGGTAAACATCATTGAAAATCTCATAAGCCAAAAATGATTAATACCATCTCGTCTGTTTTTCAACAACTTCATATGGACCTTTTCGGGCCAGTTCATGTTTTGAGTCTGTCTCGTAGCTCTTATTGTCTCGTTATTACTGATGATTACTCACGTTTTACATGGATATTTTTCTTGTCAAATAAGAGTGAAACTGCAGATCTAATCAAGAAGTTCATTGTGCTCATGGAAAATCAACTAAATCTAAAGCTGAAGGGAATCCGTTGTGGCAATGGAACAGAGTTCAAGAATGCAACTTTGAATCATTTCTGTTCATAAAGGGGGGGGGGGTGCTCCGTCAGTACAGCGCCCCACGGACGCATCAACAAATGGTGTAGCTGATAGAAGAAACTGAACTCTTATCGAAGCTGCTAGAACAATGCTGTGTGACTCCAAACTGCCACTGTTCTTTTGGGCAGAAGCTGTTAACACGGCTTGTTATGTTCAGAATCGGGTGATAATCAACAAATCCAAGATGAAGACCACATATGAGATTGTTTACGGTCATCAACCCACTGTTGAACATTTCAGAGCCTTTGGTTGTCCGTGCACTTTACTGAACCTCGAAACCACTCCAAAGTTTGGGGCTGCAGCCGATGAGTGTTACTTTGTTGGGTATGTGGGAAATACATCTTACAGGGTCTACAACAAGTCCACGAAACAGATTTTAGAGTCTTATGAGGTTCGTTGGCTAGAAGAAAATGAGACTGATGCTCGTGTTGGTCCTGATTGGTTGTTTGACTACAATGAATTTTTCAAACCATTCAATGTGTTTCCAGTCATCAACACCGAACCTCTATGTGGTCCCACAGTGGAAGCTGCAAAGGAAAATCCAAAAACTGTATCTCATATTTCTCCACTGATTGATGATGATGTTACAGAGTTGAATAATGCTTCACCTGCCACTGATAGTCAGTCCAGCAAAACTCCAGAACTAGAATGCTCGCCAAACATGACAGAAAATGCAACTGATATTGAGGGGGAGAGTTCTATTCGTCAGATCTTCGGGAGCACGTTGTTTCCTGATGACATTCCAAATGAATATGTCGCCAGCACTTCGTACTCTCACAGCACAGCGACATCTGGATGGAAAAAACCCTCTTGTTGATGATATTGAGAACTTGTCAAATCTACAATCTACCGGTGATGTCTCTGATCAGTTAATTCCATCAAGAATTCAGAAAGATCATCCGATTGAAAATGTCATAGGTCCCTTTTAAGCGAGAGTGTCCACTAGAAGCCAAACAGGACACATAAACAGTTGCATGTTTTCGTGTTTCATCTCTCAAATTGAGCCTAAAAATGTTGATATGGCTCTTCAGGAACCAAGTTGGGTTGATGCTATGCATGAAGAGTTGAATCAGTTTGATAAGCTGAAGGTCTGGAGATTGGTTAAACTGCCTGAAGGAAAGAAAGCTCTAGATACTAGATGGGTTTTCAGAAACAAACAAGATGACACCGGGGTTATTGTTCGTAATAAGGCACGACTGGTAGTTCGGGGCTTTCGTCAGGTTGAGGGGTTAGATTACACTGAAGTCTATGCTCCAGTGGCTAGACTTGAGGCTATTAGAATTTTTCTGGCATATGCTTCATTCATGGGGTTTACGGTGTATCAGATGGATGTTAAGACCGCGTTTTTGTACGGTGAGGTCAAGGAGGAGATTTATGTTGATCAGCCACCGGGTTTTGTTGACTCTAAGAAGCCAAATCATGTTTACAAGTTAGACAAGGAATTGTATGGGTTACCTCAGGCTCCTCGAGCATGGTATGCTACATTGACCGCGCATCTTCTTGATCATGGCTACAAGCGTGGAACCATCGATCAAACCTTGTTCCGGAAAACTGTTGGAAAAGATTTGATTCTCATCCAGATTTATGTTGATGACATCATTTTTGGATCCACCAGCGCTGAGTTGTGCACTGAATTTGAGGGTGTAATGAAGAAGAGGTTTGAGATGAGTTCGTTGGGTGAAATGACAACGTTTTTGGGGCTACAGGTTCGTCAAAGCTCAGAAGGGATTTCACTACATCAAGGGAAGTATGTTGAGGACATGCTGGTAAAGTTCGAGTTTCAAGATTCAAAGAGTGCCAACTCTCCATGGCAGAAAGACCACTATTGTCATCTGATCCTGATGGGAGTCCCGTAGATCAAACATACTACAGATCGATGATCGGGTCTCTGATGTACCTGACAGCAAGCCGTCCTGACATCTTGTTTGAAGTATGCCAGTGTGCTCGGTTCCAGGCTAATCCTAAACTCTCTCATTTAATTATTGTTAAACGTATTTTTAGATATCTGAAGGGACAACCAAAGTTATGCCTTTGGTATCCCAAACAATCAGAATTTGATCTTTATGCTTTTGCTGATAGCAATTATGGTGGAAATAACATTGACAGGAAATCCACGTCAGCCGGTTTCCAGTTCTTAGGAGACCGTCTCATTTCATGGCAGTGCAAGAAACAACAGACGGTGTCTACTTCGAACGCCGAAGCGGGGTATGTTGCTGCATCTGCTTGCTGCTCTCAGGTTATCTGGATGCAAAACCAACTGCTGGATTACGGTTTGGAATTTCTTGACACTCCTATTTATTGTGATAATGATGCGACCATTGCCATTGTGAATAATCCTGTTCAACACTCCAAAACCAAGCATATTGACATCAAAATTCATGTTATTCGTGACTGTTTCGATCGAAAATTAATTCACCTTGAACAAGTACACATAGACAATAATGTGGCAGTCTTATTTACAAAACCGATCGGAACAGCAAAATTTAATGTGCTAGTGGGTTTTCTTAAAAGGCTCTAGAACAGTCATTGATTTGTATGGTAGCTTTCCATGATGCGTAAAAGTTGAAATGATATAAACTAAATTTATTACACTTACTGTGGAGAGTCATTTTGAAGACAGGTGCATGTCTCAAGATACATCTCTCCGTATGATAGACAAAAAAGCAATTACCCAGTCATACACGAGCCCGTTAGTGTCTTGATCACCAAAAATACTGTATTATTATACTATTATTATTAATAATAAAAAAAATTCTGCAAAAGAGTTATTTGAGTACTTTTTTAATCCTCCAAAGTATTTTTAAATGTTTAAAGGGTTATACTAGAACTACAGAGATGGGGGCACACAAGTAAGTCTTGTCATGTCTCGAATGAAAGGCTTGTCATTTTACTGGCACTAAGTCCAACGTTCAACCTTAAAACCTAAAAATTTTGCTTTTATATAAAATTTTTTGATCAAGCACTAGGAGGTTGGAGTCAAATTGGGGTGATCTGGGGAAAGCCAAATACGCTTTGAGAAGAGATAGGAGGCACCACAGGTCCATGAGTGATGTCCATCTAAGCTTTATGCCGAACTGAACCTTAATCATATCAGTGATGCAATGAAAATCATGCTAAGTATGTTATACCTGCTATCAACCTGTCTCTTTATGCCATAATAACGCTAAACATGAATCCTTGTGACAGCCTCTTAAACGATATGATTCCATGTTCGGATCTTTTCATAAAAGGGCGGCGTTTTTACTAAAACTGAAATTTGATCCTGACTTTTTAAATTCAAAGGGAGTAGGGATGGAAATGGGTCGGGTTTGGGTCGGGTTTAGGTATTCCCAAACCCTACCCGGTTATTAAAGTCCATCCCAAACCCGTCGGGTTTTAATCGGGTAATTATCCGTCGGGTTTCGGGTTTTCCCATCGGGTTTCGGGTTTCCTATCGGGTTTTGAAAAATACCCATTGGGTATACCCGGCTTAAAACTCGCCGGGTTTTGACAAAATATAACTAATTGATGACAAAGATGGTTTCCATATAGATAAAATATTTCAAATAATTAACATAAACAAGATTCGATAAATAATATATTTGGAATATAGTATATATATAATATAATAAGTTATATCGGGTACATCGGGTATATAATCGGGTAAATGGGTTTATGTTATCGGGTAATCGGGTCGGGTAATCGGGTATATTAGAAATCTCAAACCCGTCCCAAACCCGCGAAAAAATTTAAAACTAATCCCAAACCCTAATGGGTCGGGTATTACCCGTCCCATTTATGTCGGGTTTCGGGTTTTCCCGTCGTGTTCGGGTTTCATTGCCATCCCTAAAAGGGAGTTATTGTGTAAATTTAAATGTGTATTTCTTTTGTTTTTATTCTTAGTCTATTTTTTTTATTTCGTTCTTTCCCAAAATTACTCTCCTCGAAACGTTTGTGTAAACTGAGGTTATTTCAAATTTGGGCTTTGAAAGTTTCTGGTTACTTTGGGCTACTTGTTTTTTTTTGGGCTTTTCAAGGGTCCAAGTTTTTTTGTTCTCGGCCCATGTTAGTGTAAACATAAGTGGTATTAGGCCTTTCCACTTTCTTTATTTTCTCAAACACACAAAAAAAAAAAAACTTTCATCTTTCTCTCAAACTCTTAGCCGAAACCTAACCATTTTTACTAATCATCTTTCAGAGTGTTCTTCTTTGTTTAACAAGTATAGACCAAGGTTTTATGGAACTTTGATTCCGACAGGTGCTTAACCGAAGTTGCCAAACTGATTTTGTGGAATCTATAAGCAATTAGGGTTTTTGAATGGACATCTTAGGGTTTAATTAGGGTCCATTTGTTTTCGGTTGTCTGGTTTTAAACCAATTGCAGGTTTAATGGAGAATTTGGCTGAGATTTCTATGGGTTGAAGATGAATTGCACGTCTTCCAAGAAGAAACCCAAGGGGTTCTCAGTCCCCAGCTGTCAAAGGGTTCTCGGTTAACTTTCGTTGACCGAGAACACCTTGCATTGACAGATAACTCATGTTCTCGGCTAAGTGACCGAGAACTCCAGTTCTCGGTTGTTTTCTTTATCTTTTATTGACCGAGAACTCCTTTTGTTGACCGAAATCTAACCAGTTGGGCTTCATACTCTCCATCTGGGCCTAATTCTCACTGATTGATCCAATCCCATGCGTTGTTGTGTACCTGGGCCATTTAATGCATTTGTGTGCTTGCATATGAATCTCCGTTGGGCTTGTTTCAGTCTTACGGACCAAATCTACTGACCAAAATCTTTTACTTGTCGAATTAATTTATATGCTCATCTAACTTGATGTGTTTGATGCAGAAATGGCTGATCAGAATCCGTTAAAGATTGCTGACTTGCGCAACATAGCTGGATACTTATATGATCCACCCCTGACTCACAAGGAATTCAACTCTATGATTGTCGGTCTCAACACGTGCAGGATCTCTCACGCAATACGAGAGAATCCTGTCATATGCAAGAAGATGATCATGGATTTTTGGAACAATGCTACAATCAACCCACAAGGACAAGATGGAGTCATATCCATTGACTCCAAAGTACAGAAGAAGCCAGTTAGTATCACTGAGGCCATCGTGAGAGAGGTGTTATTGTTTGGTGATCGACCTCAGTACCCGACTGAGTACTCCACTGCTGCTGTTACAAAGGTTCCCACCAGAATGGGTTATGAGGGCACCTATCCTTCAGCAATCAAGAAACTGTTTCACCCATACTGGAGATTCTTTATTCACACGTTTTTCACTTGTGTGTCCGGTAGGAAAGGGGGATTTGATGAGATTAGTCATACTCAAATGTCTGCTATCACTGCTCTGATCATGGATTGGGATTACAATTATTCCAAGTTCGTTTTCAATGAAATGATGAGCAATCTGAAAGGGAAGAAGGTGTTCCTTATATATCCAAGGTTCCTGCAGATGATTTTCGACTCTCACTTTCCAGACCTTGTAAAATCAGTTGACACTATGGATATGAAGTCATTGGGACCCAATACTTTTGGGTTGATGAAACAAAACAGGAAAGTGCCATGATCGTTTATCGGGGCCTTCATACTCTGGTAAAATTTGGACGATTTGCTGAGACGGAAGCTGAGCCGGTCATAGCTCAGGTTGCTGATGAACACGCGGCACCAGTTCGACCGCGTGTTGCAACTTACGAGATTTCTGATGATGAAGAAGATGAGACTGAACACCGACAGTCAGATACCTCTCCAAGTACTGAGACCTTAAGTGCTTTGGAAGCTGTGAAAGCTTTGTTACAGTCAACTGCTCTGAAGCCTCCTCAGACTGTTGCTGAAATCGATTAAGAAGACTTAGCTAAGGATCCAGCCGCAGACCTTGGTCCACGTAAACGAAGAAAGAAAGATCCGAGGCCTGGCATGCTAATTAATGAATCTAAAACAACCACTATACCAACTACTGATGCAACAACTAGCCCTCAACAACAAACTGCTCAACCTGAGCCACCTGCCCCAGAAATACAAGCTGAACAAGATACACTTACTGCTGAGCCATCATTTCATGATTTGTTGACCAGCGATTTTGTCAGTGAATTTGATTTTGAGACAGACATTCCACACACTAACACTGCAGATATTCCCTCCGGTTCATATGGCCTAGATACTCAGGGTCAGTCAAGCTCAAGTACGTCAGACAAGATTGCCCAAATTCTAGCCATGCAATAAACTTACCTTCAGAATAAGGGTAAAGGTGTGGTTCTTGAGGATGCTCATGTTGACGTTCATGCATTACAACGCCGAGTCTTTGAACTCGAACAAGATTCGGTAGTCAAGGATGTTCGTATTCAAGAGTTGGAAGCAGGTAACTCTGATAAAGATTCCAATATCAAAGAACTGCAGTCCAACATGGGAGAATTAACTGCCTTGTATCTTGACCTCCAACAAAAGCTGTTTCAAAAGTTTGGAGATGAATTTAAGGGTAGTGATGACTTTGCCTCCAAAGTACCCAACGTGAGTCAAGGTGGTAGTTCTTCTGCTCGTCCTGTTGACAACATTATTGAGTCGGAATCTCTACAACAATACATGGATGCCCCTCCCCATCTCCAAGGAGAAATCATACAAAATTAAGAAGAATCTACTTGAAAAGGGGAAGAAGAAACTGTTAATGATGAAGAACTCGAATCAGATGGTTGAATCATCGGATCATCCAGACAGGTTCGTTGTTACTTTTCAAAAGGGTTTCTCCGACAAATACGGTGATCGATCTGGAGTTCTATCATGGGGTTTTGATGCGGATAAGAATATGCTGTGTGTAAAGAGGAAGTCAGGAACAACTAAGTATTACAAGAAGATGAAAAACTTTGGTTCCTGGACCAAAGTGGATCTTAGTGACCTGATCAATGCTCCATTCACTAATCCAACGAATGATAAACGCGGTATTGATTTCTGGAACTTTATGAGAAAACAAGTCGACAGAGGTTTCCCTGATATGAAGGCTGCTGAGTTATTTCTGAAGAAGGCAAAAGGAGTCCAAGATCCAAAGACAGGGAAAACAATGGTCAATGTCTTGTGGCCTGCCACAGACAAGGCCACTCATATTCCTGTACCAGACGAAATTCCAGATGGCACGTTGGATAACATGAGATTTAGGATGTATGATAGTTTAACTGCTACAGTTGTCATTAAGCTGGCGAAAGGAAAGGGTCAGTTAAGATTTGTTGATCCAAGAGACCTACTGAAGTTCAATGAAAGGGATATCAAGACTTTAAGTACGATCCAGATAATTGCCGATCTGATCTTTGAAATGGCTGCGAAAGAATTCACCAGTATGGTAGCCTCAATTATCAGATGCAGATTTTGGGCGGGTGCTTTGCAAGATGCTGATATAGACTACATGGAACATGACTAAAAGACAAAGCTACAAACCAAGGGGAGATTGTTAGGCCTAGTTTATGTGATTTGAGCTTAGTTTGTATTTAGTTTGATTTGTTTTGGGCTTGGGATGCGGGCTATGATATGAGCCGAGAACACCTTTGTATTCTCGGTGGGCTTTTGTTTGTTTGGGCCGGCCAGGTTGTTGGTGTCCCTATATATAGATGATATCATTTATAGGGTTAAGGTTGTTCATTCCAAGTTATTGTGATCAAGTATTGTAAGTGCTTAAGCACCCGATGTATTCTTAATATACGTGTGTTTTGAAGCAATCTCATGTACTACCTTGTGTTTACTAGTGTTCTTGAATCACCAAGTATCGGTATTCCGCACCTATACTTGTTATATTGATATCAAAATTTTAGTGATCCAGATTCGGGACTTACAATTTTAATATATAAAACAGAAAAATTAGAAAACTTGGAAACCAAATACTATTAACTTTAGTGACAATTGTAGGTTATTTATATTTGGTGTTCCAAAAGATATTAAAGACATGGAAATAAAAAATATTACACAGGAAACAACAATAACACAACTTACTCTACTGTATATGTAGACTATCGGCTAACTTGAATCGACATAATTAAATGATCAGAAATTCATTTATGTAAAAGTATCTAACTCACCAATATATTTCTAGAATAGTAGCCCATGTTAGACATGAGTTGAAAACATATAAACAACCATAAAATTTCATAACTAATATTTTAAACCAACACAAATAGTTAACATAAGTTTGTAACCAAAATATTAAGCATTTAACTTGTGTACATAAGAAGTTAATACTTACACAAACTAACTATACACCTAAATTAAAAAACCAAACGAAGACATGAACATGTTATAATTATATTAGCCCACCATCAACTTCTTCATCATTTCACAAAAAAAAGTCATTTTGCTTCACAATCTAAAAAACAAAATAAACCATAGCAGCCTGATTAAATATACAATTAAAGTCTTAAGGTATTATGAGTTTCATTTCAACATTTATAAATAAATAAAGGTATATTTTATTATAAATTATTTTGTAGTTAAACTTTTTTTTTATTTCGATTCAAAGACTTTTTAGTTAAATATATTAAGTTAAATCGAAGCAATAAAGTTTTATTCTACTAATTTCACTAATTAAGTATAATTAAAATAATATATAGATAATTAAAATTAAACCGGTTAATTTTAATTTTATTACAAAGAGGTCATTCCCTAATTAAAATTTAATTAATGTGATTGCAATCTACAGTAAATTATGTTTCAAACTCTTTAACATCATTACTTTATTTAAAATCAATTTTATTATATAATTCTTTTTTCAATTGTATACATTAATCTTGACATTTATGCTTAATTAAAAATTGGTTAAATATAAAAGATGGAAAGTTTGATGACATTGAATACTATTAAGAACTACAAAAAATTGTTGCGAAAGTCGTCAATTTTGGTTTTGTAAAAACAAAAATAAATAAATGTAAATATTATTATAAAAAGCTTTCCATTTTTCTTAAAAATTCAATAACTAAACAATATACTATTAATTTTTTTAATTATCACGGAATTATTGTCAACATTTTAGCATCATTATCTTATTTAGCAATAAATTCATTAGATATTTTTTTTTCAATTTTATACGTTAATCTTGACATTTATGCCTAATTAAAAATTGGTCAAATATAAAAGATGGGAATTTTTTATTTTCTATTTAGTTTATTAATTTTTTTTAATTTGGCCGGAATAATTTATACGAATAGGTAATTCTTGACGTTTATGCCTAATTAAAAATTGGTCAAATATAAAAGATGTAAAGTTTATTGAGATCGAAAAATATTAAAACTAAAAAAGAGTGATCAAATTCGGTTCTTAAAAACAAAAATAAATTAATGTATAAATGATTGGAATGTATCAATAAATTAAAGATGATGAATATTTTAAAATAAATAAGTAATTATAGTAAATATCTAAGATTTTTTAAATGTAAATTTGAAATAAGTAATACAACACATATTAAATTAGTTAAATAAATTAATGAGTTTTTAATACAAAACTTATTAACTTTCGAGTATAATCAAAAACAAATTGTTTAAAATTTCCAGCTACATTAAATTTGTCATTTATGCTAATTAAAATTTGGTCAAATATAAAAGATGGAAAGTTTGTTGAGGTTGAATGCTACTAAAAACTACAAAAGATTGTTGCAATAGTAGTGAGTTTGAAATTTTAAAAACAAAAATAAATAATTGTAAATATTATTATAAAAAAACGTTCCATTTTTTTAGAAGTTCAATAACTAATTGTTAAAACTTTCAAGATAAGATTCAAAAATTTTAACACATAAAATAAATATTGTTGTTCATATAAAAATGAATTAATTTACATGAATTGTCTAAGCTACATAAAATAAAAAATGATAAAAAATTAACTAAAATACATTCGTAATGACCAAAACAAACATAATCAACCTAATCTTCATCAAATACTTTTTCCATTCAGTTAGCCAATCTACCAAGTTGGACGACCATAAATTGAAATTACTTATAATAAATTAATGTTAGATACACTGAACTATTAAAAAGAATTAGTAATAATTATCAATGGGTGTAATCGGAATAATTATCATAATAATTCGTTAAGGAAACAAAATCAACAATATTTTCGCATATCTCAAAACCTTCAACATGTCTATTAAATCTTGGAAGGAGCAGGTGGAACTTTGGTGACCTAGTCCTACCATGGCTAGAGTTAGTCTCCAAATGGTCTTTAAACTGTAAATATGAATTAATTTACATGAATTGTCTAAGCTACATAAAATAAAAAATGATAAAAAATTAACTAAAATACATTCGTAATGACCAAAACAAACATAATCAACCTAATCTTCATCAAATACTTTTTCCATTCAATTAGCCAATCTACCAAGTTGGACGACCATAAATTGAAATTACTTATAATAAATTAATGTTAGATACACTGAACTATTAAAAAGAATTAGTAATAATTATCAATGGGTGTAATCGGAATAATTATCATAATAATTCGTTAAGGAAACAAAATCAACAATATTTTCGCATATCTCAAAACCTTCAACATGTCTATTAAATCTTGGAAGGAGCAGGTGGAACTTTGGTGACCTAGTCCTACCATGGCTAGAGTTAGTCTCCAAATGGTCTTTAAACTGTAAATATGAATAGAGGGAGCTCTCAACATATAAATATAAACATGTAAATATGAATATCAAGAAATCTTACATCAACCAGGACACGCATTTGGTGACCAGGTCATACCATGGCTCGAGCTAGTCTCTGAATGGTCATCAAACTTCATGATCTGACCTACTTAAGTAGCAGCAAGATGTGTGCAACATATAAGATGAACTGCAAATAATACCAACAATTCAAAAAATTAAGTTTCATTCAAGGTACACCAAAAATAAGATCAAAAAAAATATATTAAGTAGAACTGACAATACGGAAATTTTAACATGAATCATTCACCTAACCAGTTTGCGTACATCTAATTCCCAAGCTAACCTGCCTGCATAACAACCAAAAGACCAAATAGGACAACATAATTAAATTAATATGTGAATTTCACTTACAAACAATAACAAACGATAGAAATTTGAATACAAAGTCGTAGTTATAAGTTATAACAGCTTCAGAAGAGTGAAAAGGATGATATAAACAATTGAATATGGAATACCGAATTTATAGAAATGATTGTTAAAATGGTGTTCGAAGTATAAGATGAAGTCAAATAGGTAATGGAAATTTGAAATTTAAAAATTGGACATCTAATACTTGAGGGTTTGACAATAGTTATTACACAGTTTTTATTTTTAGATGATTTAGATTTAAAGTAAATACATTTAGTAAGAATATGAGTTAATTATGTTGTTAGTTTTGGTCTAAATTTGAATATTAAAATTGAACATTCATTGTGTTAGTTTCGGTTAAAGTTTGAAATTTAAATTTGAATATTAAATTGTCGGTTTTAGCTAAAAGTTAGTTTATAGATTATTTAAATATCTTAGTATGTGAATTAATTGTGGGTTATTGATTAATTTAATTAATTTTGGATTATTTAGTTGTTAAGAAAATCATAGAAGTGATTGTTATATATAGAAATAATAGAGTTTGTTCAATAAAACTCAATTGTTTTAATATATATATATATATATATAGATTTACTAACTCGAGTAAACTTTCCAATCGTAATAATATAACAAACACTATTATTTGAAATTCTGGGATGTTACAAGTCTTCCCTCCTTAGAGAGGTTTCGTCCCCGAAACCTAACTCTTACTTAAACAATACCGGGTAACACTTGTGCATTTCTTCCTCAACTTCCCAAGTAGCATCCGATCCCTTGCAGTGCTTCCATATCACCTTCACTAAGGGAATAACTTTATGACAAAGTTGCTTCTCCTTGCGGTCAACTATCTTGATTGGTTTCTCAATATAGTTTAACTGTTCTTCAACCTCAATGTCCATTAATGGCACGTGAGACGTGTCATCAGCTAGACAATTTCTCAGATGAGAAACATGAAAGGTTGAATGATTTCCTTCTAGCTCTCCGGGCAAATCCAGCTTATAAGCTACTTCACCCACACGATCCAAAATCTTAAATGGTCCAATGTACCTCGGACTCCACTTTCCCCTCTTTCTAAAACGAATGATTCCTTTCCAAGGCGAGACCTTGAGCATCACATTGTCACCAACGTTAAACTCAATCGGTCGTCGCCGCTTATCAGCATACGACTTCGGTCTATCTTGAGCCACTTTCATTCTTGCCTTAATCTAATCGAACTTTGAAGATGTCTCTAGAATCACTTCTAGACTTCCCATTTATTTCTGACCAATCTCTCCCTATCATACCGGGGTTCTACATCGTCTACCATAAAAGCATCTCAAACGGCAGCATACCAATACTTGAATGGTAGTTGTTGTTATAGGAGAACTCTGCCAGATGGAGATGATCATCCCAACTTCCTCAAAAGTCTATAACACAAGCACGTAGCATATCCTCAAGGGTTTGGATCGTCCTTTCAGACTGTCCGTCTGTTTGAGGATGATACGCCGTACTGATGTTCAATCTCGTTCCCATAGCTTCATGGAACTTCTTCCAAAACCTCGAAGTAAACCGAGTATCCCTATCAGACAAGATCGATTACTGTACCCCATGTTTAGTCACAACCTCTTTTATGACCAAGCTTGCTAACGTTTCTGACGAGATAGCCTCTCGTATAGGCAGAAAGTGAGCACTCTTGGTCAAATGGTCCATAATCACCCAGATGGTATCGTGATGCTTAGCTGTGCGAGGTAGCTTAGTTATGAAATCCATGGTGATGTGTTCCCATTTCCATTCAGGTATCTCAAGCGGTTGCATTTTCCCATAGGGCTTCTGATGTTCGGCTTTGACTTGTAAACAAGTTAAGCACTTACTAACATAATCCACCACATCATTCTTCATTCCTGGCCACCAGCAGTCCCTTTTCAAATCTTGGTACATCTTGTTGGATCCTGGATGAATCGAGTATCTTGACTTATGAGCTTCATCTAAGATTTGACCTCTAAGATCTCCATGGCGTGGAATCTACATGCGGTCAAATTTAGTCTTAACACCATGAGTGTTTTCCATCAACTCATTTTGCTGGCCGTAAATTCTTTCTTTCTTTACTAACCCTTCGTCTATCAGTACTTCTAACTTCACTTTAATGATTTCTTCAAAAAGACTTGAATTCATAATCAACTGTTACCACTTCACTGTTGCAATGACTTCTTCGTTTTTACGTCTTAGCGCATCAGCGACCACATTAGCTTTACTAGGATAGTACTTTATATCACATTCGTAGCCCTTGATCAACTCCAACCATCTTCTCTGCCTCATATTCAGCTTTTTCTGCTCGAAGAAGTACTTTAAACTCTTATGATCCGGGTAAATAGTACACTTAGTACCATACAGATAATGTATCCATATTTTAAGAGCATGCACTACAGCTGCTAGCTCTAAATTATGTGTCGGATAAGTACTCTCATGGACTTTCAATTTCCTAGACGCGTAAGCTATCACTTTTCCTTGTTGCATCAACACGCAACCTAACCCACGATACGAAGCATCAGAACAAACAACCAAATCCTCATCACATCGGTAGAGCAAGGATTGGAGCTTGCGTGAGTCTCTTCTTTAATTCTTCAAAAGTTTCTTCTTGGAACTTACCCCAACTGAATACTACCGTCTTTCGGGTCATACCGGTCAATGGTGCGGCTATCTTGGAGAAACCTTCGATGAATCTCCTATAGTAGCCAGCTAACCCGAGGAAGCTTCGTATATCAGTCGGATTCTGTGGGGTCTTCCAATTCGTTATCGCCTCTATTTTAGCTGGGTTCAGGGTAATCCCTTTAGGACTAATCACGTGCCCTAGAAACTGCACTTCTCTTAACCAGAACGCGCACTTTGAAAACTTAGCATACAATTTCTCTTTCTTCAGAGTCTCTAATACCTCTCTCAAATGCTCAGTGTGATCAGACTCGCTCTTTGAATAAATCAATATATCATCAATAAAGAAGATTACCGACTTATCCAACATCGGCTGACACACACTATTCATCATGTCCATAAATGCTGCAGGGGCATTTGTTAGACCGAATGACATCACGAGAAACTCGTAGTGTCCGTACCGCGTCCGAAACGTTGTTTTATGGATGTCTGCCTCTTTCACTTTCAATTGATGATAGCCTGATCTGAGATCTATCCGTGAGAACCAACTTGAGCCTTGCAGTTGGTCAAACAGATCATCAATTCTTGGCAAAGGATATCTATTATTCACCGTGAGCTTGTTCAACTCGCGATAGTCTATGCACATTCTCATACTTCCATCCTTCTTCTTCACGAATAACACTGGTGCGCCCCACGGGGAAACACTTGGTCTAATGAAACCCTTGTCGAGGAGTTCTTGCAGATGGGACATAAATTATTTCATCTCGGGCGGCACTAGACGGTAAGGCGCTTTTGCGACGGGTTGGGCTCCTGGTACTAAATCTATATGGAATTCTATCTCTCGCTCCGGTGGCAGCCACGAAAGATCCTCTGGGAATACTTCTGAGTATTCGCACACGATAGGAACATCTTTCATTTCTTTCGGCTCAGCCGTAGCGTTGAAAACATACGCTATGTAGGCACCGCACCCTCGTCTTAACAAACCCTCGGCTTTTTATCATCGAAATGACATTAAGCCCAGAACTCTCCTTATCACCATAAACCGTCACCGCACTACCATCCAAGAACTTTAACCTTATTATCCTACTCTTACACACTATCTGAGCTTCATAGTCAGACAACCAATCCATTCCCAAAACCACATCGAACCCTTCTAAGGTCATAACATACAAGGTGACAGGGAACTCATGTCCCTCTAACTCTATCTTACAGTCATTAACCATTTTCATTATTTTAACCGAAGTGTCACTAGCGGTTTCTACTATAAAAGTTTCAGACACTCGGCAACAGTTCATTTTAGCTAATTTACTAAAGGGCGTGGCTAAGAAACTTTTGTTCACACCAGAATCAAATAGTACCGAAGTAGAAATTCCGTTTACTAAAAACGTACCTGTCACGATGTCTGGAATTTGTTTGGCTTGCTCCTGAGTCAGCATGTAGGCTCTGGTCTTTGGCCTTGATGGTTCAGCATCTTTCTTTCCACCACCACCAGCTTCAGCACATTCTCTGGCCATATGACCCTTCTTCCCGCATTTGTAACATGTGGGTTCGGTGTTGCATTCAGGAGCGTAATGCCCCACCTTCTCACATTTGTAACATGCATTTGACCCTAGTCTGAACTCTCCACCATGAGTCTTCCCACACTTATGGCACACATCAGAACCAGTACCCCACTTGCACTCTCCACCGTGCATCTTACCACAAGTCTTACATGACTTCTTTTCCCATACCTTCTGTTTATTATCCTTGGATTTCCACAACTGAGTACCAGGTCGTTTAGCAGGAACAACCCATTTCTTCTCCTTCTTCTCCTCTACCACCACTTCGTCCACAGCCAGATCATTATAAACCATATCTACGAGTTCGACAGCAGGGTCAAAAGTAGCCTAAATATTGTTGCTTCTTCGTCTTCATCTGTGACAACTGCCAAATTTCAGGTTAACTCCGTTAACTAAACACAGCTAAATCTGGTTGACTGTGTCTGTAAACTCAGTTAGTTCTGTGAACTATGTTAATGAACTCTTATACATGTAGTGTCATGTATGCGTACATTTAATTTAATGTGTCGTTGATGACTTAAACAAGAATAAGTGGATAATTATAACTAGAATAATAAACTCGTCATGCATGTTATAATAAACGTGTTATGTAGCATGTACTGTATATGATAAGTATAATGTGTTATGTGATCAGTATGTTATATTATAGTTGTTACATAATTATCTGATTTGTAAGTAAGCTAGGTGATTAAACAAGTTATATTATATGTCATGTTACATGTTGGTTATTTATATGGAACCTTAGATTATACTACATAGGATATGTTTTATAAAATAACATGTCACATATGGATTAATAAAACTAACCTAAGGTATTATTTTTATTAAATCAATAATAAAGGTTTATTAATACAAAATAGGTTATGAACTATTGATTTTCCAAAGCCTTTCTCTTTCCCTTTTCTCTCTTCCTTGGCCGTGAACCACACACACACACCCATACTCTCACTTTGTTTTGCAAACACTCTCTTTCAATCTCATTCTCATACACATAAGGTTGGGTGATTATTGGGAAGCAAGGGGAGTAAACATTTGGATCAATCAAGAGGGTAGGTATTTATGTTTTGTTGTATACATATGAACCTTGTATCTAAATGATTTGGATCATAAAAGGCGATGATCAAAGTTTGATGAGTCAAAAGAATTTGTATGAGTTTTAGTCTAGAAGTTTGAATCTTTTATAAATATAATTATTTTTACTTTTCTTATGAAATCAAATGGATAATAGAAAGACATGAAATTTGATTGTGTAATAATGATCTTTGATAATATAGAGTCATAAAGATGTAGAAATCATGACTTTTGTGAATTGTGGTTTGAATCTGCTTGCTGGCAGAATTTGTGTCTTGGATTGTATGGTGAATAAATTGATGATACGTTTGTGTTTCAGGTAGATTTTTGATTCTATGAACAAGTATTTTGAATCTAGTTTTCATAAAGTTGAGAATCTTAATTTTTGGACTTTGTTTGAAGACTTTTTATTAATTTATAAAATCGGGTGGCAAATCTGATTTAGAGGTAAAGTTTCTGAGTTGTGTTATAAATTGCATAACTTGATGTTGAAAATAGATATGGATATAATTCTACTTTTGGAATGTTGTAAATTGAAATAGGAATCTAATTCAATTGGTCTTGCATCAATTGGACAAATATAGAATTTTTGACAAATATTTGTGTACTGCTGTGTCAAAATAGAGATGAAAATTAGGTTGATGTAGTGTGTGAATAATCTGCATGTTTTGGTGAATTATAAAATTATGAGAAATATATATGTTGTACCTAACTCTTGTGGAAATATGTGTGAATTATTTGGTAATTTAATTTCAAGTTTTGGTTGTTGAGAAAAATCGGTTTGGATGATTGAAATTTGGTTAAGGATGATCAATATATTGATTAGTTAAGATAGTTGTAAATTGTAATATATTAACTATGTTAATTTGAATTTTGACTTTGTGAGTCAACTTGGAACTATTTGACTAAGTGGCTAGTCTTACTTATGAAATGTTGAAAGTAATAGGAGTTGGACTTAGTCATAGAATTACATGAAAAGTGGCTAAGTGCACTTTACTTGATTGTTGTTAAAGTTGTGACTAGGAACATGATGTAAACATTCTAAGTCTAACGAATTGGTCAAAAGTCATCAACGGACCGTCGGTCAACATTTTGGACCGTCGGTCAACATTTTGGTCAAAGGTCAATGGTCAACAAAACTCAATTTTTAGTCTTCGGTCATCGAGACTTGGACTTTTTAGTCAACGGTCAACAACTTGGACCTTTTGGTCAAAAGTCAAACTTTGGTCAAAGTCAACAAAAGTCAAACTTTGGTCAAAGTCAACAGAAAGTCAAACTTTGGTCAAACTTCAAATAAACAAGGAAATTGTTTGGATACTTAGGATTCTAGGAATCGCTTAGCCAATACTTATAGTGATTGTATGATTTAGGAACTAGAACAACTTGACTTAGGAAGTTGACTTTCAATTTGAACCGCATTCGAGGTGAGTTTCACTACCCCACTTTTTACTTACTCCTTTTGGGGGGAAAGCATGCAACATACAAACTCTTTTTGGATAATTGTAAACTTTTTAATACCTCATGTGTACATTGTGAACTTATACTGAAGTGCCCAATGCACATTGGACCGTTAACAATTGTCATTGGCTCGGTAATGAAAGGTAGTACTACTGGGTTTGACGAACCCCCTCGGGGCTCTCGGTAGAGGGAGTCGCCAGGCGTCTCATTTACTAGAAACACACTAGTCTTATATTAGACTTCGTGGGTGACAAACAAACTAACAAGTCAGCCTCAGTCACAATGGAACACACTAATGTAACATGATTGCTAGCCTAATTAACTAGCGGTATTACTAATGCATACATTATTCATGCTTTACTACTTACAACGTTTACTTACTAAATGGTTTGTTTATCAAACTTGTTTTTAAACTCAAGCTGTGAACTCACCAACCGTCGTGTTGACCCGTTTTAGTATGTCTTTCTCAGGTCGTTGATAGTGCAAGGATAGGAGTTGCATTCATGATCACCAATAGACATTGCATCATAAGTTGGATCCTTTTTACTTAATAATGTTATGGCTTGCGCATGTTTTTGGGCGCCTTAGACTATTTGGTTTTGTTTAGGGAAGTTTCCCGTTAGTTACGCTTCCGCATATTAAAACATTAAGACATTAACTCTGAATGGTTTTCCCAAATGTGGGATAATAAAGTTCATTTAAAATATTTAGACGTTGTTTGTTGTAACTAATGTTTGAGATCCTGGTTTGTCGCGCGCCTCGCACTAAAACCCCGCATGTGGAAATTGTGGGTGTGACAGATTGGTATCAGAGCATTAGTTATAGTGAACCAGGTTGCATTCTAGTTAGTGATAAGTGAACTAGGTTGCATTCCTAACTATGACTATACTGGTTAAGATAGTTACAACACACACATATTGGGTATTTATTCGTGCACCCGCCTATATTGAAGTATGTCATCATCCAACCCCGATCGTGCTCATGGGAAGGAACCCGTCACCGAAAGTGACGAACCACTGTCCCCAACCTATCCTACATCGCCTTTGTCAATAGGAATGCAGAGGAAACGTACCGAATTGCCGGAAGGAGCAACACCTCTAGGTGAATCGTCTCACGCTCACTTATTCAGGAGACAGAAGACTTGGGATTGGTACCCGACTTATGTTTCTAGTCTCGTATTGAAGGAGCATGTTCCACCTATGCCGAGTGTAACTAACCCCTCATTACCTATAGATCCGACAACCGAGCCTACACTTCCTGTACTTCCGTGTCATGAATTACAAGTGATGGCTGCTGTGGTGGCTTCGTTGGAGCGCCAACGTAGTCAAATGGAAGATAACGGATTAGGGATATACTACTTAAGGAGAGATTTAGATATGGCAAAGATCAGGATTTCAGAACTCACAGATAGGAACAGGCAACTTGGAGAATACCATCATGGGATGGTACGAGCTTTTCACAAGGTGAAAACTGAAGTTGCTGAACTGGTTGGTAGAGTGCAGCATTTGACAGGCCATCTGGGTCTAGCAGTTGATCAAATTAGAGAGTTAGAGGAGCAACATGGACATGAAGAGGATCATGAGGATGACCCTAAAGAGGAACCGGAGGAGGACCCCGAAGAAGGGCCAGCTGACAGTGCTAGGTCTGGGGTAACTGACTGATGATGGAAGGATTTTTTTTCATGCTTAGTTTTCATAAACCTAGATGGGGAGGGTTGTCTCCATCCAACTAATACTTTTTGGATTTTGGTATTTGAACTTAAGTACTTTGTAAATGGTTTTACAAGTTATTTATTCAAGTATTATTGTCTGAATTTATTATGTTGTGGTTATATGATTGCATGCCATTTACTTTATACTAGAATAATGGTTGATATTGAAGGTATTAACATTATTGTATATTGTGAATGTGAAGAATTATGTCTGGTCGTGGCGGACGTGGTGGTGGAAACCTTAACTTGACCCCAGCTGAGTTGGCAGCGCTAATTAATGAGCATGTTACGGCTGCGATGGTCGCGGCTCAGGCTCAAGGACAGCCGCAGGGAGGTAAAAATCCCATACCTATTTGTCAAGAATCAGACAAATGTACCACTTAAGTGATCCCATACCTATTTGAGATCCTGGTTTGTCACGCGCTTCGCGGTAAAACCCCGCATGTAGAAATTGAGGGTGTGACATCATCCTCCTGGTGCCTGATGTGGTCTGCTTGACTCTTTTCTGAATTTGCTTATGATGGTGGAGCCCTTGGTAATGAACTTATATTGTTTTTAGATTTGTTATCTGATTTTATTTTTGACTTTCATTTTTCCTCTATTGCTAAGAAGAGTACTTTTGGTTTGCTTATGCAGAGATCGTTGTGGTGGTTTGTGTGCTTAGCTGAGTTTCGGCTGGTTGAGGTTAGTATTGCTAGCAACCACACATTGGTTTGTTGTTTGGTGGGTTTTTTTATGTTCGTGACCCTTTTGCAAATTTTGAACTTCAATTTGGATGTGTCACTGCTTCTATACTTGGTGTTTTGCAACATGTTGATTTTGTATCTACTAATGTGCTCTTTTTTGTATTTTATGGGTCTTTATTTTATGCATGTTAAGTGTTCGACAAAATGCCTAGATGTTTTTTGTTTGTTATTTTTGGTTGTGTGTGTTGATTCACATTAGTTATATCATGAGACTAGGGTTTTGTTTGTATGTAAAGTTTTTGGTAGGGGTGTGCATGGTTTGGTTTGTGTCAGTTTTGGGCTAAATCCGAGCCAAAAACAAAAATTCCGGTTTAGGATATTGGATTTTTGGAAATTGTTTTGGGCAGTCACAAGTTTTATTTCTGTATCAAATTCATGTATTGGACGTGTACTTAATTAGTGTGTTCAGACTTTAAAATGTCATGTAATGGGCTGGAACTTATGTCGATTATATATTGTGGTGGTTTATAAAGATACATGTTAACTATTTGTTTTTTTAGGTGGGCTTAACATCTTGTTAGTAGGACGGTTCAAACAGTAAGCAAAGAGCATAACGTCTTTTGGTGCAGTGGGTTATAATCAAAGACATTATTAATTTGCTCAGATACATGAATTGATTTTTTGCTGGTCAAGTTCAAGTTATTATCAGTTGATTTTAATGGCTCAATCACATCCGCTTATCCATTTAAGCTGCAACATTCAAAGATATGCAAAGGGGTTAAACGGTTTTTGGTGTAGCTGGGAAATTGGTGTTCATTGTTACAGATTGATTGTTCAATAAAAGGTTTGAATCATCAACAATTTGATTGCATGTTGGTATCAAAAATTTGTTTTGTAATGACTATGATGATCTATATATGAGTGCACTGATTTTGTTTTCAAACTTGGACATTGAAAGGTTTTCTCAAACTTTACACCTTTACGGCAGGTCTAAGTACTAGTTAAAATTAATTTTCCACGTACGCCAAAAGAATAATTAAAATTCTAATGTTCCTATTAGACGTGCACAAATTGGGTATTTTTAAAACCCAGAACCGGTTCGGAATCGGTTTTTTCACACCGGGTACAAAATGGGACCGGTTCCAGTAAGGAACCGGGTCGGTTCCGGACCCGACCCGATCGCTTAAAATGGGGACTCAGTGGAACCGGTTAGGTAGGAACCGGAACCGGGTTTTACGTAAAAACCGGTTCCATTGGTTTTTTTAAATTTAAACAATATAGCCGTTAGAAACCGGTTCCAACGGCTATATAGCCGTTTTTGACCTTTGGAACCGGTTTTTTTACTATAAAAAGGTTACCAACTTACTATATATAGCATGGTGTTGTGTGTACTTAGTTAAACCAATTTCAAAACTTTAATAGACACTCTAAATCACAATTAAGCTTAAACAGACAAAAAAAGGCAACTAACGACGACGTTGTTATGGTGATCGAAACAACACGATGCCCCGATGTTTGGGTTCATTACGATTTGTGTGTCATGACCGAATCACAAGTGATGGCTCGGTGCAAGTACTCTAAGGCCCCGTTACCGATGCCTCACTTTTCACGTTGGATTTACTCATAAACATAGTTCTAAATATCAGAGTTAAATTAAACTTTATGCGGAATATAAAAATTTCAGACCAATATATTACATAACCATTAATTCTTGTCTTAACGAGCATTCAAATCGTTTAAACATAAAACATTGTCTTTGAAATAACATAACATTTCATTGAGATTCCAGTATCTTCAATTCCATACCATGTGCTTCCCCTCAAGCGAGCTGCCTCATTCTACTCACCTGTGTGCATACTAAAAGTCAGCTACGCTGAGTGAGTTCTAGTTAATCATACAACATACAATCAATCACAAACTTTCACGCATTCCCGAAGGTGTTTACGTCATTCATACTTTACTTTACATGCATAACTATCCATACTACTTAAAGAGCCTTTTGCCCTATAACCTCACATATATTATAAGGGTCTGGTCCCCAACATCACAGATATTATTAGGGTCTGGTCCCTATCCTCAGAGATATTATAAGGGTCTGGTCCCTATCCTCACAGATATTATTAGGGTCTGGTCCCTATCGTCACATATATTATTAGGGTCTGGTCCCTATCTTCACATATATTATTAGGGTCTGGTCCCTATGTTACGTGCAACTGTACCATACTTATCTTTACATACTTTCCTTAACAATACGTGCAATATCCGAGGATCGTTCACGTATTATCATCATAACATACATACATCATTCATACGTCATACATATATCAATCATATCCTTAACTACCACCTAGTGGTATATGCAATATCCGAAGATTGTTCACGCACCGTCAAACAATAATCATACAAGGCATACACTTACCACTTAAGGTAAGTGTATTAAATATCACATCAAGTATACACATAGCCCCGAAAACATAACAAGGAAGTGGGGCTAGAAACTCACCTGAACTCGGCTAGGTTCATCGTTAATAGTTATTCCCTTCTTTAGTCGTGCACGACTAACTGTATAACAATTACACGTATCAGTTAACTATCACTACCCATATCGTGTTTCTAGTTTAATTATTACCCTAAACGAATGGGGTCCGGGGGCAGCGCCCCTGGCAGCGGGGTTCTAGGGGCAGCAGCCCCTAACGGGGTCCAAGGGGCAGAGCCCCTGGCTGGGGTTAAGCTGCCATATCAACTTGAAAAAATTTTATTTTCATTAACTGTCTTAACACATTTTCCATTAGGATTTCTTGATAATATTTTATTATTAACCCCTCAATCATTTAAGGTATCTTCTATAAATTAGTAAAGTTCAAGGGCTATTTTGTAATTAAAACATTCTTTTCTAAGTCCATGGACTATTCTGCCATTTATCAAACTTCTAGTTCGTTACTTGGTTCTTAACGAATTGGGTTCATGACGAATGACCCATTCGTCACTTTATAACGAATTGGACCTTATAACGAACTAGTCCTTTGATGAATTGAACTTCATAGAAAATGACCCCTCTGTAAAGAATTGAACCTTCTAGTTCGTTATCTCCTTCTAACGAATGGTCATAACGAATTGGGGTTAATTCGTTATCATTTCCTTAACGAATTTGGATACGAACTAAGGCTAGTTCGTTATGCTTCCGTTAACGAATCACCCTGACGAATTACATCTAGTTCGTTAACTCTCTGTTAACGACTTACGGTTAGGTCATATTGTCAGAACATTCTCTGACATCTACGTACGCCGCTTTCCGGCGCCATCGTCGCCGGAAAACCGCGACTTCACCGGAATACGAGATCTGACTCGTTTTCCACCGTTTTTCATCGTTTTTCGTCCCGTTCGATTCAGATCTAAGCTAGGGTGACCCCTACGCTCATCTTATGCTTGGTTCATACCCGATTCCACCCGGATCTCGCGACTTTAACGGTTTTAAGGTTTCGGCTTGTCGTTTCGTGACTAAATCTAACGGGTTTGACTTCATACAATATCATACTATCATTACCTTGGATCGGGATCGGTTTTCCTTCTCGGTTCGGCTAGAGAAAGGAGAGAAACTAGAGAGAGAGCTTAAGTGTGTGTTTTGGGTGGTGTATGGAATATGTGTAAATGAATGAATTAATTAGTAATTAAGGTTTATATATTATGGATCATGGGATTAAGCCCATGGTCTTTCCTTCTTTCCTTCTTAATCCTAGTCCATAGACCATATCCATTTAACCCTACACTAGCCTGACTCATAATAACTCATGTTTTCATTTTATTAACCGAAATGAGAAAACGGGATGTTACAAGTCTTCCCTACTTAAAGAGGTTTCGTCCCCGAAAGCTATCTATTACTAAAACAAATCTGGATGAAACTTGCGCATCTCTTCCTCGGCTTCCCATGTAGCGTCCGATCCCTTGCGATGCTTCCACATCACTTTCACTAGGGGAATAACTTTATGACGGAGTTGCTTCTCCTTGCGATCAACTATCTTGATTGGTTGCTCAATGTAGTTCAACTGTTCATCAACCTCAATGTCCATTAATGGCACATGAGACGTGTTATCGGTCAGACATTTTCTCAGATGAGAAACATTAAAAGTAGAATGAATTACTTCCAACTCTTCTGGTAAATCTAACTTGTAAGCCACTTCACTTACTCGATCTAAAATCTTGAACGGTCCAATGTACCTTGGGCTTAACTTCCCCCTCTTCCTAAAACGAATAATACCTTTCCAAGGCGAGACCTTGAGCATCACATTGTCACAAACGTTAAACTCAATCAGTCATCGCCGCTTATCAGCATACGACTTCTGACGGTCCCGAGCAGCCTTCATCCTTGCTTTAATTTGATCATACTTTGATGAGGTTTCTTGCACAACCTCTAGACTTCCTAGTTCCTTGTGACCAATCTCCCCCCCCCCCCCCCAACATACGGGAGTTCTACAATGTCTTCCATACAACATCTCTAACGGTGGCGTACCAATACTTGAATGGTAGCTGTTGTTATAGGAGAACTCTTCCAGATGCAGATGATCATCCCAACTTCCTCCAAAATCTAAAACGCAAGCACGTAGCATATCGTATAGGGTTTGGATCGTCCTTTCAGACTGTCCATCTGTTTGAGGATGATACGTCGTACTGATGTTCAATCTCGTTCTCATAGCTTCATGGAACTTTTTCCAGAATCTCGAAGTAAGCCGAGTATCTCTATCGGACACGATCGATAACGGTACTCCATTTTTAGATACAACCTCTTTAATGAAAAAGCTTGCTAATGTTTCTGATGAGATAGCCACTCGTATAGGCAGAAAGTGAGCACTGTCGGTCAGACAGTCCACAATCGCCCAACTGGTATCATGATGCTTAGCTTCACGAGGTAGCTTAGTTATGAAATACATGGTGATGTGTTCCCATTTCCACTCTGGTACCTCCAAAGGTTGCATCTTTCCATAAGGCCTCTGATGTTCGGCTTTGACTTGTAAACAAGTTAAGCACTTATTAACATAATCTACCACATCATTCTTCATTCCTGGCCACCAGTAGTCTCTTTTCAAATCTTGGTACATCTTTGTGGTTCCTGGGTGAATTGAATACCTTGACTTGTAAGCTTCGTCTAAGATTCGACTTCTAAGACCTCCATGACGTGGAATCCACATACGGTCAAACCTAGTCTTAACACCATGCGTGTTCTCCATCAACTCATCTTGCTAACCAAAAATCCTTTCTTTCTTCACTAGCCCTTCATATACCAGCACCTCTGATTGCACTTTGATGATTTCTTCAAATAGACTTGAGTTCATAATCAACTGGTATAACTTCACTGTTGCAATGACTTCCTTATTCTTATGGCTTAGCGCATCGGCGACCACATTAGCTTTACCATGATAGTACTTAATGTCGCAGTCGTAATCCTTTATCAATTCTTACCACCTTCTCTGCCTCATGTTCAATTCTTTCTGCTCAAATAAGTACTTAAACTTTTATGATCTGTATAGATAGTACACTTAGTACATACATATAATGTCTATATATCTTGAGAGCATGCACCATTGCTGCTAGCTCTAAATCATGCATCGGATAAGTACTCTCGTGGACTTTCAACTGTCTAGACGCATAAGTTATCACCTTTCCTCGTTGCATCAACACGCAACCTAACCCACGATGCGAAGCATCAGTACAAACAACCAAATCCTCGTCACCATCGGGCAAAGCAAGGACTGGAGCTTGCGTGAGTCTTTTCTTTAATTCCTCAAAAGCTTCTTCTTGAAACTTAGCCCAACTGAATACTACCGACTTTCGGGTCATGCCAGTCAACGGTGCGGCTATCTTGGAGAAACCTTCGATGAATCTCCTATAATAGCCAGCTAAACCTAAGAAGCTTCGTATATCAGTCGGATTCTGCGGAGTCTTCCCTTTTGTTATCGCCTCAACCTTAGCTGGGTCTACTGAAATCCCTTCAGGATTAATCACGTGACCTAGAAATTGCACTTCTCGCAACCAGAACTCGCATTTTGAGAACTTAGCATACAACTTCTCTTTCTTCAGAGTCTCCAATACTTTTCTCAGATGCTCTGCATGATCAGACTCGCTTTTTGAATAAATCAATATATCATCGATGAAAACGATAACAGACTTGTCCAACATCGGCCGACACACCCTATTCATCATATCCATAAATGCTGCAGGAGCATTTGTTAGACAGAAAGACATCACGAGGAACTCGTAGTGTCCATACTGCGTCCGAAACGCTATCTTAGGGATGTCTGCCTCTTTCACCTTTAGCTGATGATAGCCTGATCTGAGATCTATTAGTGAGAACCAACTTTAACCTTGTAGTTGGTCAAACAGATCATCAATCCTTGGCAAAGGATATCTATTTTTAACCGTAAGCTTGTTCAACTCGCGATAGTCTATGCGCATTCTCACACTTCCATCCTTCTTCTTCTTCTTCTTCATCACAAACAACACTGGTGCAACCCACGGAGAAACGCTCAGCCTCATAAAACCTTTGTCGAGGAGTTCTTGTAGTTGGGACATAAATTCTTTCATCTCGGATGACACTAGATAGTAAGGCGCTTTCGCGACAGGCTGGGCTCACGGTACTAAATCTATCTGGAACTCAATCTCTCGCTCTGGTGGCAACCCTGGAAAATCCGCAGGGAATAATTCTGGGTAGTCGCGCACGATAGGAACATCTTTCATTTCTTTCATCTCGGCCGTAGCATTGATAACATATGCCAGGTAGGCGCCCCACCCTCGTCTTAATAACCCTTCGGCTTTTATCATCGAAATAACGTTAAGCCCTGAACTTTCCTTATCACCGTAAACAGTCACCGCACTACCATCCAAGGACTTTAGCTTTATTATGTTAGTGCACGGTTTTGATTCTCGAGTATTTGTATTTATCGTTTGATTATTACAATGTAAATATTATTTATATTATTGAGTTGTTCGTTATTACATGTCTAGTTCGTTTAGGATGTTTAACGAACTAGACAACTAATTTAAGTTCCCTCCTAATTCGTTAAGGATGTTTAACGAATTAGGATGAAGTTCATTAAGTTATTATTCGTTTTGTAAAGTAACGAAGTGGGAGGCTAGTTCGTTACGGAATGTGTAACGAACTAGACCCATATTCTATATATAGAGGTGTTCTCCTCTGTTTAATTTAAGTTTTGAAATTAACCTTATCGAATTGTTGTCCAAATATTCTCTTGTTCAAAGCTTCAACTAATTAACGTATTACTAATATAATACATACTACAACTAATATTAAATATATATATATATACTATATCTATAAGAGTAATCATGAACTAGAATCGTGTTAATCATATTGGGATCTTAGACCCTAGATCCGAGACGTTCACAAGTGGTATCAGAGCTTTCGGGGTTCGATTGCTCTTGATAATGTGTTAATTCGTTAATTAAAGGCATAATTATATTAGTTTGTTGTTATTTAGTTTACGCTTTGGATTTTGATCAAATTTAGTGTTGATTTTATTGTTTCTGGATTGGGTTTGGTTGGATTGTTGTGTGTTAAGGTATTAGGAAGGTTGGTGGATTGGAATTGGTAATTGGATTGAATTTGAGTTTTTTGGATTGGATCTGAGATTTACCGAAAACAGGGGATTTGTTTTTGAGTAATTGGATTGGTTATTGATAGATTTGGTATATAGATTGGTGCGATTTGGTTTCGCGATGGATTTACGAGTAATTTGAGCCATTACTTGTATGATTTGGTGTATTATCGAGTTTGTATTACGGATTTGAGATAGTCTTCGGTGTTATTCATTTTTTCAGAAATCCGGAAATTATAGATGAAGATTTGAAGATCTTCATCTGTTGTTGAAGATTCGTTAAATCTTTAGCTAATTCGTTAAAGTATTTCGTTGAACCTTCTTAATTCGTGTTAAGTTCGCTACTCTGTTCGTTAACAGATCTGATTCGTGTCATCTAATTCGTTAGACACATGGTCTGATTCGTTAACTTTAAATCTAACAAACTTTTGCCACGTGGCAAAAGTTGTTAGAGTTTGTTATAACTGTTTTAACAAACTGATTCGTTATAGTTGATTCGTTATCAACGATAGCAAGTTCGTTATCTTAATTCGTTACCTTGAATAAGAGATTTGTTACTTTGATTCGTTAAGTTGACATTGTGATTCGTTAAGATTTCACTTAGTGATTTGTTACTTGATTCGTTAAGTGAGCTCAGAGATTTGTCACATTGGTTCATTATATTGAATTCAGATTCGTTAATATGATTCGTTAACCTACTTCGTCAAACTGATTCGTCAATTTAACCTAATTTTCCGACTCAGATTTGTTATAACCTAATTCGTGTGACACCGGTAACTTTCAGTTCGTTATAATTGATTCGTTATCTTAATTTGTTACAAACACTGTTCACAGTTCGTTATACTTATTGTTCCAAGTTTGGTAATATATTTTCAAGTTTAGTCCTTGAAGATGGCTGGTTTGTACGAGTTAGCTTCCCAAAATGTACTTATGTAACTAATGTTACAACTGGACATGAAGATTGGATCCCATTCCAAGTGTCCTCGTTTCATGAAATTTAGTGACTTTGCTAAGTGGGAACCTCATTTTCGTGTTCATCTAGGATCGGTTCATCCTGATTGTTCTTATTGTTTGGATGAAGTGTATACCGTTATGATGATTGGAGATGAGACTTTTGGATTTACACCTAAAGGCATCTCACAATACGCTCAAGAAGAAAAGAAAGCATTGGAGAGTGAAACGAAATCATACTCTACTCTTACAATGGCGTTACCTGAAAACATCTTTCATCAAGTCGGAAGCATCAAGATTTGTGCTTCGTTGTTTCAACACATTCGTATGAGGAGTATGGGTAACACTGCAGAAAGCAAGAAGGTGATGTTAAAGTTTCAATTTAGAAACTTTAACTTACTTAAAGGTGAGACTGTCGAACGACACGGTTTAATCATCTGATAGCCGAAATGGACAAGATGAAGATGGAACCTTCTGAATCAGATAAGATAGATACAATTAAGGGTGCTTTACCGAGTTCTTACTCAACTTTCTTAATGGTTCTGAAAGAGAATAATTACTTCAACAATGAAGATCTAACAGCCTCTGAATTCATGCAAAAGATCAAAGCACGAGAATATGTTCTTAAATGTCAAAAGTCTTCTAAGGATAGTTAAGATCCAACTTTTTTTTGTGGGAGTATGCCCTTGAGTTCAGCCATTTCTCCAATCACCGCACTTCTTACACAAAATGCAAGTGATAACGCTACAACTATCTATAGTGATCCATGTGCATGCTTCTACACTGTTGAAAGTTCTGGGTCACCTGGTGCTTTTGTTTCTTCTGGAGTGTCTGGAAATTCATCCACTGCAAATCAATTCTCACCTTCACCGAATGTAAACATGAAGGAGGCTGAACAAAACTTGGCTTTCTTGTCTGCCTTCATGACTTCCTATGAGAATCTGGTTAGTAGTAAGATTGCAACGAGTGAATTGACTGATGAAGACTATGATCAAATTGATCTTGATGAGTTGTAACTCATGGATTTGAAATGTAACATGGCGATGATTGTCAGAAAGGTGAAAAAGTTTATGCAAAGGACAGACAAAGATCTTCCTGCTTTAAACAAGAAGATTGGGTTCAGTAAACTGAAAGTTAAATGTTACAACTGCCAAGAGTTTGCATATTTTGCAAAGGAGTGTGACAAACCGAAGAAGGAATATACTGGTCCTAGAAATCATGATCAAAGTTCTTCAGCAAAACGAGGCAATGATGCTGATAAGAAACCATCTACTTCTGGGTCACAAGATATGCTAGCTGATGGAACTGACCGGTCACAAAGACTGTTGTGTAACGAGAATCAAGCTAATTTGGTTATGTTCGAGTCATATGAAAATTTCCAAGATGCAAGTGGGAGTGATCTGTCTTCTGACAATGATACTGAATCGGATTCTTATGATTCATGTGACAAGCTTCCAACCACTTTTGCTTGCATGGCCAAATTAATGAGGTTAGTACTTCTATTCCTATCTCGGTTAATGTGTCTGCTAATGTGTCTTGTGTTGAATGTGAGAAAAACAAACCTAAGTTGGATTCTTTGAATAGTCACAATGACTGTGTAGTGAGATAAATTTCTTCACTTAAGGATACTAATAGACAATCTGTCGAATCTCAAACGAGATCTAGATAGAAAATTGAAGCATTGTCTGTAAGTGATCATGACCTTAAGGCTGAGTTGTCTGTCAAAATGACAATCAACGATCAAAAATTTCAAGAAATCTTGAAACATCGTTCTAAGATAACTGAGCTTGAAAATGAAGTTCTTGAGTTGAAAAATAAATTGGGCAAGTTTAGAAACTCGTCATTTTTGCTAAATGAGATAATTTAAGTATCTGTTAAGCAAAAAGATTCTAAAAAGGTATTGGCTTTGTTGAAGTTCCACCACCATTTTAAATGATTATACAGCAAATCCTTTTGCTAGAAAAGAAGAAGAAGTGCTTGTGAAAGAACCTATTGTTTCTGATAAACCTAAACCAGTAAAATCTGAAAACGTTAAAACCCAACCACCAACTCAAAAACATCATGTCAAAAGCAATAAAGTATTTTTAGAAAATGTTGAGAAGGTGATCATTGAGGAAGTATTTGAACCTGAAGTAATACATAAAAACCAGAACATTCCAAGTTCTAATCACATTTTATGTGAACCTCATGAATTTGAGGAGGCCGTGTATGGTTCACACACAACTCAAGTGACAAAGGAGGAACAAGTTAAGGTTAAGCTAGTGAAGGCCAAGAAATCAGAAAAAACTAAAATTTCTGATGAGGATTTGAGGCGTTTTATCAATCCTACTGTTTCCAAGCCATCAACTGGTCGTGTGTTTAAGTTGAAAGGAACAGACACAATGTTCACTAATAAACAGTAGGATTGATAAACGCATCAATATCCTCATCAGAAATTTTAGGTTTTTCTAATAGACACAATGTTCAATGAGAAAGACATTCCGATTAGCATTATAAAACCAGAATTGATTGAAAGTGTCTTTCACAGTGAAACTTCCAGAATTGATCGAAAGTGTCTTTCACAATGAAACTTCCAAGATAGAAGATCTTGAACGACAATATGCTTGTGCCAAAACATCAAACACATCAGGCCCATTGATTAAAGCTAAGCAACTGTTAAAAACCACTAAACAGGTTCATTTTGTGAAATTAACTGGAACTGACATATTGCAAATTTTTCCAACTGTTCTAATCTCGATTTCTATATGAAAAAGAAATCTGTGTCATCTGATGGGTTGACCAAGAATTTTACAAGATCTGTGAGTCATCAACATGATCGTGTGGACATGAGAAGTTGCTTTTTGTGTGGACAACAAGGTCAAGTGGTAAGAAACTGTGGACAGAAGAACTCTCAGAATCTTCATCCTTTTATTAAGGATCATTCAAAACCTGTTCCATTAGTCAAGGAGATTTTGAGGCGACCAACGTCGTTTGATGATGAAACTCACATTATGTTTTCTGATGTGAATCCATGAAAGGTGATTCATGTCAATGAGAACGTAAGTTATGTTAAGCCCAAGTTTGACGAAACTAATATGTAAGAACGCGAACTCAAATGTCGTTCAAGCTGCTTATTTAAGACGAAAGTCTAAGAGGTCTGTTACTTATTCTCAAGTTGCTGAACAACAATTGAATTATGTTAAATTTGATTCTTCTCATGAAACTCAAAAGGTGCCCAAGACTGAGGTCTGGGCTGCCTTTTTGACTAATCACTTTCATTTGTGTGTAGGGTACATCCAAGACCGTGTCTGGTGAAAACTGGATAACAAACAACAGATGTTCTCGTCATATCACTGGAAATATCAATCTCTTAACAAATGTTAGAAATATTCAAGGGGGGTATGGGGCTTTTGCTGGGAATCACTACGTGAAAAATGGGATACAGCCACACGTAAAAAGTGTGGCTGTAAGCCTTTCGCCACACTTATTTTTTTCAGCACAAGTGTGACCAAAAGTCGCGACACCATAGGTATCATACGGCCACACACATTTTTTAGTGGTCGTAGCAACTTAAAGTGTGGCTAAATGGTACAAGCATTTTTGCTAGAATCAAGCAGTCTCATCCAATAAATGTGGCTAAAGGGTAGCAACGGTCACATGACTTTACTATAAATATGGTTAAAGCGTAGCAATGACCACATGAATTTACTAAAAAGTTTAATTTAGTCACACTTACTTATTTTAAGTGTGGCCATTTATATTACACAGCCACATAAATTTATTGTAAGTGTGGCTGAAAACTTTTATTTGACACGCAAATTTTTTGTTTGTAATGTTTAACTGTGGCTAATGGTTAAGTTTTGGTCACACATAATATTTGAAGTTTAAGCGTGGCTATCATATAAGTTTTGGTCACAAATAACTTTTTTCTCATGACATTTGGTATCGATCTGTCACACAAGCAAAAAACATCAATATATATGAGAAAATCTAAAACCAAATGATATAAATAAATATTAAACCAAAATTTCATACATAAGTTTTTAACTTAAATAATAAATTCATCAACTTCAAAAAAAAAACCTTATCCACAAAAGTTAAAGTATCTAGTGAAGATGTGATTTGGGTTGTTGCTTTGATTTCATCAGTTCTGGTGTGGATTTTGGTGAGTATGTAATTCTGTTAGTTGCAAATGTCCATTTGTCCTTTCTTTTGTGATTCCCTTTTATGAAATGCTTGTGAACATCATTCCCTGCATTTCATTTCATACCAAAATGCATATTAGTGTTATACTGTAAAGATTTAATTGTCCACGAAACCCCAGATATAAAAACAAATTCAACCCACTTACGCATTTCATCGAACACATGGTGTGCATAAACATTGCATCAAATAAACCAAAAATTATTATACTTAAATCAGTTAACTATAAAACAAATTGTTACTGATGCATAGATATTATCGAAATCACATACTTTAACAACATCGTAACCAGCAAGATGAAGCAAAGCATACTGTAACATGCACCCATGTCCAACTGATAAAACAAACCGATCTCTGTTAAAGAACCCATGGGCAAACCCGGATGACCCGAATTCGCCTTCTCAACGGCGTCAATCCCCAGGAACCTAATTGTGTTAATCGACTTCTCAACCAAAGCTGTATCGGTCTTCTCTAGCGTTTCCACCGCCTCGTCGACGATCACGCGCTGGCGCATGGAGGGGGTATGTGGTGGATTTGAGGCCGGAGAAGGTGGGGATTGAGAGGGTGGTGGGAATTGATTGTTGGGTGGTGGTGGTGGGGGTAGAGCCATGTCAGGGTACGACGGCGTTGGACAGAGTGAGGGAGATGGACGTAGCAGCCATGACTCAGTGGGTTTGTTTAGAGAGAGAGAGAGATGGGGTTAATATTATTATTGGGTTGATGGTGGGTTTTATTTATGAGTTGTTGAAGAGATTAGTGAGAGATATATTTATTTGTGAAGAGATTGGTGAGGGATATTAGCCTTAGTTGAGAAATGTAGGGCATGAGGGAAATAAAACATAATTTGAAAATTTGGGGAAAAAATGGGAGGGAGTTAGAAATTTGGAGATATTTTAAGAGGGAACTACTAAATTGAGAATGGATAATATAATTTTTTCTAAAAAAATATGTAGGTAGAAGTATGAACAAAGAGAAGGACAAGAGTGGATGGTCCCATATATCACTAAAGTGTGGCTATTAACTAGTAACAATGATATGTTTTGTTTTGGTGTCACCCTTAACTTTTGTCACACATAAAAACTTATAAGTGGCTAACAAACATTGCTCTATGGTCACATAAACCCGTAAGTGTGGTCATATGTATTATCTTTCAGCCACATTATTAAAGAACTATTGTGTCCGTAGATGACATTTGGCCTCACTTTTTCAAAGTGTGGCTAGTAAATGTCAAATTTTTTTATAGTGTGGCTAAAGGTTTCGACTAGCTGTGTACAAGTATGTTTTTTAGTCACACGATCAAACATGTGTGGCTAAAACTTCGAACATGTGTGACTAAGGTTCATAACATGTGTGTTTTTGTCACATGAACCAAACATGTGTGGCTAAAGGTTCTAGCATATGTTTTTTTTGTCACACAAATAAAAGTAGTGTAGCTGAAACTATGATTGGTGACCTTTAGCCACATATTTAATCTGAAATGTGGCAAACCGATTCCAACACATGTGTGGCTAAAGCCCTTTTTTCACGTAGTGAATTCTGGGGGTATGATTACACAAGAGGGTGAAGTTTCAAATTGACATATTACGTTTGAGAAAGTCAATTACTGTGACAAAGTTGATCATAATTTATTAATTGTGTCGCAAATCTGTGACAAGAAGTACACGACAATATTTACTGATAAAGAATGTCTGAATCTGAAACCGGGATACGTCATTCCCGAGGACATGGTTGTCATTTGATCCCCTTGATCAAATGATATTTATGTCGCGAACATGTCTTCTAAGGCGTCAACTTCTGTGGAAACATGTTTCGTTTCTAAAGCAACTGAAAAAGACTCTATTCTATGGCATTGTAGAATGGGTCATATTCATGTGAGGAAGATGAATTATTTAATGGAAAATGACTTGGTTGAAGGGGTTTCTTTGAAGAATTTTAAATTATCTGACCACTTTTTTGCTTGCAAGAAAGGCAAACAGAAGAAAAGGTCACATCCAGCTAAGTTATTGAATTCCGTTTATACTCCTCTTGAACGACTTCATATGGATCTTTTTGGTCCTGTGAATCGTGCTAGTATCGCTGGAGATTGGTATTGTCTTGTAGTTACCAATGATTATTCAAGATATTCATGGGTCTTATTTATGAGTTCAAAAGATCAAACACCTGTTCTGGTTCAACATTTAATTACTAAGATTGAATCACTATACAAGAAAAAAGTGAGGAGAATTCGAAGTGATAATGGTACTGAATTTAAAAACACTGTATTGGATTTCTTTTGCGTTCAAAAAGGAATTCATTGAGAATATAGTGCCCCTTATGTACCACAACAGAACAGTGTCGCTGATAGGAAAAACAGAACTTTGATTGAAGCAGCTAGAACTATGCTAGCCGATTCTAAGCTTCATGTTCAATTCTGGAACGAGGCTGTGAATACTGCTTGTTATACGCTTAATCGAGTTCTAACTGTTAAGAGACTCCAAAAGACGAGTTATGAGCTTTTGAACAAACGAAAGCCTAACTTAAAGTACTTGGAACCATTTGGATGTCCTTGTACGATGTTGAAAAGAGATGTGGGTAAATTTGAAGAAAAAGCCATTGAGGATTATTTCTTGGGTTACGCTTCTCCGAAGAAAATAGTATTTAACTTTACTTCTGGTTGTGTGGAGGAATGGTACCATGTGGATTGTCAAAGATACACCACACCTTCTCAAGGAAAAGGTCCCGATTGGATGTTTGATTATGATGGTTTATTTAACTCGTTTACTCCATCAACTGAGCAACTAGATGAAGACCTAGTTCGTGCATATGTTGAAGATAATTTGGTAATTCCAAGGTTTTCAAGTTCTAATGATGTTGAACCTCCAACAGTATCTCCAACTGAAGATCCACGTGATGATTCCCCAGCTTCTATTGATAATGTTTCTACTTCTTCTGATGATACTCAAGTTGTTGATCAAGTTATTGAACCTGATGTTGTTGACATAGTTGATAGTGATGATTCATATCACGAGATTGGTGAACATTACACTAACTTATTCGAAAATGTTGTTGTTCCTGAGAATCCCACGCTTCGGATTCATAACTATCATCCAAAGAAAAACATCATTGGAGAACTTGATGCAGGTGTGCAAACACGTCATCAAGTTGCTTCGTCAAGTGACAATAATATATTGTGTGCTTATGCATATTTACATTCATCTGGAATTGTAAATCTTGCCAAATACACTTTCTTTCTATCCCAAGTTGAGCCGACGTCCACTCGTAAGGCACTTGAAGATCCTTCTTGGGTAGAGGCAATGCAAGAGGAATTGCAGCAGTTTAACAGACTGGGTGTTTGGGATCTTATCGATAAACCTGCTAGAGTCAAGAAGCCTATTCCGACTAAGTGGGTATTTAAATGTAAAAAGGACGATCGTGGTGTGATCGTGAGAAACAAAGCACGGCTATTGGTGAAAGGTTTCCATCAACGAGAGGTTATAGACTACACTAAGGTATATACTCCGGTTGCAAGATTGGAAGCTATACGAATCTTTCTGGCTTATGCGGCTTACAAGAATATCAAAGTCTATCAAATGGATGTGAAAAGTGCTTTTCTCAATGGTAAATTACACGAGAAAGTGTTTTTTTACAGCCTCTTGGCTTCGAAGATCCTGATTATCCGGACCGATTTTACCGACTAAACAAGGCCCTGTATGGTCTACATCAAGCCCCGAGAGCTTGGTATGGTACGCTTGCCGACCATCTGACTGAGAACGGCTTCAAGCGAGGGACTGTCGACTGCACTTTATTTTATAAGAATATTGGTGATGATCTTCTCCTCGTTCAGATATATGTCGACGACATTATCTTTGGGTTAACAAACGACACGTTATGTAAGGAATTCGAGAAGTCAATGCAAACAAAGTTCGAGATAAGCTCGATGGGAAAGATGAACTTCTTTTTAGCGTTGCAAGTTCACCAGCCTGCAAAAGGAATTTTTATTCACCAGACTAAGTGTGTGAACGATGTCTTGAGCCGATTCAAGATATCTGCCGGAAAAATCCCCTTAACTCCTCTCCCAGTGGGTCACAATTTATCACCAGATAAATTGGAGGACATTGTCGATCCTACCCTCTATCGTGCTATGATTGGCTCCTTAATGTATCTTACAGCTTCTCGCCCTGATATAATGTTTGCTGTTTGTTTATGTGCTAGGTACCAAGCTAGTCCCCGAGTGACTCACCTGGTAGCGGTCAAGCATATTCTTCAATATATGAGGGGCAATCCAGACATCGGGTTGTGGTACCCCAAGGACGATGACTTTGAACTTATCGCCTTTTCTAACTCAGACTACGGAGGGTGCAAGATTAATTTCAAATCGACTATAGCTGGGTGTCAATTCTTAGGAAGCCGGCTTGTTTCCAGGCAGTGTAAGAAGCAGACGACACTCTCCACATCAACCGCTGAGGCAGAATATATTGCAGCCTCGAGTTGCTGTTCCCAGGTTTTATGGATCCACCAACATCTGCGAGAAGTTTCTTACTACTCCAATTTTAATTGATAACTCTACTGCCATTAGCATCACCAAAAATCCCGTACAACATTCAAAAATGAAACATATCGAAATTCGATATCATTTCATACGAGATTGTTTTGAAAAGAAATTAATCAATCTTGAGAAAATACATACCAATTTTCAAAAAACCGATCTATTTACCAAAGAATTTGACAAAACTCATTTTAACTTCTTGCTTGGTTTAAATGGATTAAAAACCCTTGCTGATGCACTGAAATAAGGTTAATTATCTTTATTTTCGGTTTATTTTTCTTTTATTTTTTCCTTCATTTTTATGTTTTGGGTTTTTGGGGGTGAAAAATTAGAAAAATACAAGAATACTGTGCTTTTAGTTTGTATAGATAAAACCAAAAACATTTGAAAATTTTGAAAAAGACAAAAATATTTTGATTTTTTTAAAATATTTTGAAAATCCAAAAAAAATTAAAATTAGAAAATACAAAAACATTGTGATTTGTTTTTAAAATATTTTGATAATCCAAAAAAAATTTAAAATTTGAAAAATAAAAAATATTGTGTTTTCAGTTTGTATAGAAAAATCCAAAAATCCAAAAAAAGATTGTGAAGTTTTATTATGTTTTATAAGAAAATTGAAAAAGACAAAAATCTTGTGTTTTTAAGTATGTAAAGAGAAAATTCAAAAAGATTTTTGCATACGTTCGCTGAAAATTATGTCAATTACCAACATTTGAAGGACATATACGTGTATATGTTTGGTCCTGATGTTTACGTGTAAATCTTTGGGATAACCATTTACCTGATAATGGAAAGTAATTGGGGCGATTGGTATGCATTTTACTTTATTCTTTCGCTGAGAATTATGTCGGTTATTTAAGTTTGTGGAACATGCTTGCATGTTTTGGTCCTATTGTCTACTTGTGGATTGATAGGATAGCCATTAATCTATAGACTAAAATTGACTGGGGCGATTGAATTTTATTTTAGTTTTATGCTCCTCAAAATTTTGAGTTTTTGAAGCAAAAAGAGAAAATGATAATACGTTGATCATTTGACCCCATATCCAGCAAGAAATAAGCTTAAAAGACTGAGTGCTTAACTGCATTGGTGCATTAATAGGTCTTAAACAAGCTGTTAGAGTAAAGTATGTGATATAAACATAAAGAAATTCCAAATTGAAAGAGGTGTTAGTCTCTTAACAAAAATCTCGGTGAGGATGAAAGAAATGTAATAACCTGTCATACTCAAGCCTTATATTTGTTTGATCACCCAAAAATAAAATAAAGCGAATAACAAGCGTTGAGGTTCTGGACACTGTGAGTCTTTATGCAACTTAATCATCTGGGTATTCATATGCATTAATATTTCATCAGCTTTTCGAGCAAACCCAAAGTCATTAAACTTGATCACCGCTATACATCATACAAATTTAAACTACTGACTTGATTAAAATCCGTTGTTAGTCATACATTTGTTCCTCCCTTGCGCGCCTCTCAATACCAATAAGAAACGGATACCAGGGGATACAGTGTATGTAAGCCAACAGATGAACTCGTGCATACTCACTCATAGTAAAGGAAAATCAATGCATTGCTCACAAATTTTCTTAAAATTCAAATTTTGATCAGCAATATAATGGTTTAAGTCAAGTTGGGGTGATATGACAAAAATCAAATTAAGCTTGAACCGAGATTAGAGGCTGATAGTTTCTGATATTCTATGCTCTAATTGAACATTTAATCATATCACAGAAATGTGTAACATCCCGAAATATCTAGAATAATAGATAATATATTATTTGTGTCGGGTGAAATAAATGAGTTAGTGAAACGATAATAATAATAATAAAATATGAAAGACTAAGTAGGATAATTAGATGGGATTAGTTATGGACCAAAAAGGAAAGTTGGGCCTTAGGTCCATGGGCTTAAGGGAGTATAAATACCCCCCTTAAACCCTAATCCTTTCCATTTCCATTCATCTTATCCACCTTATTCTCTACACACTCAAAAACACACACACACAAACACACACACACTTATCCATAATCGGCCGCGAGCAAGAGGAGAGAAACGAGATCAAACGAACGTTAGTTTGTGTTAGATCTTTGTTATACGAGGTATATACAAGATTTAGAGTTCATAAACAAGCTAACCAAGACCAAACGTACACGTAAAGGTATGTTCTTGATCATAAAGATTACATTTCTATAAACGGCTATTCTTGAAACTTGAACGTAGAGTAGATCGGGTAGAAACGAACCATAAAGTAGCAAACTTGATGTTAAAATGGACTTAACGAACTTGCGGTTATGAACGACTTGTTAAAGAAATTCCTTAGATCTAACTTCGCTTATATACAAGTTCGCCTATACCTAAGTTTGCTTATATACAATTTCACTTATATACAAGTTCGCTTATATCTAAGTTCGCTTATATACAAGTTCGCTTATATCTAAGTCCGCTTATAGTTAAGTTCGCTTATATTGAGACCCGGATACATGGCGACTTGTAAATGTATACACATACGTGTATACACTTGACGATATGCATTGCAAGGACTTAAGAGATAAAATACTAGAATGTTAAAATAAAGGAAAAACCATAACTATGCTAAGTAAAAATATCTAATACAAGGCCATTAGATTAGATCAGATGAGTATTGATTCGTATAACTCATATACAGTTAGCCGAGCTCACTTAAGGAAGAATTATCGGAGAAAGAAGCAGAGTTCAGGTGAGTTTCTAACCCCATTCCTTGTTATGTTTTCGGGGTTGTGTGCATACTAGATGTGATTAGCTAATACACTTACGTTAAGTGGTAAGTGTATGCCATATATGATATATATGTGGTAGGCATGAATGATTGCTTGTCGGTATGCGAACGATCTTCAGATATTGCGCGTACTGTCCGGTTAGAGATAAAGATATGAATGTTATATGTAACGTATGGATGATGTATGAACATTACAAATGAACACTTTTCGGGGCGTGAATGATCTTCGGATATTGCACGTATCGAAAAGGGGTATGATTGTTAAATGAATGATGTAAAGAACGCCTAGAGTGTTCTTATGCTATAATGTAATTATTGTATATGTGAAGTATGAGTATGCAGGTACAGGAATGGTATGTGAGTTCTACGTCCGACGTAGTAAGTTAGGATGGCGAATCCCTCTATCTTCTGTTGGACATAGACTTGGCAGGTAATGGCGTAGTTAAGGACTGCTGGCCATATACGTGATATAGGTGATAGATGTAAACGTAGATAGGGACGGTGGGCCTTATACGTGTTATAGACGATAGATTAGAATGTAGATAAGGACTGTGGACCTTATACGTGTTGATTTGTGTTATGGTAGGATAGGGGAGGACTGCGGACTGCGTACGTGCTATGGTTTAGATTGAAACATAGGGAAGGACTGAGGACCTTGTACGTGTTGTTAATATAGGATGGTATAGGGAAGGATTGCGGACCTTGCACGTACCATAATTGGTGAACATAGGTAAGGACTGAGGACCTTTTACGTGTTCACGACCATGAGTACAGGTATAGACGGCGGACTATGAACGTACTCTCGGTAGACTGAGGTTGGTGACTGTAGGTATGTATGTATGTATGTATGTATGTATGTATGTATGTATGTATGTATGTATGGTAGTAGGGTAACCGGTTAAGTATGGATATGTATCTTGGATATGTGTGTATGTATGATAGGTGTATGTATTGTATGTCGCCTGATTAACTAGAACTCACTCAGCGGAGCTGACTTTTAGTATGCACGCAGGTGAATATGTTTAATGAGCTATCTTGAGGAGGGCACATGGCATGGATTGAACGGCTGACATCTGAGGATGGAAGAAATGATGTTTTAAATATAATGTTTTGTGTTATGGTATCAAAAAAAGGTTTAACGTTTTGTAACGAATGATTTGTGTTAACGTTTCCGCGAGAGTTTTAATGAACTCTGATTTGTAGAACTGTGTTTATGAGTAAATCCGACGTTAAAGTAGGGCTACCGGGAACGGGGCCTTACACGCTTGAAAGTTTGTTATAATATTTAAGTGTACAACAATATTAATGACCGACTTATCGCCAGTCACAATATCGCTGAAAAATAAAACTGTGATGGAAGGGAAATTTGGTCATTTTGATTATCGTCTCAAACTCACCAAAATCCAAAAATATGCACTGCTTTTGAAAGACTTACACAAAACACACAAAAATATTTTACTGCTTTACATTTTAATTTCCAGATATTTTTCTTGTGAATATCTTGCATTTAAAAATTTCAAATACCAAAAATATTTTTCATTTTCGTTTAAATATTATTTAATTTTTCATTAAGTTAAGTGTTTTAGAACGTAAACCACGTTAAGATATTTGATTATCGAGATACGGGTTCTCGTTGATTTATTTACTTAGCAATTGGTATCAATAAAGTATTATTTTATTTAAATTTATTTAATTATTTTTTTTAATTTAAATTAAAATTACATAAAAGTAATTCGTTAGTCATGTATAACGAATTAAGGTCATTCATAACAAACTGAATTCCAATTCGTTAACTTATTTCGCTTACACCACTCTGTAACGAATGACATCTAATTCGTTAAACTTAACTTAACGAATTGAACACGAATTGCAGCTAATTCTTTATTGCTTCATTTTAAACTTTAACGAATTAACTTTAATTCGTTATGCCACGTGTGCATGTATAATAACGAATCACCTTATTCGTTAGTTCAAATTAAAACGAATCTAATGACTCAGCACATTGGAGATTGTGTCGCGTCAGAGTATTTAAGGATTTGTGAAGGCGGTTCGTCTTCACTATTCACATTCTTCTTCCTTAAGTAACGAAACTCTGCCGAATTTTTTCTCTGAAACTCGATCATCATTATATTCAATTATAATCCATGCTCTTGAACCATAAGGTAAAGGCGATCAAGGTGTGATGATTTTCATTATATCTAATGCACATTTGCAGGGTTAATTTGGTGATTTAGTTAACGATTTTTTAAGTTCTTTATAAAACCTTAATCTATCTATAGTGTACCATGATTTGGTACAAATGGTTACCACGACCCAACACGCAATGTGTTTCCGAGATCTCTGTGATCATTTGTTCGGCTATCCATCGTTAATTATGGTTGAATTGCTTCAATTTGCAATTTTTGACTTTTGATGTTCTTAGTAATTTTGACCTTGAATTAATTAGTCAAAGATTAAGCTTCAAGGGCCGTTCGTTATTGTGTAACGAATTCGAACTAATTCATGTCCAATTCGTTATACAGATCAAAACGAATCAGGATAATCATTTATCATTTATAACGTATCAAGTCATAATTTGTTAGCTTTTATTCCTGATTCGTTTGATCTAATTTGCCTTATTTACTTGATAGCAAAGTAACTAATTCGTCATAATGAATCTCCAATTCGTTATAACGAATCAAAGTATCTAACGAATGACATTCTTAATTTATGTTAAAAGTTTATAAATTAGTTTATTTTAAATCTTTTAATTATATGTGCTTTTTATTATTCACTATCACTAATTCTCGGTTTTATTTATATAGTGTAATGGCTGATAATATGGAGCAAGATCGTCCTGTAGTTGTGCCACAGCAACAACTACAACAACAACAGGAGTTATCTTTATTATCGTACGGCAAAAAGCATAACATTTGTGCTTTTGTCGTTATGAATTTTGCTGATGAGGATGTACTTGGAGATCTGTTGACTTTTCTAACACGTTCGGTGATCCATTATCCTGTGACTACTCGTCTGACTATTCATTTCAGCATTATACGTCAATTCTGGAATTTAGCCCGTTATGTTGAAGTTGACAATCACATCACTGCTACTATCAACGGAAAATCTATTATTATCACACGGGGAGTTATAAGAAGATTTCTGCAGTTTAATGATAATATCGATAACCCGTGAGAATTTGATCAGGAATTGATTTGAGGTTTATTCACCCGTGTACGTTATACTGGTGATTTAGGCAAGTCCATGTACAACAAAGCGTACTTGTGCCAAACATACAAGTACTTCACGTTTTAATTCATTGCCTTGGTGGATGGAAGGGTGGCTTTGACGAATGTCGAATTATGTTACAATCGACATTTGTCGCATTGATACTGAATAAGCCATTTAATTTTTCTGAGATGATCTTTTATCATCTCAAGGAGAATTGTCTTGTGATGAATACACGCAAGAAATTCTTAATGTATCCTCGGTTCATTCAGCTTATTATCCAAGATCTGATTCTAGACCTGGTGATTGATCAGACACTTCAGAATGATGTGATGGTACTGGAACATATGACAGCAGATACTGTTCGCAGAATTAAGAGTTATAGGCAAGATCCACGTCCACCAACCAAAATTTTGATTGGTCATTTGGTGAATCTGGATTATGTATGTCTTCCCAATGATCACTAGATCCACGATGACTTGGATTCTGAGCATGAGGAAGGACCAGGTGGGAACGATGGTGATGAGGGTGATGATAATGATGGTGGATATGGTGGTAATCCAGCTCAACAACAACGTGTTGAGGCTGAGGCAGCTGTTGTTGAGGCTGCTGAATGTAAAAGGAAAAGGAAAGCAATGGCAGGTGAAGGGTCCTCGAAACGTCGAGTGACTGCTGGAGCTGGAATTTCATTTGGAGTCCAGCCTCCAAGGTCGTCTATTATTCAACGCCAGGCGGTGCCGCTTACCACTAGCACCTCAGAACTTACGTTAACGACCACACTAACCTTTGATCCTAGGCTTGGCATGATTCCACAGTCTATTCTATCTACTTTGACAAGGCCTACGACTGCTACATCGGTGGTTTCTCCAACACCGGCAATGATGCCACCACCGCCTATGGATATCTCTTTTATGAGGCTCGCTCGTTCTCAGGGTCCTGTTCAGCCAGTTCCTCCTTAGTTTGATGCCATGACACAGGATCAACAGATGAATATGCTTTTGAGCTTACTTCATCTGTATGAAAATCAGATGGCTACCGATCGTTTGAATCAAGAGCGGATGATTGACAACCAAAAGAACCTGCTGAGTTATGTCTCCTTCTGTCAAAAAGAGACCAAAGCCCTTCGTGAGATTGTTACGTCTCAGGGGGTGAAATTACAACAACAAGAAAACATGATTCTGCAACTTACATGTAAAGATGATGCGCTCAAGAAGCTCAGAAACGATGAGGAAGATCCTGACAAGTCTAGTGCTGGAGGTGAGATGAAACAAACTCACGACTCATCCTCTAGTGCAGGTACTAGTGCCGGTGTTGGTGACTTGAGTAAATAGGTGGTTGTTTTTCAAGATTCGACAAATGTCAAGCCGATTGAGTCAATAAAGGCTGACACTGTTATATTTGTTGACGCTGAGGGGATGATAAGAAGCATTGTAAATCCTGATGAGATTAAGGTTGGGTAGTTTGTTGAAAGGTCCTTAACACGAGAGCAGATCTCTATACCGCTTGGTCTAAATGACGATGAACTAACCGTGTTACAGGCTTAGGGTGATGTGTAGTTCGTGAATGATGAAGAGGTCTTGAATGATTCGACTATTCAGATGAACAAGTCTTTTATTTAAGAAGACGAGGAAGTTGAGATTGAAGACTTAACGGATGAGGAGTATCCTGACTGTTTCAACTCTCTAATGTTGAAAAGGGTGCTCCTATATTTAATGAAGAAACTATTAAAGCAGCCGAAGATCAGTTGGAGAAGGAATCAAAGGGCAAAAATGTTGATACAAGATTTGATTCGAAGACTGATCCATCAATTGAAGATAATCGAGGTTGGTTTGCTTTTAGAGACAATAGGGCTTGTAAGTTTATCGATGCATTCAGGTATGTTGATGAAGAACAAAAGCAGGAAGCCATTGCACGTGCCAAATCCAATCAGATGACTTCTTTCAAGGCCGTGTGAAAAGTTCGAGGTGATATTATTTCGTGGCTTTTTGATTCTGAGTTAAAAGTGTGCATCATCAAATGGGAGAACAGCGTTCAGTATTATGAAAAGATGACTGATGTTCTCTCATTGACTAGATGGGATGTACGTACTCTTGCATACCGTCCTTTTATTAACCGTGGTGGGAATCACCAAGCAAGTTGGTTTCACCAACACTTGCTGTTTGAGGTGAACCACGGATTTAAATACTTTAAGATGCAGATCCCAATTCGTAAGCGTATTGATGAGATCGATCCAAGAACGGGTTTGAGGAAGCTGGTGCTTAAAGTTAAACCACCGAAAATGATGAAGCGTGTACCAGTCAAGACGCTGAATCAACACATGTATTTATCTTTCAACCGCTGGTATTATGACAATCGAACTTGCGAGGCCGTTATTGCTCTCGGCAAGGGCTTGAAAACTGAGCTGATAAAGATTGTTGATCTAATGTGGCTCGTGAACTTGACAGAGACCGACAATGATGTGATGTTCAAGAATAAGATATTAATAGATGACGTGAGATCGAAGACTCACTCAAAAATAAACCGAATACAACTAGATAGATAGCGGTAAGCGGGTATCGAACACAGGGAGTTTGTGGAAAATGTGTTATTAAGTAGCAAAGTAAATTATTTATATTAATATAAGTGCAGAAAATAAATCAATGATTTGGTTGTTTAGTTTGATTAACAAAAAGAATTGAAAGCAAATAAACGAGTTTTAAACAATATAAGAAACAATGCTCTCTCCCGATTTCAAGTTTTCAATGTTGATAATGTTAACGTTTACTTTTGGGATGAACTACATAGACATAGTTCATGAAAGTGTATTTGATTGTGATAAAAGAGGACTAATTACTTGGGTTGTAAAAACGCAAGGTTGTCACTCGATAATCAGTTTGATATAGTTAACCCTAATTCTATTCTAATAAATCTCGATTGCCTTATGGCACTAAGAACGGATAGTCAAGAACACGAATTTATGCTATACTAACAATTACGAAACAAACTCACAATCACCATAGCAATACAATCAAATGATCAAATTACTATCCTACAAATAACATAAACGATTCACAAATAGTCAATTAAAACCTTACAATTCGGGAGAGAACATAAAGAGTAGTAGCCACACATAGTTTGATTTATCATCACCTCAATTAGGTTAATCGTACGAATCATAAACCCAAAGGAATGATTACAATCACCAAAGTCTTGTTCTTGCTCTCAAAAATTCATCCCTAGGTTGTTTAGAATGAAGGATAGGTGAAAAGACAGCCCAAAATGAGTAATAAACAAAGGAAATCGGGCAGTTACGACCCGAACCGTGGCCCACGGTTTACACCATGAGTCATAGTTCATTCCTGGATATACTGGACCGTGGCCCACGGTCTCCACCGTGGGTCACGGTGGGCTTCACGGTGGAACAGAGGCCACGGTACGGTGGACTCTGTCCACTTTTGACATCTTGGACCGTGGCCCATGGTTTCAACCGTGGGTCACGGTGGACTTCAGCCTTGCATTCCCGTTTTCACCTCTTTTGATCTTTCTCACATATCCGGTTCTTTAGGTTTCTTCGTTATACATCATAATAGCCTCGAAACCTCCTTTGAACCTACAATTCACCATAAACACCGTAGTTATCTAATTCAACAAGATAAACCAATTCAATACATGATTATTAGGGTCTTAAATCACTTAAGGATTGTCCAATGGACCACCCGTCAATAGAGCGTCGTGATGACTATGACCGAGCAATGCAATTTCAATGTGTTGTTCGTGTGTGTCATGAGCATGGGATTAACAGCTGCAGAGACTGGCAGTCCAAGCGCTTCAAATAACTTAAAGACAAAGAGCTCAAGACGCGGGGGTGTTTGTTAGTGCACGGTGTGCGTCTCGAGTCTTTGTATTTATCGTTTGATTATTATAATGTAAATATTATTTATATTATTGACTAGTTCGTTATTATATGTCTAGTTCGTTAAGGATGTTTAACGAACTAGATAGTTAAGTTAAGTTCCCTCCTAATTTGTTAAGGATGTTTAGCAAATTAGGAGGAAGTTCGTTTAGTTATTATTTGTTTTGTAAAGTAACAAAGTGGGAGGCTAGTTCGTTACGGAATGTGTAACGAACTAGACACATCTTCTATGTATGGAGGTGTTCTCCTCTGTTTAATTTAAATTTTGAGATTAACCTTATCGAATTGTTGTCCAAATATTCTCTTGTTCAAAGCTTCAACTAATTAACGTATTACTAATATAATACATACTACAATTAATATTAAATATATATATATACTATATCTATAATAGTAATCATGAACTAGATCCGTGCTAATCGTATTGGGATCTTAGACTCTAGATCCAAGACGTTCACATATTATCCTACTCTTACACACTATCTGAGCCTCATACTCAGACAACCAATCCATTCCCAAGACTACGTCGAACCCTCATAAGGTAATAACATACAAAGTAACAGGGAACTCATGCCCCTCTAATTCTATCTTACAATTCTTGACCATTTTCATTATTTTAACTGAAGTTTCGCTAGCGGTTTCTACTATAAAGGTTTCAGACACTTGGCAACATTTCATTTTAGCTAGTTTACTAAATGGTGTAGCTACGAAACTTTTATTCGCACCCGAATAAAATAATACGGAAGCAGAAATACCGTTTACTAAGAAGGTACCAGTCACAACATCAGGAATCTGTCTGGCTTGTTCCTGGGTCAGCATGTAGTCTCTAGTCCTTGGCCTTGCTTGATCAGAATCTTTCTTTCCACTTCCTCCAGACTCACCATCGGTGCACTCCCTTGCCATATGGCCTGTCTTGCCATATTTGTAATATGCTGGCTTCGCACTGCACTCATTGGCATAATGCCCTACCTTCCCACACTTATAACACGCATTAGACCCAAGCCTGCATTCCCCACCATTAGCCTTCCCACATTTGTGACAAACATCAGAACTCCTACTCCACTTGCACTCACCACCGTGCATCTTCATGCAGGTCTTACACGACCTCTTCTCCCAAACTCTCGGTTGCTTGTTCTTAGGGTTCCACAACTGAGTACCAGGTCGTTTAGCAGTAGCGACCCACTTCTTATCCTTCTTCTCTTCCACCACCACATCATCTGCCGACAAGTCGTCGTAAACCATTTCCACGAGCCCTACAACAGAATCAAAAGTACCCGGTCTACCAGCCATGACCAAGACGCGAACATTCTGTGGCAGTCCCCAAAGGTAACATTGATCCGCTTGGCCTCAGTGTTCACCATGTCAGGCACCATCCTTGACATGCGGTTGAATTTAGTGTTGTATTCACGGTGTGTCATCCTAACCGCCTTCAAACTCAAGCATTTCATTTCAACCTTCTCAACCTCTGCATCAGCACAAAACCTCTTCATCACCAGTTCCTTCAGATCATCCCACCTCATAGCTTTGATCTCCTCCCGTGTCTTCCTTTGTTTAAAAGATTCCCACCAATACATGGCTTCATCACCAAAAGATTGGGTAGCATAACCCACAGCTTGGTCGGGATGGCATTCGCCAATTCGGATAACCTTGTCCATCATGGTTATCCATTAGAGAGTAGCGATTGCGTATCCCAAGCCAGTTAGCTTTGGTGGATCACAGCCTTTGAAAGACTTATAGTTGCATCCACCTCGGCCTCTTTTCCTATCATCGACTTTCACTGACTTAACCACACTTGATTCCTCATTCTCCTTCTCATCATCTTTCTTACTCTTTTCCCTAGACTTCACAGTAGTTCTAGCCTGGCTTCCAGCACACTTTTCAGGATTCATGTTCTTCACAGCCGTTGCTACCGCTTGAGCAATGGCAGCTTGAATTGCGGGATCCAGTTGAACCCCTTCGTTGTTGCTTGGATTTCGTCCAGCTGCACTTCCTTCTCCCTCAGTATTAGTAGTTGATTCTACCGACAGTTCTCGGACCATGCGTGGCCTACCACGGTGTCCCGTACGTCCTCCCCTTCCAGCAACTTTCTTAGCTCCAGCCATTCGTATTTTATAAGGAAACACAAACGTCATCTCTTAAGGAACCATTTAGTACAAGGATAGTAAGGATAACAGGTAATAGCAGTGGCCAGCTGTGATTAGCTGCTCATGTTACTTTCCATGACCTATACACTTCCTCTTATGAGTCTATTTGTGCTAATTCTATTCTTAAACCGTTAAAAAATCAAAAAGTTCATATCATCATATGCTCCTATCCCTAGCAATTAAGCTAGCATTCATACATTATTCTACTTTACATGTGAAATTAATCATATACTTTACCTTCACTTAGCTTGCTTGAGTGACACATGGCATTCTTGTACTGGGATCTTCTTTCTTTTCTTACTTTAATCTTATTCTCTGTTCGAGTCTAAGCATGTAGGATGCTTAAATCTCTCGAACTTTGCTCTGATACCAACTTGTAAGGCGCCGTTACCGGTGCCTCACTTTTCACGTTGGATTTAATCATAAACATAGTTCTAAATATCAGAGTTAATTAAAACTTTACGCGTAATATAAAACTTTCAGACCAATATATTACATAACCATCAATTCTTGTCTTAACGAGCATTTAAATCCTTTAAACATAAAACATTGTCTTTTAAATAACATAACATTTCCTTGAGATGCCAGTATCTTCAATTCCATGCCATGTGCTTCCCCTCAAGCGAGCTGCCTCATTCTACTCACCTGCGTGCATACTAAATGTCAGCTACGCTGAGTGAGTTCTAGTTAATCATACATGATGTGTTGTAAAACACACCTATTTTCTGCACCTTTTTATCATCTTCTAAGTGCTTAATTATATAATAATTGATGATTTTAACTCGTTTTAACATGATCTTACAAATCTTAATACTTGGTGTAGGTTATGAGTTTTACAAGAGAAAAAGTATGGGTTTTGGAAGAGAAAAGAGGCATTTTTGATCAATTTTGAAGATTAAAACTCAAGGCCCGGCCCAAGCCCACAAGATCAAAGCCTTACATGATATTATATAAGATTATTAACAAAAAAAAATAAACAAACCCTAACCAGCCCTAAATCCCGAAATCAACAACCCCTTCACCAAGAAAATTCGTTTTTTGCAATTAGCAGCCAATGAAGGAAGAAAAAAGAGTTGTGGAGGCTTGGTGGTGGCTAGGGGAAGAATAATAACATCAAGGGAGACTTGGTACAGCAGCTATGGTTGATCTTCATCAATAATCTCAGCCCTAATCTTAAGTGTAACTCTTATAAACTTTGTGTTCTTGTTCAAGGTTCATACTTGTTGATTTTGTTCTTTAAACTTGATTTCTTTTGAAATTGAATTGAAGATTGGATTGTGTATGATCTTGATAGATTGTTGAATGATTAATATGATGTTTATGATGATTTACATGGTGTTTATTAAGAGTTATAGCTCATGTCCAAAAATAATGTTAGGCTAAACTTGTTAGTTCAACCTAGGTTTGATGAATATTGTTAGGTTTTAGTAAGTAATATGGATTGTTTGATCATCATGACTTGATTTGTTAATGAATGTTTGATTTAATATTTAATTAGGTTGTGTTTAGTGGCTTTGATTTTATTAATTATACTCATAAACCCTTGTTTTGATTGATTGAATTAGTTTTGATTGATTGTTGCTTGTTTGACTCTTTACTTTGTGTTTAGAGATTATTTGCGGGGTTTACAACTGTAGGGTTTAGTTGGGTGTGTTAATTGATTGAATTCAGCGGGTAGGCACCTTCTTAGAGACCGAGAGGTGATAGGAAGTAAGGTCGTCTCATAGCTTGTACTTGTTAGGATTAGGATCGCGCGAGAGCGGGTTCGGTTCATGTCGGATTTGGGTTTGTGAGCGATTAGTTGATCTGGTTTAAGTTAAACCAAATGGTTTCTCTATCCTTGGTTGCGTATTATTCGTTTCCATTAGGTTCGTGTTTCGGTGAGACCGAGAGGAGAGTCGACATTAGAACACTTTAGCAATTCGTTTCCCGGTTTGTTCTTAAAATTAACTAAGTGTAAGTTAGCGGTTGTTAGTGAGACCGAGAGGTGATCTAGCTTTCTTGAGCGAACCTTAGTTGTGTCACCTTAGATACCGGTGTCGTGATATTATTCAATGCATGAACTTATTAGACCCTCAATAGGATTCTTACATAGGTAGACGTTTTCTCCAATTGCAGTTAAGTCTCAAAGTTTCGCTAAGTCTTTTTAAGTTTAGTCTTTTAATTTAGTTAAAGTAAGTTAGGTTAAGTAGTTTAATAATTAAAAATCAATTTAAAAATATTATTTTTAGGAAGGTCTTTTTTAGGGTTAGTGATCATAAACGTTTTCACGTGTCCTCGTGTTCGATACTCGGACTTCCTTAGTTCTATAGTACTTACGATCGGTACAGTTGTCGGTTGTGTGTAGTTTTATTAAGAAAAACTTTTTTTATAAATTTAAAGCTTAGTTGTGAGTTTCGTAGAAAGAAACATCCTTTAAACCGATGTGAACTAAGTGGTATATAAAAATTTAGCAAATAATGACCAAGCACAACGAGTAATAAAAACCTAGAATACCCTAAACCAAAGCACTAGCAACAGGCAAGTGAACCTATCGGGTGTAGAATAGCTATAGAAAGACCGGGAATATCGAACCCTAGAGACACTTATTAAAATAACGAGATTAGTTCTAAAAGCTAATTTAATGTAATAATTAAGAAAATATATATTTTTGGATTTTTATTTATTTAATTTGAAAAACTAATAATTAATTAAACTAATTACTTAATTAAATTAAAGTAAACTAGAAAACTAAATTACCGAATAAAACCTTTAGTAAATTCAAATGAGAGCAACAGTTACCTAGGCAAGGAATCCGAATTGTGACGACTCGGACTTTTATCGGTTACGGGAAAATACTACGGGAACCGGGAATCTAAAGGTATGAAGCTCTAGGAGACTTAATGGATCCTTAATCACTCTCAAGGTGTCGCCTAAAAAGAAATCTTAGAGATCGTGTAAAAACACCGGCTTATTGGTTCACCTGTCAACTCACCAACTATGATTAATTACCCTATAAAATAGCTAACCCGTCGGTTTCACTATCTCAATGCACCTAAGTACACGGGGTGGTTTTTGAACAGTATAAAGGACACGGGTAAACAGTGAAATTTAGGCAAAAATAGGCAAACCTCCTGTCAGATAATTTAACATAAAACCCTAACAACGCAGAAAAACCCGACAACTTATCACCCGTCGGATATTTAAGCTAGTAAGAATATAAACTTTTAATACTATGCCAAATATCAGTTTCTATAGTAAATGAGCTCAATAAACCATAAACAAGTTGCAAGCACACAGTAAACAACCCTAACATGCAACCTATAATCAGAAGACATTCAATAAAGTAACATGTGAAACATTCATTTAGACACAAATTCAAAATAAATACGCATGAGACACATCCAATAAATATATTCAAGGATTTTAATTAATCAAAATCCCATAAACAAAATCCGCAAACCGAAAAGTTCAAAGCAATCAACAAAACATCATCACAACCCTAGATAACTGAAAGAGTTTAGCCAATAATCATGCTCAAAGACATAAAATAAATAAGTTCAAAGACTAAGTTCATAATAACAAAATAATAGAAGCCCACCGAGTAATAAGGATGTTTTGTTGAGTAAACGTAAAATCCAAACAGAAAATCGTTGCTTCAGGGTGTTGTCCACACCTAAACGAAAATAATAATGATTTTGCTTTTGTTTCTTTTTGTTGCTGACTTGCGCCTGATGTCCACACCTCAAAGAATATAATATTTCGACTTCTTGTCCCAATTTGTGTTGTGGTAGGCGCCTCCAATCCCAAGAACCAAAAAGTGATTATAAGTCAAAAGCCGATTTCCTTCTTGTGGCCGTGTGAATATATATATATGTATACATATATATAATCCCCTCTTGTTGCGTAGGGTTTGTTTTCTTTTTATTCTATCTTCTCTTGCTGAGCACTCCAATTTCTCATGATGGGTTTCTTCTAGTCTTATGGGCCACCACTCAATTTGGTGGACTTTGATCCTTGCCCTACGTAAATCAACATTTAGAAGAATGTTACATGATTTTTTTTATATTCAGACCATTAATTTTTAATATCAAATGGAGAAAATTAATTCTAACAAAATTTGAAAAATCATTATAAACAGAACTTGCTTAAAATTCATTCGTCGGTCTCAAGTTTAGTAAAACACTTTATTTTAGCTCATAATCTCTAGAAACCATTAAACTCGAATATGAACCAAATAATAATAATATTCAATAAAACATGTCTCAAAAGTAATTAAAAGGATAGGAAATATGTATAATAATATGTATATAATATAGCCCATATCAAATATCCCCACACTTGAACCTTTTTCGTCCCCGAAAAATATATATTGCAATAGAATCATAATTCAAATTCGATCTTCAAAACATATAGGTTATCTTTTAAGCCTAGATAAATGCAAAAACCGCGATTTCTGATATTGTTGTCCACTTAAACCCAGCCGCCAGCCTATCAAACCCCCAATTGCATTAAGAGTTTTAAAGTTTAAAAGGTATGGCTACACCTACCCCATCTAAGACAAAGAGAGCTAAAAGAAATAGAGTCGAAGCAGACTGGTTCGACAAATCACCATAAGCCAAGGACTTGTTGATGGTACTAATTAGATGCACTCGGTGAAATTGGATGGATGAATGGTCACGTGAAGGCCGTACGAGCTATTCCTAAATATTACTTGACTTTGTCCTATATATTCCCTAAAAAAAATATTTATTGACTAAGAACCTTTGAGCCCCAATAGTGTATCCTCGGAGTCACTATCCCCTTGGTAACAAGTAAACTCTAAGTCCCGTCTAGTATGTGCATCTTTGGCCTCTTTTACTAACTTTGAGAATGCTTCTTTGGCATTTTACAATACATAACTTTCTCACTTCATTTGCTTTTTGGACCAATCATTGGAATACACTTTCAAAACATACTTTTTTTTCTTTTTCTTTTTTTTTTTGCTTTTTTTTATATCACCCTAAATATATAACTATTTTCTAAGCTCGTAAAACAAATGGACATGTGGTGGTGTGCTGTTTTGAGTGCATCTAAATCTTACCGTCTCATAGTTTTTAGATTATGGTAATCCTCCCTAAGCATTGAAATTCGGTTTCACCGTTTTTCAAATTATTAGATATACAAAAACTGCTAAATAGGGCTATCAAAACTAGTTGGGCCTTCCGACACATCCCAAATTAAGTGCGCCATCTTTTATTTAATCTCATATATAATAGTAGTTTTAAAAGATCAACCGTAAACAACAATATCATTTTCCATTATACGCAAAATAAACTTTCGGGTCATTTTTTTTAAAAGTTTTTTCAATTTTTTTATTTTTAAATTTTTTTATATAACTTTTTTTCGTTTTTTTTATTTTTTATATTTTTTTTATAAATTATTTTTTTTAAATCTAAAACGTCAGTTTCCCATCCCCACACTTAAATTTCACATTGTCCTCAATGGGAGACAAGAAAAAGACAAAAATAAAGCAGAAATAAAATAAAATAAAACAACGCATAAAGAAAATGGAACAGACTCCCCTGGTAACATGGCAATGATATGCGTATGTCAATGTTCCAACAAAGCGACCGTATAGCATTTCATTCGCGGCCGCAGCTTTTGGGTAACCTCTACAATCAAATAAGCTCAGAACACCCCCGTCCGAATGGAGATTGAGTACTGGTGAGAGTATCCAAACCTGCAAAACAAAGCTCAAAGCACCCAAAGCAGACATCAAACAGACTCTAAAAACTTAAAACTGACTCAAAGTACAAAAATAAAAGAAAACAAGTAAAAATTATACAAACTCTACACTCGGGTATTTCCCGAGGCCTATCCCTATCAAGCAATCAAAGTAGGGATATCGAGGAGAAATACATCTTCCTCGACCAAATCAACCGGCCCACCGATATAATGTTTTAACCTATTGCCGTTCACCTGCCACACTCTCCCCTCATGATCAACTAACTCAACTGCACCGTGTGAAAATGTCGCCTTCACCGTATACGGACCAACCCATCTCGATCTAAGCTTACCTGGAAATAACTTCAGACAGGAATTATAAACCAACACCCGATCCCCACACTTGAACTCTTTCACTTTCCTCAACTTTCGATCATGTAACGCCTTCGTACGCTCCTTATAACTCCATGATCTCGCATACGCCTCATCTCTCAGCTCCTCTACCTCATGAATTTGGAGATACCGGTTTTTCGCAACTTGGGTCAGGTCAAGATTAACGGATCTCAACGCCCAATATGCTCTATGCTCTAACTCCACTGGTAAATGACACGTTTTTCCGTAAACCATCCAATAGGGGGTGGTATTTATAGGCGTTTTAAACGCTGTACGAAAAGCCCAAAGTGCATCATCCAACTTGTCGGACCAGTCCTTTCGGTTCTTGCCGACAGTTTTCTCCAGAATTCGCTTCACTCCCCGGTTTGCGTTCTCCACTTGACCGCTCGTCTGTGGATGATAGGCGGTGGATAGCCGGTGGGTGACCCCATACCGTGCCAACGCCTTCTCCATCTGGGCATTGCAAAAATTTGTGCCCCTATCACTGATCAAGGCCTTGGGAGTACCGAACCGACTAAACAATCTCTTTAAGAATCCCACTACAACTCGGGCGTCGTTAGTGGGCAAGGCTTGAGCCTCAACCCACTTTGAAACGTAGTCGATAGCCACGAGAATATATCGGTTCCCTCAAGAAGAAGGGAACGGACCCATGAAATCAATGCCCCAAACGTCGAAAACCTCACAAACCTGAATAGGGTTTTGAGGCATCTCATTACGCGATGAGATGTTGCCAGTGCGCTGACATTCGTCACACTGTTTGACAAACTCGTGTGAGTCTTTGAAAATCGATGGCCAATAAAAGCTGGAATCTAGAACTTTCCTAGCGGTGGAAGATGAACCATGGTGGCCTCCAGTTAAACCATCTTGACAATGCCTAAGAATCTCACGTCCCTCTTCCCTACTCACACACCTTCTCAACACTCGATCGGCACCTACACAAAATAGATTTTGGGAATCCCATATGTAGTGGCTGGCGTCTGCGAAAAACTTCCTCCTCTGCTGATAACTCATGCCTTTGACCACTACTCCTTCGGCCAGATAATTCGCAATGTCGGAGAACCATTGCAGACCCTCCTCTTCAGCACTCGCGTACAAAACTGCCTCTCTCTCAAATCTCACTCTTACCATCATTAACGACTCATGGGGAAACTTATCCCCGATGGAATCCTCTCTAATCCCCTCTCTCTACGAATCTTCCAGACGTGATAAGTGATCCGCAGCTACATTCTCCGCTCTCTTTTTATCTTTAATCCCAATATCGAACTCGGAAAGCAAGAGAATCCATCGTATCAAGCGAGGCTTGGCATCTTTCTTGGCGAACAGGTATCGCAATGCCGCATGATCAGTATAAACGATGGTTTTGGACAACACGAGATAAGAATGAAATTTGTCGAACGCAAAGACCACTTCTAGAAGCTCCTTCTCAGTAGTCGTGTAATTCTCCTGAGCATCATTGAGAGCCTTACTCGCATAATAGATAGGATGGAAATGCTGGTCCTTCCGCTGACCTAAAACAGCCCCGACTGCAAAATCACTAGCGTCGCACATGAGCTCGAAGGGTAAGCTCCAGTCAGGTGCTTAAGATAGGGGCATTAACCAACTGCCCCTTGAGAAACTCAAACGCCTTCAGACAATCACCATCAAAGTCGAATGCGATGTCCTTCTCTAGAAGGCGAGTCATGGGCCGGGTGATCTTAGAAAACTCTCTAATGAACCTACGATAAAAACCTGCATGCCCGAGAAAACTACGAACGGATTTCACACTAGTTGGTGGAGGAAGTCTACTGATAGTGTCGATTTTAGCTCTGTTTACCTCAATACCGTCTCGTGAAATCTTATGCCCGAGCACAATGCCTTCAGTCACCATAAAGTGGCACTTCTCCCAGTTCAGCATCAACTTAGTCTCTATGCACCTCTTCATCATCCTCTCAAGATTAGAAAGACATTGATCGAATGAGTCCCCATATACCGAAAAATCGTCCATGAAAACCTCCATGGAACTCTCGATCAATTCCTAGAATATCGCTACCACGCAACGTTGGAAAGTAGCCGGAGCATTACATAACCCGAAAGGCATACGTTTGTACGCAAAGGTACCGTATGGGCATGTAAATGTGGTCTTTTCCTGATCCTCATGTGCGACCGGAATCTGGAAATAATCTGAAAATCCATCAAGAAAACAGTAAAACTGTCTCCCCGACAGACGCTCCAACATCTTATCGAAGAACAGAAGAGGAAAGTGGTCTTTCCTAGTATCGTCGTTAAGCCTCCTGTAGTCGATGCACATTCGCCAACCTGTGACTGTCCTAGTCGGAATAAGCTCGTTACGTTCCTTAGTGACAACTGTCATCCCTCCCTTTTTAGGGACGACCTGAACGGGACTCACCCATGAAGAATCGGAGATGGGATAGATCAGGCCTACGTCGAGGAGTTTGATAACCTCCTTCTTGACTACCTCCAACATGTTAGGGTTGAGCCTCCTTTGAGGTTGGATTATAGGCTTGTACTCATCCTCCATGAGTATCCTGTGCGTGCAAAAGTTCGGGCTGATGCCCTGAATATCCATAAGTTTCCATACAATAGCTTGTTTGTGTGCCTTGAGCACATCAACCAACCTCGATTTCTCATCATCCGTCAACTGAGAAGAAATGATGACGGGTAAATCGGCATCACCGTCCAAGAAAGTGTACTCCAAATGAGGAGGTAGCTCTTTAAGCTCGAGGGATGGGGGCGCCTCAATCGATGGTCTCTCCTTCGGTCCCTCGGTGCTATCGGCAACCGTGAATACCTCGGGGTATTCAGGAGGTGAGCTAACAAGAATGCTCAGGTCGTGTTCCGGGGGAACATCAACCTCGTCCTTCTGATTTAGCAAATCTGCTCCAGAGATGTAGTCAAGACAGCACTCGAACTGAGACATGAACGTGTCAAGAAAGTAGACGGAATCGTCCTGACTACTGGAGTTTCTCATAGATTTGACATCGAAGGTGACGTTCTCCTCCCCTACACGAAGTGTAATTTTGCCGTCGAAGACGTCAATAAGCGCTTTAGCCGGTACGCAGGAAGGGTCGTCCCAAAATGAGTGGGACCTGATCGTCAGCCTCCATGTCGAGAATAACAAAATCCACATGGAAAACGAATTTATCTACTTTAACGAGTACGTTTTCCACGATTCCTCGCGGATATTTGACCGAACGGTCGGCCAAGGATAAACTCATGCGCGTCGGGACCGGCTCGCCAAGGTCTAGCTTTTTATAGAGAGAATATGGCATCAGAGTTATGCTAGCACCTAAATCGGCCAACGCGTAGCTCTCAGTTGAACTGCCAAACAAATACGAGATCGTGAAGTGTCCCGGGTCTGCTAATTTCTCCGGCATTTGGACTACCGCAGAGCATCATTCATTTAGACATACTGTCGAAAGTCCCTCCAGCTTCTTCTTGTTTGAAAGAAGATCTTTTAGGAATTTGGCATATTTAGGCATATGCTGGAGTGCCTCGATAAACGGAAGATTGATTTTTAGCTGTTTAAACATGTCCAAGAAATGTCCATATTCCTGCGCATACTTCTGTCGCAGAAGACGAGGAGGATACGGAACTCGAGTAAGATCGACTTCGGGACTCTTCTTATCTTCAACCTTCTTCTCAACAACTTTCTCCGTGGGAGACTCACTGTTTGACGCGGTGCTAGATGGGACTCTCCTCGTCCACCGGCTCTTCATCATCTGCCGGCGACTGCTCTCGATCACCTCATCTGCCACTACGGGTGGTCATCGCCTTCAACTGTGCCTTTGGGTTAAGCTCCGTGCTGCCCTGAAATGCTTCGACCTGCTTATTAGGTAACATCTTCTTTATCATCTCATCCACCTTTCTAGACATCTCCAAAAATGATGACTGCTGGTTCTTCAATAGGGTGTTGTGCTCAGCCAGTCTCTGCTATGTATTATTATCTCTGTCAATAAGGTGAGAAAGCATCATAGATTGCTTAGTTAGAAGCTCCTTAAGATCCGGGTCCATACCACTACTCTTTCCCGCACTCGAATTTCTTGTTGCCTCTGGGTCACTAACCTGCTCCTGCCTAAAACCCTGAGCATTACCTCCCGACCTCCAACCATAATTTGAGTTATTTCTCCATCCTGAGTTCCCGTAGGAATTCGCTTCCCGAAATTGATTACCCAAGTAGTCTACCTTCTCCTGTTGATCGACCGGACAATCAACTGTATCGTGCCCTCCGCGACAGATTTTGCATTTCTGAGCGATCTTCTTCAACTCTCGGATATCCTTCTGCATTACCTCTAAGGCAGCCGCGATGCTAGTATCATTCGAGACCGGATAAATGCCTCGAGCGGAAGAGGTGGTGGTTTTAGAAGTACCTCATGCGGACGGCTCTTGCTGTTCGGCTAGGGCGAAACTCTCAAACAACGACTCACACTCATCTATATCCAGCTTCTCTAACATGTTTCCTCCAGCTGACGTATTGAATCTCTTCTGCATCTCAAAGGTCAGCCCGTTATAGAATTTCTCGACTACAGCCCATTCAAGTAGACCATGTTGGGAGCATCTACTAAGCAGATTATGGAACCTTTCCCAAGCCAAAGAGTATGGCTCGTCAGGCTCCATGCGGAAGGAACAGATCTAATCACGAAGTCGCGAGGCTTTAGATGGCGAAAAATATTTCTTAAGGAATTCAGCTTGAAGATTCTCCCATGTAGTGATGGACCTAGGAGGGAAGGTTTTCCAACCACGATGAAGCACGACCGTCTAGAGAAAATGGAAAAAGATGAAGGTAGATAGAAGCACGAGTGACGTTGGCAATATTGAAAGTGTCGCAAATACGAGTAAATTTGTTCAGATGGCCAGGCGCGTCCTCGTCTTCAAGTCCGTGAAATGGGGCAGAATTAGTAATGGAATTCATGACGTTGGTCGGAATTTGCCAGTTATTAGCATCGGGCATCGCCGGACGTGTGATAGCAGACCATCTCCCCATAACTCTCTCATTCGCTCTCGAGTGAACCGTACGCCTAGGGTGGTTAGCATCACCCATATCTAATTTAGAATCAGAAACGTGTACCTTGTTTTCGCGTAGAGCACGTGCAATCTCTCGAAACTCCCTACGGCGCTCACGAAAATCTCTCACGGGTTCGTCAGAAGCAGTGAACTCTGGTGGTCCTAGTGAACGAGTACGTCGCATATGCTGAAAAACAAGTAAAATAATGAGGACCCAAGCTTATCCCTAAAGCACACACGTTAAAATCAAGGCACAAATAGAAATCAAGAGCAATTAAATAATAAAGTAAAATAAAACTAATTAATTAACTTACAACTAAAACTATAAATTAATAAAAAGCAAATAGAAACTAGTTCGCTATTACGAAGTGTCCCCGGCAACGACGCCAAAAACTTGATGTGCACGAAGTAGTTAGTTGTGAGTTCCGTAGAAAGAAACATCCTTTAAACTGATGTGCACTAACTGGTATATAAAAATTTAGCAAATAATGACCAAGCACAACGAGTAATAAAAACCTAGAATACCCTAAACCAAACCACTGGCAACAGGCAAGTGAACCTATCGGGTGTAGAATAGCAATGGAAAGACCGGGAATATCGAACCCTAGAGACACTTATTTAAATAACGAGACTAGTTCTAAAAGCTAATTTAAAGTAATAATTAAGAAAATATATATTTTTTGGATTTTTATTTATTTAATTTTAAAAACTAATAATTAATTAAACTAATTACTTAATTAAATTAAAGTAAACTAGAAAACTAAATTACTGAATAAAAACTTTAGTAAATTCAAATGAGAGCAACAGTTACCAAGGCAAGGAATCCGAATTTTGACGACTCGGGCTTTTATTGGTTACGGGAAAATGCTATGGGAACCAGGAATCTAAAGGTATGAAGCTCTAGGAGACTTAATGGATGCTTAATCACTCTCAAGGTGTCGCCTAAAAAGAAATCTTAGAGATCATGTAAAAACACCGGCTTATTGGTTCACCTGTCAGCTAACCAACTATGATTAATTACCCTATAAAATAGCTAACCCGTCGGTTTCACTATCTCAATGCACCTAAGTACACGGGGTGGTTTTTGAACAGTATATAGGACACGGGTAAACAGTGAAATTAAGGCAAAAATAGGCAAACCTCCTGTCAGATAATTTAACCTAAAACCCTAACAACGCAGAAAAACCCGACAACTTATCACCCGTCGGATATTTAAGCTAGTAAGAATATAAACTTTTAATACTATGCCAAATATCAGTTTCAATAGTAAATGAGCTCAATAAACCATAAACAAGTTGCAAGCACACAGTAAACAACCCTAACATGCAACCTATAATCAGAAGACATTCAATAAAGTATCATGTAAAACATTCATTTAGACACAAATTCAAAATAAATACACATGAGATACATCCAATAAATATATTCAAGAATTTTAATTAATCAAAATCCCATAAACAAAATCCGCAAACTGAAAAGTCCAAAGCAATCAACAAAACATCATCACAAGCCTAGATAACTAAAAGAGTTTAGTCAATAATCATGCTCAAAGACATAAAATATATAAGTTCAAAGACTAAGTTCATAATAACAAAATAATAGAAGCCCACCAAGTAATAAGGATGTTTTGTTGAGTAAACGTAAAATCTAAACACAAAATCGTTGCTTCAGGGTGCTGTCCACACCTAAACGAAAATAATAATGATTTTGCTTTTGTTTCTTTTTGTTGCTGACTTGCGCCTGATGTCCACACCTCAAAGAATATAATATGTTGACTTCTTGTCCCAATTTGTGTTGTGGTAGGCGCCTCCAATCCCAAGAACCAAAAAGTGATTGTAAGTCAAAAGCCGATTTCCTTCTTGTGGCCGTGTGAATATATATATATATATATATATGCACACATATATATATATATACAATCCCCTCTTGTTGCGTAGGGTTTTTTTTTTCTTTTTATTCTATCTTCTCTTGCTGAGCACTCCAATTTCTCATGATGGGTTTCTTCTAGTCTTATGGGCCACCACTCAATTTGGTGGACTTTGATCCTTGCCCTACGTAAATCAACATTTAGAAGAATGTTACATGATTTTTTTTTTATATTCAGACCATTAATTTTTAATATCAAATAGAGAAAATTAATTCTAACAAAATTTGAAAAATCATTATAAACAGAACTTGCTTAAAATTCATTCGTCGGTCTCAAGTTTAGTAAAATACTTTATTTTAGCTCATAATCTCTAGAAACCATTAAACTCGCATATGAACCAAATAATAATAATATTCAATAAAACATGGCTCAAAAGTAATTAAAAGTATAGGAAATATGTATAATAATATGTATATAATTTAGCCCATATCATAAACACACATCAATACAACATACAATCAATTCACATACTTGCACACATGCCTGAAGGTATGTACATCATTCATAATTTACTTTACATGCGTAACTATCCACACTACTTAAAGGGCCTTCCTCCCTATATCCACACAGATATTATAAGCGTCTGGTGCCCAACATCACATATATTATTAGGGTCTGGTCCCTATCCTCACATATATTATTAGGGTTTGGTCCCTGTCCTCACAGATATTATTAGGGTCTGGTTCCTATCTTCACATATATTATTAGGGTCTGGTCCCTATGTTTCGTGCAACTGTACCATACTTGTTTTTACATACTTTCTTTAACAATACGTGCAATATCTGAGGATCGTTCACGTATTATCATCATAACATACATACATCATTCATACATCATACATATATCAATCATATCCTTAACTACCACTTGGCGGTACATGCAATATCTGAAGATCGTTCACGCACCGTCAAGCAATCATCATACATGAATCATACAAGGAATAAACTTACCACTTAAGGTAAGTGTATTAACTATCACATCAAGTATGCACACAGCCCCGAAAACATAACAAGGAAGTGGGGCTAGAAACTCACCTGAACTCGGTTACGTTCACCGTTAATAGTTATTCCCTTCTTTATCCGTGCGCGACTAACTGTATAAAAATTACACGTATCAATTAACTATAACTACCCATATCATGTATAAAGTGTAATTATTACCCTCAAAGAACAGGGATCCGGGGGCAGCGCCCCTGGCAGTAACAGCGGCTGGGGTTAAGCTGCCATGTCAGCTTGAAAAAATTTTATTTTCATTAACTGTCTTAACACATTTTCCATTAGGATTTCGAATAATATTTTATTGTAAACCCCTAAATCCTTTAAGGTATCTTCCATAAATTAATAAAGTTCAAGGGATATTTTGTAATTAAATCATTCTTTTCAAAGTCTAGGGTTGCCTGCCATTTATCAAACTTCTAGTTCGTTACTTGGTTCTTAACGAATTGGGTTCATAACGAATGACCCATTCGTCACTTTATAACGAATTGGACCTTATAACGAACTGGTCCTTTGACAAATTGAACTTCATAGCCAATGACCCCTCTGTAACGAATTGAACCTTCTAGTTCGTTATCTCCTTCTAACAATTGGTCTTAACGAATTGGGGTTAATTCGTTATCTTTTCCTTAACGAATTTGGATATGAATTAAGGCTAGTTCGTTATACTTCCGTTAATGAATCAACCTGACGAATTACCTCTAGCTCGTTAACTCTCTGTTAACAAATTAGGATCAGGCCAGAATGTCAGAACATTCTCTGACATCCTCGTACGGCGCTTTCCGGCGCCGTCGCCGGAAAACCACGACTTCACCGAAAAAACGAGATCTGACTCGTTTTCCACCGTTTTCACCGTTTTCCATCCCGTTGATCCAGGTCTGAGCTAGGGTGACCCTTAGGCTCATCTTATGCTCAGTTCATACCTGATTCCACCCAGATCTCTCGACTTTAAAGGTTTAATGGTTTCGGCTCGTCGTTTCGTGACTAAATCTAACGGGTTTCATACAATATCATACTATCATTACCTTGGATAGGGATCGGTTTTCCATCTTGGTTCGGCTAGAGAAAGGAGAGAAACTAGAGAGAGAGCTTAAGTGTGTGTTTTGGGTGGTGTATGGAATATGTGTAAATGAATGAATTAATTATTAATTAAGGTTTATATACTATGGATCATGGGCTTAAGCCCATGGTCTTTCCTTCTTTCCTTCTTAATCCAAGTCCATAGCACATATCCATTTAACCCTACACTAGCCCGACTCATAATAACTCATGTTTTCATTTTATTAACCGAAACGAGAAAACGGGATGTTACAAGTACTGCTCGAAGTTTCTGAAAGCGGGGTCGAACTCCACCTTACGCAAGCATACCAATAAGTATTGTCGTGAGAAAAAAAGTTTGGATGCCAAAAAAGCGGAAGCGGGAGAGTCGCCCGGCTCTACAACTCAAGCACCTACCGCCGCCGGTAACAACGCTTAATCGTTGTAGAACGCCGGATTAAAACGAAGGACGTTGTTTATTAGTTTAAGTTGTTATATTTAGTATTGTCATGTTTTAATAATGTTTGTAATATTTGTTGTTTATATAAATAAAATGTTCGTCGTTATTAAAAAAGTAACAAAAAATTAATCATGACTAATAAGAAAAAAACCTTTACTAGTAATAAACAAAACAAAGGTAGTTATTAAACAAATCAAAACTAAATATTACTTGAACTTTGATCGTTTTACAAATGATTTTACGAAAATAAATAAAAATTACAAGTCTTATTATTCTTCACCCTCGTCTTCTTCACCACCCGAATTATCGGAAGAAAGCCCGTCCTCCGCCACCTCATCATAAATAGGACGCTCTATTGGTATTTCATCTTCGAAGTTTGCCTTGTTTTGTACACAATCCACTGCATCCAAATGGTCCTTTAGGCAAACGCAAACCTTTAGAGACTCGGGGGTTAATTTTGTTCTTCACATTCATAATACCATCCACTAAGAGAAAAAACCGATTCGGAAGCAACCATTGAGGCTTGTACGGCAAGCAAATCACGAGCCATGGCGGGATAGAATAGGAAATTCGTTTTGTTTTCCTTTCCACTAAGCCAACATATCAGTATTGCGAATTTCGTCGACCGTTACGTCCTCAACATAGTTTGCTCCACTATATCGACCAAGTTCGCTAGTTCGTGTGTTTCTTCTTTGCCTCTTAGATGCCGATTCATGAACCGCATTCATCAAGTTTATAAGTTTGTCCTTGCACGGCCTACTAGTCATTTTTGCCTCATAAAAGACGATCTCGTGCTTGGACCATAAATTTGAAAATAATGGTCATAAAGGTCTTGAAGGTGTTTGTTAAACTTTTCCTTCGCTTCCGTCGACAACTTCGGGTCGATCTCGTGCATTCCCATGTTGTCGAATATTTCCTCGATCAATGTCTCACCCCATTAACATTCCAATAGGGGTTTAAAGCGGCGGCACAAGTAAAGACCGGCGGTATGTTTTCAAAATATTTTAATAACTTTTCCTTCATTACCGCAACAATATTCTTGAACAGTTTGTTCTTCTCTTCAAACTCTCTAAAAGTAGAAGACATGTGGTATAATTCTTGCAAAACCCAACAACTAGTAGGATAATAAACTCCCGATAACTTTGTTGTTGAGGTTTTGAACACATCAAGATACTTCAACAAATACCGACATTGACTCAAACACTTTCGAGAACCATATCGACCTCGCGTACATCAACAAGATTGTTATGAAAACTTTGTAGAGTTTGGCGTTGGGCAAAAGCACACTTGAGCATATGACAAGTTGAGTTCCAAAGGGTTGGAACGTCCCAATTCAGCCCCAAATACTTCTTTCAACCGACTTGCAATAGTTCTTATATTCAAGATGTCTTCTTTTACCACTTTTGAAAACATTTTGTAACATAAGTCTAAAGAAACTTAAATCTTCACAAATGTTTTCATTGTCGAGACCTATCGAACATGAAAAAAATCTGAACAACCAAGTTGATGCTATGTGCAACACATCGAACATGAAAAAAATCCTCGTAAAAAAGGTGGTAAATATTTAATGATAGATATTTCGGCCGCCTTTGTATTGTTTGATGCGTTGTCCAACGAAATCGAAAATATTTTATTTTTCAAGTTGTAACTCGTTATAACTTCATCAACCAATTCAAACAATTTTTCGGCGGTACGTGGGAACGGGAAGTTTTCAAATGCGATGGCGCGTTTCTTCAATTTCCATGTCACCGGATCAACCAAATGAGCGGTGACACATATGTATGATTCGGGTAACCCGTGTGGTGCTGACAAAACATTGGTAGTTAAACTAACTGTCACTTGTAAAGAATGAAAAAACTCGATTAACTCTTTTTTTGCACACTCCCACAACTTGATACAATGACGTCTTAGGGTAGTACGACTTAAATGTGTGTATCGCGGTTGTCGAGTTTCTCGAATCAACGACGTCAAATTCGGGTCGTCAAAGTGGTTAAACGGAAAACCTCGTTGAATAACGAACTTTGCCATTCTATCTTGAACTTGGTTCGTGTTGTAACGAAATAGTTTACCATCTTTACCCAAGTCCACTTGGTCGGTTTCGCGAATGCCTTTCAAGGCCTTGCAAAATGGCTTCTCGATGTGCTTTCTCAAAGTCGAGTTGGAATCGTGCTTTAAGAAAGTTCCACAAAGTTTGCAACGAGCCTTTTACTCACCTTCGACAGTGATAACCAAATCCCAATTCATTCATACGTCTTGGTTGCGGGTATGGTCGACGACCGTAAGAACTTGTGGGTCGTCTTGAGCACAAACATGTTCAATAAAAACGTTCTTATTAGCCTTGTTGTTAGTATTTTTGGTGGGTGCCATAATATTATTGAGTCGGATGGTTGGGTTTGCTAAACGAGAAGTATTTTAGATTGTTTTTAAGTTTGGTGGTGAAACAAAGGGTGAAAGACAATTTATATAAAGGTTTTAGGCATCAAAAACCGGTTCCAACGGCTATATTACCGTTGGAACCGGTTACAACGGATATATTACTCTCAAAAACCGGTTCCAACGGCTATATTATCGTTGAAACCGGTTCCAACGGCTAGTTTGACTTGTAGCTGACTTTTTTTAAAAAAAACCCGGGGGAACCGGTTATTCAGGGTAGGAACCGGAACCGGTTACAAAATGGAACCGGGTACAAACTGATTGGGGATATAATATGTGTAACCGGGTACGGATTTCGGTATATAAATAACCAAACCGGGTATTAGGTCCACCGGGTACGAACTGGAACCGGTTCCGGGTCGGGTACACCGGTTCGGGTCCGGAACCGGTTTTTTTGTGCACGTCTAGTTCCTATACCTTCCATTGATATTGATATTACATAATATTGTGGCGTGCTAAATAATTATGATATACAATTGCAAACTTCCCCTCCATACAAATATTGGGCAATATAAATCAAAATAAAGCAAAAGAATTTGGGTCTAGTAGTATTAAAGTGTTGTACGTAGTTTTGTCCATTTAAATGATAAAAATCAAATTGTATAGGTGACAAAGAAGTTATCATTAATTAAATTCGATGGCATGACTTGAAACCGTTTAGCAACCATGAAAAATTCAATTCATTTATTTGTCCCGTAATTAGCATAGAGTCCACCCGGGCTTCCAAATGTTTCACCCCAAGCTTTTTCTCTATCCGCAGTCCTGCCAGGAAGGCTTCATATTCTGCCTCGTTGTTGGCACTTTTGAAGTCCAACTTGATGGCGTATGTAAATTCATGTCCTTCAGGGTTGACTAGCCTTAAGCCTGCACCTGACCCTTCATTGCTTGAAGCTCCGTCCGTGAACAGTGACCAGACTTGTCCTTGTTCCGGAGGTGCTTGGGGTTGTTGTTCGATCAAACATTCTTGTTCTTTGTGCTGCGGGACTTCTGTGACGAAGTCCGCTATCATTTGTCCTTTGGTTGCCAATCTTGGCTTATACTCGATCGAGTGTTCACCTAATTCGATGGCCCACTTTTCTAGTCGTCCGGACAACTCGGGCTTACTCAATACGTTCTTGAGTTTGTACCCGGTTAACACATTGATGGGGTGACCCTGAAAATATCCGCGGAGTCGTCTGGCAGCGTAAACCAGTGCCAAAGCTAACTTTTCCAACATCGAATATCTTGTTTCAAGGTCCGATAACGTTCTGCTGACGTAATAGATTGTAGTTTGAATATTCTTCCTATCTGTCAACAGGACAGCCCCCACAGCAATGTCGGATGCTGATAGATATAATGTTAAAGGTTCACCCCGCGTGAGGAGCAGTCAACGTAGGTAATTCCATTAAACACTTCTTGACCTCCTGAAATGCTTGTTCGGCTTCCAGGGTCCATCTGAATTATGCCTTTTTGAGGCAGTTCCTCAATGTTGAAATGAACGGGTAAGATTTAGCAGCATGGTTTACCAGAAACCTGTTTAATTCCACCAATCTTCCGTTAAGTGTTTGAACTTGCTTGAGGGATGATGGAGATGGCATACGGGCTATTGCTTGAACCTTATCCGGGTTAGCCTTGAAACCTGTGCCCGTAACGATTACTCCGAGGAACTTTCCTTCCTCCATCCCGAAGGAACACTTTGCTGGATTCAGCATCATATTGATGCTTCTCAAGGTTTCAAAAGTTTCCTCTGTATCCCTCAACATTTGATCCTCTTCTGTGCTTTTGATTACCAAATCGTCCATATAGACTTCGAGATTTCAACTTATTTGACTTTTGAAAGCCTGATCCATCAGTCGTTGATATATGGCCCCCGCGTTCTTTAATCCAAAAGGCATCATTCTGTAGTAGAATGTTCCTTGGTCAATGCGGAACGCTGTCTTGTCCTCGTCGTCAGCTGCCATATGAATCTGGTGATACCCTTTGTAGGCATCGAGGAAGCACTTGAATTTAAATGGGGCCACAGCATCTACTTTTAAGTCGATCTCCGGAAGCGGGTAACAATCTTTTGGACATGCCTTGTTCGAGTCTTTATAATCTATACACATCCACCACATTCCATTGCTTTTTGGAACGATTACTGGGTTTGCCACCCACGTTTGGTACTTAATTTCTCGTATAATTCCAGCGTGAAGAAGATCTTGCACCTGCTCATTCATAGTTTTCGTTTGTTCCAGACCCATCTTTCGTTTCGTTTGTACAACAGGGGTAATTAATGGATTCACCTTTAACTTGTGTTCCGAAATGCTCCGCGGGACACCGGTCATGTCCGCAGGCTGCCAAGCAAAAATGTCAATGTTCTTGGTCAATAATTGCTTTAAAAAGGTTCTCACTGTCTTCGAGATAACGGGTCCTATTGTAATTGTCTGGTCCGGGAACTTCTTATTCAAAACCCATTTCTCAGGTTCGGTCCTCTAATCTTGTCTTGGGACCTTGCTTGGTCTTGAACTCTCAGTTGTAAAACAATATCGGTTTAAATGAATTATCGCTACACCAGTGCGAGTTGGAACTCCTACTGCACCATGGGCTGTAGACGGATGGGCATTGAAGTCTCTGATCGCCTCTCGTCCCAAAATAATGTCATGTTTAGAAGTTGCTGGTAGGACCAAAAATTAAACTTCTTCTGTTCTTGAACGTACTCTGTCACTTAGTGTGACCGTGAAAGTAATAACACCGCGCAGGTGCATTATCTCTCCCCCGAAGCCAGAAAGCATGAATTGGTTGTAATCTTTCTTTGTCTTCTTCGTCCAATTGTTCGAAACACTGCTCATACATAATATCAGACGTACTGCCTATGTCAAAGAACACATATTGTGACCGATAATGACCAAATTCAGCAGTAATAATCAGTGGGTTTTTGTTACATGGGCCCCCTTTGATCCGAGGAAAAATGACGGGTTCGTTCTTCCATTCTTCGTCTGAATAGTCTCTCCTCTTTCCTTTACCCGAATGTCTCCCCTGAATTATGTGGACATTCAGATCTTTGACTTTCCTTTTAGCTGGGCCCTGGCTGTCCTTTGCGAGAGGTTTGCCAGTCCCTGCTCGTACGCCCTTAACCAAATGTTCGAGTTTACCGTTTTTAACAGCTGCTTCAATTTCATTTCTGAGGGCTACAAATTCATTCGTGTTGTGCCCAATATCATTATGATATGAGCAGTGTTTCTTGTTATCAAGGAATGACTTCCGTGGTATTGGTTGAGGCTTCCGGAAAGTCAAATTCTCCATAGTGAGAATTTCTGAGGGAGTCTTTGATAACTGGGTCCAACTGTTATGGGAACGAGCTGAAAAATTACGTTTACCTTTGTTTCCGATCAAGGACCTTGCATCAATAGACTTAGATGTTTCCATATTTGGCTGAAGTCTTGATCATATTGGTCCCTTAGCCTGCCTGTTCGGTCTCAAAGTTTGAAACTCAATCTTCGCTGATTGTTTTTGACTGCTGGAACTTAGAGTTTTCTCAGTTCTTGCAAACAACTTTGATGCCTTCATGATTTCATCCCATGACTCGGGCATTCCATCTCTTCCTGTGAGAGTACGGATCAAGGCATCACTATGGACATTTATACAGAATGCTCCCCGTAGCATATCTTCACTTACTCCTCCGATGTTAAGGCTCTCGTTAGTAAAACGAGTAATGAAGTCTTCAACAGACTCATTATTTCGCCTTGTAACATCTAGTATTTCCGAAGGATCACGAGTATGTTTCTTTTGTTGACTAAAGTGCTGAGAGAATTTTGCTACAAAGTCTTTCCAACTTGTAATCTTTCCACATGGCAATTTCTCAAACCACTCCTGCGCCGCCCCGGTGAATGTTAGTGCGAACATGTGACACCAATATGAAAGAGTCCAACCACTGACTCCTCCAACTGCTTCAAACCTTAACAGATGATCACTAGGATCAGTCATTCCATTATATGTTCCAACGGATGTTGGAATCTTTGCATTAATCGGGAACGGAGCTGTTGCGATCCTCGAAATAAATTTTGATTTCTCTGTGAAAGATTCCGGGCGATATGGTTTGGAAAAATCATACTCAGCATTACTATGATAACCCGCATAGCGGACAACTGGGCGCGGATAACTAGTCCCTCCGTACGAAGGAAGACGACTATCCCCGCTGTAAAAACTACCTTCCGGGCAATAAGTTGAGTCGTACCCGTCCAGTTCGTCCTCATAGGATGGTACCCGCATATCTATGCGGGGACGAGGACGTAGCCTCCGAGTCTCACTCATGTTCCGCTCCGGTGGTTGACTGTACTGAATGTGGTTTCCCCTTATGGGAGGAGATATAGATCTCCTAGGAGGCTCATCGTACGTCAGGGTACGGCCATGGAAACGTTCATTCCGGACTCGACATTCATACTCTGCTTTCAAACTATCCTGTTGAACACGAAGCCACTCGTCCGGAGATAAAGTTTCTTCGGTTCTGAAATCATAACGGTGAGCTCTTTTTAGATTAGAATCACCGGAATCTTCTTCCAAACCTAACTCTGATTGAGTTCGGTGGACTTCTCTTGCAACTCGTTCTAAATTCCTCAAGTTAGAACCTCATGGGGCTATGACATGCCCCAAGTCAGTAGTTGGTGTAACAACATTTTCGGCGTCTACCGGAGTAACACCTTCTTGTTGAGCAAACAACCCCCGAGTCGTTGAACCGCCCAAGGAAAAATTTCCTGGGTTGACGGTGTCAGTTCTTGCGACAGGGGTCGAAATTCGAGCAAACACAGATGTTGCTCCTTCACGTGTTTCAAAGTTGAGATCGCGTGGAGGTTGTGCTTGATTCTCCGTCGCCCCTTTAGGTAACTGACTCATATCGAAAAGAGAACGGAAAATTTTTCTGTTGTTCTAACAAAAGCACGGATGGCGCCAATGAAGAAACACGGATCCACTCCCCAATTTCGGGTCCTGGATCCAATGAATCCACATGGTAGGATACGGTTAACTGCTAATACAATATGAACACAATTGCCCAAAGTCTAGTGACGTGAACCTGCAAAACAGATACCGTGAGCTCGTTACGGGAAGGACAAAAGGGGGGTCTTCCCGTAACCACCCTCCGGCGTGAGAATAAGTACAGTTCTGATGAGTGTAAAGTACTTAAGTAAATTGAGAGAGTACCGTGGGAGTAAATGAATACCTCATGATGATTGAGAGGATATTTATAGCCGAAGAATATAGGGAAGTGATTGGGCCAGCTGTCCTTTTAGAAGATGCCTCATAGCCGTCTGGACGCGTGTCCTTATACGATAGTTTTAGCTTATACGTTGCATGTGCATGTATAACAACCTGGATACGTGTCTCTCTATCATTGGTTAATGGGTCAGCATTGGCCATGTGCACGGTTATAACGACCTTGCCAGGTGTCACTGGGTGATTGGCTGAAAGGTCACGTATTGCCCAAGAAAGCATCTTGGCAAGTCTTCTAGAAAGTAATTGGTTATTGACAGTTGTCCCGGAGCATTACCTTGTGGTTATTTACACGGAAGAATATTCCTTCTTGCGGATGACTTTTGAGGATGTTGTGATGCTTCCGCATGTGCTATGAGGGTGTTTCTTCCTCAAATGGTTATGCGGATGGTTTATATGCCCCGCGGGTGCCTTATGAGGGACTTCTTATTGACCCGCGGGTATTTCTTAAGGGTATTTTGGTCTTTTTGGTACCCTACCTCAATAGCATGATTTTAGCCGTGATCGGGTGGTAATTCTTCTGTTGTAGTCAGATGGTTGTCGGTATCTTGCGTGACTCCGATTCTAGGACCTGTTATTATTTTTCTATAGGTTTATTTTATATGGGGTTGTTGGTGGTGGGCCTTATCTATTGTAAACGCTTTCATAGGTGTATGCCACCTGTCCTTTACACCTATATAGATTTTTTGCTTTTTGTATTGCATGTCGCTCGGTATATAATTTGCTGTGGTTTTTCGGTGATCAGGTTAGTGTACCATTGCTACCTTTAATTGCGTTGTTGTATTTGATTTTTTGTCATGGGGTTATCGTAGTGCTTCAATGTATACATATGCGTTCCTAACTGAAATGTGGTCCCTAATTTTGGACCGTCAGGGGTTTTCATATTTAGGTTTGTGTAGTTGTTTGGTTTATGTTCTGATTATATGTTTGCTGATGGTTTGGGTTTATTGATTGTAATTAGAGGTTTAGGTACATGTAGTTTGCACCATGGCAGCACCTAAATTTCAATGGAAAGAAGCGCATACATCAACCAATCAAAGTGTAACATAGAAATAGTAGACATAATTGATATGAAAGACTATTTAACCTACAGGCCGAAACCTAAATTGGAAAGTTTTTGTGTTTAATCTTTACCTGTTCATGGTACGGTTTTGTCGGTTTTAAGATCAAACCATAAACCGAACCTTAATAACAGTTTTTGAATATTGAAACCCGAAATCGAACAATTGATTAAAACCAAATCAAACCAAATCGTTACTAACAGTTTGGTTCCAGTTTGGTTTCACGGTTTGAGATTTAATGAGCCTTTATATAAAATGTATAATATAAAATAAAATATGTAAAAAATTAAAGTTTTATAGAACTCAATCTAACTATAGAGAATAAAAGTTCAAAACAAATGGTCAAAATACATAGCCTTAATACATTGAAGATTAACAACTAACAAAAGATTAGTCATGTAAATACGTTCCTTGTATATGAAATATTGCCAACAGTCCAAGATAACAATATTCATTCAGGAGCATAAATAGATATACAGCAGACTGTACATAGTGTAAGAACCGTATCATATGAAATTTATAACAGCAAACAAATAACTAAGTTTAATATATATACAAATAATGAAACATATGTAGTGAAATGTCAAAAAAAAAACATGTATTAATAAATCGTCTGAGACTTCAGCGGTTGGTTTGGTACGTGTTAGGAAAATAAAAAAAGATGTTAGAGCTCTAAAGTAAATTGTATATTAAGCTAATCAATATAGTGGTATTTTAAATTTATGGCATTCGGTTCGGTTAAATCAATTATAAAAAAAACAATTATCGTGACCGACACACAAGTTTTGCTTAATTGTTTTAACTTAACCAAACCGTCGGTTAGTTGTTCAATTTTCTTAAGCTGATTAATTCAGATAACCATTTTCAAAGTTTGTGTCTTATTGTGTAGTTTTCTATTATATTAATATATATATATACATATATATCTTATATATATATATATATAAACGAAAACTCTTTAAATTCTCTCAAGCCATCAGATTGCTTTATTTTTAAATGAAGACTTCTCATGCATTTGACACGAATTCATGGGTATGGATCTCACCAAATCCAGATAGCCATTAAACGAGTTATAACATCTCATTATTAAAAAAAAATCTTATTAAATATTTGATATGAAAATTCTATAAAATAGGGATATACTAACAATTAATATCCATTTTTTTAAAATATAGAAAATGGTTAAAATAAAAATCGAACATAAAATTTGAAGTTAGGAAACTATGTAGCATAAATCATAAATACTATGAAACTATTTGTTATTTTGGAAACTAGCAATCTCAACCACTAGATCATTAATCCAATGGCCTAGATTTATTCTTGCTCTTTCTAAAAACTATTGGTTCTCCTAGGATCCTTACCATATATATATATATATATATATATATATATATATATATATATATATAGGGAGATGATCATGAGAAAATTTTATTTTATGAAGAGAACTAGATAACTAATAATAAAATATTATTAATTTAATTAAAAAAATATTTTTAAAATTTTTTTTCTTTCATCCTTCTTATATGTTGTTATTCTTTACCACAAAAAAATAAAAAAATAAAAAAAATTAACGAGTAATGCATATATGCAATACACCGACTTTTTTTATAATGCATATGTGCAATAGTGTGCATTTTGATATTTTAAATAGTGTTGAATATCATATATATAGATGTTTGTATTAAATATTTGCAATAGTGTTATATTATATATAAAAATTAAAAAAAATGATATAGTGCATATGTGCATTAGTGTTGTATTATATATATGCGATAATGTGTTTTGCATACAATTATTAGTGTCGTATTTGCATATATTCAATAGTGTGTATTGGATAATGCAATTGTGTTGTATTATATACAATAAAACACTATCGTATATATGCAATAGGCATTAGTGCACATATGCACTACAATACTACACCGACAAGTTGTTTTTTTAAGGAACAATATCATCTTATTAGAAGGAGGAAAGAAAAAGAAATCACAAAATATTTTTTTAAAAATAGTTAAAAATAATTTTTTACTAGTTCTTTAGTTCTCTCTTTAAAAGGAGTTCTCTCTAGATCCCACCCATATATATATATATATATATATATATATATATATATATATATATATATATATATATATATATATATATATATAGAAAAGGGTTCAAATAAGAATGAGGAGCTTCCTAAAAATGGTAAGAACCAACAAAATTTTGACATTTGGCATTACAAATGATGGTGAAAGAACAATTCTAGGAAACTATGTCGGTTATAAGATGAAAGAGTAATTCTATGTAATTTTAAATCTCAACCATAGATTAACATGATCTAATGGCTATGACTTATTCTTAGTCTTCCTAGGATACTACTTGTTTTTAGGATAACCCTCCCCTATATATATATATATATGGTAAGGATCCTAAGAGAACCATTTAAAATTGAGAATTTAGAGAACCATTTTGGACCACTAAAAAAATCTCGAAAAAATTAAAAAACTAAAAAAACGAAAAATTTTAATAAAATAAAAAATACCAAAATTATTATATTTCATTCCAGTTACATTGTATAATTTCATTTAATCTCTAGTTACGTTATGCACAAATATGTACATTATCATTTGCCTTAAATTGTACATATATGTATAAAAACATGTATGTACATATATGTACATATCTTAATTATATATAATACATATTTGAGAGATAAGATTGGAATGTTGAAAATTTAAGAGGTATAATATAATTTAACATAATGTACAAGTATGCATTCAATAAAGTCTTAAAGCCCCAAATATTAACCTAGAAATCATGTGGCCGCTGCCCTAACTTCACCGACTTTCAAAATTCAAAACGTAACACGCGCACACACTAAGTTTCTCTCTCTCTCTCTATCTCTCTCTCGATGCAAAAGGATGCGTGAAGACAAAAGTTTTGAATTACGGCGGTGGTTATGTGAGCTTAGGTGGCGACTACACGTCTAGAGGGACGATTTGAAGATGGCTGACGAGTATATATGGTTGAGCTCGAACTTTTCTGGCGATTTAGGTAATTACAATTATGCTTATTACTATTCTTCTGTAAAGTTTGTCATTTCGTACAGATTGGCAGCAGGTTGAGCGTCGAGTTCTCCGGTGAACGTCGGTTGACAGAGATGAAGTCTATGATAGCTGTAAATATGGAGTTAGTGGCAGATGTGGTTAACTTGTGATGTTAGGTATAGTTTCTTTCAATTTCATATGTTCTTAATTTTATTTTATAGGTTTAGCAATTTTATATTTTTGGTGATTTTAAGACATGGATTCATGGGGTTTTACTTTATTCGGTATAAGTATGCAAGAAGGAAGTAGACAATCTTGATGGTAAGTACTGATTTATAATTTTTGTAACAGTATTGTTTATGATTCAAAGCATCCATGTTTATGTTTAAGCATTTGTTACATGATGAGCTATTAATGATAGAGATAAAATTTCAATTTGCCAAATACAGGTAAAATTATTTTCTTGCTTTTTTTTACGTTGGATGAAGAGTGCCTGCTATTGTGTGCTTGAAATATAATTTACACATTGCCTAATATTTTTGACCCTTGCGGTGACTAAATGCACGAATATGGCGTTGTTTTGGGCGGGTCATTATATGTTAACATTAAACACTCTTTAGTTTATATGTACATGTATATGTATTTAAATGAAGTTGTTTTGCTTAAAATATTATATCTGAGTTTTAAATTGATGATAATAATTACGACAATTCACCTTATGACTGTGTTTGGTCTGTAATGTCTTTGATCAAATATCGAATCAACGTGTGATTTTATTAGTTTTATTAATGCTTTATATTGAAGGGCAACTTGAAAGGTGTGATGCAACTTGTGAGTCTGATGATAAATATTATATGCTTATGTTTGGAGATTTGGCTAAGCTGCATATGGAGATTTGACTCTCACATTTAGATTATGCTGCATTTGGAGTTTGAAGGTAATCTGTTGACCGAGTTTGGGTTTTATGAACCATGTCGACTTGTTGACTTTGGTAATGTGTGCATTGTTATGCATTTAGTTAGAGGGAATCAGGTATAATAGGATCTTGGTATACTTGTAATAATTAACCAAACAATATGTATTTAAAATGGGTTGTTTTGGGTTATTATTTAGGGGCAACTCGTGAGCTATTAAAGACCAACTCGCTAAAAGATTGAATTAAACCAAGATTAATTATATTGAAGGGCAACTTGAAAGGTGTGATGCAACTTGTGAGTTTGATGATAAATATTATATGATTATGTTTGGAGATTTGGCTAAGCTGCATATGGAGATTTGACTCTCACATTCAGGTTATGCTGCATTTAGAGTTTGAAGGTAATCTGTTGACCGAGTTTGGGTTTTATGAACCATGTCGGCTTGTTGACTTTGGTAATGTGTGCATTGTTATGCATTTAGTTAGAGGGAATCAGGTATAATAGGATCTTGGTATACTTGTAATAATTAACCAAACAATATGTACTTAAAATGGGTTGTTTTGGGTTATTATTTAGGGGCAACTCGTGAGCTATTAAAGACCAACTCGCTAAAAGATTGAATTAAACCAAGATTAATTGTATTGAAGGGCAACTTGAAAGGTGTGATGCAACTTGTGAGTTTGATGATAAATATTATATGATTATGTTTGGAGATTTGGCTAAGCTGCATATGGAGATTTGACTCTCACATTCAGGTTATGCTGCATTTAGAGTTTAAAGGTAATCTATTGACCGAGTTTGGGTTTTATGAACCATGTCGGCTTGTTGACTTTGGTAATGTGTGCATTGTTATGCATTTAGTTAGAGGGAATCAGGTATAATAGGATCTTGGCATATTTGTAATAATTAACCAAACAATATGTACTTAAAATGGGTTGTTTTGGGTTATTATTTAGGGGCAACTCGTGAGCTACTAAAGACCAGCTTGCTAAAAGATTGAATTAAACCAAGATTAAACGAGCTCAAGTCTAAGACCAAACCTGTTGGGATGAGAAAATGACTAAGGACGATTAGAATCTTCTCAACCTTCTTGTAAAATTGCTAAGTATGGAAACCGAGCAAGTTTAAACTTAGTCAAGCAAGGTATTTTGCCCAAACGAGCAAGGTTATCTTCTTGAAGTCTTTAAAGTGTTAGATCGAGCAAGCTACACTTTATCAAGCAAAGCTTACTCGGAGAACTGTTCTAATCACACTTAATGGTTACCAGGTCTGCTCGACAAGGACAAAAGCTTATAAGCTTACTCGAAGACCTGTTTACACTTGTAATATTTTGTAATATGTTTGAATATGTTAAGAATCAATGATAAGAGTTTCTAGAAGGTGTCAGGGCGGGCCTATTTAAGGAAACTTTAGGGCACGCCTATGACAACAACGGACACTGAGCAAATATTGTGATTTGACGGCTGTCTTTATCTTGTACGGAAAAGCTGCCAAAAATACAAACATTCCACCTAGAAACCCTAACTGATTTTTCATTTGTATCATTTATAATATTAAATGGACATATCTTGAGTCTCTTTGTGTGTCTTACATTTCTGTCCGTTAAACAATTACCTAAGTATTAGTGATTCCGCCATTAGTACTTATTGTTTGTTCACAAAAGCAGTATTTCATAACCTTCTTCTCGACACGTTTGTGTGGGTTATGAGAGTGATTAAGTGAGATAATCGGGACTGTCAAGTGGTATCAGAGTTTGTGTTGCTGAATTTGTGAAAAACTGTTATTGATTTATTGTTAAAAAACTGTTGATTTTGAAGATGAAGAATGATGTCAGCTGACAACTATTTCATTGATTTGTGACGTCAGCTGCCATGTTTTTCATTTTTCTTAGATCTATTGTTTCATTGAGGTTAAAAGTGCTCTTCACTCAAATTTACTTTGATTTCTTTTCTTGTGTGTCCGTATCTTGTTATTATCCATCCATATTCATCAGATCTGAGGATTTATTTCATAGATTTGATTGTTTTTATAAATTTTTAAAAGTTTCTTAAAGTTTAAGTAATTTTTCATTTCAAAAATACTTTTAAAATACCAAAACTATGTCTGGAGTTGTGGATGAACGAGGTGTCTACTATCAAAATTCCAAGATTGTTAGGACAAGAAAACTATATCAAGTGCAAGGTGTTGTTTGAGGGTGTCGTGTGCTATAATGATGTGGAAATATGAAACTCAATAAAAAATGGACCATATGTCCCAGATGACACAAACAACAAACAAATTGTTGAAAGACAAATGAAGAAGAAAGATGATAGAGCACTGTCTATGCTGAAACTTGGTCTGTCTTGGGAAATACTGACTAGTGTGGCTCATCACACTATTGTAAAGGCTATGTTTGATGCCATTGTAGAAATGTTTGAGGGACACACTGAGCTCAAAGACATCAAGAATGACAGACTGAAGCAATAGCTAGATAGATTCAAGTTTAGAGAAGGAGAAAGGTTGAAATCTGTTTTGTAGAGGTTTGTTGCTATTGTCAATGAATTTAGAACCACTGACCTTGGAATAACAGATTTTGATCTAATTAAGAAGCTATTGTCATCTTTGTCTGGTGAATGGTACACTGCAAGAAAATTCATTAAGGAAAAAAGCTAGTTTCCCAACTTTCAAGCTTGAAGGTGTTATCTACTTTTTGCAAGCTGCTGAGCATGAAATGATAGAGAACAACATGATTAAGGAAGACAAGCCAAGCTTCCAAGCGGCTAATGCTCTTATTGCACCAATGGGGAATCTGTCCACCAAGAACCAACAAATCCCCATAATTGAAGAACCAAGTGAGTATGGTGGTGAAACACCAAGAGTGTTTGTTATTGGCCAACAATCAAAATGCATAGTCAAGATTCAATGTTCAATTGATTGATGATAATGATACTTCATCAATGGCTAGTGGACATGCTCTATATGTTGCTGTAAATGTCAATCATGGAAATGAATATCAAGCTCTCTTCTCTATATTTACCGAGTCGTATAATGCTTTTGTGGCCAAGAATCTGTTTCATACTAGTGTGGTTCAAGAAGATCTTGAACAAATTGATGCTGATGACTTGGAGGATATGAATCTAAAGTGGTAGGATGCAATGTTAGCCTTGAGAAGTAAGAGACTGTACAATAGAACTTGAAGGTCTTTTGTCTCTGGTCCAAATGACATAATAGGTTTTGACAAATCAAAAGCAATCTGCTATAACTGTCAACAACCAGGACACTTTGCCAGAGAATGTAATCAACCAAGGCAATTTTAAAACAACAATCAACAAAGAAATCAGTTTCAATATCAAAATCAGAATCAAGGTCAACAGAGGAACTTCAACAACAACAACAACTTTCAACAGAAAAATCATCAAGTGATCCCACAACAACAACCCTTTCAAAGAAATCAACAAGTCCCTCCACATGCTCCTGCCAATCAAAACAGAAATAATACCAATCAGCTAAGAAATCAATGGAATGTTGCTCTAGCTCAACCACGGCAAGATGGTGTGTTTGATTGGAGTAACCATGCTGAAGATATTGAAAAGGTAAATGTGACTTTCATGGCAAAGATTAAAAATGAAGCTGAGTCCTCTTCATCACAGGTACATTCAAAACCCACAAATCTTGAATTACTTGAAATGAATGATTCTTTGAGAAAGACAATTGGTAATTTACAAAGTGAATGTTTCAAGAAACAAAGTGTGATAATTATGAAACAAGTGAATTGACTTATGAAAATTAAATCAAAAGTCTAGAGCAAGACTGTATGGATAGTTATAACCTTCAATCAAGGTACACCACTAAAATTGAAGAATTAAATAAAATTTACCTTGATGAGAAAGTGAAGAATACTCAACTTCAAGTTGAAGTTGATTTTCTAAAGAACTTGGTGTCAACTAGAAACATTTGTGGTCTGTTGAAAAAGATTAAGGAGGATGATAAGTACAAAGTTGTCCCTTCACCTTTTAATGATAATTACTTATTGAAAGTGGATAAGGAGAAAAGAAGTGCTTACCTTGATCAATTCTTAGAGGTATTTGAAGATAAAAAGGAATTCATTGAAAATTATAAGTTGGTAGAGGTTGATGATAAGGGAGAGTTTGTAATGAAGGTTGTTGAGACAAAAGTTGAAAAGTCTGTTGGTATCCAAATAACATTAGATGATGTAGACTGTGATATGTTGGATAGAGATGATTTAAGTGACTCAAGTGACAAGAGTTCAAGCAATGAAAGATTAAGAGAAGAAGAAAGGTGTGAACTGAAGTAAAAGGAAAAGATCCCTTTGTTACCAAAGATCATTCCTAAAATGAAGAAACATCATGAGCAAATGAGAAGAGAACATAGACCATTTGACATGTGTGGTGGATCAAAGGAAAAGAAGGACAGTAAGAATTCAACGTACAAAGTGCCACAAAGAAGGGAAAAGGTCAAAGAAAGCAAGAAAGTTGAAGAACTATGAAGAATGATGATTTCTTTCTTCTTGTATATCCAGGTTTCTCTAACCAAGAGTTGTTTGATGTTGGAGAAGTGGAAAGTATGGATGATTACCTTAGAAGAAGGTCAAGATACAGAAGTGATGAACAAGATACTCCAATCAGGCTGGAGGAAGTCAAATTTGTGAAAAGCACTGTGTCCAGAGAAGAAACAAAGATTGAACAATTTTTGCCTTTTGAAATCAACTTCAATGGTTTAATTAAACATCAGAATACTATTGGTGTTGATCCACCCAGACCTAGTGAAAGATATAAAATGGGAAACTCATGTGACAAATTCAAAAGTCAAGTTTGGTGCAAGAGTTGTGATGTCTATGGTCATCACACTGACTCATGTCAGGAAAGATTCACTCATGTACAATTTCATGTTCCAGACAGCATCAAGTTTGGACAAGACTTTGGTTTTTATAACAAAAGATATAATGAATACTTGAGCAAGGGTGAGAAAAAAGAAGAAGATCAAGTCAATGTGAAGAAAAATGTTTTGAACAACAAGAAAAAGGCTCCAAAGTTGAAGAATCTCAATAGATCTCAATCTGTTAAGTCTCAAACATCTGAAAAATCTGCTGACTCCAATAAGTCAACAGTGGGAGAAAAGTAAAGCAATCCTATGAAGAAACTTCTCACCAAATAAAATCAAATTCATTTAATGGTAATGAGAAGTTTCTGCTAAAAATGGTTTTGAACCACATGGATTTCTGTGGAAACCAAGGACTGCAGCATAAGTGACAATTAAGAAAAGAGAATTTGTCATTCAAGAATGCACAAGCATAGTCCCTTGTGATAGTTACTTGTCTGAATATGGATATGAATATGATGATTCATGTGAACTTGTCTATGAGGACCCCAAACCCAATGCAATGTGTGTTAATGTTGCTGATGATTTACAAGCTGATTCAGCTTGTATTTATCACTTAATTGATTCATTTTCTTTGATATGTGCAGGAACAGTCCACCTCAATGAATGATGTATGATAATTAGAAAGTGGATGTTCCAGGCACATAACTTGTGACAAGAGGTCATTAGTTAACTACGAAGAAAAATTTGAAGGACCAGTTGCATTTGGGAGTGATGAAAATGGAGGGAAGATTGTGGGGAAGGCATTCTCACAAATGACAAAGGATATTTTGATAATGTGTTTTATGTAGAAGGATTACAATATAACCTTTTGAGCATCTCTCAAATGTGTGATAAAGGTTATAAGGTTGGATTTGATTATTCACACTGTTTTATCCTCAAACCCGAATGTGTAATTCCTCCTGATATGATCATGATGGTTGCACCTAGAAATGGAAACATATATGAACTAATAATGAAAGATGCCATTTCAAGAGGAGGAACCTGCTTTGTGTCAAAGGCTACTGAGAATGGAACAAAACTGTGGCATAGAAATCTTTGTCATGTCAATCTCAAAAATATGAATAAACTTGTTAAAGGTGAGCATGTCATTAGTTTGCCTACAAGGGAGTTCAAATTTGATAACAAATGTATTTCTTGTCAGAAGGGAAAGCAGCATAAATCATCTCACAAAACAAAATTAATGAACTTAATTGATCAAATACTTGAAATGTTTCACATGGATCTCTTTGGTCCTGTGAGTGTTCCTAGTATTGGAAAGAAAAGATATGTTTAGTGATTATAGATGATTTTTCAAGGTATACTTGGGTTTATTTTCTAAACTCAAAGGATGAAGATGCTGAGTTGATTAAGAGTTATGTAATAAGAACGGAGAATCAATTGGATGTGAGGGTGAAAGTAATGAGAAGTGATAATGGGACTAATTTCAAGAATGGGGTAATGGATGAGTTTTGCAAGATCAAAGGAATATTTCAACAATTCAGTGCCCCTAGAACTCCTGAACAAAATGGAGTTGCAGAAAGAAGAAACAGAACATTAATTGAAGCTGCAAGAACCATGATAGCAGATGCTTATTTGCCTGTAACATTTTGGGCAGAAGCTATAAACACTGCTTGCTATGTTCAAAACAGAGTCCTTCTCAATAAAAATCAAGACAAAACTCCATATGAGATTTTGTTCAAAAGAAAACCCTACATCAAGTTTCTCAAGCCTTTTGGATGCAAGTGCTCCATGTTGAATACAAAAGACTATTTGAACAAGTTTCAGTCTAAATCTTTGGATTGTTTCTTTGTTGAATATTCAACACAACCAAAAGCTTACAGAGTCTATGTGAAAGACCATATGAGTGGAATTGAATCTTCAGATTTGATCTTCAATGAAAATCAATTCAACATTATTGATGGAGCAACATGGCTATTTGATCTAGAAAAGTTAATCAAGTCCTTCAAGCTGTACCCTGAAGATTTTGATGGAAATTTGTACTGACAAGTGTCCCTGAAGCAACATCATAAAAGAATGTTGATTTGGACAAATTACGGTCAAAGGTTGCTGAGAAGGACAATGAATATTCATTTACTGAGAAAGTAACCAATGGTGAATCTGAAGATGAAATTGAACAAACTCACAATCTTGATCAGTCACAAGATCAAGAACATTTTATCATTAATGATGTGCAACCTGAAGACTAGCAAGATTAAGAACAAACTGACAAACAATCAAACTTTGAAACCTTGTTTCAAAATTTGAACATTGGAAATGACGTTGCTTCAGCATCACAACAGAATGTTGAAGAAGATGCTGGTTTGAACCAAACTGATTCAGATTTGATTGTTGAAGAACCTGATGTTAGTGACTCAAATCTTGATTCTACTATTTTTTCAGATCAAATTGTTCAAACTTCCTTTGTTGAAAGAAATCATCCTGCTGAAAACATCATTGGGGATATTCATGAAAGAGTTACAAGAAGTGCATCTGAATCTGCAAACATTTGTTTGTACTCCTACTTCCTATCCCAAAATTGAACCCCAGAACATTGTTCAAGCTTTAAAAGACAACAGTTTGATGGAAGAAATGCAAGAAGAGTTGGCTCGGTTTAGAAATCTACAAGTGTGGGAACTTGTGGATAAGCCAAGAGGAAAATATGCAATAGGCACCAAATGGGTTTTCAGAAACAATAGAGATGAAAGAGGCATTGTAATGAAGAACAAAGCTAGACTAGTTGCACTAGGATGCTTACAGGAAGAAGGAATAAACTTTGAAGAAGTATTTGCTCCAGTAGCAAGGCTATAAGCAATCGGAATCTTCTTAGCTTATGCTGCCTCCAAGAACATCATTCCATCTTGAAAGGAAACCTGATTTGGGGACCTATTTAAGGACACTGAGCAAATATTGAGATTTGACGGCTGTCTTTATCTTGTACGGAAAAGCTGCCAAAAATACAAACATTCCATCTTGAAACCCTAACTGATTTTTCATTTGTATCCTTCATAATATTAAATGGAAATCTTTTGAGTCTCTTTGTGTGTGTTTCATTTATGTCCTTTAAGCAATTACATAAGTATTAGTGTTTCCGCCATTAGTACTTCTTGGTTATTCACAAAAGCAGTATTTCGTAACCTTCTCGTCGACACGTTTGTGTGGGTTACGAGAGTGATTAAGTGAGTGATTAAGTGAGATAATCGGGACCTTCAAGTAAAATAAGCTTGTTTAATAATCGAGTCACATCCCAAGCCTCAACACAGCCCTGGTAACTTATTATTTTTATATTTAGTGAGATATCTACGTATATCAAAATGTATTCATGGGCTATTTAATTTAACTTTATTTACATATTTTGCTTCCTATGCGAATCTGTAAGTTCTGTATCGCCTCAGGATTCAGGGAAGTCGGATGTGCTGAGATTCGCTTAAGCCCATATTAATGGTCTACGGTACAATAATCATTTCTTTCGTTTAATATTTTTTTCCTTAGTGGTTTAATCCGACTAAGATTTTTATATAAATTTTATAGATTATCGAGGCATATAGCTTTGGGAAAAGTAGTGATGTACATGACCAAGCTCTTCATCTTCACATGCTTGTACGTATGCTTTTTGTATAATCTTGTGCTTTTATTTATTTTATTTTTTAAAGAGTGTTTATGATATGCTGTTGGTCATGCGTTTTTCTATTCACTGCAATTTGTTAAAAGGTTATCTAAATTTCCATTCTTATTGCAGTTTGTGCTATAAACTTTGTACAAGACTTGTATAGTGAAAAAAATGAAAGCTCAATATTAGTTGTTATAGAAAACTACCAGGTACTTTTCTGTGTGTATTTGAAAGAATTACACGAGTGGCATACCTGTTTGGTTGCACTATGGCAGGGGACTGTCTTGATAGGTATGTTATAAGGGTGTTTACTCAAAGTCTTAACTACACTTGAACTTTCAATTAATTATTTGGTTTTTCCGGTTGTTTTGGGTCAAAATGGTCAGTTTTAAAAATGTATCTTTAGGTTAGTGTCAAAGGGGGGCGTTTTAAGAAGCTATCGGTATGGTTAGTGTCATAAGGGTGTGCTTTAAGAAGGTATAGATTTGGTTCTGGTTAAAACGGACCATTTTAAGAAGGTATCGTTTTGATTCGTGTTAAAAGGAGCCATTTTTAAAAATTTCAATTTGGTTCGGGTCAAAATGGGTCGTTTCAAAAAGTTATCGGTTTGACGTTGGTGTTTGCTTATAGAGTGAACTGCGGTTTTTGTCCCTGTGGTTTGTTCAAATATGCGATTTTAGTCTAATAGTTTCAAATTTGTGATTTTCACCCCTATGTTTTCATTTTACTTGCAATTAAACCTGAATTCACTAATCCCGTTAAGTATGGTCGTTAAACACATCAGCGTGCCCTTCACATGAGGGACAATTTTGTTCTTTTTTTCTCAAATATACCCCAACCCTTTACGTGAGGGGGCTTGTGAATTAAGACTGAGGTTTATTTGGGGTGAAAATGGACCAAACTGCCCCTCACATGAGGGGCACGCTGATGGGTTTAATGAACAAACTTAGCGGGGTTAGTGAATCCGGGTTAAATTTGCTAGTGAAATGAAACCACAGGGACGAAAATCGCAGTTTTGAAACTATTGGATTAAAGCCGCATATTTGGACAAATCACATGGGCGAAAACCGCAATCTACTCTTGCTCATATGACAAATGCGGTTTCACCGTCTAAACCTATAAAAAAAAGCTTTTAGTTTGCCTGATGATATTCTTAGAACAATAGGTGCTTGCGGAATCTCAAAGATAATATCCGTAATAATTTTTTTTAAAGTTATCGATATCCCTTTTGTTAATTTTATTTACAAATTAAACGAGTTGGCGTGATTTTACCGACACTGGGCTTGACTAATGTTGATTTTGCTTATATATGGGCAGTGGCGGACCCAGGATTTTTTGACAACAGGGTCCCGTTATTTTCGGCGTTCAAATTTTTGGGTCGGTCGTTGTTTGGGTTGGGTCGGGTCGGGTCGGGTCGAGTCGAGTGGAGAAACATAATAGAAAACAATATCATTATAATAAAACACACACAATACGAAGTCATTCGAAACGATAAGAGAAAACATTACAATCATGATATGAACAAGTTACATGCTTCCATCTGCAAAATCAAAGCTTTGCCATTACGAAATAGAAAGTAAATAAATACGGGCTCCAAATATTTCTTTTGCTACTAATTTAACATGACTAAACCCATTTTAGATATTTACCGCATTTCTCACAAAATTCCTCATACTCGTAAATAGCTAGACCATCTAAGTTATGCTTAATTAACTTATTATGTTACAACTCTATTCAACAAGAGTCTAGTGGTCAAAGCCAGTTTCGACCTGAACAAAATTAAAATTTTGAAAAAAGAATCGTTTTGACCCGAGCCAAATTGAAACACTCTTAAATGAACCGTTTTTGCACGATCTAAACCGTGCTACTCTCCTCAAACCCTAACTCCATAGCATGGCTCTTCTCTAAATCTATAATATATATATATGTGTGTGTATATATATATATATAACAATACCCCATCTTCAAACCCTTTCCCCATTCTTTTCAATGATTCTTGCATAACTAACCTTAAAATTAAGTTTTTGACATAACAAAGTCGTAACCTAACAATAATATACAACATACAGTTACTAATCTAAGTAAATAATTGCATAAAATCAATCAATTGGATATCTTTATTTTATGGAGTAAGTGTTTAAAATTACCTGAAAGTTGTGGCAAAATCAGAAATCAATGAAGACAGAGGAGCGCCAAAGGGATGGATGGTGGCTGAGAAGGGCGGCGGCGGCAGGTGGTGGGTTGGTGGCGGTCTTGCGGAGGCTTGAGCAATGTTGAGGAGTTGAGGTTGAGCAACAACGTTCAGATCTGTTCTGGTTGATGTTATAAACTTAAAAAACCCTAATTATTATATTGACTATTTGACTAAAAAAGAAAATAGCAAAAACATAGAAAAAACGGATTGTGGATGAGACTTGAACCTGGGACATTCCACACTCAAAACAAGGATCTTTCCCAGCAAAGCAGATCTGTAACATTGTTATGGGGTCCAAGTGATAATTTATATGGGGTCCTTCAAAAATTTTCTATATCGCTTCTAAATAAATTTTAAAAAACATTGGTGTCCCGGGACCCCGACGGCTACTATGTAGGTCCGCCCCTGTATATGGGCAATTATGGAAAGGGAGGTATCATCGTTAATATGGATAGAAACTGCATATGGAGTATGAACTATGCACAAAACCACTATTGTTGGGTTATTGTATTTATTTGACTCGAACTGTTTTGTGTAACTTTAAATGCCTATATAAGTATATAACATCAAAGCATTGGGCTCATGTGTGTTTATATGACAATCATTGTTCCTCATCGATAATTGCTTACAGACACCATTGATACTGCTCTACCTTCTAAATTATGCAAACAAAAAAATGGTTTTTCTTTCTTTGTATTTGATTCTAAAGTTAATGTGTGTACAACGATTGTTATTGCTCACTTTGCTTCACTCCGTTGATAACAATGGTTTACACTAAATAGTAATTGTAAATGTTTTGGTTTTGCCCAATTGTAAATAATCTTAATCATAAACTATAAGAGTCATACACTTTATCATATATGTACATTTGGGTGACTAATAGCTTGGTGAAAGATTTTTTCATTTATTCCTTTTACATTGGGGTGGTACGAATTGACATGATCCGGTAAAGAAAACTAGACATATATATATGTAGTACAACACAACTGTTTGGTAAAGAAAACAATCCAAATACAACACACCACCTACCTTAAATCGCATTAAACATTTAATGCACGATGTAACAACTTTGTTCAATACCGATACTCCTAACCCGGTGATAGTTGATTGAACACACTTATGTTATTAACTCAAAATTTCTAAAAAAAGTAAAGCAATAAACAAAATAAAATTTTGTCAAAGGTTACACGATCAAGAATAGGAATGAGATCGGTACCGTACTAGTACCGAAAATTCCGATGCCGATAATCGTAAAATTTGGGTACCGATACCAAAATATTTGGTTTGGTACCGGTATCGGTATTGAAGGAAAAATTCGGAAAATACCGGTACCGTACCAGTACCGAAACTCAAAATTTTGGTACTGATTCAGTACCGACAGTTCCAAGTCGGTACCAATTTCGATACCAATACCGAATTTCCTCATTTCTAATCAAGAAACCTAACATAATTACTAATTACTATATAATATATCACGATTGAATTGAAAACCTAAAAGAAAACGAGCGTTGCGTTGTAAGTTGCCGCTGCATCGCGCGGGTTTCCCAATAAGTATACATATATGTTTTATTTAGCTAAACCGAGACGTTTTTTTATGAAACCGGGATGATAAATAAGAATTTTTTTTTACTTTTTTCGTTTTTGCGTTTTTTTTTGTTTTATGATTTTTTTTATTTTTGGGTTTTTTGTGGTCCAAAATGGTTAACATGGTTCTCATTTTTCAAATAGTTCTAACATAATCCTAATCTCATATATATATATATAGGGAGAGGATCGTGAGAGAACTCCATTTTATGGAGAGAAGTAGATAACTAATAATGAAGTATTTTTAATTTAATTTAAAAAAAATTTTAAAATTTTTTTTCTTTCATCCTTTTTATAAGTTGTTATTCTTCACCACAAAAAAAGTAAAACTAAAAAAAATAATAAAATAATAAAAAAAATTAACGAGTAATGCATATATGCAATACACCGACTTTTTTTTATAATGCTTATGTGCAATAGTGTGCATTTTGATATTTGAAATAATGTTGAATAGCATATATATAGTTGTTTGTATTGTTTATTTGCAATAGTGTTATATTATATACAAAAATTAAAAAAAATCGATATAGTGCATATATGCATTAGTGTTGTATTACATATATATGCGATAATGTGTTTTGCATACAATTATTAGTGTCGTATTTGCATATATTCAATAGTGTGTATTGGATAACGCAATTGTGTTGTATTATATGCAATAAAAAACTATTGTATATATGCAATAGGCATTAGTGCACATATGCACTACAGTACTACACCGACAAGTTTTTTTTTTAGGGTCAATATCATTTTATTAGAATGAGGAAAGAAAAAAAAATCACAAAATAATTTTTTTTAAAATAGTTAAAAATAATTCTTTACTAGTTCTCTAGTTCTCTCTTTAAAAGAAGTTCTCTCTAGATCCCACCCCTATATATATATATAGATATATATCACATATAATATAAAATACAATAATAAACACACAAACACACGCTTGTGACAAAAAGACTTCATCCCCCCCCCCCTCAAATATTCAAATGGATAACAAGGGTTCAATCCACAGGACTCCCCGATATTCGAATATTTGGATCGTGTAATTTACTAAGATGAAAATTCAATCTGTAGGACATTTTCATTTATGCATACGTTTGTGTTTCTGTGAAGATGGTTGAGTTATCATGGATATCACTAAAATAGGGGAGGATTGTTGGTTATTTTAGTGTTATTTTAGGTTTCTGTGAAGATGGTGTAAGGCCCGGTTCCCGGTAGCCCTACTTTAGCGTCGGATTTACTCATAAACACAGTTCTTACAAATCAGAGTTCATTAAAACTTTCGCGGAAACGTTAACTCAAATCATTCGTTACAACATTAAACCTTTTTCTTTGATACCATAACACAAAACTTTATATTTAAAACATCATTTCTTCCTTCTTCAGATGCCAGCCGTTCAGTCCATGCCATGTGCCGTCCTCATGCTAGCTATTTAATCTACTCACCTACGTGCATACTAAAAGTCAGTTACGCTGAGTGAGTTCTAGTTAATCAAGCAACTTATCATACAACCACTACATACATCATGTACGTATCCGAAGACACATAATCCACTGTTTAACCTGCTACTGCTTAACCCCTTAATTACCCCTACAGCTTAGCCTCTTAATTACCCCTACAGCTTAGCCACTTGTGCCACTTTATGCCACTTTAATAACGAAGATCACTATGCTACTTTGCCACTTTAATAACGAAGTCACGCATAGGCTTACCCTACCACGTACTATCGTCATGCCACTAACACTCTTACTAGACCCTTGCCACTTCTATCACACCCTACTTCTACTTGTCCACAACACACTTCATATCATCACGTCATTCATTTAATAATCAAGTTACATCACAAAATTTATATACACACTAATAACCACTTGGGGATCGTTCCCAAATGACGGTACGCGCAATATCCGAAGATCGTTCGCACACCGACTATCCTTCTCTGTCTACGCATGCAATATCCGAAGATCGTTCACGCACCAACAGATATCCATTCATAACATACATAAATATATCACATCAAACATTATAGAATACACTTACCACTTAAGGTAAGTGTATTCACACTTCACATCGAGTATGCACACAGCCTCGAAAACATAACAAGGAAGTGGGGCTAGAAACTCATCTGAACTCGGTTACTTCTTTCGTTAATGGTTACTCCTTTCTTGGCTGTGCACGGCTAACTGTATAACAATTATGCGTATCAATTAACTATCACTACCCATAATGCGTTCCTGGTCCAATTATAACCCTCAACAAACGGGGGTTCGGGGGCAGCGCCCCTGACAGCAGGGTTCTAGGGCGGCAGCCCCTAGCAGGGTCCAAGGGGCAGAGCCCCTGGCTGGGGTCGAGCTGCCAGGTCAGCTTGGAAAAATTTTATTTCTATTAACGGTCTTATCACATTTTCCATTAAGATTTTAAATTATTATTTTATTCGCCATCACAATTTCCATAACGAATTAAGTGTAATTCGTTATCAGCTCACACTCTAATTCGCTATCCAGATCACAATCTGATTCGTTATCCTTCCTTAGTTGATTCGTTAATCTAGTTCGTCATCTTCCATAAAGAATTAGACCTTGTTAACGAACTGGCCCTTTAACGAACTGAACCCTTAACGAACTGAACCCTTAATGAACTGGGGGTTTATTCGTCATCCTAGACTTAACAAATTGACATAACGAATTAAGGCTAGTTCGTTATCTTCCCCTAACGAACTGGCATAACGAACTAAGGCTACACTACAACAAAAAGGGCTTTTTATGACCTTTTGTATGGGACGCTTGTAAAATTGGGTCCTAAAATCTATTTAATAGGACAAATGAACATTTGGGGTCCTTTTACAAAAAACGCTATAGAACCGGTGTCCTAAAAAGTTGTTTAATAAGATGGATGATTTTTTGGGGTCGTATTATCATATAACTTAATAAGACACTTAAAATGTAAATCCCAATAAAGTAATCTATAAGACATGTAGTTGTTAGTGTCCCATTATGTGGTAATGTAATAAGACACTTTATCAATGGAGGTCTTATTATAACATAACCTAATAGGACACTTTGCAGTTAATTCATAAATGTTCGGTGTTATAAGACCATTTCTAGTCAAAATCATATAAGAACATAACTTAATAGGACATTTTATACAATGTCATATAACTTTAACCTTTATAGGATGCATAATCATTGTGGTGTTATTATAATACACCGTAATAGGAAATTTGATATTTTATTCATAAAACATCTGGTTTATAAGACGCTTATTCGCTAGAGTTTTATTATAACATAACTTAACAGGACACTTGACACTTGAGTCTTATAACTTTAACCTTTATAGGACTCTTAATCATTGTGGTGTTATTATAATACATCGTAATAGGACACTTGATATTGTAGTCATAAAACATATGTTTTATAGTACGCTTATTCGCTAGATTTTTATTATAATATAACTTAATATGACACTTGACACTTAAGTCTTATAATTTTAACCTTTACATGACGTTTAGCTGGTCCAGTGTTGTCACCCCTATCGCCCAAATTTCGCCGGAAGAGGCCACCACTACGTGTGGCCTTAGCCTCACACACAAGTTACATGATACACAAGTTTAATTACATAATCAAGTATACCATAAAGTTGAAGTTTCATCATGAGAAATCTACCACTTAGGTAAGCTGTATTTAATTAGAAAGCAACAATGTAAAATTAACTCGATGTCGTTACCTGTTGAGAACTTTTGTCCAATTACACTACCAAAATGCAAAGAAATAACATTATTTCTAAGGCTAAGAATAACCTAAAGAAACTCAAATCGGAAACGTATACACATCAAATAGTTAAATGTAATGACTTTATTTGCTAATATGAGTAACTAATTAAAAGTCTAAATTAAAACGTTGATATATAAAAAAGAAAAGGCAAAAAAACAAAACAAAACAGGGAACAATACAAATAATGCAACCAAACAAATATAACGAAGTGAATGGACTTTACACTTTTCTCCAATTGAGTGTAACACAGATAATTCCTTCTCATCATTCTTCAACATCAGTCGTTTGCGTTTCGTTATGTAAATAATGATACCATCTATTCATCCTATTGTATACCACAGTCAACAATGGTCAAAGCATGTGAGGCGATTGGTAGTGGTTGGTGTCCAACACTATCGCTGAATATCAATTAAGGCATAATGCAGGGTATGCCTGTAAACGAACCAAACGTTCGGTGAACTGTTCGTGAACCGTTCGGCGGGAAGTTCGTTTATTTAATAAACGAACGAACATGAACACAAAATTTGTGTTCGTTTAATTAAATGAACGAACATGAACAAATGTTCCGTTCGTTCATTTATGTTCATGAACGTTCGTTTATGTATTAACAGAAAATAATTAAATTTTATCTGGATATTTCATCTACTTAAAGGTTTTATATTGTTAATTTGTGTTCATTTATGTGTTTTCAGATTTAAGTTTGTGTTCATTCACATCTATCTATTCTAATAAATAACTACCTATTTTTGCCACTTGTCACTATCATAGCTCTCTTCACCCTTTTTTTAACATTTCAATATATGATCCTTATATTTTAAGTTATTTCAATATATGAATTCAAGTTTATTTTTATTAAATGTAAATCATATTTGATTCATTCATTAACATTAATGATGAAAGATAAGAAAACAAGGAAATATCAAAATTGATGTTGTAGATCTATTAGAATAAATTTTAAAAATCATAGTAAACTATAACTTGTTTTAAACTAGGATTGAAGCAGTCGTGCATAATTTTTTACATAAGATTAGTTTCAAATTTGAATTTAAAATTTTCTCATATGTATTTGAACTCAAGAAAATATGTATTTTATTAATTTCTCCAAACATTTTATATAAATATTGCAAAATGAAGATTACATATTATATATATCTTGGTGTTTAGTATTAAATCATTGAAGTTGAATATTATAATTATAATCCATATGAATAACGATTTACTATATGAATTATCTATCATTTATTTATATAACTTTTTTTATGTAGTATAAATGGTTAGCAACAAGAAGATCAATATTTAGTTTTCAATATTTTTCTTTCATAACTCAAACAAAAATGTTCCAGAAACATATATTTTATGATTTGATTTATACTTTTTTTATACATTTAAATATATTTAATTTATTATGTCTTATAACATAAATTACTTATTTAAAAGCATTCAAAATTTTAAACCAAAAAATATGTTTCAATCCCCCCTTTCCACTATTTTCGCTTTCCAAAAATCATTTAGGATATGGAAACCTAGAATATTGTTGTCATGATCAGTTATTTACATCATTTCAATATTATATTAACTTTAGTAATTTTATATTTATACAAATACAACGATTTGAGGTTATGTTAATGTTACATGTTGGGTGATACATAATTAAAGTGTCTAATAAAGTTTATATTCAAAATAATAAAGCTATACACAATTTTATTTTTAAAAAGTTACTGTTAGTTGAACATGAGTTTAAGGTTATTATTTCTTTGTCATTTTCCACTCATATGAAATGAAACAAATTATTTTGTTATATTTAAATTTTGGGTTTTATCTGTTTCTTGATTATACAATTTTTAATTTTAATATATAAACTTAATTAAAATTTGTCATATGCAGTATATTAATAACAACAAATAATTTATTATGATCAATCAATTTCAGATTCTAAAGACTCTAAGGATGATTATATCATCAAAGTTCAGGTAATCTGTTTTTTTTAGAATAATCATGATTTTTTTTATAAACATGAGCGAATGATCAATGACATCATATATATTAATTGATCAAAGGTATGACATTTTATGTGTATGAATATTTTTTTTGTTAGTATCATGGATATATATTATCATTTATCTAGGGTCGTGCTATGTACTTGAATAACCTTATTTGTCACACAGATAACTATACATGGCTATATCAAGAGTTATAAGCAGACATATATGTTACCTTAACAAGAGTTACAAGCATATATGGACAAAAGATTTTGACTTTTGATAAATAATGTATATCAACCAATACAATCACAAATTTAGTGTACAAGAAAAATTTTGCTTCTTTGTAACATATTTGTGTAATGTTATTTATGTAATTTTTATGTAAATTGTATTAACAATAAATGATGATTTTGTTGACTGTAATTCACTTCATAGTTAAAGTTTAAACTTTTTATCAATTACCCGTGTAATACGCGGGCCTCAAACTAGTTGGTTCATATATGTTTATTTATGTTCGTTTATCTTTGTTTAGTTATGTTTGTTTAGATTTTAAACAAAAAAACATAAACGAACATAAATGTCCATTTTTAAATAAATGCACATGAACATAAATATTTGTTCGATTAATTATAAAGTTAAATGAACGAACACGAATATTCCCTTGTTGGCGTTCATTTACGGGCTTTCAATATTCACATTGATGAATACATCGGTCTTATTCTCTAGACTCTACCGATTTTATTTGTGTTCGTGAACCGTTCGTGAACACATTAATTTTCTTAATGAACGAACATGAACATAAAATTTCGTTCGGTAAGTGTTCGTGAACCGTTCGTAAACACAATATTTTCTTAACAAACGAACATGAACAAGGCCTTGTTCGTGTTCGATCGGTTCATTTACAGCCCTATGCAGGGGTGATGAAGAATATGAGCAGTATAGTGTCTATAAGTTTTAGAGAAGCGAGTGGTAATTTGGCCATGAAATTAGCGGGAATATGATTATTTGGGAGGAAATTTTGTTAGGCAAAGTGTATTTTTGAGTAATGACTCAAATTGTGGAGGGAAATCAACTAGTTTGAGAGGGATTTTTTTAGAGAAATTAGCTAAGGCATTAAAAAAAACTTTAATGCAACATGGTCACGAGCAAATTAGTAAAAAGTAAAAAAGAAAAACATAGAATAGTGTTATTTGATATTTTTTTTAAATCGGCATGCGTTCCATACTTATAATCATATGAATGCGTTTGGGTTTTATACTCTATAAACTTTTAATGGCATAAAGCATGAATAAGAAAATAATACTAAGGAAAACATAGAAGGAATAAAATATGAAAAATATAACATGATAAAAACTATTTTGTTAGTAAATTTGCAAAAGATAATTTTTATATATAAAATTTTTTAGGGTGAATTGCTTCTTATTTAAAAGAAAAGGATACAAAAGACCTATATGTTAAAATAACTTTTACTCCACTTTCATGATTTATATAAATTTAATAATTTAGTTTAGAATGTGAAAAAGATAGGGTCGAGTGGCTGCTTAAAATTAGTAGACCAAATAGCTCGGTTAAGACTTAAGACATTAACTTCAATAGCCTATTAATAACCTCGTCTTTGTTAACGTGCTAGGTGGCGGGGTTTGATGACATTTAACACCTGGTCAGGGCGGTGTAAAGCAATGTTTTAAACGTCACATAAGCATTAACACCTACGGCATAATAGTACACCGTATGGACTAATTGAGGCGGTGTAAAGCACTATACACCATATGGCCTACTTGTTGTCTTTAATAACATGCTTTACTTAGAAAAATATAATTTAAAATTTTAATTTTTATTAAAAATGTTGTGATTTACTAAATTAATATTTTACATCAACTAATATATCAATGTTTGACAATCGTCACTAACTATGACCGTCATTTAACTTAAGGTGACATGGAGCATGTATTGGTCATATACACCTAATTTTACGACGAATCATTACATTTTACTTGATCGCTATAAGTGATCATTATGTTACACACGTTGGCAATGTTTGATCATCATTTGACTCTCAATTACCTTATTATTGGCCATCAGTAATCATAATCACCATCAAGCATTCCAACTAAGTCACCACTATTGACCATGTATGAACACCAATAACAACAATTGTTCATTAGTGACCACAAAAACATCAATATATAACTATAATTACCTTAACTTTACCATTTTGTCACCATGTCATTTTCTTTTTATCTTCATCTAGCACACTTCATACCAAACATGTTTTTTTCTTTTGTCAAACAAGTGGTTACTTCTAAGTCCTAAGTCCAAAAATATTTTATTGTAGCTTCTCGTTTGATATATCACATACTTGAGAAGTACTCTCTCCGTCTCATTAAAAATATCATGGTCTGAAAAACACAAATTTCAATATATATTGAATGATTACTTTTTTTGTTTCCAAATAACAATAATGCCTTGGAAATTGGGTCCATCAATATTGTTTATTAGTGTTAGTTGTGTGTATATAAGGGTAAACTTGAAAATTAACTAATAAATTTTGAAAGTAAACATTTGTAATAAAACAAAAAAAAATGAAATATGGACACTTTTAATGGGACGAATTGATTATTAAATAAAAAAATAAAGAATATTAATAAAGTTTATTTTTTTAAGGGCACTAATAAATATTAAATATAAATAAATAAGAATTTGAATCTCAACACTCACTTTACTAGTGAGAGGCAGGTGTTCAAACCTTAATATCACCAATTTATACGAGAGATATGAAGGATGACCCTGGCTTGTCATGGTTCGAGTCCTGATCTTATCCGGTTTTACCGGCCCCTCGCTATCGTATCGTTTGGCGGGCATGGGGTCGGTTTTATCCGGGGAATCCCTCAATAGGTGGACCGCTAGGGGCTCCGTCTTCAAACTCATGGCTGGCTCGGGCCGCGTACGGAGTACCCGACGTTACTTAGTTGGTCGTTCACTATATATATATATATATATATATATATATATATATATATATACATATAATATAGTGAAAAGATCAAATACACTAATCCTTAACGTACATTAACGTACGCGAATCCCGTTTTTCACGAATCGATCCATGAAATCACATCCCAACATCTCGGAATCGTCAATACATATCCAATTAATCATTGGTTTACCGAAAAAAACAGTTTTAGATCGTTAATCGATCAATTTTTTACTTTTTTCACGAAGACCGTTTTCTGAGCGTTTTAGGTTTTTGGCGGAGCGTGTAAGTTTTTGTGAGCGTTGTCACACCCTCAAAATCCACTAACGGAGTTTTACCGTCAGAGGGTGTGAACTAACAGGATCGGAATCATTAGTTATAATCAAACCATAATTAAAGTTTTCAAACCACGAAAATGTTTAAGTGTAAATAAATGCGGAAGCGTAAAACCTTTAACCAAAAGTTGCGTCACGCAGGACGACTTATAAACCCAAATAATAATAGTTTAAAACAGTTTGCATAAACAATAGCGTTCAAAGTAATGCATGATCCTATACCGCGCTCCCGCCTCGGCTACCTGAGAATAACATACAAAAAGTGTCAACACGGGGTTGGTGAGTTCACAAGTTTATATCAATAAAGCGTTTACGTTTGCGTTTTGCGTTTTGCGTAACCAGATAGTGTTAAATCAATTATATATCTATAGGTAGCTAGCCTATAAAGCAAGTATTACTAAGTGTTCGACACCGAAGCTGACTGTTTATCATGTGCCTTGCCACCAGGTCTATCCCGACCATGGTAATGTGTTAGCCAAAATTACACCCACTCGACCTCCAGTCGAGCTTAGCATTGGGTGGGGTTTGTCAAACCCAGTAGTACTACTCAACAGTGACTCGCTATTATCCAATACTAAATGGTTCGATGTGTGAAGGACTTCAGTTGTTTCGTTTGTCACTTAGCCTTTACAAGTGATATATAATCTAATAACAAAATCTAAAAGCGTTTCGGAGTATGTATTCTCCCCCAAGTGAAAAGCGTTTAAAAGAGTTAAAAGGGGAACGTGAAACTCACTGTTTGCGAAGAATTCCAAAAACAAGTCACCCAAGTGATGCGCGTCACAGAAAACCCTCACTAGCGTTCTAAAACAACAAGGAGATTTTCTAAGTGTTGGAACTATTATCGAGTCTCTAGACTCGGCACATAATATCTATGCACAAGATACGTTTCGTGTTTCGTTTGTGAATTGTGTGTGTCTCAACAAACACATTTGTGATACGTTACATGTATGAGCAACTATTTACGTGTCAAGTATTAATAGTGTACATTTCTAGCAATTATTCCCCGCAAGGGGCAATTTGGTCAAAACATAACAATTATCTAGCAATTAGCACGTTTCATGTATTTTCACAAAGTTCAGCAGCTAGTTTCAGTAAGACAGAATTCTACTTGAAAGATTACTCTATTCAACAGATCATAGCATCTCAATTAATTCACCAAAAATCTTCACAAAAGCATACATGAGTTAGGTTTCCAGAACATATTTTATTGTATTTTTATTCCTCATAGATTTCTCACAATGATCAAAACATTACAGCAACTCACAGCAGTCAAAATCATGCGCAACAGAATGTTATTTGTTATTCCCGTTAAATGAAAAATCCAACTAATGAAAGACCAATTGGGTTAGGTTCTCAGCTCAACATTTTAACTTTCAGAAGTGGAACCAACCCATTTGGCCTTGTAGTTCATGAGATATGACAATTACAAAACAACTTAACAGCAGGTCTCACAATTCAGATTCGCACTTCAGTTTTGTAAAATAATAAAAGTTAACCTTTTCTCGTCCAAAAATTACAAACTTGGACTCTATAGAAACTAGACTCAACATAGCACCTTGTGGTGTTAACAACCTCGACCAATTTCCACATTAACATTTAGTTACAGTTGTCTAAACATAAATTACAATCTGTCCAGTACCAGTTTTGACCTTTAATCACAATTAAATCGTTTGAGCAACCAAAACACCTCCAAGTTAGGCGTGGTTGGGTTTTCTGGAAACTAGACTCAGAGTACTACCTCTTAGACTCATAAATAGCTCAGTTTTCTTTTATATTTAATAAGTTACATGTCGTTCAAGTTTAACAATCTCTGCTGTCAAAACTCAGCAAGCACAAACAATCGTCTAACATGCATCCTAAGCATACGACATAACTCCAACATGCAATAAACATTATTAATCATAAAAATCATTAGTAACCCTCTAGGGTTTACAAGTAATCAATTATTTAACATTCTTTCACCGTTCAAAATCACATATGATCATCAAAATCAATAACTAACGCATAATCAATCATCAAGCATAACATCAAACCCTAGTTCATCTTACTCATCAATTTCATGACTTAGGGTTTTGGATTAACCCATTCAAGATCAAAATTAAACGTATAGAAAGCATAGAATAGTTGTTTATACCTTCCTAGCACCTTAATCTTCAACCAAACTTGAAAAATCTTGTGTGTATGTGTGTGTTTGTTTTCGGCAGCCAAGAGAGGGAGAAGGGAGGGGGGACGATCGGGATTAGAGAGAGGAAGAGAGAGTTAGGGTTTTGGTTATTATTAAATAATAACATGTTACATCAAGGCCCCTCCACTTCTAAATATTATATTTCTAGCCTAAGTAACTTGTTTGCATCTTGAGTTAGTGTTCTAAATGATATTATCAAATAACACATAAGCCTAACACATAATTATCACATAATTATTGTTTGGATGTTTTTCGTTTATTCACCAATGGTTTGCGTCAACTCGTTTGCGTTTCGGTGCAATCCCGAAAGACTACATATGTAGTAATTGTCAAGCGTCATTTAAAACCCTAGTTTAAATGTAATGAGATTGTGCGTTATAGATCAAGTGATCTTAAGTTTGAATTGACGGAGTTTGAGTTAACGGAGTTAACCTGAAATTGACGAGTGTCACAAGCGTTTTCTTAGTGTTTTTAGGTTTTTGCCTTTGAGCGTCTCGCATACCTCTCGTACGTTAAGGCATTAGCATACAGTATCTCTACCCTATATCTATACTATATATAAAGCATGAGTTAGGGACCTCTTAAATTTTAAGAGGTACCAAACTCAATGCTTTATATACAACACATAATGCATAAAAATTATAGAAATTAAGGGTAATTAAGTCTTTACAACTTTCTTTCTTTTAACATATACTTACAACTTTAGTCCCTCAACTTCATTACCTTTTTCCAAAAGTTTAATAATAGTTACACACATGCCCCGTAAATCAAAACCTACTACCCCACAACTTTTTAACGGTCATAACTTTTTCACACGTTAATGTTTGTTCATAAAAAAATACATTATAAAAACGAGCATTTTATTCTCTTTGATTTGAGTATGATAGTGCTATAGTTTTTTTAGTTTTAAAACGTTAACATGTTACGCGCTTAAGATTTAGAACTTAGTAACAGGTCGAGTCGGGCGAGTTCATGTCATTTGTAAAAGCACAATAGGGTCGGAATGAGTCAATACAAAAAAATGGTTAATTTGGTTCGGGTTCAAGTAGAAAGGGGCCAGGTCAGAACGATGTCAAGTCAGAACAGGTTTGGGGCCAAAACAGATTGGTTTAAAAATATGATGTATTTCAAATTAATGTCTATTTAATGTTTGCCTTTTGATTTTCGTTACAAGTTACGCAGATACCGTTGTTTAAATATACCAGGGCCGATAAATACGTGTCAAGTCCCACGCGTGATGTTGGTTAAGCATGTTCCAATGTCGGTAACGTGCATTCCCGCCGGGTTACACGTGTTCAATATTTGATAACACGCAACTGGCTTTGAACGTGTTACGCGGTCCAATTTTAGGCTACGTATGCACTGTCACCAGGTGACGTATGTACCGACATGGACTATGCGTTCACTGTGGAGTTGTGCGCGCCCCCGCTGCATCGTGCGGGCACCCAACTAGTATATATATATATATATATATATATATATATATATATATATATATTTTAAGTAAATGAATATCAATAAAGATAAGATATCAATAATGAATTTTAGAATGGAACAAGTGATATACACGATCAAAATAAAATTTGATGGAGGCGGCAACATCTTTTTCAATCCCAAAAACACATATTCATCGGATTGGCTGTTTACGCCTATTCAACTTTTGAATTAACCTCTTTGATCGGTTGCTTCACCCAGTAACAACGATATTCCATGGAACATGTATCAATCAAAATCCCCTTTTGCACCTAAACTACTTCAATTCGTTTACCAGGTATCAATCAAATCCCCTTTTTTAGATTTGTTAACCATACGAACATGCTCAAGATACAATGGATGAATACTTCGACTATGGTTTTCTTTTTTGCTGTAGTAACATGATCTAATTAGTCTTCGCATTCGTTATAAAAGGGGTAGCGGGACTTTGCATTTGATTTCAAGTTTTGACTTGATATAAGTTATTAACGGGTTATTGTATTCAATTAAAGGTGTGAGGAATAATAAAAACTATAACCTAATGTTAGTTTTCATGTTTGAATTGCAAATGTTATTTTCGGGATCAGGTGCGGTACGATTCAATACTTTCTTAGTACCGAGCCCATCCATTTTAAGTTCCATGATTGATTCTTTAATTTTAATGGTCTAGGAGCAAAGAAAAAACTTATTATACATACATACGCTTTAATTCAAAATTTTATCTATATGCATCAGTGAGCCTTTATGCATGTGAGTAAGATTCAGGTTCAATTGCCAATTAAGAGTGGCTCGGTCATCTGTGGTTCTATTGTTCGTCAAACAAGTAACAGAAAAACTCTTTTCAAGCGAGTATTCAAATGTATTAAATTGCTAATTGGCCGTGTAATTGAGTAAGATCGAGTACTTGTGACATTCGTCAAATTCGGGTTTTTGATTTCTTTTTCGCGTTTTATTTTAATAAATTATACCTCAAACCCGTATTGTATTGTAAACCCGACCCGGTAATTATATAAATCTTTTAAGTCGATCTTTAAATCTTCCACGTACTTAGTTCATCAAATCCGTCATGTAGATGTGTACTAATCGTAGTTCATTCAACATAAAAAAATTAGTTTATAAATTGTAAGGGGTAATTTTTGCCAATTTCGAATCTACATTAACTTTTCTAAAGCTTAATACCCTTTTGTAAAATATTTAGAACTTGAGGGGCCAAAGTTAAACATCTATAACCCACTTATATAAACCAAAAAACACCCTAACCTAACTTTATACATTCAGTCGCCACCCCCCATAGCCGATTTCTGGCGAACCGATTCCGGCCACCTCGGAATTTCGACGAGAAGCCTCCGGCCACCTCCCCTATTCCTTTCTCGTTCTCCGGTAACCACCTCTCCTCCTCTCCCTCGGTTTTCATTTTCCGGCAGCTCTATCCCCCTCTACTCGTTTTTCCGGTGACCGGAAAACCGGCCACCGGTGTACCGCCGTGCACCGCCTCTCATCTCGCTAACCCCGTCTCTCTCTATCTGCTCTATCTCTACGTCTCTCTCTTATCTCTCTCTATCTCTCTGTCTCTCTCTTTATCTCTCTATCTCTCTCCGTCTCTATCTCTCACTCTCTCTCTCTCTCACTAGTGCGTATTTCAGGCGCGCCTCCGGCGGCCGGGATGGACTCCGGCGACAGGTAGGAAGACTGGTGGTGGTGACCCACCACATATCCTACAGCCTATATCTCCGATGACCCTACTCGGGTTCGACAATTGCTTTCGGTCAAACATCATATGGTAAGGGATTTAGAGTTTTAATCGTCCTTATATATAACTCATAACCGGTAATCAAGTCACAAATCTGGTCCCCCCTTAAACCGACTTTGGAGAGTGTTGGAATCATTTTTATTTATCTCCTAACTTATTATAAAACTTATTATTAGTATGATTATTATTCGTATTATTATTATTATTATTATTATTATTATTATTGTTATTATTATTTTCTTTAACAAAACAAATTTTATTTTTCTTATTATTATCATTACTTTCATAAATTATAGATTATTATTACTATAATTATTATTATCATTATTAGTATGATTATTAAGTAATACTATAAATTCTATTATACAAATATTATCTACTTGTTTTATCGAACCGAAACCCATGTCGGGCCTAGTTGTCGTTTAACGTCATTGTCACTCGAATTCTATCTTTTTATCACTGATACTTCTATTATTAAAATGTTATAAGTATTAGTTATTATTAATATGGCACATATAATTAGTATAATAATAATATTAATTAAATCTTATAAATCTATTAATAACATATTCAACAATAAAGTAATAATTATTATATTTACTACTACTACTACTACTACTACTAGTTTCAACAATAATTCTCAATTTGTAGTATTATTATATATTATATTCACCATTATCTTATATATCTAGATATATATAACATGTTCTAAAGTTATTGTTATCATAACTATCCTTATTATTAATAATATCATTTATTTTAAATTACCCATTAAGTACGAGTCCCTAATCATTAACAAACTAACCGGTAACCCGATTTACAACCGAACCTCCTCGTTCAATGTTTCTAATATAATTTCATTATGTTTTCAAGTTCATTAATATATATTACGTTATTTATTTTAGCTAAGGTGTTTATCGTTTCAAGTCGGATCTGTTCGTTTACCGTTCGAGCTTCATTTATTTATCTATTTATTTGTCGGTTCATCAATCGAGGTGAGTACTTTCATACCCTTTTTCCATCTTTCTTTTTGGGGTGACATTTCATACTTATTTAACTAAATGCTTTATTTACTTGAATCTTAAACCCACAAACATGATTGTATACTATTCTTGAATAAATGCTTGATTTGGTGTTCTATGCTTACATGATTATGTGCTTATGTGTTTATCTCTTTTGGATGGTGGAACTATAAATCCTAGACCATTTGGCAACCCCTCTTAGCAAGGTGTCGTTAACGCAATGCAATTAACGATAACTATAAAATCATAAACTATTTGGCATCCCCTTATAGTTGGGTGTCGCTAACTTGTTAGCGATAACTATGTTTACAGCTTTTGGATGGTGGAACTATAAATCCTAGACCATTTGGCAACCCCTCTTGGAAAGGTGTCGTTAACGCAATGCAATTAACGATAACTATAAAATCCTAAACTATTTGGCATCCCCTTATAGTTGGGTGTCGCTAACTTGTTAGAGATAACTATGTTTACAGCTTTTGGATGGTGAAACTATAAATCCTAGACCATTTGGCAACCCCTCTTGGCAAGGTGTCGTTAACGTAATGCAATTAACGATAACTAATCCTAAACTATTTGTCATCCCCTTATAGTTGGGTGTCGCTAACTTGTTTAGCGATAACTATTTTATCCAAGTTTATAGCTTTTATTTATTGTCTTGTATACAAGTTTTGTGGCTTTTTATTATTATATATTTATATGTTCAATCTTATGAATTGCTTACCAACCTTTGTGTTGACAAACTTTATTTTATGAAATGTTACAGGTTTGACTTTTGTTGACTCGAGGACTTGATGAAAATGTTACCAAGACCATTAGGATATTAGTAAAACGAACAATATAATTGTTGTATTCAAATTGTTTGTGTGAACGAGATGTGTTGATTATCGATTTATGAAATATTGAGCTAATTAAATATTGTCACTTTAAATAGTGTCTTGTGAATTTGTGTTGGTGCATGATGTCAGTAGTTCAGTATATAGTGTCTGTAATCGAGTTAGTTGGATTAGTATTTTGTAATAAGCGAAGTTAGCTCACAAGTTCGCTTATACAGGCGAACTTGTAGAGTAAGCGAAGTTAGTGACAACTTCGCCTAAACATGCTAGGCGAAGTTGTCGTGTTTATAAGCTGCTAGGTTATGGCTTATTCGTAATCAGTATTGTATCGAGTTTACGAGTCCAGTGTTTGTGATTGATATCACGTGTTTTCGGTTGCAATACAACGTGTCTTTGTTTATTGTAACGTGTGTTTGATCGTGTTAACTCGTATCGTCTTCTACGCTCGTAACGTCTTACGTAGGGATTCCGCACCTACGTAGAACGAGATATTCCGTGTAGATCCGGCTGGGAACCTACAATTGGTATCAGAGCTTTTGCTCGTGATTGTGTGGTTCGGGATTATCACGCGGGTGTAGAAATCGTTCCGTTCGACTATTCGCGGGACGAGTTTACCGAGTTTTTGTGTTCTACTCACCTCCCACCATAAAAAACAACCCATAACACCTTCGCATACCTCGCAAAATCCAGAAATCAAACCTGCAAAATCATCGTGTTCATCAGGCGAAGTTGCCGCTACTGTTTGTAGGGTTAAGGCGAAGATATAAGGTTAAGCGAAGTTATCCACAACTTCGCCTTCCACACAAGTTCGCTTATCTCAAGCGAAGTTACCCACAACTTCGCCTACCTCACAAGTTCGCTTAACTTAAGCGAAGTTATCCACAACTTCGCCAAATCAGGCGAATTTAGAAAAGAGAGCGAAGTTACGAATTCAAGCGAAGTTCAGACTTAAGCGAAGTTAACTTCAACTTCGCCTACAATATTGTTAAGAATAAAATTCTTATGTTTTGGGTTTCTTTGTGTTTCGTGAAAGATGACTTCTATAAACATTACGGAACTGGTGAAGATGGAAGTGGAAGCGGGTTCAGCTACTAAGGCACCGAAGATGCTTAAGGGAACCGATTTCGTGGCGTGGAAGGATCGGTTTGAACAATATGTCAAATACCAAGATGCTAAGATGTGGGTATGCATTCAAGATGGATACATTCCACCAACTGCTGAGTATGAGGGTCGTGATCAGATTAAGAAATACAGCAAGATGGAAGAAGAAGAAAAGAAAATGTATGAGGCTGAAAGCAAAGCTCATGCAGCGATAACAATGGCTCTTCCACAAGAGATTCTTCACACCTTCAGGAAGTATAAAACTGCTAGAAAACTTTGGGAAGCGCTTGAAAACCGATTTGAGGGTAATGTGGGGATTCGTGCATCAAAGATTAAACTACTTAAAACCCAATTCTCGGTGTTCAAGTACTTGAAGAATGAATCACTTGATGATATCATCACAAGATATTATCATCTGATGACCGAACTCAGCAATTATTCCATTGCTTACAAAGAAGATGAGATCGTGGAAAAGCTTCTTGATGCTCTCCCACCGAAATGGGAGATGTACACTGTCTTGATGAGAGAAGACAAAGAGTTTGCCGACTATGACTTGGAAACAGCAGTCAACAAACTACGAACGTTTGAACTTAACATGGTTCGAAAAGAGACACCAACTGATTAGGTTCAAGATCCAGGAATGTATGGTGCAAAAGTTAACTCAAGTTCAAGTTCGAAGTCTGAATCATCTGCTTACTACTCAAAGGGAGACTCGGGCGCTAACTCAACACATGAAGGTCATGTATCTCTCAACATGAATGGTGATGTGTGTTTTGTAGCTGGTGGATCAAATGCTTCTAAACCTCAAACAACCAAGGGTAGTTTTTCTCCAAGTGTTTCGAACAACAACTACTCAAAGATGCCCATGAGTGTTAAATCTGCTGAACAGCAGTTTGCTCTCTATGCATCTTTCATTGCTTCGTATGAAAATTACATTAAGGGTAAGATTGTTGATCCTGCAACTTTGGACGAAAACTATGATCAGATCGATGCTGATGATCTGGAAGAGATGGATCTGCAGTGGCAGATGGCGATGATTGTGAGAAGAGTTAAGAGGTTTATGAAGAAGACAGGTAGAAAGTTTGTTGGTGAAAGACCAGGTTTTGACAAGTCAAAGGTGCGATGTTATAACTGTCAACAAAATGGACACTTTGCGAAGGAGTGCACAAATGAACGTGTGGAACGCAGTCAGACCAGGTCTACACAACAGAGTGGGAGTGGTAATGAGAATAGAGCTATGATATTCGGACAAGACGGGGAGTACAACTGGAATCTGCATGTTGAGGAAGTATTCGAACACGCCAATTTAGTGACTATCGAAACTGCAGGAAGTGAGAAAGTGACTGGCGAAAATGAAGCTTACATGGCAGAAGTGACAGACCAGCTCCCCGAGGTAAGTACTAAACTCCCTTGTATGAAATGTGAAAATCTGTCTGAACAATTGACAACTATAACTGATCAGTTTGTTAGTTTGGATGCTCAATTTAAAAAATTAAAAGAAGATCATCATTTCACTAAAGCTAGTGAAAACAGCTATAAGGTAAAAATAAAAGCTAGTGAGAAAGATATTAGAAGTCTTAAAGCAAATCTAGCTGAAAAAATTCAAGTAATTGATCTTCGCTATGAAGTGTTAGAAGAGAAAACCAAACTAATAGCTGAAAGGGATAAACAGATAGCTGATCACCAGGTGAAAGTGGTGGAACTTAACAGAAAGTTTGAGCAATTTAGAAATTCCTCCGCTATACTTGATCACCTCGTTAGTGATCAAAGTTCCCCAGTTAAAAGAGGAGGAATTGGATATCATGAAGTTCCACCACCTTACAATCATAACTATACTTATGATCCTAGTAATCAGAAATATGTTGATGTTGATTTTGGTCAGACAGTTCCGGTTAAGGTTACTATTAAAGAACCAGAAGTTAGTATAGGCGAAACAAGTAAGCCTGTTTCGAATGTTAAGATTTCTGTTCCTAGTCCTGTCTCATCAAACTCGGACAAGTCATCCGAATCGAGTGAGACAAAAGAAGAGGCAGTGTTACCAAAAAGTGGAGAGAAACATAAATCAAAGAAAAGAATTCTCCACTAAACCCGTATGTCCCACCATATGTGAGACAAACGAGCAGTAATGCAGCCTCAACATCTAAAACAACTATTGAAAAGAAAGTTGAACACAGGAGTTGTTTCAGATGCAATCAATTAGGACACCTAATTGCTGATTGCCCTCTGAAGCAGAGATTCAGAGGTATGAGGCCTTCAAAAACTGAGAACAGAACTAACAGTAAGTACAATAATGGTAAGAATGAAAACTCGTCAAAGTTCAGAAATTGGACTAATCCAGGTTTTCAAAGAAATCGATCTCAGTTTTTCCCTGTTAACAACCAAATCATGAGTAATAATTCAATTAATTCACGAAGGTTTGGATGGCCTCATAGTCAATTTACAAGAAGGTTTCCTTTTAGGACTTTCAGAAATCATACTGATACTAACTTTGGACAGCCAAAGTACGGGATGTATCGACCCAAGACCAATAGGTCTTGGGTCCCCAGATTTTAATCCTCTGCTTTAATCGTGCAGGAACAGTTGAACAGGGCTGCAAACAATCTATGGGTTGTGGATAGCGGCTGTTCCCGGCACATGACGGGTAACAAGAATTTGTTACACGAATGGAAACCTGTTCAGGGAGGAAGAGTGAGTTTTGCTGGAGAGAGCGGTGGAAGGATCACAGGAATTGGGACGGTGACTAATGGAAAAATGACGTTAGAGAAAGTAAATTTCGTTGAAGAACTGAAGCATAATCTGCTGAGTGTCTCGCAGATCTGTGACAAAGATTACACCGTGCACTTTACCAAGAATGAAGCGATCGTGCTGTATCCTGGTTTCAAGGTACCAGAGGATTGGATAGTAATGAAGGCTCCAAGAGAAAAGAATACGTATATTATGGACATGAGGTCGACTGAGATGGCAACAGAAGAATCGTGTCTTCTGTCAAAAACAACTGAATCGGAGTCCGAGTTATGGCATAGAAGAATGGGGCATATTCATCTTCGGAAAATGAACTACATTGTCAAGAATGGGCTGGTGCTGGGTGTTCCCTTGAAGAATTTCAACTTTGAAGACCAATGCTTATTGTGCAAAAAGGGAAAGCAACACAAGAAATCCCATCACACCAAGAAGGTTAATTCAATAGTCAGTACCCTAGACCTACTTCACATGGATCTCTTCGGTCCCGTGAATGTAAAAAGCCTAGGTGGAACATCATACTGCTTGGTGATCACTGATGATTTCTCTCGATACTCTTGGGTATATTTCCTGAAGTCAAAGGATGAAACGGTTCAGATGGTAATAAATTTGATTACCAAAGTTGAGAATATTATGGGGAAAAGAGTTAAATACATCAGGAGTGACAATGGGACAGAGTTCAAAAACTATCAGATGGAGATCTTCTGCTTACAGAAAGGGATAGAATACCAGTACAGCGCTCCGTATACTCCGCAACAAAATGGAGTGGCTGAGAGGAAGAACAGAACGTTAATTGAAGGAGCCAGAACCATGCTGGCTGATTCGAAACTTCCTGTGGTGTTCTGGGCTGAAGCTGTTGCTACAGCCTGTTATATCCTTAATAGAGTGTTAACTGTTAAAAGATTGAATAAAACATGTTATGAACTTATGCATGGGAGAAAGCCCAACTTGAGTGGTCTCGAACCATTCGGGTCCCCGTGTTTGATATTAAAGACAAATTCTAAATTTGGTGAAATAGCCGAAGAAGGCATTTTAGTCGGATATGTTGTTGGGACTCCCAACAGACGAGTCTTTAATACATCGACCAGCAAGGTTGAGGTGGTGTGTAACACTGATATCACAAGTTACAAATCACCAAAACCAAGCACGGGACCCGCTGGGGTTTTCGACTATGATAGGCTTTTTAAATCTTTTAACATACCTTACTTGGATTGTGCAGAAGTTGATGAAAGAATAGCTACGAAGATGCTTTACGATGAGGAAGACAATGTTGTGCAAAGACCGCTGTACGATTAATGTCAGCCTTCCTCGTCAAATGCTGTCGATACCCCTGCTGCCTCTACAGAAGAGGAATTCTTCAATCCGTTTCTCTCTCAACAACAATCACCCATTGATGAGCTACCTTCGAACCTGGAAGACAATCTGCAAGTCAGTTCGTTTCCGACTACGAGAGTTCACAAAAATCACCCTTTGGAGAATGTGATAGGTGATCTGTCCGACGGTGTACAAACAAGACAAAGCTTGAATGAGCACACCTGTGTTTATACAAGCATTAAAGATACAGGAATAATCAACGAATGCTTCTACACCTGCTTCATCAGCCAAATTGAACCAAAGAACTATCAAATGGCTCTCAAGGACAGCTCGTGGGTCGAAGCCATGCAAGAAGAGTTAGCCCAGTTCAAGAAGATGGAGGTATGGAATTTGGTTGTAAAACCGAAGAATGTGCATGCGATTGGCACCAAATGGGTTTTCAAATGCAAGAGAGATGAAAAAGGGATAATCATCAGGAACAAGGCGAGGCTGGTTGTAAAAGGTTTTAATCAGCAAGAGGGGATCGATTACAATGAGGTGTTTGCTCCTGTGGCGAGATTGGAAGCCATTCGATTGTTTTTGGCATTTGCTGCACACAAGGAGATGAAGGTATTACAGTTAGACGTGAAGAGTGCGTTCCTTAACGGTAAAGTCGATGAGGTTGTGTACGTTGAGCAACCTCCGGGTTTTCCTGACCCAGACTTTCCTGATCACGTGTACAAGCTAAGTAAAGCACTGTATGGGCTACATCAGGCCCCTCGTGCCTGGTACTCAACTTTATCCGATTACTTGCTTGAGAATGAGTTTGAAAGGGGAAAGATTGATAGCACACTTTCTTTAAGAGAAAAGGAAGCGACTTTCTTCTGGTGCAAGTCTACGTGGACGACATCATCTTTGCTGCATCAAAAGTCGCCATGTGTCAGGAATTTGAGGCCGTCATGAAAAAGAGGTTTGAAATGAGTGCTATGGGTGAACTAACTTTCTTTTTAGGGCTGCAGGTTGATCAGAAGAAAGATGGGATGTTCATTCATCAGACTAAGTATGTCCATGATGTTCTCAAACGCTTCAAGATGGAGGACAGCACTCCATTTGATACTCCAGTCTGCGTCAACCATAAATTGGGTGCTGATTCAGACAGTGATGCAGACGTGGACCCAACCCAATATCGGGCAATAATAGGTTCTTTAATGTACTTAACTGCTTCTAGACCTGATATTATGTTTGCAGTTTGTCTTTGTGCACGCTTTCAGGCAAACCCAAAGAAATCTCACTTGAAGGGTGCGAAGAGGATATTGCGCTATCTCAAAGGCAAACCTAAGCTGGGGTTGTGGTACACGAAAGGAGGAGACTTGGAGTTGGTCGCCTACACGGATTCTGATTATGGAGGGTGCAATCAGAATCGGAAGTCAACAACAGGTGGATGTCAGTTTCTTGGAGGCAGATTAGTGTCATGGCAATGCAAGAAGCAGACCTCAGTCGCCATTTCAACCTGTGAAGCAGAATACATGGCAGCATCCAACTGCTGCTCCCAGGTTCTTTGGATACAACAGCAATTGCGCGATTATGGTCTGAATTTCACTCATACTCCTATTTGCATAGATAACACTGCTGCTATCTCAGTAACTAACAATCCCGTAAAGCATAGCAAAACTAAACATATTGACATCCGTCATCATTTTATACGGGATTGTGCTGAGAAGAAACTGATTGTGCTCGAAAAGGTTGATACGTTAGATAATTTCGCTGACTTGTTTACTAAAGCGTTTGACAAAACTCATTTTCAAAACCTTGTTGAGCTGAATGGGATGGTCAATCCCGAGTAACCGTGTTTTTTGTTTCGGTTGAAAAAAAAAAAAAAAACGTCACTATCGCTTAGAATTATGTCGGTTGCCTCAATTTGAAGGACATATTTTCGGATATGTTTGGTCCTCATTTCTACTTGTAGAATATGAGGATAGCCATTAACCAGATAACTGAAAGTGACCGGGGCGGTTTATGATGTGTTTTTATTCTTTCGCTGAAAATTAGTCGATCATACTTAGTTAGAAGGACACATACTTGTATGTGGTCGGTCCAGCTAATCCATTGCATCTTCAGGATAGCCGTTTACATGAAAACTTCAATTTGATCGGGGCGATTGAAGCTAAAATTTTTCGGGAGATGAAATTATTTTTCAAGTCTTCTACTTCGTAAGAAGTTCCTTTACTATGTTTAACAGAAAATTGATCCAACCTTGGAAAGTGATAGATATACTTAAAAAAAACTGCAGTGATCCAGATTCGGGACTTGCAGTTGCTTACTACTCTGAAGTTGTGTAAATACTTAAAAAAAATGTGTATTATTGAGACATTCTAGAGTTCATAATGTTAATACTTCTCAATCAAGATGTAAGAAAGAGAACGGGAAGAAGAGTCTGAAGATCGAAGAGTAATTACTATTTAATCAGACACTACGGGTCGAGGTCAACTCGGGGTGACTTGGGGAAAGCCAAATACGCTTTGAGAATAGATAGGAGGCATCATAATCTCTGAGTTGTTGCCCATTTAAGTTTTGAGCTTAATTAAACCTAACCCGTATCACAGAAGCGATGAAAACCATTTTAAGTTATTTACCTGCTTACAACCTGTTTCTATATGTCATAATACAGCTGAACATGGATCTGTGTGACAGTCACTTAATTAGTATGATTCCTGTTCGGATCTTTTCTAAAACATGGTAGTCCCTGTCGAGACTGAAATTTGATCCCGTGTACTTTATAGTTAAAATATTTTTCTACTTATGTAGTTGTTTGATGTTATACCTGGTTACTTGGTCTTGATCGTATCATTTAATTCTTTAAAGGATGTTTTATAACTTAATTGCAAATTGTTCTAATTATAGGGGTTTGTTTAGTAAAGTTTAATATCGGCGAACTTGTGCATAACTTCGCCTGCAATAGGCGAAGTTATCCATAACTTCGCCGGTATAACTCTGACCCTATATAAAGAAGCTTTAAGGTCAAACTGTTCAATATTTTCATAAACCGGCGAACTTAATCACTGAAACCCTAAGCGAAGTTACAATTCGATTCATCTGTGTTTTCATTCTCGATTTCAATCCGATTAAAGGTGTGTAGTGTTGATAGATTGTATATTCACTAACAATTGATGTTATTCAGAGGTAGTATCGACCCGTTTCGTGACCTCGGACCTTCGAAACCTTAACATCCAAATTTTTAAACTTGTTATTACGTGGTCGTAATCAACTTAATCGTCTAAATCGTCTTAAAATCATGTTTTACGAGATCCGCAATCTCCAAATTCACCAACTACACGTCGATTCGAAAACCTAACTGTTGCCGATTCATATTCAGGCGAAGTTACAGTTTAGGCGAAGTTATCCGTAACTTCGCCTGAGGTTTAACTTCGCCTGATAATTAATTATGTAACAGTATTTGAGGCGATGTTGTGGTTAGGCGAAGTTATCATTAATTCGCCTGGCCCTTTAATTTTTATTAACTGTTAACAGGCGAAGTTCAAGTTGAGGCGAAGTTGTTCCCAACTTCGCCCCACCTCTAACTTCGCCTATACAGAATAAATCACAACTTCGCTCATGGGAAGAGGCGAACTTGTGATTTGCCTTGACATTTATCTAACTTAGCCTGTTTGTTGCAGAAATGGCAGCTGTAGCTGGAGCAGGTGGCGCAGGTGGTGATGATGGAGGAGACAACCAACGACAGTTCTTCCCGGGTCATAACATGTACATAACATTAGACCCGGATGCGAGCGGTGTTGATGATTTCCGCGAGATCATCACGTTCATACTTCGCTCGCGTATATTCCACGCGATTACCACAACACTGCCGATATCTTTGCCAAACATCGAAGATTTCTGGCAGACCGTGGAATATGACTGTCGAGTCGAGCCCCCGGTTATGCGAGCAACAGTCAACAATCACATAGTTCAGTTCTCATCTGAATAGATCCGGGCGGCTTTGCGGTTTGGAGATGAAACGAGGGACGACCCGACAGACTTTGTAGCTCCATTCCGAGATGGTGCGTTTCTGAGGATGGGATATTCTGGTCCCTTGGGAGATACTCAGAGACGCAAGGGGTTCTTGCTAGACCAGTGGCGCTTTCTCATGCATGTGATGATCGTGTGCATGTCAGGGAGAAAGGCTGGTACTGATGGGATGGGCGCGACCATGCAGTTGGCGATGACTGCTCTGACTTACAATAAGCGTTACAGCTTTAGTCAGATGGTCTTCTACGAGATAGATCGACAAAGAAGAGCGGTGGCGCGTGAGAGATTTCTTATGTATCCAAGATTCATTCAGATGATCTTGAATCACGTTGCTCCAACGTTACCTCAGCGCTGCCCGATCAGATATGTAGAAAGTGTTAGCAAGAGGATCTTCGCCCAGTGCAGATCATCGAGTGTGAGGAGTAAACCTGAGCTCCGTCCTCGACATACTCCTTTATTCGGGTACTTGATCAACCCTGGTTATGTGCCAGCTCGTGGGGACGAGTTTCGGGATCCTCAACCACAACAGGCTGGAGCGCCTCAAGCTATACCTGCTGCTCCTGTTGTGTCACCGGAGGAGAATGTAGACCTTGATGCTGCATTTGGTGGTCAAGACTTCTTTGATATGGATCGGGTTGATCCTGAAGAAAATGTGCAATTATCATTTGAAAGGGTTTCGAGTGTGAATGTGACTAGGGCAGCTACAACGGTGGCTGACTCTGATTCTGATGATGAAGTGGATAAAGCGAGACGAATTTTGGTAACTCAAGAACGAACTCATGGGAAAAGGAAGAGAACTGATGATGACAGCGACTCAGATTATGAGGAAGAAGTACATCAGTTGATTCGCAGATCAAGAAGGGAACGGACAGGTGCAGGTTCGGGAGCTGGTGAGAGCTCAAGGGTGGTACGTTTCTCTCCACCCGCACTGTCCGGTATGACCATGGTTCCTTCATCATTACAAGTTACAAGGCCAAGCGCCACGGATGTTCCCGTGGTGGCTACCTCATCTGCATTCGGCCTCCCACCCACTACATTCCAACTTTCAGCTCCGGAGATTGTATCTTTGCCACCTCCAACTCTTACTCCAACGGAGGTTGTGGCAAGATTTATTGAGTCGACGGTTGTAGCGACTGCAAGGTTGTCAGTTACGTTGCCACCTGCGGTTACGTTTACGCCTACTTCTGAGGTCCCAGTTACAATGGAAATCCCTCCTCAGTACACTCAAGATATATCACATCTGAGGTTTGATTTCGATGCAACTTTATCAGACTCAGAACGAATAGCAGTGCTTGAGAGGGTCGTGGCAGAACAATCAAGGGTGAATCTTATCCAGACCCATGCTATTCAGCGCCTCGTTGAAGAGAATCAAGTACAATCGTCCCTGCTGATCGAACATGGCAAAATCATTGATTCTTTGAAGGTGTTCTTGGCATCTCAGGGGGAGACGAGCTGTAAGGGCGATGAGCTGAGGACTAAGAAGCGAAATGATCGAGACGATGATCCCAATGCATCGAAAGGTGCAGGTGGAGAGTTGCCAAGAACTGAACAAGCTCTTGGGACTTCCACATCTCAGGGGGAGTCAACAAGTGCAGCGGGCGGTACAGGTGATGAGGTGGTGGTCGTGGATGTTGAGGAGATGGATGATGAGTTTATAGGTGATGATGATGTATTACCAGTTGAAGAGATAGAGAAGCTTGGTGCAGAGATTGTTATTGATAATGATATTAAAGAGGGAGAGATTATAGAAGAGGAAAATATTGAGCATGAGATTCCGGATGTTGATAAGGCAGATATGAGTAAAAATACGGGAAATGATGAGACGGAATGGGAAGAGCAGCCAAGATGGAAAGAAGGCTACGCTCAATGGTTTGTAAAAACGAAGAAACCGGCGGTCCCTACTATGTTTAAGAAGAGTTACAACATTAGAGGTTATGCTGAATCGAGAAAGGGGATTATTTGCTGGTTATATGATGAGCAGTTGAGGCTCTTTGTGATTAAAAGATATGATGGTATTCAGTACTTCAAGAGGATGTTGAGATCGTTGAATACATTGCCAGAATGTGAAGTGAAGGACTTAGCCAGATTGGGGTTGATAAACAGGAGTGATGATAACATGGCTAGAGTCATTGGAAAGATTGTTTGGAAGGAAAGTATAAAAGAAAAGAAGTTTGAGCTATTGAAACCACAAAAGGGAAAACTTATTGAAGACAAAGATAGAGGAATGAGAGCAGATGGTAAGCCTTGGATGATTATGAAGTATAAGCCGATCCGGTGTTTAAAAGAAGTGTCGATGAAACAAATGCCCAAGGATGTGCTAAAAGATCTGAAGTGGTGGTATGTAGATTGTGAAACAGCTGAAGCAGTAATGGAGGACGAAGATGAACAAGAGCTGCTGAGAGTCTATGATCCGATGCATCTAGTGAACTTGTCTCAAGCTGATCTGCAGGTGCTAAACGAGAAGAAGATATTTTATATTCCTGCTTGGAAAGAAGAAGCGAAGAAATATCAAAGAGTTGTATCAGTTTGTGTACGAGAAGGAGTTCATGCTTGAAGATGAAAGATACAAGATTGTTGAAGATTACCAGACACGTGCTTGAAGATAAAGATATGAAGCTAATGCCAAGGGGGAGTCTGTTGGTGCATGATGTCAGTAGTTCAGTATATAGTGTCTGTAATCGAGTTAGTTGGATTAGTATTTTGTAATAAGCGAAGTTAGCTCACAAGTTCGCTTATATAGGCGAACTTGTAGAGTAAGCGAAGTTAGTGACAACTTCGCCTAAACATGCTAGGCGAAGTTGTCGTGTTTATAAGCTGCTAGGTTACGGCTTATTCGTAATCAGTATTGTATCGAGTTTACGAGTCCAGTGTTTGTGATTGATATCACGTGTTTTCGGTTGCAATACAACGTGTCTTTGTTTATTGTAACGTGTGTTTGATCGTGTTAACTCGTATCGTCTTCTACGCTCGTAACGTATTACGTAGGGATTCCGCACCTACGTAGAACGAGATATTCCGTGTAGATCCGGCTGGGAACCTACAATTTGTCCAATCATGTTGCACCCCGGCATGTTCCTCCTTTGGTCGGGGTGTGATAGATTGGTATCAGAGTCACAAGACTATAGGATAGGTGGTAAGACGTAACGACCTAGAATAGTCTTTACTTTATGGTCCTTATACGTGTTTACCCTATTTGATTGTTCAATGCACTTGTTTATTTATATACTTATTTATTTTATCAAATCATAAATATACACATACACACACTTTCATAGTACTCCAAGGTATCATTACCTTAAAACGCAAAAACATTAGTTTTTATTGTGTTTTATGGATCACGAGCTTAACTTGGATTCCGTTTTTTCAAATCTCCTTAAAGATCGTCTCATATGAGATGACCACTTTAAGTAGTCGAATGCGAGCATTCCGCCCGCCATCCAAATTTTCGGTGTTAAGACAATAGAACTACGGTGATTTCGTGGACTAGTGTTTTGACATGACGTTGTATTCTGATTTATTATTTTTTTGCTACAATCGTTATTTGAGTCGAAGACATGAAAAATACGCGGTGGTACGTGCACACGTTTAGACTCCAACATGGTATTTTTGTCATAAAGGTTTTTAAGTGTCGGAATATCAAGTCATGGTGGTTCATGCACGATTTTTCCTCATTTAAATCTTAAAACATTATTATGACATTTCGAGAATTTAAACCATTTTCTCTTTATTTTGTTATAAATCCTTATCACGAGCCTTCATTTATAAATGTTATAATTTTTTTTTATTTATTGTAAAAAAATCTTTTATATCTCGATTTTATATGGTAAAGTTTTAAACCAATTTTCTCATTTTGATTTCACAATGATTTTATTACAAGTTTCGTTCATTATGATCTCTTTGATATAAATTAAAAATATATGTATGTATATATATAGCTGGTTAGATCTGTTCGTAATGATTTTAATATGCCATTTATTTTTATTAAGTCTATTTACATACAAAGATCTTATTATATAAATTTTATCATATTAAGAAGGTTTTATGATAAATTCCACCTCAACTTTTCAAGTAAATTTTCTTATTGTATAAACTTTAAATTGGTTTTAAAGTCCTTGCGTGAATATTTTATAAAAATTTTATATTTTATAACTATTCCGTTTATTATGGACGATCACTTCAAAATTTTAATTATTTAAACTTCTCATGACATTTTTAATTATACTATATTATACAATACACGTGGTAAAATTTTCACTACCCAAATTTATTTTCATAACAACTTTCATCATGTAATCTTTGATTCTTTATAAATTTTCGCAAATAAAAAATCTTACATCATACGATTTTCCGTGTTTTAAAATTCTTATGATAATTTTGCCGTGATTTCTCAAGAAAGTCACAAACTTATAACTTGTAATCTTCTTGAAACTCTCATGCAAAACTTCATAGAAATTTTACTTTATAGATCAAAAATCGTTTACTCGTGATTTCTCGATTTACAATGCCGGTCATTTTAACTTACCATGATATTCTTCATTAGACGATATTAAATAACGAACTTGGTAAAAAAAAAGGATTTCATTTCACAACTTTATATTTCCAAAACGACTCTCATCATTCAATATTGAGACCTCATAACAAATTCCGACATTCAATTTATGTATTTTAAATTTCCTCATAAGGAAAAAAAAATTATTGTAATTTTTATAAAAAAAAAAATTTGTGTGATTCACACGCTCGGATCTCAAAAATTCTATTTATATAATACACATATTTATACATATATTAACTTGCAACTTTAATTATCAAAATTTTCATGGATGTTTCAAACATTAGTTATAAAGTATGATATTTTTCAAATTAACATTTATTACTAGTAAAAAATCTCCTTGTACACAACCACAAGTTCCCAAACACTCGTAATCCATCTCAAACTACCGTCTTAAATCAAACCATCCTTACACTTCAAAAGTTTTCCCGCGCACTCAAATCTTTCCTCAATATGAACGAAACCTAAACATCCAAAAGTATACCCTCATCTACCCAAACCCCATGCAAGTCCAAGATATACAAAAATCAACCCAACAAAAGGCCCTAACTACCGACACTTCTACGCCACGAAAACATATCATACTCACCATCCTAATACTTCTAGAACACCGACAAACACACTCACGAATGTCTAGAACATATACAAATCAAAGCTTACCCAACTATGACTCAAATTCTTCGACCCATGCTATGTCAATTCACCGAACCATATCGCCACACCGTTTCCATCCAACCATAGAGTTGATGTTAAAATAGTAACCCAAACACTCATTGCAAAATACAAGTATAAACCAAATCTCAACCCAAGCTAGTCAAGATCAAAGTTATCTAACCCACCAACTTAACCCAAGCTCAAATAAGCCAAACCTCACCTATTAGCTCAACCATTACTCACACAAATCACCTAAGCCTAAACCACTCAAACGATCTAAACTCAACAAACCTCATAAATCCAACTCAAGAAAACCCAATTATGCAAGCCAACCGAAACACACTCGTCCTCCTCACCAAATTTCCAAATCATTCACTATTCGAAGCCTAAAACCCCTCCCTACGCATGCAAACTTCGTTTTTCCCTAAAAAAAATTGTATTTATATATATACAACTAATGTATTTATAACGACCTCATGTGTTCAAATATTGTATTGTCATGACAACAAAATTTTATTATGAGGATTGGTATTCAAAGATTATTAAACGATTATATGGATGATTTCAAGATTTTAAATATTGTCAACTAAAGCGATAAGCCTCTTAAGAACTTTATAAATCGAAGTTTCATTTTGAATGTTGAATGCGAGAATTATTTAGTAATAAATTATAACTTTCACCATATTACATAAACCCAATGACCAAGACTTTGCAAATCTTTTGGGACGCGTTTATAAATATTTTATATTGTTACACAAATTTTTGCTCAATAACAATTTACGCAAACTATTACCTCTTATTATCGTAAGCATCATCACTTTATATAATTTATTTTCATCACAATAACTTTATGTATACAAACCCCTTTAACAATTTGGGTTACAAGATTTACATTTAATAATGATTTAAATGTTTTCCCTAGCAACGCGTTACCGCGATGCTTTGTTATTATTTACATATCTTAGGAACAATAAAACGGCGTTACTTAAGACCTTATTTCAAATTCTATTCTATTATACGCTACGCGATTTACATATTTCGACATTTATTCGAGTCTTACGGTTATTGCGATTTTTACTTTTCATTTGATGAGATGTTTCGATGACAATATTATGCACATGAGATTTCATTTTGATGTTTTGATTTTTCATGAACGAATTCAAACTATTCAATAAAAATTTGTGTAATATTTTCATAGCCTCAATTTCGCTACAAATTTTGTTTATCTTTTAAACGATATTTTCTATGACTATATTATTCATATTTGAGCATTTATGGAAACACAATTCTATACATTATTCTATATCATTTTATCTAGTCTATTAACGGCCTATGTGTGGCTGTCTACAAGTTTTGGCGCTATTTGAAACCGTTATTATAATGACGATTATATAAATGGTTTTACAATAGTGGCCGTATTCACGTTTTATCACATTTCATCGATTGTTTTTGTTTGTTAATCAAATTCTATTTTATTTATATTGATGCATGTATGCGTCACCCCAAAGAAACTCAGCTCACCCTCGTGATTTCATGAAATCGTATTCTTATAACCTCAAGTTTGTACACATGTGAAACTCATTGCACGACATTATTGAAATTTTAACGTAGTTTACCCTTACCTTATGTACATTAACTTTTCTAAAGCTTAATACCCTTTTGTAAAATATTTAGAACTTGAGGGGCCAAAGTTAAATATCTATAACCCACCTATATAAACAAAAAAAAAACCCTAACCCTAACTTTATACATTCAGCCGCCACCCCCCTAGCCGATTTCCGGCGACCCGATTCCGGCCACCTTGGAATTTCGACGAGAAGCCTCCGGCCACCTCCCCTATTCCCTTCTCGTTCTCCGGTAACCACCTCTCCTCCTCTCCCTCGGTTTTCATTTTTCGGCGGCTCTATCCCCCTCTACTCGTTTTTCCGGTGACCGGAAAACCGGCCACCGGTGTACCGCCGTGCACCGCCTCTCCTCTCGCTAACCCCGTCTCTCTCTATCTGCTCTATCTCTCCGTCTCTCTCTATCTCTCTGTCTATCTCTTTATCTCTCTATCTCTCTCCGTCTCTATCTCTCACTCTCTCTCTCACTGGTGCGTATTTTCGGCGCGCCTCCGGCGGCCGAAATGGACTCCGGCGACAGGTAGGAAGACTGTGGTGGTGACCCACCACATATCCGACAGCCTATATCTCCGACGACCCTACTCGGCTTTGACAAATGCTTTCGGTCAAACATCATATGGTAAGGGATTTAGAGTTTTAATCGTCCTTATATAACTCATAACCGGTAATCAAGTCACAAATCTGGTCCCCCCTTAAACCGACTTTGGAGAGTGTTGGAATCATTTTTATTTAACTCCTAACTTATTATTAGTATGATTATTATTCGTATTATTATTATTATTATTATTATTATTGTTATTATTATTTTCTTTAACAAAACAAATTTTATTTTTCTTATTATTATTATTATCATTACTTTCATAAATTATAGATTATTATTACTATAATTATTATTATCATTATTAGTATGATTATTAAGTAATACTATAGATTCTATTGTACAAATATTATCTACTTGTTTTATCGAACCGAAACCCATGTCGGGCCTAGTTGTCGTTTAACGTCATTGTCACTCGAATTATATATTTTTATCACTGATACTTCTATTATTAAAATGTTATAAGTATTAGTTATTATTAATATGGCACATATAATTAGTATAATAATAATATTAATTAAATCTTATAAATCTATTAATAACATATTCAACAATAAAGTAATAATTATTATATTTACTACTACTACTACTACTACTACTAGTTTCAACAATAATTCTCAATTTGTAGTATTATTATATATTATATTCACCATTATCTTATATATCTAGATATATATAACATGTTCTAAAGTTATTGTTATCATAACTATCCTTATTATTAATAATATCATTTATTTTAAATTACCCATTAAGTACGAGTCCCTAATCATTAACAAACTAACCGGTAACCCGATTTACAACCGAACCTCCTCGTTCAATGTTTCTAATATAATTTCATTATGTTTTCAAGTTCATTAATATATATTACGTTATTTATTTTAGCTAAGGTGTTTATCGTTTCAAGTCGGATCTGTTCGTTTACCGTTCGAGCTTCATTTATTTATCTATTTATTTGTCGGTTCATCAATCGAGGTGAGTACTTTCATACCCCTTTTTCCATCTTTCGTTTTGGGGTGACATTTCATACTTATTTAACTAAATGCTTTATTTACTTGAATCTAAAACCCACAAACATGATTGTATACTTTACTTGAATAAATGCTTGATTTGGTGTTCTATGCTAACATGATTATGTGCTTATGTGTTTATCGCTTTTGAATGGTGGAACTATAAATCCTAGACCATTTGGCAACCCCTCTTGGCAAGATGTCGTTAACGCAATGCAATTAACGATAACTATAAAATCATAAACTATTTGGCATCCCCTTATAGTTCGGTGTCGCTAACTTGTTAGCGATAACTATGTTTACAGCTTTTGGATGGTGGAACTATAAATCCTAGACCATTTGGCAACCCCTCTTGGAAAGGTGTCGTTAACGCAATGCAATTAACGATAACTATAAAATCCTAAACTATTTGGCATCCCCTTATAGTTGGGTGTCGCTAACTTGTTAGAGATAACTATGTTTACAGCTTTTGGATGGTGGAACTATAAATCCTAGACCATTTGGCAACCCCTCTTGGCAAGGTGTCGTTAACGTAATGCAATTAACGATAACTATAAAATCCTAAACTATTTGGCATCCCCTTATAGTTGGGTGTCGCTAATTTGTTTAGCGATAACTATTTTATCCAAGTTTATAGCTTTTATTTATTGTCTTGTATACAAGTTTTGTGGCTTTTTATTACTATATATTTATATGCTCAATCTTATGAATTGCTCACCAACCTTTGTGTTGACAAACTTTATTTTATGAAATGTTACAGGTTTGACTTTTGTTGACTCGAGGACTTGATGAAAACGTTACCAAGACCATTAGGATATTAGTAAAACGAACAATATGATTGTTACTTGTATTCAAATTGTTTGTGTGAACGAGATGTGTTGATTATCGATTTATGAAATAAATGAGCTAACTAAATATTGTCACTTTAAATAGTGTCTTGTGTATTTGTCCAATCACGTTGCACCCCGGCATGTTCCGCCTTTGATCGGTGGGGTGTGACTTTACTTGTTTTAGATTGTTTGAATTTGCAATTTTTGTTGGGTCTGGAAATCTTTTCTAATACATTATTTATGATGAAAAATTAGCAATTGAGTGATCTGCATTTCAGTAGCATGCTGTAGTTTGATCAGTTTATATGCTCTTTTGATTTCTTTAATTTGTGGTTTTCTGTTCATAATAAATTGATATAAAAACTCAAAAGCATTAATAAAAGCAACACTTCATTCCTTAGGAAAATTAAATGTTGGATTTTTTTTCATGTTAAACAAAATCCCATAGCAAATTGCCAATCAACACTGACTAAAATCATCACTTGTGAGAAGGCTTGGATTTAGCTAAAAATAAACATTGTTTTTTTGAGGTATCATATTTCATGTCACTTCTTTTCAGATTTCACTAAAGAGGGGAATACCTTTTGCTATCTGCTACAGCTTGACTTTGTAATTTGTAGATATGAGCGGGTAAGTGGTTTATTTTTATATAATTCTGCTCCAAATAGTTTATTTGGGCTGGGTGTGGAGAAAATATAGGTTCTGTGCTTTTTTTTTTGTAGAAAAGGTTACACAACGGATTCTTGTTTATATGTATTGGACACGATGAAACTAGTAGAATTAGTTTTGGTTAGGCATGCCAAAACAGTTGGGTTGGTTAGCGCATCAGAATTTGTTCGGGTAGAATGGGCCCTTCTGACCAAAATAGGTTCGGGATTATGGGTCAATGTTTAACAAATCAAATAACCAAAATCAAAATATATATATTTATTCCAATTGCTTCCTGATTTTATCAAGGGGATCTTTTTTTATATTAATCTTTAATGGTGACTATAAACATTTTTCTATGTTTTGATCAGTGGCAAAAAATTACAGCTTACGCCAGTGCTATTGAAGGTTTGTGGCTGATAAAGGTGGTTGCACGGAGTCTTGGAGGTTTTTGGATGATTGTTTTTATTTGTGTTAAACTGAATGCTTTAATAATATGTGTGTTAAAAATGAATAATTTAGACTAGTGGTCAATATAGATTCTTTAGCTGTTCTAGCTATTTTTAAAATGGTTCATTGTTTGGATATGTTGTTTATTTGCTCACTTTTTCTGTTCTAGCTATGCTTTTATTTGTCTTTTAAGGCGGTTGATTTGCCGTCATATTTGATTAAAAACGTCATATTTGTTCACTTTTTTGTACTAGTGATTAGATAAGCACATGTCAAAAACATTGTAAAAGTGTCATAATATGTTTTTGTTGGGAAGCTTTTTGGGTTGTTAATGAATATTTTATGCGACCATAAAATTGGTTTCATAATCTTATTTGGGATATCAGGACTTTTTTCTTGGTACTAAAGTACCTATAATGTTACACCATAACGATCTTATAAATTAATTTTTAAGGACGCTTGTATGTGTATCAAAAGATTAAAGGTAGGTAAGCACATGTTAAAACATTGTAAAAATGTCCTAATATGCTTTTATTAGGATGCTTTTTGGGTTGTTAGTGGATATTTTATGCGACCATAAAATTGGTTTCATAATCTTAGTTGGGATATTAGGACACTTTTTGAGTTCCGAGACTTATTACGGCTCCTTTACATGAAACGCTTTTCTCGTTGGTCCTATTAAATGAAAGGTCCTATAAAATAGCATTTTAAGACGCTTTTGTGCGTACTAAAAAACCCTTTTTGTTGTAGTGCTAGTTCGTCTCCCTTCCGCTAACGAATTAGGTTTAGGTCAGAGAATGTCAGAACATTCTCTGACATTTACCTTATCCTCGTATCAGCCAACTCCGGCGCCGCCTTCGCCGGAAAACACGTATTCCAGCACCGTTTTCACCGTTTTTCGTCCCGTTCTATCCAGATCTGAGCTAGGGTGACCCCTAAGCTCATCTTAGGTTCGGTTTATACCCGATTCCACCCGGATCTCATGACTTCAACGGTTTAACGGTGTCGGTTCATCGTTTCGCAACTAGATCTAACGGTTTTGGACCTCTACAATATCATGCTATCATTACCTCGGTTCGGAAATCGGTTCTCCTTCTTCTTGGTTTCGGCTAGAGAGAGGGAGAGTAGGATGAGAGAGAGCTAAGTGTGTGTTTTGGGTGGTGTATGGAGTATGAGAAATGAATGATAATTGGGTAATTAAGGCTTTTATAATTATGGATCATGGGCTTAAACCCATGATCTCATCATTCCTTCCTTCATGACCCAAGTCCATAACCCATATCTATTAACCAACACTAGCCCGACCCATACTAGCTCCTACTCTATTTTATTATTTCTCCGCTTATCCGAGTAAACTTCTCACAATTATTAAATAATATAAATAATATCATCTTAGAAATTTCGGGATGTTACAGATGGTTAAGTTATCATGGATTAACTTGTCGATCAAGGAAATTACGTTAGAGATTAAACAAGTTAGGTGACACGGGAGCGCAAACTCAGTTTAATTCTAAATGTTATTTGAATTTATTGTGTGGCTATATTTGGGCTTATGTATAATAATAAGTGGGCTTCTAATTAAATATTTGGGCTTATGTGAGATAGTGGATATGGAAATCAGTTTTTTATAAGTCGATGGTTTCATTCCATGGAATTCTCTCTAACTTGATCGAATAGATAGAACAGAAGAAGACGGTTACTTTCACTGGTTCATCATCATCACATAGAATCATCAAAATCCAAATCTACAGAAATCTCTGTCTTATCCGATAAATCATTGCGTGTAACCCGCAACTAGGTTTATCTGAAAGTGTTTCACGATTCAGAGATTAATCCAGGCAATTGTTCAAGAAACCAAGATTGAAATCAAGATTACAGGTTTGCATTATTGATTGAATTCATCATCCAGGTACGCAAATTTTACAACAAAATTTGAAAGCTTACCTCTCTTATTTTAGTTCTTGAGTGATAGTAGCTCATCTTTCCAGTTTTTCATCGGGGGGGGGGGGGGGGGGGGAAGAAATCTCCTTTTTGTTGCCCAATTTGCCGCCCGCTATGGATAGCCTAAAAGGTAGGTTCCTGTTATATTTTAACTGTTAACAGTCAATTCTAGATATGACGATATGTACTATATATAATGGTCAAACTTGGGTTATGTTTAATCTCTAAAGGGTGAAACTCAAATATGGTTTAGCAATCTTGTTTTCATTCCACAAGTATATAATTTATATAAAAAGTGTTGTCCCTAACTCTCTGCAGCCACAACGTTTTGTTTTAGTCTATATAGATAATATTTCGCATGTAGAAAAATCAATAATCGAATTGCTCTTTCAAAGAATAAGAAATTCTTTGATGTGATAATTCAAAGTATGAATTCGATGTATATAGAAATCAGGCAAAATGATTCCTGTATATAGGTGTTGAACTAATATAATGATAAGGATGAGATGTAATAACACTTCAATAAGCAATTATGGCAGATATGGTGTAACCACTGTCGTTACTGAAGTTCTAAGATCCTACCGAAATGCAAGTTGCTACTGTGTGTGATTAGCTACTAAGTTCATTTCTTTTAGTTGAACTTAGCTTAGGTTACTAACGTATGGCAAAGTTGCTACAAACTTTCAGTTGCTACCGATCTTCAGTAACCAAGTTACCATCGTGCAATAAAAACTTGTTACTTACTTTAGTAACTTTTGAATATAAGTTTCGCACAACTTTTGGGTCATCCATGCCATCCAGCGTGACTGAACCAGAGACAGTTGTAAAAGCATAGTTCATTAAAACATACTTTATAAAATATAATTTTTGAATTTAACCAATAAAAAACACGACATAAAAATTTAAGAACATCCTTCGTTATATATTACAAAACAAAATACACATTTTTCCTTTAAGTTATTTCATTAATCCAATACTTTCTATGTATCTCATCTCTTTGATCCGGGTGGTAATTTAATATTCTTTTCCTATCGACGGGATCTTGAGGATAATTATCTACATCAACTAAATTAGGTCCGGAGATTGGTTAAAAAAAATATTTCCATCGCACCTGTAAGACAAAAAAGTTCAAGCAGTAAAAGATAAAAAAAAATTAAACAATATTGGTGTAAACTATAAAAGAACTCAATTGTCATGATATTCAAGCAAGTGAGCAACAACAAAATAAAATTAAACGATTAAGAGTTGCAAATGAGACATTACCAAAAACAAAAAAATAAAGCATCAAAAAACCAATAATATATTGATATATAATTGATAAATCAACAAGGCTTGCGAGTTGAGATAATATATACGGTTTGATTTCCCTTTTTTCATTTTTGTAAAAATGTAAATACGAACCTGCTTTGATTGGAACTTGAAAGGTCGTTTGAAGCTTGAACCACCTGCCGTCTTTTTCCTTTTAGGATCTTGTTATTATAGGGGTTTCTTTTAATTCTATCAGTGCTCATTAACAAATATGGAGTGTAAGAGTAGGCTTGTTTTCATTTTATTGGGTTGGGGTTGGACTTCCAAAAAAAAAAAAAAACTAACTAATATGGGGGCTAGTAAAAGAAACAAGGGGTTTAGAATTTTTAAACCTAAATTAACACAATAATATCTAATATATATACCACCTATAAAAATTTGAGTGGGGGACTGCCCCACTGATCAATACATCCGTCCACCAATGGCCTGTCGTTACCTAACCTTTATAGATTACTAAAACCATATCTTTTTTATTTAGAAGATTTATTCATAAGTATGTCAGTAATATTGGCCACTAACATATACATTGGTTTTTTCACTAATACTTTATTCTTCCTGTAATACTGTTATAAGGGGGTGTTTGGGTGAGCTTTTACAATTTCTTTTTTGCTTATTTATTCTTTGAAAAACAAAAACAATTTTTGAAAAGCTCCATTTTAAAGTTTTTAAATTAGCTTTACCAAACATTTTTTACTTTTCAACAAACAAATAGCAAATAAGGAAGTTTTAAAAGCTCGCTCAAACACCCTTAATAGTCTTGGTATTTTGTTGAAAGTAAAATAGTTATGCTATTTATACATATCACTCTCTTTCCTGTAATATCGTTGTCCACTAACTTTTTCTAGTAACTGAAGATCCATTTTCTAGTAGTACTGCAACAGGTCCCACCCACAATGAATATTCAGCAAGCTTAAATCTAAAGTTTCGAAATGCAAAATAAAACATATTTAATTTGTCGTATGAACATCCCGTGTATTTGTTTAAACCATTTTTGTATTAAAAGAAAAGGCACTTCTGCTTTATTCGTGAAGATCAAAATATTGGTTAGTAGTCAAAAAGAACAAAATCCAAGACCTTGGTTGAAAAGGGCAACCCTAAATTATGGGCGTTTAAAATGGTAGAGATTTATCTAAATTGGTAGCCCTAATTATAGGAAAAAGTGAACAAAAGTGTTTCTTCGGCCCCCTTCAAAGATTTAAACTTTTGAAAAGGTTGCCTCACAACTTTATGATCTAAATCGATTGGTTAGTTGATTTTATATTTTGACAATTTGACATAGCTTCCAAAAACATTGTACACGATCTTGATAGTTAACGAAAAAAAAATACTTTATTATTATTATTATTATTATTATTATTATTATATTTTGTTGTTAACTAATTACTCTATTACAAAAATATCACCGCGTTTTATTTCCAATCCTTATGTTTTTACAAAATAAATCTTGTTTGTACTTTAGAGATCATAAATGGTAAATAGCAGAGGTGTTAATAAACTAAGTTTTGTTAAAAAAAAAATAGGCATTGTTTAAGGGAATTTATATATACTATTATATTAATATAAAACAATTATCTACATGTCATTCAATTAAAGTAATCAATTAAGACTATATCGTTTATAGAATTACTAACAAAATTACAAATATAACTTAAAATGTTGTATTATTTAATGAGTTTTTTAGATATATATATGAATTATAAAATTTATTTATTGTTATTTATATATTATTAATCCATAAGATATGTTATTATGTATATTATCATAATTTAACTTTTTTGTTGCATTTTTTAAATCACTCATGTATTACACAAGCTATATCATAGTTAATCAATATCACAACTAAACATTATATGAACATCAAAAGATTTATAATCTACTAGTCCCATCTTATTTTCATTGTTCTATTTATATTCACTTTCCAACTGTGCGAGAATTGACACATCAAATAAAAAATGAATTCCTTATTTAAATCATCGGCTTGATGTAAGGCTTCGTTACCGGTGCCTCACTTTGGAAGTCGAATTACTTATAAACACAGTTCTACAAATCAGAGTTAATTAAAACTTTACGCAAAATATAAAACTTTCATTAAACATTCATAACATTTCATAGCTTGTCGAAATCAAACATCCTTATCTTTCAATTATAAAACATTAATCATAAAAACATCTTGAGTATTCAGATGCCAGCCTCTTATTTTTCCGCCATGTGTCCCTCTCTCAAGCCAGCCGTCTCATTTTACTCACATGCGTGCATACTAAAAGTCAACTACGCTGAGTGAGTTCTAGTTAATTAGGTAACATATATTACATTCTCATACATTACTTCACGTATCCGAAGACACGTATTAATATCTTAACCTTGTATAAAGATCCATAAGAGGAACGCCACGTAATATCTATTAAAAGAACCATTACTATTACCCATACTATATATATTCTCCGTAGAAGGAATGATCTATATATATTATCTATAGAAGGAACACTCTATATATTATCCATAGAAGGAACACTATACATTATTCATAAAAGGAACAACTCGCATTATCCATAGAAGGAACTCTATATATTATCCATATATGGAACACCATATATTATCCACAGAAGGAACACTATTCATTATCCATAGAAGGAACACTATATTTTATTATTTAATATCCATTTAAGGAAAACATGCTTTATTATTTATTATCCATTTAAGGAACACTGATAATGTTCACAGACCTTATCTACACTATCACTTCCCGGGTCTGTGTCCAATTAAAGTCAGAGGGATTTGCCATCTTAACCTACGATATCAAACATAGAGCCCGCATACCTTTCATACACTTGCTTCCACATACCATACCTACAACTATAATCACTTCCCTTGGCGATACGTGCAATATCCGAAGATCGTTCACGTCCCGACAAGCTTTCATTCTCATTAAAGACATATATAAATAACATATAAATTATACATGGCATACACTTACCATTTAAGGTAAGTGTATTAACTATCACATCGAGTATGCACACAGCTCCGAAAACATAACAAGGAATAGGGTTAGAAACTCACCTGGATCCTGTTACGTTCTCCGTTCAATGTTCTTCCTTTCTTTAACTGAGCTCTGCTAACTTTATATCAATCACATGTATCAGTACTTGTTCTAATCATATTATTCATGTTTCACCAGAAATGGTTAAGTCTGGTCTATTCTAATAACATTCTATTTGAATACCTTGTATTCGAATGGTATTAAAATACATATGTGTTAGCATACATTTGTATTCTAATGGGCATATTGTATTCTAATGATCATATAGTATTCTAATGATCACATTGTATTTTACACTACGTGAAAATTGACCTTTGGTCACACGAAAAAGTGTGGCCGTAGGCCTTTAGCCACACACATTTGGTTCAGGTCATATGTGGCCAAAAGTCGCGACACCGTGGGTATGATATGGCCACACACAGTTTTTAGTGGCCTTATGTGGTAATAAGTGTGGCTAAAGGGTACAGGCATTAGTTGCTGGCCATCATGAAGCCTCTCCAATAAATGTGGCTAAACGGTAGAAAATGGCCACATGACTATTTACTATGAGTGACCATTGCACGAATAGAGCCACATGAACTAATATTTCAGCCACATGAATTTTATAATAATGTGGCCATTAGGGTTGTGTTAGGCTTGCACTGTGACCTATACCGTGTGGATATAACAAAGAAATGGCCACTTAAATTTAATAATAGAGTGGCTAATTATATGATATAGACACTGGATATTACATTAAAGTGGCTAAATATGTTTACTTGCCACTCAAACACTCCTTTGTAGATTATAGTGTGACTATTGTCTTACCGTTTGTCACACATAATGCTTTTCGTAATTTAAGGTGTGGCTATTGTTAAACTTTTCGTCACACATAGTGAGGTACCGTGTGGCTAATCATATCATATAGACACTGGAGGTTATTGTCAATGTGGCTAAAAATGTGAACTTGCTAGTCAAAAAATCTTTTGTAGTTTATGGTGTGGCCATTGTCTTACCGTTTGTCACACATTATGTTATTCGTAATTTAAAGTGTGGCTATTGTCAAACTTTTCGTCACACATAGTGAGGTACTGTGTGGCTAATCATATCTTATAGACACTGGAGGTTATTGTCAATATGGTTAAAAATGTGAACTTTTCAGTCAAACACTCTTTTGTAGTTTGTGGTGTGGCCATTGTCTTACCGTTTGTCACACATAATGCTTTTCCTAATTTAAAGTGTGGCTAATGTCAAAATTTTCGTCACACATAGTGATGTATTGTGTGGCCAATCATATCATATAGACACTGGAGGTTATTGTCAATGTGACTAAAAATGTAACTAAACACATTAGCATAAATTCAAAACATGTTTTTTCATAAGTTTAACAGACCCAACAACATAAATTCAAAACAGGTTTACATTACCAAACTTTCACTAATAAGTTATAAATTAAAAATATTTGAAACTACTACTAATTACTACCGACCTCAAACTTTCTCATAAGCTCATCGGATTGTTTTTGCCTCCTTTCTTCATTTTCCTTACGTTCTTTTTCCATTTGTTCCATTCGTTGCTCGTTCTTCCAACTCGTTTCTTGACTTCCTTTCATTTTCTAGTTCTTTTTCCATTTCGGCTCTAACTTTTTGAACCTAAAATTGTTAAAAATATTAGCATCATAACTAATAAAGGGTTAATGTAAGGTGAAACCTCAAAACCAAGTAGGGGTGTTCAGGGTCCGGTTTTCGCGGCTTTTCGTCAAACTACAAACCAAACCGTTGGTAACGGTTTTTAATTTATTTAAACCAAAACCAAACTGTATAACTTTTAAACCGAAACAAACCAAACCAAACCTTTACTAACGGTTTAGTTCTGGTTTGGTTTCATGGACCTGAACCCGAACCAACCCGTTTATATATTACACCCACAAAATCAGTATGTAATTTTCATTTAAATTTTTAGTTATAAACCGAACCAACCCGTATATGAGTATGCCACATGTATATTAAATTATAGTGTTAGCAGTTTTTATGTTACCACATGTATATGAAATATTAAACGGTCTATTTCATTTGCTCGCCCCTGGTTGATATGTTATACCTAATTATATAACAAAACGAAAAATGATAAAGATAACTTACAAATGCGTGTTCTGACTTTTCCGTACAAAAATCAAATCCAACAAGGCTATTAATGTTGAGCTCGCCCACCCAATACTTTTTCTTGCTTTCTTTGCTGAGGTGGGTATATAAGAATACTTCAATCCACTTAACTTTTTGACCATGTTCTTTTTCCTAATAATAAGTAATATAATAAACGTTAAAGCACAAACAATTATAATTTTTGACCTAATTTTTTAAGATTGAATTTACAAATTAAACTAGCTTACCAAGCGGATACGATGCTCATCAAACCCTATTGAACCGCCCGTATGCTGAGATATACTACCATCATTACCCTCTTTCGTGCGGTTGTCTCTCCCTCTCGCGGACTTCTTTAGCCATTTTTCTGTGTTCCAACCCTATAAAGAGAGAAAAATATATGATACATATATAGGATAAAAAATATAAAAATAAAAACTTAAATCGACGCATAGCACAACGACCTTCACGCACAATCACTTTAGACAACTGTACTAAAAAGTCCTAACATGTATTCACACATGGTATCATGGAAAATCAACCAAACATTTATCATACAACATAACTTATGATCACTTAGTTCACGAGATAAATTATAACATGTACAAACTGATTTAATTCACTATGAAAAAATAAAGTATAAATTCTACAAAATTTACCACAGTAGAATATTTGAATTAGGTTTCTCAAACAATTTTTATTAACAATTTTTATTATATTTTTCTCATGCATACAAAACTCACAATAATTCAAGCATTAAAGATATGTACCAACAATTCAGCAGATTGTACAACAAACACTTGTTTAATGGTTCTATCAACTAATTAATCCAAATTGTGCAAGACCAATTGAGTTGTATTCAAAGCTCATGGTACTAATTTTCAGAACTGGAACCAACCCGTTTGGTTTTGTCATTTGGGAGTTATGGTGTCGGATAGACAGACTAGAATATAACTCCCCAAATCAGCTTTGACCAGTGTTTTTGTAAATTAATAAAAATTATTCAAAACTCATCCAAAATTACAAACCTTTACCTTTCTGGAAACTAGACTCATAGTACTATATCCTAGAATCAACAATCGTTCAATAATCATCGTTTAACATCAAGTTACATACCAATAAATAAACAAAAATGAATCTGTCAACAATGAAAGAAGATGTACTAAGCTTCAATTACAAGTGAAATACATACCTTTTTAGCGATGAAAGAAGATGTACTAAGCTTCAATTACAAGAAATAACACTTAAAATTGAAAATCCCCAAACTTGGTTCTTTGGGTTCTTCACACTCAACACGAATCCGACAAAAATCGAGATAGAATTGATGGAAACCGACACCATACGTGAATTCTTCTCGCAAAAATAATAAGATTAGAGCCCGGAATCAAAGGATTTGGTTAAAATTGAGTGAGTTAGAGAATTAAAGATGAAAGATGGTGGGTGTAGAGAGATGAAGAAGAAGAAGAAGAATAAGAAGTAATGAAGAGAAAGAAAACAAGGTAGGTTAATTTGAAATTAGATTTAAGAATGAGAGGGTAAATCAAAATTTTTTGAAGAAAAGAGAGGGTGAATTTAATTTGAAATTTTGAGGGAAGTAAAATTAATAGGAAATAAATAGAATTAAATATTTTTATTTTTTAATTAAAATAAAGAGTTGTTTGTGTGTGTGTGTGTGTGTATATATATATATAACAACTAATTAAACCTTAAATAATATAACAAATTGTATTTTAAGTATAAAAACATATAAAATAAATACAAGTGATATTTATAGTTGCTCTAAAAGAGTTGTATAAGAGTGTAGTAATCAATGTTAATGCCCAATAATAAACCATATGCTTATTAGTGGGTTATACTAGTTCTTGATCGGTGTTAGTGTCTCATTATAGCATCTATCATGTCACAGTTGCTCTAAAAGAGTTGTATAGGAGTGTCATTAGTCATGGTTAGGTGTTAACTCCCGAAACACACCATACTTTCGTCAATAGGCCTTATTTGGCTATCATTAGTCATAGACTTATAGTTAGATGTTAGTGTCCCTTGGTTACGTCATAGTTGCTTTAAGAAGTTTGTATATGACTATCATTTGTCATACTTAGATGTTAACGCCCAAAACATGTCATACATTCATCGACGGGCCTTGAATGGTACTAGTGGCCATTATAGCATCTATCATTTCCCCGTTGCTACAAGAGGTTTGTATATGAGTGTAGTGAGCCATAGGCATAGTTGGTCGTCATACTTTGCATTAATGGGCCGTCTTGGGCCTTGATTGTTGTTAGTGACCCATTGTAGTCTCTATCATATCATAGTTTCTCTAAAAGGGTTGAATATGAGTTTAGTGAGTCATAGTTTGGTTAACGCCCAACAAAATGTCTTACTTACATCAATGGGCCTTATTGGACCTTAACTGGTGTTTGTGGCCCATTATAGCCTTTATCACATCATAGTTGCTCTAAGAAGGTTGTATAGGAATGTTATTAGTCATAGTTAGATGTTAATGACCGATAACATGTGATACTTTCATCATAGGTCTTATTGGGCCTTGTTGGTGTTAGTGGCCCATTATAGCCTTTTTCATGTCATAGTAACTCTATTGGGTCATATTAGGGCTTGAAATCTCTTAGTGGTCTATTATGGCGTGTGATATGTAACATTAGATATTTAAGGGTTATATCGTGTTATAGGGAGTCATATTAGACTATAATAAACAAAAACAATTCATACATGTCCTAATGGATCATATTGGGCATTGAAATCTCTAATGGCCCATTATGCATATAATTTTAAATTGTGTCTTAAGAGGTACAACTCGCATAACACGTCAATATACATTAAACATAGGGGTGTCAAATGGGTTGGGTTGGGTCGAAACGGGTTATGGTTCGGAATGGGTTATGGGTCAAAACGGGTCAGGTCCAAACGGGTCAATTAAAAAAAGGGGTTGTTATGGTTCGGGTCGGAATGAGTCAGGGTCAAAAGGTTCGGGTCATAACGGGTCCGGGTCAAAATGGGTCAAGGTCGGAACTGGCCAAAACGGGTTTCGGGTCACTTTTTTTTGAACAAGGACAACGGAGGAAATGTTTTAGTTTTTTATTTATAATTTGACTTATGATTTTTTTATTATTATTTTTGAATATTTTTTTAAATTGTGTCTTAAGAGGTACAACTCGCATAACCCGTCAATATACATTAAACATAGGGGTGGCAAATGGGTTGGGTTGGGTCGAAACGGGTTATGGGTCGAAACGGGTCAGGTCCAAACGAGTTAATTAAAAAAAAAGGGTTGTTATGGTTCGGGTCAGAATGGGTCAGGGTCAAAAGGTTCGGGTCATAACGGGTCCGGGTCAAAATGGGTCAAGGTCGGAACGGGTCAAAACGGGTTTCGGGTCGATTTTTTTTTGAACAAGGACAACGGAGTAAATGTTTTAGTTTGTTTATTTTTTCCGTTTTTTATTTATAATTTGACTTATGATTTTATTATTATTATTGAATATTTTTTTAAATTGTGTCTTAAGAGGTACAACTCGCCTAACCCGTCAATATACATTAAACATAGGGGTGGCAAATGGGTTGGGTTGGGTCGAAATGGGTTGGGTTGGGTCGAAATGGTTATGGGTCGGAACGGGTCAGGGTCGAAACAGGTCAGGGTCGGAATGACTCAATTAAAAAAAAATCGTTGGTGATAATAAGTAATGTCAACAGTACCAAAAGTCCTAACATGTATCCACACATCACGTATAATATCCGAACATCACGTATAATATCCGTAGGAACTTGTCTTTTAATCAAATATAGTACATATTTTAAAACTTATTCATAATTCATTATCAATATTAGAAACTTGCACTTTGATGTGTATTGGTGTCCAAATCCGAGCACTTGATCTTCGGCTTTTCGCTTCCATTTGTGGGCTTATCCTAAAGCAATCCAATACCAAATATTAGTTATTGCCAATATTTAAATATTATATATAAATAAGATATCAAACCCGGAGTAACATTAGTCAAAATATTAAGCCAAACCAGGTCCAGCGTAGTCTATGCTGGCTACCGTTATGCAACTCCAAAGATTCAATTTATTATGTATCTTAACTCGCCCGATTGTTCATAAGCTTCGTGTACCTGTTTCTAGTCAGCATGATTATAACCCATCAACATAATTACAACACATTTAAATTAATCTTAATGCTATTTCACGTCTCAACTAAATTTCAACTTTAGAAACGGTTACAACTTTTCAACATATTGTTTACAACACGTCTAAACAACTTAACGAATCATTTCTTAAATTAAATCATGCTACTAATTTAATATCCACCAACGAGTCAAATCTTCATCTAGTTACTATATTATTATTATAATCGACAAGCTAGTCCGAAGCCCAAATCAAACCGTACTACACAATTCTAGTACTATTTATATTCTATACACGGGTAATTCCCACTTACACATTTGGTAGGGTAAACTTCAAACTGTAACGAGTTAAAACAACCGGTACACACTAAGTATAGTCAAAAGAATCAACTTTCAATTAATGGGTCAAGGCTGCCCGTATCCATTTGATATTCATAATAAATCAAAACATACTAATAAGACTTGTAACTTCTTAAAATAGATGTAAGATAAACTTACCTTTGTTCGTAGGAGCTTGATTACACTTCGTCCATTTGATTCATTGGCTTCCAAGCTTCAACATACCTAGCTTTTTAAAGTCAACTTTCAACAAGTTAGAATACATAATGTGGACACTTGGCATTAGTATTCTTTATATTTTCATATCACTCTCATTCATACCGAATAATTACCAAGCCAAGAATCATCAATGTGTTCATTAAGTTATCAGTTAAACATTTTCAAGTCATTTATCCACTTCCCCCTTTTTAACAGTTAACTCAGTACATATACGACTAGGCTCTACTTAGCAACTTCATACATTATGGCATTAATTTACATTAAAGCAATTATGTCATAATCTCTTCTAAACAAGTGCGCACACCATTTATTATTATGAAAAAAACTATTTTCAGTACTGCACCTTTTGTGCAGCAACTATTCACCTCAACTTTTGACCAGTTAAAAGTCAGAACTAACTTAATATGCTCAAAAGTAAAATGTAGTAAACTCACAGAGGTTTCCAAGCATATAAAGTTCACCTTTATCGGAGCTATGTTTAATATATGTGATTTTTAGCAAAACAGGTCAGCAACCTATTTTCTGTCAAAACAGTATGCTGAATCTGCTGTATTGCACTAGAAACTAACTGTTTTGAACAATATTTCATCCGAAACAGCTTTTCATGTTCACATATAAAATGTAGTAGACTCAAGGAGCTTTTCAAGAATATAAAATACATCTTTCTCGGATTTTTATACTATTTTATATGATTATTCAAAGAACAGGACAACAACATAATTTAACTTCAAACAGCAGGCTGTCATCATTTTAATCTACTGTTTTGATCCGTTTTAAGTCTGAATTAGCTTATCGTGCTCAAAGATGAAACCTAGTACATCAAAAGAGGTTTTCAAGCATGTATAATACACATTCACCAGATTTTTCTATAATTTTATACAAACTTTATTGACAGCCGTAATATGAATTTCACATCTTAACAACTCTTTTAATTCCTTTTTGGTTGAGACATTTTCACAAACACCTTGTGTGCATTCATTTGAAATCATTACTTTAAATCTCTACGCACGATCTGAAATGCCTATTTGCTCACACATTTTAACAATGACCTCTTGTGTTTGATGCATTACAACAATCAACTTATGTGTACAGATTATAATCATATAACCACATCCATAAAATATCTCTAATTTATCAACTGTGTTTATCAAATATGGTATACTCTTGAACACAGTTTGACACTACTATGATAGAATAAACAATTATAACTAGTAATAAATCACATAATCAATATTATCACTATCAGTTCATCAATAATCAAATAAAACACGTACTAGATCATCATGCATGAAGTGTAGATAACAAACCCCCAACTTTAGGGTTAGAAATACTTACCCAATAATCGATCTACTAGACAATGATTATGTATTTTCTAATGCTCGATTTGATAATCGATTTGAGAAGTGAAATCATCTGTTCTTCTTCTTGCTCGTTTTCTTCTTCTGTCCACACACACATCCAGAACATCCAAAAATATACATCACCCACCCTTTTGTTTTATTTCCTCTTTGACCCCTCTTTGGTTTAAAATCCATATTTATTAAAATCTTGATATTTGGGATGTTACATAATCGTTGTTTAACATCGAGTTACAGACCAATCAATAAACGAAAACGAATATGTCAACCAACTGATCTCAACAAAACTCAAACCCTAACATTTTTTGACATCTCTAGGGTTCTAATTAATCATGTTGAAAACCCCCGTTAGATTTGATCGCAGGATGGTTGATGAATTTTGGAGCAAGAATCAAAGTGATGAAGAAGAGTAATGAGCTTCAATCGATGTTTATGGATTAGGTTTGCAATTGGGAGGAGGTGAAGGTGATGGTACTTAGGAAAAATAAAGCGTTTTAGCCATATAAAACTAAACTACTCTTTGGTCACACAACCTCGTATAAGTGGCCATATATTTTAAGCGTTTTAGCCACATTACTAATAAATACAATGGTTGTTCGTCATATTTCGCCACATTATTAAAAATGTGACATTAGGTCACACAACGTAATATAAGTGGCTATATCTTTTACATTTTAGACACATCTCTTATCAATACAGTAGCCGTTCGTCACATTTGGCCACACTATTAAAACATGTGGCTAGTTAAATGTCACAGTTTGTGGCTAATGCATGTGTTTTTGGTCACATGTATCAAAGATCAAACAAACTATGACTGTTGGTCACATTTCGCCACACGTTTTTATAATGTGGCTAGCTTTTGTCACAGTTTTTTTTCAAAGTGTGGCGAAAAGTACCTGAGTAGGTATACAATGGTCACATGAAGAATAACACGTGTGGCCAAAACATTCTGGAAGGTTTTCAAACAAGGTCAAAGACCTTTTAGCCACACATTTAAGCCGAAGTGTGGCAAATCTCCCATACCACATGTGTGGCTAAAAGGCGATATTCACGTAGTGCTAATGATCATATGGTATTTGAATGATTCATTGTAAGTGAATGATACATTGTAATCTAATTAATGAATTGTAATCTAATGATACATTGTAATCTAATTCATGAATTGTAATCTAATGATACATTGTAATCTAATACAATAATTGTAATCTAATGATACATTGTAATCTAATTCATGAATTGTAATCTAATGATACATTGTAAACTATATCATGAATTGTAATCTAATGATACATTGTAATCTAATTCATGAATTGTAATCTAATGATACATTGTAATCTAATTCATGAATTGTAATCTAATGATACATTGTAATCTAATTCATGAACTGTAATATAATGATAGATTGTAATCTAATGATACATTGTAATCTAATTCATGAATTGTAATCTAATGATAGATTGTAATATAATGATATATTGTAATCTAATTCATGAATTTTAATCTAATGATAGATTGTAATCCAATTCATGAATTGTAATCTAATGATAGATTGTAATCCAATGATACATTGTAATCTAATGACCCTTTGTAATCGATTTAGGGTATTGTAATCGAATGACCCATTGTAATCGATTCAGGGTATTGTAGTCGAATAATCCATTTGTAATCAAGTAAGGCTTATTCAGATAACCTTGTCCATTGTGGTTATCCACTGGAGAGTAGAGATTTAGTACAAGGATAGTAAGGCTAACATGTAATAACAGTGGCCAGCTGTGATTAGCTGATCACGTTACTTTCCGTGTCCTATACACTTCCCTTTATGAGTCTATTTGTGCTAAGTTCTACTTTTAAACAGTTAATCAATCAGATATTCAATTAATCGTATCCCTAACATTCACATATCCTTTCTTTAGCAATTAAGCTAACATTATCATACATTATTTAATCATACATTTACCTTTACTGAGCTTGCTTGAGTGACACATGGCTTTCTTGAACTGACATCTTCTTTCTTTTCTTACATTAATCCCATTCTCTGTTCGGATCTAAGCATCTAGGATGCTTAATTATCTCGAACTTTGTTCTGATTCCAACTTGTAAGTCCCCGTTACCGGTGCCGCACTTTGGACGGCGGATTTACTCACAAACACAGTTCTACAAATCAGAGTTAATTAAAACTTTAGGCGGGATATAAAACTTTCATTAAACATTCATAACATTTCATAGCTTGTCGAAATCAAACATCCTTGTCTTTCAATTATAAAACATTAATCATAAAAACATCTTGAGTCTTCAGATGCCAGCCTCTTATTCTTCCGCCATGTGTTCCTCTCTCAAGCCAGCCGTCTCATTCTACTCACCTGAGTACATACTAAAAGTCAGTTACGCTGAGTGAGTTCTAGTTAATAGGTAACATACATTACATTCTCATACATTACTTCTCGTATCCGAAGTACGTATTAATACCTTAACCTTGTATAAACATCCATAAGAGGAACGTCACGTAATATCTATTAAAAGAACCATTACTATTACCCATACTATATATATTCTCCGTAGAAGGAATGATCTATATATATTATCCATAGAAGGAACACTCTATATATTATCCATAGAAGGAACACTATACATTATCCATAGAAGGAATGACTCGCATTATCCGTAGAAGGAACTCTATATATTATCCATAGAAGGAATACCATATATTATCCATAAAAGGAACACTATTCATTTTTCATAGAAGGAACACTATATTTTATTATTTAATATCCATTTTAGTATCCATTTAAGGAACACCGATAATGTTCATAGTCCTTATCTACACTATCACTTCCCGGGTCTATGTCCAATTAAAGTTAGAGGGATTTGTCATCCTAACCTACGATATCATACATAGAGCCCGCATACCTTTCATACACTTGCTTCCACATACCATACATACAACTATAATCACTTCCCCTGGCGATACGTGCAATATCCGAAGATCGTTCACGTACCGACAAGCTTTCATTCTCATTAAAGACATATAAAAATAACATATAAATCATAAATGGCATACACTTACCATTTAAGGTAAGTGTATTAACTATCACATCGAGCATGCACACAGGCCCGAAAACATAACAAGGAATGAGGCTAGAAACTCACCTGGATCCTGTTACGTTCTCCGTACAATGTTATTCCTTTCTTTAACTGAGCTCTCCTAACTGTATATTAATAACATATATCAATACTTGTTCTAATCATATTATTCATGGTTATGTCTAGTCTATTCTAATAGCAATCTATTTGAATAACTTGTATTCGAATGGTATTAGAATACATTTTTGTTAGCATACATTTGTATTCTGATGGGCATATTGTATTCTAATTATCATATTGTATTCTAATGATCACATTGTATTCTTATGATCATATTGTATTTGAATGATTCATTGTAATCTAATTCATGAATTATAATTTAATGACACATTGTAATCTAATTCATGAATTGTGACCAAATGATACATTGTAATCTAATTCATGAATTGTAATCTAATGATACATTGTAATCTAATTCATGAATTGTAATATAATGATACATTGTAATCTAATTCATGAATTGTAATCTAATGATACATTGTAATATAATTCATGAATTGTAATCTAATAAGACATTGTAATCTAATTCATGAATTGTAATCTAATGATAGATTGTAATCTAATTCATGAATTGTAATATAATGATAGATTGTAATCCAACGATACATTATAATCTAATTCATGAATTGTAATCTAATGATAGTTTGTAATATAATGATACATTGTAATCTAATTCATGAATTGTAATCTAATGATAGATTGTAATCCAATGATACATTGTCATCTAATTACCCTTTGTAATCGATTCAGGGTATTGTAATCGAATGACCCATTGTAATCAATTCAGGGTATTGTAATCGTATGACCCATTTGTAATCGAGTAAGGGTATTATAATCGAATTACCCGTTTGTAATCAAGTAAGGTTATTGTAATCGAATGACCCATTTGTAATCGAGTAAGGGTATTGTAATCGAATTGTTCATTTGTAAGCGAATATAAACAATGTCTTCGATTTTGAGGGTTGTAATCGAGTCTAATAATTGTAATCGAATGACCTGAACCGTTAAGGTCCGTTTATCACCATTATTATCGTATATCACGATCTTAACACTTATTATTGCTCGGTATTAACCCATGGATGTTTCCTTAACCGTTTTCGGCCAAATCTTGACCCGAGTGACCACAAAGCTTGGACCTTTATGGTCCAAAACGTCCAAGGTTAGGTCTAGGGTTTCTTTTATGAACCGTTCATAACCATAAGTTCGTTAAGTCCATTTTAATCATCAAGTTTGCAACTTTATGAATTATCTAGACTCGATCTACTCTAGGTTTGAGTTTCATGACAAACTGTTTATAAAAACATAACCTTTAAGGGTCAAGAACGTACCTTTACTTGTTTTTAGGTTATGGTTTAGCTTGGTTATGAACTTTAATATTGTATTCTGCTTGTATATCAAAGATTTAACAAGATATTTTCTTGGTTTCATTCTTGGATTTCTCTCTAGCTTGCGGCCACCAAGGGTGGTGTATGTGTGTGTTTTAGAGTGTGTAGGGAGGCTATGGTGTAGAGATTGATAGAAATGGAAAGGATTAGGGTTTTAAGGGGGTATTTATACTCCCTTAAGCCCATGGACCTAAGGCCCATCTTTCCTTTTTGGTCCATAATTAATTCCACCTAATAGCCTACTTATCCTTCCATCTTTATTATTGTATTCTTTTAGTATTTCTCTATTAATCCGAGCAAACTATTACGCCATAAATAAATAATATATTAAATATTATTTTTGGAAATTTTGGGATGTTACAAGTCTTCCCTCCTTAAAAAGGTTTCGTAACCTAGCTCATTCTTTGCAAAAAGGAACACTTCTAATATTCACACACTTGCCGAAACGCCTTTGCTCTCTGGGTTATCCTTCTTTCTCCTGACTTGCAGTCACCGAGTGGTGTTCATGGGGTTTAGCTATTCGAAGTAGCTTGTCCATGAGGCCCTCGATGTACCAAGTCTCGTCTCGTCCTTCCATGGGACGTTGTTTCGTACTATCTAACGCTATTATCTAAAACGACATTTTATCATAACATAAGTAATCATGCATCCAAGACAATTCATATAATTAATACACACCAGTCTAAACTTAAATATAAAACAACACGCATTGAGTCGTTAATAAGTCAAACATAGATTAAAACTTATGGCTAGTAGCTAGCCTTCTAAATGGTCTTTTCTAAGCAAACAGAGGAAATTTGTAGGTCCCCCCGGGGCGTCGCCGATCGATACGAGATCCGCACGAGGTCTAGGAGTGCGGAATCCTCCTAGACCCGTTTATTGGTGTAAAGATGAAGAACACAAACACGTACACGAACAAATACAAGAACAAATACAAGAATGGGATAATCAAATCTGCAGATTCTTATAATCAAACAAACACGTTACATACCATAACCAAACAAAAAACACGACTGACCCGAGGTGAGCTCTACCTCGGGTCGTCTCACACGACACTCCTTGTCTCTTACTCTCTCCAAACAAACTGCTCAAAACACACACTAATTTCTGGATTACTAAACCTAAACAAGACACACGTATATATATATAAAACATTCTCGGGCCTGGGCTTCAGTAGGCGAAGTTGGCGAAGTTGTTCTAACTTCGCCTAAGGCAGAAGTTGTTACAACTTCGCCTATAGCGAAGTTGTTATAACTTCGCCTATGGCGAAGTTGTTCTAACTTCGTACTTCGTTTCCGCTGATCAGAATTGCATAGCGACGGTCACAAAATGCACCAACAGTCTCCCCTTTGACCGTTGCTCTCAATTCTAACAAACACAAAAGATCATCTGTTACACGACATGCACCAACAGTCCCCCTCTTAACTGATGATCTTCTGTTTTCAGTCAACCAGCCGTGTCTGAATCTGTCATGTAGCTTCACAAATCTACCAATCACCCAGCGTCTTCCATATCAGATCTTCCATTCAGTGTAAGCTTCTCCGACTATAACGATTGAGGTCTTTGAAATGCATGCATCCTCGTGCCAATAGATCATCTCAACCAATCACGTGAGTCCATCTGACTTCACCAACACGTGAAGTTGGGCTTCCTCCACAACTTCACCAACTCGTCGGCATACGATAAGGTTTAATCTTCAACTACTCAACATCAAGTTATCAATTTCATCACAAAACCACCTTGACAGAATCTAACACATGACCATTAATTAATCCGAAGCATCTTCAATCACCAGGGATAACGATCAAGAACATAAACACTTTAGTTCCCGATTAAATCCAACTTGTTCCAGAATTTTCACTCTAATAAATAAGCATCACGTTTCAGGATCCAATTCTCGAACGCCTTGAAAATAACATAAATAATATGCTCTGACCGCAATCCAGTAATGACAAAAACCTTCAATTCAATTTGACTTTCTTCAGTTGGTCAACCTCGAACAACAACAATTTCATTGCCCACAAACACCCAAATATGTGTCAATATCCAGTTTCAATCAATATCCCATTCACAAACTCAACCTCATATCCAGAGTTGACACGTATTTGTTCACACGTAAGACCCAGAGATAACAAGTTTCACTCGTTGACGGAGCAACATCTCCGGTCTCACAATAATCGTGTACACCTGGCCATACAGACGAAAACTCCAAAACACTCTTTTTTTTTTTTTTTTTTTTTTTCTCTCGTTAACTTCGCCTAAAGTCAACTTCGCCTGTCCATAACTTCGCCTATTCCATAACATCGCCTGACTGATAAGCGAACTTGTGAGGTAGGCGAAGTTGTGGATAACTTCGCTTAACCATATATCTTCGCCTAAACCCTAAAATTTAAGCGACAACTTCGCCTGAACCCCATAACTTCGCATGCGGCGCTGTTCAGCCAAGAACACATCAGATTCGTGCCAGAAACACCAAAACGCAGATCTCGAACCATAGCATAAGAGCCTAAGGCTCTGATACCACTTGTAGGTCCCCCCGGGGCGTCGCCGATCGATACGAGATCCGCACGAGGTCTAGGAGTGCGGAATCCTCCTAGACTCGTTTATTGGTGTAAAGATGAAGAACACAAACACGTACACGAACAAATACACGAACAAATACAAGAACAAATACAAGAACGGGATAATCAAATCTGCAGATTCTTATAATCAAACAAACACGTTACAAACCGTAACCAAACAAAAAACACGACTGACCCGAGGTGAGCTCTACCTCGGGTCGTCTCACACGACTCTCCTTGTCTCTTACTCTCTCCAAACAAACTGCTCAAAACACACACTAATTTCTGGATTACTAAACCTAAAAAAGAAACACGTATATATATATAAAACATTCTCGGGCCTGGGCTTCAGTAGGCGAAGTTGTGCTAACTTCGCCTATGGCGAAGTTGTGCTAACTTCGCCTAAGGCAGAAGTTGTTACAACTTCGCCTACAGTGAAGTTGTTATAACTTCGCCTATGGCGAAGTTGTTCTAACTTCGTACTTCGTTTCCGTTGATCAGAATTGCATAACGACGGTCACAAAATGCACCAACAAAATTGTTAAGCCGCAAGCATTCTTCCCTGCTCCGCGCTCGTCCCTTGGCTTCCTGTAGTTCCTTGCTAGGTGTCCATGCCCTCCACAGTTATGACACCTATGGTGATCCTTGCACTCCCAAGAGGAATGTCCTGCTTTCCCACACCTGTAGCAAACACCTAATCCCATTCTGCACTATTTCCACATTTTTCACAAACAGTGAACTCCTCATACCTTGCCTTCTTCTTACGTGGATCCTCTTCGTTAGCTTCATTTCGTTTTGGGCTTGGGTTTTTTCTCTTCGGTTCTGTCTTCTCCTCTTCACTGATGGCAAGATCCTCATAAACCATCTCGGCCAATTCCACGGCCGAGTCAAATGTTGCGGGTTTACTAGCCTTAACCAAAGTGAGAACATTCTGCGGAAGTCCCCTAATGTAACACTTGATCCTCTTAGCTTCAGTGTTCACCATGTCAGGTACCAGCCTAGATATGCGGTTGAATTCGGTAGTATACTCCTGGTGTGTCATCTTTCCCACTTTCAAGTTTAGGAACTTCATCTCAGCTCTTTCAACTTTGGTATCAGCACAGAACCTCTTCATCACCAACTCTTTCAGATCATCCCATCTCATCGCCTTAATCTCATGTCGAGTCTTTCTCTGCTCCACACTTTCCCACCAATGAATAGCTTCATCACCAAATGACCGAGTAGCTTAACCCACTTCTTGGTCGGGACGACAACCGCTGATTCAGATAACCTTTTCCATTGTGGTTATCCATTGGAGAGTAGCGATTGCGTCTCCCAAACACTTCCCTTAAGCCCATTGCGGAGAGTAGCGATTCAGATAACCTTGTCCATTGTGGTTATCCATTGGAGAGTAGCGATTGCGTCTCTACCTTGCGGCCGCCAAGGGTGGTGTATGTGTGTGTTTTAGAGTGTGTAGGGAGGCTATGGTGTAGAGATTGATAGAAATGGAAACGATTAGGGTTTTAAGGGGGGTATTTATATTCCCTTACGCCCATGGACCTAAGGCCCATCTTTCCTTTTTGGTCCATAATTACACATAATAGCCTACTTATCATTTCATCTTTATTATTGTATTCTTTTAGTATTTCTCTATTAATCTGAGTAAACTATTACGCCATAAATAAATAATATATTAAATATTATTTTTGAAAATTTCGAGATGTTATACTTGATAAGTAGCCTCGTTTCTGCACCTCAAAATGATCCAACAAGTCGTCCACACAACTGCTTCAAAAAGATCCTTGCATCTGTATGGTGAATTTGAATCATCCCACACGACAACAATCACTCGAGATCGTATCATCAGGCAATTTAAGATTCAACCATGTCGAAACATTATTCCAAGTCAAAGATACAATGAAGCATTCTCTTAAAAGGTGACCAATTGATTCCAAATGTTTAGAACCAAGGCTGTATAAATCGTGTTTAGGCGCCAATTAATCGATATATGGTCAAAGATCGGTCAAAATTCCAAAAATTATATATAAAAATTAGTGTGTGTGTATATATATACACACACACTAGAAAAGTTACATATAAATTTCAATCTAATTGATCTTTAGATCCTACCATACCGCCTTACAACACCGGATGAAACAAAAATCACATATGTATATCAATACCTTTGTTACAAAGATTTACTTTATTTGGCAAAGGATTCAGTAAAAGTCTCTACGCCATTACATGTACTTTCTTGGGTATCCATTTGTTCCATCTAATATGCATATATGCACTCGGAAGAATGTAGCGATCAATATGTTTTCTCACAAGTTTAACTTGGAAACCATCTTGTAAATCAAAATCCCAAACCCACTCGTCTATCTTCTTACCCCATTGAAATTTCTCCAACCCCATTAAGGTTTTCGAATTTAAATAGTGTATGATTAAAAAAAGCAACATTTTATTAGCTTGATAATATAAAGTGTATCGTGTAGTTACACGGATGGACAGTTCATCCTTTGGAGTGTGATCTTTGATGTTGCAAAGTTTCTAGGCTCATACAAACTGACGAAGATCAAAATGATGCAATATATTATCTATATAAGTTGCAAACTTTCTGATCAATATTATCTACATAAATATGTTTGCAAATTAACATATTCAATACATGATCAACTTTAGGCTGATTAACATGTAATTAAGTAGTGTGTAGTATATAGGAACTTATTTTAAAAAAGAATGGTATGGACCCATTACATGTTTCGCAACAGGGTACTTTCTGTAACAACTTTCACAAATGGGGTTGTCACTCATGATACGGGCAACATATTGATCTTAAAATGTGTGCTCAACGAATGTCGGTTGTGAAGTGAAAGCTGGCAAATAAACAGCCGGAAGGACGACAAACTTCTTGTTTTAGAGAACACGCCCATTGTAGAGGTGATATCTTAGGGTACTCAGAATGTGGTGAACCATAGCCAAGGGCATGCGACTTCAGTGAGAAGTCGCCCCTATTAAGAACATTTCTTAGTATTTGTTTAGAATGATGAGACTTCACTAATATATCTCCAAATCTAGCTAAGTAAATGTTGAGTGATCGATGACACTCGGCTCCAAACTTATCTAGTAATCATAGTTGCTCACAGACCTAGCTTTGTGGACGTGTTGTTCCAAAACAAAATAGATTGTCTGTAATAGACGCTTTCTTTGCAAGCTTTCACTTCACAATAGAGTTTAGCGTGTCATATTTTTAAGCTAATATGACGTTCCTACCAAGAAAAAAATGCCTTTTGTTAAACACATTCAAGAAAGTACCCTCGTGATACAAGGCACGTGCCCTACCCATTTTTCTAAAATAAGTTTTAAAATATAGTCAATAAATTACATAATTAAACTTTGAATGATCGAAGCTTCAGGACTATCAGCATCGATGGTGGCTAATAATTGTGACAATCGTTCGCTAAGATCATCAACCTCCTTATGCAAGCTTCTCACATAGTTGCAAGTATCTTGTAACACTTTTGAAGCCGATGCCTATACCAAAACTTTTATTGAGTTTATTTAGTTTCTAAATCTACACAAATCAATAAACATTGAAGCATGTGCAAACACACGCAATATATAAACTTTTATAGACCCATTACACAACTTTTAATTGCATTTTTTATTACTTACATCTATTTTTGTCTTTTATCCAATTACTTGTCTTTGTAAATTATCCACAACTTCTTTATGTGGTATTATTGTTGTTTTTTTTTTAAAAAATTGCATCATAAAGTTTGAGCATTTTTATCTCTAATTTAGTTTATTTAATTTAAACATGGTATTAGTATCTTGAAAAAATGATTAAATAAGCGTTTGAAGCGAGTGGGTACATGAATGTACTATGGTTTAGTCTCTGTCTTCAACTAATGTGACTCAAAAATAGACAGGAGCGTAGTTGTTAGGATCGACTATCACATGCACATTTACTTTATATACTAAATAAAACGACAAGTCAAAAATATATAAATTAATTATCCATATATACTACTTGCTGCGTGTTAAGGTTTTTTATTTTCCACTTGAACTTCAATGGTGTACAAAAACAAAGAAAATAAAAAGTGCTTGTTCATTTTGCCAATTGGTCCAATGTAAAATGATTCACTTAATTACGTACAGTCTACATCATTTTTCACATCAAACATTTACGTGATAAAGCAAAACCATGATCCTGTTTTTTGTATATATATATATATATATATACATGTGTGATAGTAGTATTCATGTGTAATTGACTATTAGTATTAGTTTTATTGAACGGTCACTGAATAACTTGGTAAACTAAGTTTCTGTTTTGTCAAAACTGCTTCGTTCTTTCTCATGTTGAGATATTTTGTACGTTCATAATATTATTTGAAGAAAAACAAGATGTTAAAGTGAGAATATAATTCTACAACTCTTGTTTCTACTTCATTTCCATAATATGTTAAATAACTGGAAGCATGTCAATCAAACTAACAAACAGCTAACGTGTTTTATGGGATAATCTTTTCCTTGTTAGAACGGTGACGATTACGAATCTCAGGAAGAAGTTGTTGCAGCTTCGAGATGAGTTGTACCATTTGCGCATCGGTGATCCGCTGAGTTTCAGTTGATGAATCTCCCGGTCTTGTACTTGACATTTTGGTAGTGTTGAATGGGAAATTAGAATTTGCAAATGTGTTTGGTGATTGGGGACAATGGAGAGTGAGGGTGGTAATGATGTATAAATAGAGATGTTTTGGTGGAATTATAGTTAATAGGAGGTAGGCTCAACTAAATAACAGTCTTGTTCGACACAACAAACTCATTCATGCAATAAAAAACAAAGCTTTTATGAGTGTGTGAAAAATGTTGAATATGAAGAAGACAAAGCATTGGAGAAAGCAAGTTGTCCACTATTTATATGGTCCCATTTGTGTATTTTATGTTGTTAATTCAATCAAAACATTAACAATTAACTTTTTTATTTATTTATTGCTCATAACAGTGATGAAAAGCTCTTTTAAAGCGGTTTAAATTTGTCAATCTTATTTTGATGGGTGGTAAAATAGTAAGGGTTTAAAAAAAGGGTTAAGGGTTCAATTCTATTATAGTATAATATTTAACGGTTTAAATTTAAACTTTAAACGTCTATTTCAAAAACCGCTACAAGAACGTAAAGAACCACTCCAAATCATGCGTGTCTCGCACCAATCAAACTAACCGAATTTTTATAAATAACGCTCATTTAAAGCGGGTTGAGAAAACAACATGTTTTTACAGTGATTACCAGAGAACTGTTTTTTAAAACACTTATTTACAACAATCCTAGAAAACCGTTACGTTCGTGAAGATTTTACAACGTGTTATAAATATTGTGTTGAGAAAAACAACTCGTACTATAAATGAAGGCAATTAGTAAAAGATGACATTTTTTTAGGATTGACCTTACTAAAATAGTTTGTAAGTTCGATGATGCCTGGATATTATGCATATTAAAAAAAATGTATGCAACAGTTTGTTGGGCTTATTGTTAAACAGTTCTGGGAAAACTAATACGAGATTATTGTCCGTAAAGACGTGGTAGAAGTGGGAATACGTGAAGATCTTGCGCCACATGAGAAATATAATCGTATTTATCAGCCACATGCGTGTTATACCATGCATAAAGCAGAACAAACAAGTTTTGTAAATGTTTTCATGATACCGAAGTTCCAATTAGTTATTCTACAAACATTAAAAGATTGGTGTCGGTAAAAGATTACAAATTGCTTGGCAATAAAGTCTTATTATTGTCATGATGAGGACACATATGATTTCAATTGCAGTTCGTGTCTTGCTACCAGGAGACATCCGGCATTCAATCACAACATTTTGTTACTTTTGGAGATGATTCACTCAAAATTTTTTGTTCCCGATATCTTTGATGAATGGCGAAGGGAAATAATCTTTACAATTATGAAGTAGAGATATACTTTCCACCATACCTTTTTAAAATAACGGTTCACCTAGTGATGGTCGAGTATTTTGTATATATATATTAGTGTATTAATTATGTACTTTTGTTGAGTATATTGTTAGAACTTTGGTACTTCATACGTGCTTTTGTATTTCAGGTCATTGATCTAAATTAGATACTTGTACGAGCAAGGAATGATATTTCGGGAAGACCGGAGCATGATTTGAAGTCTTGGGAAGTCATAAAGATTCGGGAAGAGTATGGATGAGAAATCATAAGCCAATACTAAGACTGAACAAGATGTGTTGACAAAACGTGACCAAGAAGTAAAACGTGCATATCTTGGGCTAGAAAATGACTTACGGCACCCATAATATATGAGTTTTGGGTTTCTCGACGAGAGGAATCTGAATATGAGGTTATATTTGGTCGCGGTACGCGATGGAATGTGTATATGGCCATCGCGATACGCGGTCAACTTTAAAAAACGTGAAAAAATGGGTTTTTGACCTATATCTTCTATTTTACGAACCTTAAACCATGATTATCATTTCTAGCAGTTGTTAGGTGATTTTGGGTGAATTCCAGGGCTACCAATATATCTTGATCAGTCCTAATGGCCTTCCTCATCATAATTGAAGATCTATCGATGACGATGCTCGGCTAGTCTTTTCAAATCATACACGGGGATGTAAAGTTTGTAACTTTCAGTATTTCTCATATATTTAGAACAAATGATTTGTAACTGTATTTGATTAATCTATGAGTATTTATGTTTAGTATTTTTGTGCATTTAGTTGGTTTAGGTTTATGTCGATCAGAATGATTAGTTTTCTGGTTGCTATAATAATTGCTTATAGGATTGTTTGATTGGTTAGATACAATGAAGCATACAATTGCCCTTAGTTGAGTCACACTGGCAGGGACTGCTTGATAACCAGTGGCGTGTGTTATTGATTGTTGATGCCTAAGTTTTAGCTTGTAAGTCTGTATTGATCTACGATAGTTAATCTGTTAAGTTGCATAAGATTGTTGTTCTGTTGCTTACTTGAAATCCCGAGTGTGGTTTGTCTTTGTTAATTGTTGAAAGTTGTTATTTGTTTAGTCAGTATTAAACCTAAAAATTGTTTGCTTGTGTGATCAACTACAATTTGTTACTTCATAAGTTTAGAAATCTATTGCACGTTACATTGACCACATACTCATCGTGGTTCGACTATCTACTTACCCTAGCCTGCTTAGGTAATTTGGAACTAATTTAATTGTTTTTGACTATATAGAGACAACCTAGCATCAAAATGGTGTCATTGCCGGGGAGTTAGCGCGCTTAGTGTTTTTCATGTTGTTTGATTTTCTTTTTATTTTTAGTTTTAGGTATAGTTTTAATTTTTAGTTTAAATTTTATTTTTTCATTTTACGTGGGGTGTGTTGTTTGGGCAGGTAACAGGCTTACGCACACCCGCTACTCGGGGAGACAGTCACCACTTATTTGCGAGCCCTGATGGTTGGTTAATTTGTATATGTTTTAGTTCGTTTATTCTTCAGTTTTAATCGTTTATTTTAAGAACTTCGATACTTCATACGTATATTATTGGATTTCAGGCCACATGCGTTAAAGTACTCAATTTGGACCTATTGTAACACGGAATTAAGACCCGGGATGTCCAGCACGCGAAACGAGGAATTATTATGAAGATTGCTGGTAACAAGACCCATCGCGATACGCGATGGGCTAGCTTGAGGACCCATCGTGTATCGCGATGGGATTTAAAATAATGTTGACTTTCTGGTCCATCGCGATACGCGATGGACCAGTGAATACGCGATGGGGTGTGCAGACGGGAGTTATGGTTTTTAATCAAACTTCTCATCATAAACAACCCTAACTCGTTTTTTACGAAGAGAGGCGATTTCCAGCAGTTGAGGAGGCGATTTTCACCGTCATAGATCGTGCCTAGACCTTACACATGATCCATATAATCCATATTCAAGATTTAAAAAAGTCAAGGCTCGGCTAATCTCCTAGAATCTCACCCGGTATGTATAGTTTGTAACTTTTACAGTTTTTCTCATGTGATTAAGAACACTCTTGTATAATTATTGATATTTGATATATGACTATTGATGTTTAGTATTTCTGTGTGTTCAATCGGTTTTGGTTTACATTAGTCTAAACAATTTGTTACCAGTTGCTAGATAATTGATCATATGAGTGGTTGATTAGATTGAATACGATAAAACATACGATTGCCCTTAACTGTGTCACCCTGGCAAGGACTGTTTGATAACCAGTGCCGTGTGTAAAGTGATTGTTGATATCTAAGGTTTTGTCTGATTGATCAGTCTGTAGTTGATCATTAATAATTTATCTGATATGTTGCATGCGATTACTGTAGGTTGCTTACTTGAATTCCCGGGTGTGATTTGCTTTGTTAATTGCTTGAAACTCGTTTAATGGCTTACTTACGTAATTCCATAAATTCACTTTATTCGCTTGTGTGATCAACACTAAAAACCAGATACTTCATAATATTAAATATGTACACGAATCATATTGACCACACACTCCTGGTGGATACAATACCTTACTTATCCTATCTAGGTAGTTTAATTAGGTTTTTGATTTACTTGAACGACGATCATCAAAATGGAGCCGTTGCCAGGGAGTTGTGCGCTTAATGTTTTTCGTGTTATTTGATTTTTGTGTTTAATATTAATTCTAGTCTTAATTTTGTTTTCAGTTTTTAGTTTAAATTTTATTTTTCTATATTACGCGGGGTGTGTTGTTTGTGCAGATAATAGGTTTATTCACACCCGTCACTCAGGCAGACAGTCACCATTAATTTTCGAGCCCGAAAGTGAAAGAGTAGCTCGGCAGAACCGAGCCCATAATAGAAATTCAGAAATGGCAGATCAAGACCAGAACCAAAACCAACACCAAAACCATAACGATAACCAGAACCAAGACCCACTCCCACAAAATAATGCGTTTCACCCAAATAACATACCTGACCCACCAGACTTCAATAACCAAAACAACCATAATAACTCAACTCGTGCTTCTAGGACCCGAAACGGAAACCAAAACCGAAACCGAAACCGAGACCAAAACCTTGTCCAGGCTGAACCGTCAGCCCCACATAATACCCCTAACCGCAGAATTCGGATTAACCTTGATGATGCGGTTCCTAGCATTCCGACAGAGGATGAAGAAGAGGGGGAAGAAAATGATGAGGGCCGGGGTTTGGAAGTTGAGGAAGAGGTTAACCGATGGGTTAGAAGGAATCGGGCAGTTGAGCCCGAGAATGAGGGTTTTGAGATGGAAAATGAGGGAAATCAAAATTGGGATGAAGAGGTAGAAGAGCCAGTGAATCGAAGACGGGCTGAAGCGGTTAACAGAAATGGTTTGGGTCGAAACATAGTGAATCGGGTGGAAAGGCCCGAAAGAGTTCTGCAGATTCAGGTGAACAGGGGTTGTATGGTAAATCCCGGGGGACGAAGGAATTTTGTAGCTCCGGTTCATGGTGTTAACAGTCGGTTCAGACCGACTATCTCACATGGAGCATCCCCGTTGGTTCCACGGGTGTGAGTGCCGGGACAGCCGACTTTTAAGTCCCGTCCATCATACATTAACATCGTACCTCATTTTCACGGGATGGCCTCTGAGGACCCGTATTCTCACTTGACCGATTTTTCGGCTATTTCCGGGTCGATTGGAGATGGTCCTTATGATCAGGATGAGGTTCAGTTGCGATTGTTCCAGTTTTCATAAAAAGACAAGGCAAAGAACTGGTTTAACTCGCTGCCGATGCACAGTATCGGGAACTGGGCCGAAATGCAACAGCTGTTTTTAAACGAGTATTACTCGTAGTCGAAGACGAGTGAGGCTCGAATGGAAATTCGCCACTTTTCACAGTTACCAGGCGAGTTATTTCACGAAGCATTTATCAGGTACAAGGAGATGATCAGAAAATTCCCACATCTCAGATCGAATTTTGGGAATTGGTGAAATGCTTTGTAGACGAGTTAACATACTAGGATCGAAAACATATGAAAGCCTCGTGTAATGGTCAGTTGCTGAATCAACCGGAAGAATATGATTGGGATTTCTTAGAGTTCATGTGTGAGGATTCTAAATCAGAAGCAGCAGCTGAAAGGCGAAGACGTGGTACTTCTTCCAGGTCATTAGTTAAGTCAGTCACGAGTGAGTATGAACAAATTGCTGAATTGGAACGTGAGTTGGCTGGGTTAAGAAAAGGTAAGAAGAAGGAAGTCGGGAAAGTTGGAGTTAAATTCCAGGTTTGTGAAGATTGTGGTGAACTCGGGTATAAGGCAGAAAATTGCCCCGAGTTCTACGATGACGAGGAGGGTGATACTGAAGAGGTTAACTATGCTTACGGGGATTCCAAGGGTCAAGGGATGAATTCAAACATTTATCACCCAGGCCTAAGGAATCACCCGAACTTTCGTTACGGGAACGCGTTTTCCAGTTAAACCCGGTTTCAGGGAACGAGCCTGAATAGGTTGCAGGGTAATTACTGCCAGGATGGTTATCAGCAGCAGGGTTCGTACAGTCAGAATATGGGGTACAATATAGACGGTTACCGGGTTGGAAACTCTTCAGGTAATCAGGACCAACAGAAAGGATCCTCTGGAAATTCGGATGAGTCGGTGCATTCAAAGTTGGATGCATTGTTGAAAGTCATGACTGATCATAAGGCCGAAACGAAACAACAGTTCGAGTTGCGAGATAAATCTTCAGAGACGATGTTGAAGTAGATTGGTCAGCTCGCTGTAGATGTAGCAAAGTTACAAAAGAATACGGGCCAACTCCCGAGTGACACCACAGTCCATCCGAACCACTACAGCTCCGGTTCGAAAAAGCACGTCAATCAGGTAAGTATTTTACGTAGTGGTAAGAAGTATGATAACAAAGTTGGGGTTCCACCACCATTGGTTGAGGGGTGGTGGAAGAGATTGATGAAAATCTCGTCAGTGATGACGAGCCGGAACTGGGTAAATTACATGAACCTAATCAAAGTGAAACGAAAATTTACAAACCAGTTCAGAAGGATAACACCAACAATTCTAAGGACAAGGAGAAGGTGAAAACTGTCCCCTATCACAATGCCTTGTTGGCGCCATCAAATGCAAAGATGACATTAAAAAGGGGCCCACAACAAGAGGAAATGTGGGAAACGTTTAAACAAGTTAAAATCAATATACCCCTCTTAGATGCCATTAAACAAATTCCCGCCTATGCTAAGTACTTGAAGGAATTGTGCACACAAAAGAGGAGTCATAAGATTCCTAAACAGATTGACTTTACCGACAATGTGAGTACAATTCTCTCAGGTTCGCTTCCACCGAAGCTACAAGATTCGGGAACGCCCATTATACCCATTCAAGTGGGTGATTTTAAAATGACTCGGGCGCTTTTAGATGTTGGATCTTGCATCAGTATTCTCCCGGGAATTCTATACGATCAGTATGACTTCGAAGCAGCCGCCACCACGGTTGTCTTGGCTGACTAGACACCGAAACTTCCCCTAGGAATACTGACTGATGTTATTGTTAGGGTGGAAGACTTTTATTTTCCAGTTGACTTTTTGGTCCTTGATTATGTTTCGGGTGAAAGGACCAAACAACCTACGGTTATCCTCGGTAGACCATTTTTGGCTACCCAAATGCCAACATTAATTGCAGAAATGGTACTGTTGACATGGCATTTGGTAACCGTAAGCTGAGGATTAATGTTTTCACACGTGGAGATAATTCTTCGGTCGATGACGAGTGCTTCATGGTTGATGTCATTGACGAGTGCATCCCGCTTTACGACTCTGACGTTAGCACGGATGGCACAGCGGAGACGTGTTTTTTGTTTGACAGGTTATAGGTGGAAATAGACAAGTTGCTGGAAGAGGAGGAGAAACAAATGAAGATCGCAGCTGTGCGAGGAGACCGTCCACCAAGGTCAGTTCATGTGGAACCACTTCCCGAGAAGATTGATACCGGGTTGAAACCGTCAATGATGGAAGCACCGAAAGTCGAGCTGAAAGAGCTCCCAAAGCATTTAAAATATGATTTCTTGGTAAGAATAATACTTTGCCTGTTAATATAGCTTCTAACTTATCTTTTGAACAGGAAAATGCTTTGATGGCGGTGCTGGTTGCAAATAAGGAAGCAATCGGGTGGACAATAGCAGATTTGAAGGGAATCAGTTCTTTGATCGTGATGCACAAAATTTTAACAGACCTGACTGTCAAACCTGCACACGATGCTCAGCGGAGACTGTATTCGAACATGAGGGAAGTGGTGAAGAAAGAAGTGCTGAAGTGGTTGGATGCTGGCATTATCTTTGCCATATCAGACAGCACGTGGGTGAGCGCGACACAGACAGTACTGAAAAAGGCGGGCATCCAAGTCGTCAAGGACGACTCAGGTAACGAGGTCGCCACCCTGCCGGTAACCGGGTGGCGCATTTGTATTGATTATATAAAACAGAACGCGGAAACATCGAAAGATCACTTTCCGCTTCCGTTTATCAATCAAATTGTTGAAATCTATCTGGTTAAAAATTTTATTGCTTTTTAGATGGGTATTCCGGGTATAACCGGATAGCTATTCATCCTGCGGATCAGGAGAAGACTACATTTACATGCCTTTATGGCACATTCGCGTTTAGGCGAATGCCATTCGGACTATGTAACGCCCCCACCACCTTTCAAAGGTGTATGATGAGTATTTTTTCTGATATGGTGGGGGAGTCTTTAGAAATCTTCATGGATAATTTTTCGATTTTCGGAACATCTTTTGAGTCATGTTTAAATCAACCCGAAAGAGTTTTGAAAAGATGTGTCGAAACGAACTTGGTTCTTAGTTGGGAAAAGAGCCATTTTATGGTCCAAGAGGGGATTGTATTGGGCCATGTTGTGTCGAGTCATGGGATTGAGGTGGACCGAGCTAAGGTTCAAGTTATTTCCACTTTACCTCATCCCACGAATGTCAAAGGCATTAGATCATTTTTGGGGCATGCCGGGTTCTATAGACGGTTTATTAAGGGTTTTAGTGATATTACCAAACCCTTATGTAATTTATTGCTTAAGGATGCCCCGTTTGACTTTAATGATGAATGTGCTAAAGCCTTTGACGTTTTGAAGTCAAAGTTAGCTGAAGCCCCGATCTTGCAATCACCCGATTAGAGTTTACCTTTTGATATAATGTGTGATGCAAGTGATTATGCGGTCGGGGCTGTTTTGGGACAACAGGTTGACAAGAAACCCGTTGCCATATACTATGCAAGTAAAACTCTATCGGATGCACAATTGAATTACACAACAACCGAGAAAGAGTTACTAGCAGTAGTATATGCTCTAGATAAATTCAGGTCATATATTTGGGGAAGTAAAGTAATCATTTATTCTGACCACTCTGCAGTTAGATACCTCATGGATAAGAAGGATGCAAAACCGAGTCTCATCAGATGGGTTTTGCTGCTGCAGGCATTTGATCTAGAGATTCGAGACAAGAAAGTTAGTGAAAATGTTGTTGTAGATCACTTGTCCCGAATTATGGTGGAAAATGGGAACACATACGGGCCCATTAACGAGTCCTTCCCGGATGAGCACATTTTGGCAGTCTCACAAAATCCTTGGTTTGCTCATATTGTTAATTTTAAAGTTTCAGGTGACATACCCGAGCATTGGCCAAGGAGAAAGAAGAAACAGTTGATGTCCCAAGCTAAACATTACATTTGGGATGATCCAGACTTGTTCAAGATTGGCGCAGATCAGATGATCAGACGATGCATACCCGAGGAGGATGTCAGATCGGTGTTGGAACACGCACATTTGTCTGCGTGTGGCGGTCATTTTAGTGGGCAGAAAACCGCTCGAAAAGTTTTAACGAGTGGTTTCTTTTGGCCATCAGTGTTTAAGGATGCTCACGAGTTCGCGACACACTGTTTAAAGTGTCAACAGCTCGGGAGCATTTCTAAGAGGGACGAGATGCCCTTGAACCCGATCCTAGTTGTTGACATTTTTTATGTTTGGGGGATCGATTTCATGGGCCCGTTTCCAAATTCGCACGGTAATTTATATATCCTAGTGACCGTCGACTACGTTTCTAAATGGGTTGAAGGGATAGCCACTAGGACAAATGATCACACAGTCGTTTGCAATTTTGTTCAAAGTAACATATTTTCCAGATTTGGAGTCCCCTGAACCATCATAAGTGATGGAGGATCTCATTTTAAGAATTTTAAATTCGGAAATTTGCTTAAATGATGTGGTTTTGATCATAGGATTGCAACTCCTTACCATCTAAAAATGAGTGGACAAGTTGAGGTTTCCAATAGGCAAATAAAACATATTTTGTAGAAAACTGTCCGGGCGGACCGAAAAGATTGGTCAACCAAGTTGACCGATGCTTTATGGGCCTACCGAACCGCGTATAAAACGCCAATTGGAACCACTCCTTATAGACCTGTGTATGGAAAGGATTGCCATTTACCGGTTGAAATTGCACAAAGAGCGTTTTGGGCTACTAAACAAGTTAATATGGATTATGATGATGCAGGTAAGGCGAGAAAATTGGCTTTGTGCGAGATCGAGGAGTTGAGAGACGAGGCATACGATTGCGCGTATGATTACAAGGCAAAGATGAAGAAAGTTCACGATGCTAACATTCGGTTGAAGAATTTTGAAGTTGGTCAACGAGTGTGGTTGTACCACACAAGGATGAAGCTCTTCCCAGGTAAGTTGAAAAGTAAGTGGACGGGCCCGTATTCGATTGTAAGAGTCGGGGATCATGGTCAGTACGAGATTGAAGACTTTAATGATCATTTGAGGCAAGTGCTAAATGGCTATAGACTGAAGCCATATTTGGAGATGAAACACATACACGAGATGGATGAGGAATTGGTGAATTTCATTGTGACTTCACCGGTCTATGAAGACAATTGAGTTCGAGGCACTGTCGAGCTGTAGACTTTAAAGTCACCACTTACGGGAGGCAAGCCGAGGTTTGTAAGTGTCTGTCTAGTTTATTTTCATTTTGTTGAGTCTTGTATTTAGTGCCGTCTCGAGTTTTGTGCAGCAAACGCCAAGTGTGGGGAAACTCGTTGACGAGTTGGAAGTTTGAGAAGTTCGGTAAGCGTTGGTCAAATTACACGTCTTTCCAGGTATGTAAAGGTGTTTTGAGTTTGGAACGTGTTCACGGTGATGTCGGGATGCCAAAAAGTGTGTTTTTGTAAAATTTTATTCCTGTTAACAGAGCCCATCGCGATACGCGATGGGCTTGTTATTACCTCATCACCACCACCGTCCACCCCGACCACCACCACCCCTAATCACCACAGTCACCCCCATCTCGTCCCACCATCACAGTCACCACAACCACAATCATCTACTCCATCCACCACCGTCATTTCACTCCATCACCATCCCCGTCATCCACCCTCCCCGCACCCTCCACCACCGTAATCCGCCATCACCATCCCCCATTAACCTCCCCTGCCACTATCATCAATCACCACTCACCGTCGCCACTCCACCCTCACCTTCCCTGTAACCAGTCAACACCACCGCCGTCTATTCACCACTCACCATTGCTTCCACCTACAACCAACACTGTCGCCGTCCTTCAAAAGTCACCGTCGACATTTATTGATCGTTATCTTTATTTTCTCGACATTGAGGTATGTTTTAATATTATTTTATCTATCAGGTACCTGTTTTCAGTTGTATTTTGCGGGCGATTTTACATGTTGACAGCTTGTCGGGTCTGTCAGGACATTTGTTCGGTTGTCGTGTTTGTTGATTTAGTTTAAATTCAGGTTTAGGTAGTAGGGTTGATTTGGTTTGGTTAGCATTGTGTGTCAGTTATTTTAAACAGAGGGACAAGTCGGGCTTGGAAGTCATTAATTCAAAATCATTATTTTATTAATAAATATATGATAGTGTTGGTTCGTTATGGCATGCTTGAGTTGAACTTAATTTATCAATATTTTATTAATATTTTATTTTCCAAACCAAATTGTCATATATTCCTTTACTGCCGACAGCTTATTGGTTTGTTGCACTTTAATCGAGACAGTCTGTCAGTTTAGTTTGTTCGTGTCAGTTCGTTAATTGTGTCTGTTTATTTTGTGTCGGGTCGTGTTGCTTGGAAGTTTGTTAATCGAGTCGAGGGGACACATTGCTAGTTTGAAATTAAATGCTTTGAATTGCAAATTGATTACCCGCCCGTATTCAATCTCCATTCGGGCGGGATAATCTGGTTTTGAGATATACGCAAAGGGTGTCCTCGAATTTTTCGTCTTTATTTATTTTATTTTATTGTTTTAATATTATTTTATTAAGTGGGACGACCGAGACCGAAATGCTATACGGTCGTGGCCACATTGACCATTGACATATCTAACTTACATGTTTGATTTTGCATATATGTCTGATGCACCAGAGTCTTAGCGCGCCACCGGGCGCAAGAGACAGAGGCCATACGGTACAATGGTGAGGAGGTACTGATTGCCCATGGCAAGCCAGCGGATATCATGGGCGATGGACGACGTACGCAACACCGGGTACTTAGGTTCCTTATCACGACCGAGGAGTACGCGCAGTTTACTCGCATTCGAGGTATGCAACTCTTGGGTATGAGGACGTTTGATTGGGGTTTATTGAGTACTTTGGAGGCAGAGACCAGGCTCCGGGGATTGATCTTGGATCGGTGGCTGGCAGTACTCGAGTGTGACTCGATATCATATGTCGAGCTCACATGCGAGTTTTACTCGACGTTCACATTCACGGCCACCGATTTCCACGAGCCACATGTCGTGTCGTTCTCACTTGGACGACACGTCTATGAGATGTTGATCCCTGATTTCGCTGTGGCGATTAGCTTATATACGTGGGAGTATGTCCAAACTCCCGCATTCTTAGAGAGCGTTCGCGGTTATACGACGCATCAGCAGCGGGACCGACAGTTTTGGCTCACTGAGCCTCATCTGGCTCAGTTTTGGGGGCAGATCGCGGACGGGGCCCATTCGAGTTCTGTAGTGGCATCCGCTATCAGGGACCCCGTCCACCGATACTTACACTGCATAGTTTCTTTCACTATCGTTGGCCGTCATTTGGGCCGCGATAAGTGTAGCAACCTAGATCTGTTGTGCCTCCTGTCTATCACCGCTGGCAGGGAGGCCAACATCGCGATACTACTCCTTACATCTTTCGGCAGAGGCTGGAATTTACAAGGGGCGACGACCCAGTTAGCATTGGGGTTGTGTATCACCAGGATTGTAGAGAGCCTGGTTGTATTTGATAGATATCCGGTCGAGTACTTCACTCAAGGTCCGGATACAGAGCCGTTTGGGTTGGCGGATGCTCGGAGGGCCGGGATCTGTGACTATGACGATCCACCGAGGCTCATCCTAGTCCGAGAGGGCCCACAGGTACCACCGCTGGAGGGTTCAGCAGCAGCTGTCGCCATGCAGAGGGGCATTCTGACACAAAAGCAGCATATCTTGGTCCCTCGCATGATGTGGCCACAGCCACAGATCAAGCTTCGACAGCCACCACCTCAGCATCAGCGACCGCAACATCCAGTCACACTCGCGATGATCTATCAGCAGCAGTAGCAAATATTGGAGGAGGCTCGAGCCCATCAACAGAAGGTTCGGGCCGAGATGTATGAGGCCCGAGCACATAGGCAAGAGACGCGGGCCCGCCATGATGAGTATTTTTGTTTGTTATTTGTCTCTCGCAGGTACCGCTCCCGCAATCATTGATTATCACAGAGGAGCAGCCGGTGGACCCGCATGATGATGCTGATGATACTCCACCTGCACAGTAGCTTTTGGTTACCTTTTTCACTTTATTTTGTTTTTATTCCCGTGGTCTGTATTATATTAATATTATATTATTGGGAATATTGTTTGGGTAACCGGTTGGGCATATATATGTGTGTGTGTATATATATATATATATCATTTGATTACTGCTGTGGTTGATTTATTTGTATATTTTGTTGTAACTGAATTTTGTTGGTGTAGTTCACTATAAACCCTCACAAGACCCCACTCGTCCTCCCGGGCTACCGGGAGGTTTACAGGGCTTTTTGCATATGCTAAATGCAATCGTGATTCCTACGAAAGTGAGTTAGGTCTTTTAACATTTTAATTTGTTGAACAAAATTTATTATGAAACGACTTAATTTGGCTCGGTAATTGTTTCAATAAAATTAACAGAAAATCATTTTCATAACTCTTAAAATACCTATGTCTTACACTTGTGAGAAGCTTGCTTCTACACGTCTCGAGATTTTGCAGGTTCGGTTGTCAGTTTGGTACTTGGTCGAGACGAGAGCATACGAGTGTTTATGAGAGTTTGCGAGCCGACTGGTCCTTTTCCAGTCTCATTGATATCAGGTGATTTCAGTTTCATAATATATTTTGTATTATTAGTTTGAATGTTTATAGTGTAATTATATAGTTGCTAGTAGAACCGTTACATTTGAGCACCGAATTTTTAAAATTACTTAACAGTCAAAAAGTCAATTTCAACTCAGTCCCTCAAATGTTCATTTATTGTTTAACTATTTTAACATTAAGGACAATGTAAACCTCATGTGTGGAGATGAGGGAAATTTGAAAATTTTAACCCGATAGTTTCTCAAAGAGTGTTCAGAAACCAAAGTTGTAAACTGTTAATTATTGCCATTAATGCCATGTTATAGGTTTCTTGTCATGGTTGGTTTTTCAGCTTCTCAATAGTCTTACTCACAAATGTTTTCATAACGAGAAGTTGAAAATGGGGTCGTTTAGGCGGCGATAACGAGTCATGGGGACAGGTACACATGTTTATATCAGCAACCTTATTCCTCCGGTACGTGTGTGAGTTGACCACATATATATAATACACATATAATATATAGTACACACATGTCATTTGAGTGTTATCATCGATGTTCATGGATTACGGGATCGTAGTTGGCAAAATGCAAAAGTGATAGAGGCAATTAGGTTAAGCATCGTCTGGATGAGCGAGAATGTGAGTACTGGGGGGTTGGGCCTCATACATTATACATATGAGCGAGGGTAATGAGAGGGGCGGGGGGTTGGTTCCCTTAGAAAACATTTCTTGGACCTATTTTTCATTTGATTAGCCCCAACATTATGTTACGAGACGATCTGGCTTAATAGGTTTCTTTGTATTTGTATTTGTATTTGTTTTTGTTTTTGTATTTGTAGTTATTTCAGTATTAAGAATCATGCTTATTATGCTGAAAAAAATAGCAAAAAGCCAAAAAGTTGTCTGTTTATATTCAGTTATATAATTAGTAGTTCGTTTATGTAAAAAAAAAAAAACAAAATGTGAATTCAGTTTGTATGTTCCTTTTGTTTATTTGGATATTTTGTAATAATCCGGGTCGGATCGTTTGAGATACTTAAAAATTTCCCTTCCATACCCTTACACCTAGCCCAGTTACTACCTTTTTTAAAGTCCTCTTGATTTGCATTTGTGTCAAAGCAGTTTTATGGATGGACAGTTGTTTATGAGTGATACTGAGAGCAGAGTGATATTAGCACATGTTTTGCTAGTCCAGATATTAAACCGAGAGGAGAGTTATTATATTATGAGGGTATGAGCATGTGTGCCTTAACCGGAAACAAAGTGCACTTGTCTAGGCGGCTCTATTGTTTTTATTATAGAACTTAACCGTATTTGAGGGATATCAAACAAGAAAGTCTCAGTCTGGGAATCTGGGTATGACCTTAAACCTTACTAGTATTAATGGTGATAATCTACATTCCTATAATGGAGGTTGATGTTTGATTTAGATTTTGCTTGAGGGTAAGCAAAAGATAAGTGTGGGGATGTGATGGTTGGTTAATTTGTATATGTTTTAGTTCATTTATTCTCCAGCACGCGAAACGAGGAATTATTATGAAGATTGCTGGTAACAAGACCCATCGCGTATCGCGATGGGGTGTGCAGACGGGAGTTAGGGTTTTTAATCAAACTTTTCATCATAAACAACCCTAACTCGTTTTTGATGAAGAGAGGCGATTTCCAACAGTTGAGGAGGCGATTTTCACCATCATAGCTCGTGCCAAGACCTTACACATGATCCATATCATCCATATTGAAGATTTAACAATGTCAATGCTCTACTAATCTCCTAGAATCTCACCCGGGATGTATAGTTTGTAACTTTTACAGTTTTTCTCATGTGATTAAGAACACTCTTGTATAATTATTGATGTTTGGTAGTTATATGTGTTCAATCGGTTTAGGTTTACGTTAGTCTGAACGATTTGTTACAAGTTGCTAGATAATTGATCATATGACTTTTTGATTATATTGAATACGACAAAACATACGATTGCCCTTAACTGAGTCACCCTGGCAAGGACTGTTTGATAACCAGTGCCGCGTGTAAAGTGATTGTTGATATCTAAGGTTTTGTCTGATTGATCGGTCAATGGTTAATCATTAATAATTTATCTGATAGTTTGAATGAGATTACTGTAGGTTGCTTACTTGAATTCTTGGGTGTGATTTGTTTTGTTAATTGCTTGAAACTCGTTTAATGGCTTACTTGCGTAATTCCATAAATTCACATTATTCGCTTGTGTGATCAGCACTAAAAACCAGATACTTTATAATATTAAATCTGTACACGAATCACATTGACCACATACTCCTGGTGGATACGATACCTTACTTATCCTATCTAGGTAGTTTAATTATGTTTTTGATTGACTTGAACGACGGTCATCAAGCCCGATATTGAGAGATTAGCCTGGCAGAACCGCGCTCAGGGTTAGAATTGAAAGGCCAACCTCAGAACCAGAATCAAAACCAAAACCCGAACCAAGATCAAAATCCACTGCCAGAAAATAATGTATTCAACCCAAACAACAATTACCAACCTGAAAATGACCAACTTCCACCAATAAATTCCAACCAACAACAGAACCCAAATAATTCAGCTAGCTTATCCATAAAACAAAAATGAAACCTAAACCAAAACAATGATCAGGCTGGACCATAAGTCCCACATAATACCCCCAAACCAGTGTCCAGATTAACCCTGATGAGGAATATGTCAGTATTCATACAAAGGATGAATAAGAGGGGAAGTGGAATAATACAGGTCACGGTGAAGATAGTAGTAATGGGGCAGACTGGCGAGTTAGAGATAATGACGGTCTTGAGCCGATAATCGAGGGAAATGATAATTTGGAAGTGGTGGATGAACCATTAAACTAGAGACATGGTGGATTTGTTAATTGAAGCAGGGGCATAAACAGTATTGGGAGAAACAGAGTTAACAGAGCCGACATAATTGAAAGGGGTCAGGGAATTCAGGTTAACAGAGGAGGTTTGGTTAATCTAGCGGGGAAAAGGTGAAATTATGTAGCCCCAGTTCAGGGTGTTAACAGCCGGTTCAGACCGGCTATATAAGATGGAGCATCCCCGATTGTCCCATAAGTACAAGTGATGGGACACCAGACATTTAAGTCTCGGCCTCGTGCCACATTTTCACGGGATGGCTTCTGAGGACCCGTATTCACACTTGTCCGAGTTTTCAGCTATTTTCGGGTCCATTGGCGATGGTACGTTTGACCAGGATGAGGTTTGGTTACGGTTGTTCTAGTTCTTATTGAAAGACAAACAAAATACTGGTTTAACTCGTTACCGATGTATAGTATTAGAAATTTGGCCAAGATGCAGCAGGTGTTCTTGAATGAGTATTATACATACTCGGGGCAATTTTCTGCTTTATGCCCGGGTTCAACACAATCCTTACAAAACGGGAATTACACCTCGACTTTACCAACCTCCTTCTTATCTTTTCTGTACACATCCAACTCCCATTCTAACTCAGCTATCCGTTCATATTCACTTGTGGCTGATCTTACTGATTTGGTGCTAACCTGTTTCCTTCTTCTTTCTGCAGCTGCTTCTGACTTAGAATCTTCACACATAAACTCAAGAAAATCCCCGTCGTCTTCTTCAGTTTGGTTCAATAGTTGACCATTACACAAGGCCTTCAAGTGCTTTCTGTCTTCATAGGTTAACCCGTCAACAAAACACTTCACTAATTCTCACAACTCAATTTGTTGGTGTGGGTACTTTCTGATCATCTCTTTGAAACGGGTAAATGCCTCGTGAAACAGCTCGCCCGGTAACTGTGAAAAATGGCGAATCTCAATTTGGCCCTCGTTTGTCTTCGACTGATGATGATCCGAGGAGGATCCTGATAAGGTTAACTATGCTTACGGGGATTCCAAAGGCGAAGGGTTTAACTCAAACAACTATCACCCATGCCTGAGGAACCACCAGAACTTTAGATACGGGAATGCAGTTACCTAGTCAAACCCAAAATTCAGGGTTCGAGCCAGAACTAACATTAGGGAAAATTACTGTCAAGGTGGTTATCAACAAAGTTTATATAATCAGACCAGTTGTAGGGGCTATAACAGAGATGGTAATCGGGATAACAGTTCATCGAGTGGGCAGAATCAGGACCAGCAGAAAGGATCTTCAGGAAACTCAGACGAGTCGGTGCACTCGAAATTGGAAACTTTGCTGAAGCTAGTGACAGAGAATCAGAAAGATACTTAGAGGCAGTTAGAGTTAAGATATGATAAATCTTTGAAAGCAATGGCAAAACAGATTAGTCAGCTAGCCTCCGGCATGGCTAAATTGCAGAAAAGTGCGGGTCAGCTACCGAGTGACACCACAGTACACCCACAACACTTTTGTTCAATCTCTAACAAGGGAAACAAAGTGCACATCAATGTGGTAAGCCTTTTACCTAATTTTGAAATTTCTAGTGTTGAATTGAATCACCACCACAGTTTGTTGAGGGAGTGGTGGAAGATGTTAGTGATGATAGTATTTGTGTTGGTTAAAATGAAACAATTTTCCAAAATAATTTAGAATTAAAATCAAATAAAATATCTTTTTTGTGAAAATTGTTCATGTGATAAATGTTTAAATGGGTAAATAGACCAACATAAGATTTGATGAGGTGGATGTGGCATTCATCAATTTCGGGTTCTATTTGTATTCGTTTGTGTATTCGTTTATCACATAAACCGAACCAATTTATATCCCAAACAATTCAAATATATAAAATATTGGATTTTATGTTACTAAATCATTCCCACATGTTCAATTTGAAAAACCCCTTTTACGGATTCAAAAACGCATTTAAAACGATCAAATTACATCTAAAACGAACTTTCGGGATGCAAAACGAACCACGCTAGACGAGCTGGACCAGCCCCACCCCTAGGGGACTCCGTGCCGCATGGCCACAAAGGAGCAGGGGGTCGCGTGTCGCGGCCTTAGGCCTGCAGATGTTCCCAACTCGTTTTTGTTGTTTTATGCCTTGTTTGACCAAATTAACCAACCCATTTGCATGTAAACACTTGAAAGAATCATTATACCCAAACCCTTACTCTTTCCCTATATAAAAAAGACCATTCTATCTTCTTTTGGTTGCTTCATCTTCTCCCAAAAACTCTCTCAAACTAAAGATCCAAGTATCCATTCTTCAAGTTCTTAGTTCATCTTCCACATTAATGCTAACATTGTTTATAACTAATTCTTGTTACTTAAAGCTTGTTGTTGCAATATATACATAATATAATACCCTTTGTTATATTTGGTAGTTACTTCTCCGATTCCGGTCGGTGAGGTTTCGGACCTCGTAAGGCAAGGCTTCATGGAGGACTTCGTGTCCTTGATATATATGTATATATATATACTTATATAACTTGTTTATACATACTAACCATGTATAAATTTTGCTCATTTTAGTTTGTTTGCTTATTTATCAAGTTCCATGGTTATGGTTTTGAAGAGTCTATGTCTCGGTTTAACCGTAAGTAGCTCCAAACCGTAAACCGAACTTTGTTTACTAGTTTTGTTAAATAATTGTATAAACATGTTTTATGTAGATTTAAACTTCTAAAATCATTATTATATAAGTTCTTAGACATTGGGCATGTGGAAACCATCTATGAACTTATTGTGAGATGGAAACCGAACCAAACCGAACTTTCGTTTAAGGACTTTATTGTTAACTTTTTGGTTGTAAAACTTAAGTTTCTTCATTTATAAATTATTATACAAGTTATTTGATATTTGGGCATGCGGAAACCATCTATGAACTTATTGTGAGATGGAAACCGAACCAAACCGAACTAAACCAATTTTTACTCGCTTAAGGCACACAAGTGTGTTTTTAGCTATCAAGACTTGTACAAATCTTTAAAAATACTTTATAAACTGATTTAATAATTTTCTTAAGTACTTGGAAATGTTGGATCCAACTTGATCTCATAACAAAGTTTGGACCAACAAAACCAAACACTCGCTTAACGCGCATTGTTAGTTCTAAAACAATAGAACTACATACTTGGTTAAGTCTTATTAAATTTTATTGAGTTATCTCATAACATTCATAATCTTGGAAAGTTAACTTTGGGTTTAACAATTATCAAGACCCGAACCAACAACCCGAAACACTCGTTAAAACCCGTTTTAGTATCTACATTATAAAGGGACTTGCATTCTAGCATTTTTACTCGCCTTATTACTTAACATAGGCTGAGTAAATATTAAGGCTAGATACTTTAACCCGGTTGCGAATCATGATAAAGGCATGGTGGATACGCCACCGGTACATCCTATATATAAGTGCCTTTATTATGTTTCTCATTTGTAAGGTTTTTTCGAATCATGTAAGGATTTGACGTTATTCTTTGCTTAAACATTTTTCATGCAATTGTTTTACCAAAAGCGACATTCGTTAGTAAGTACCTTTTCTTTGAGTTTATTTTTAATTTCGAGACGAAATTTCCAGAAAGTTGGGGATACTGTGATATTCGTCAATTTCGAGTTCTATTTGTAATCGTTTGTGTATTCGTTTATTACGTAAACCAACCCGATTTATATCCCGAACATTTAAAATATATAAAATATTGGATTTTATGTTACTAAATCATTCCCACATGTCAATTTGAAAAACCCCTTTTACAGATTCGAAAACGCCTTTAGAACGATCAAATTACATCGAAAACGAGCTTCCGGGACGCAAAACGAACCACGCTAGACAATATATATTTGTTTACTTGTATACAATTTGTTTTGTATGAACAAGTTATGTTATTGTTTATTGATTTATGAAATAAATGAGTTGATTAAATATTGTCACTTTAATAGTGTCTTGTGTTTTGGGCAATCCGTTGCACCCCGGCATGTTATGTCGCCTTTGGTCGGGGTGTGACTTTGGAGAATAACACCACCTGAAATAAGCTCCAAGACCCAGGAGTGACACTTTTATCAATTCAAATTGGGGAATTTAAAACTGATCGGACACTTCTATATTTTGGAGCATGTGTTAGGGGGTGTTTGTTTTTTCACAAAAGTGCTTCCTGGCCTCTTTTGTCCGTGTCGCGAAGCTTTCTACAAAAAATCATAAATGCTATTTTCACAATATTTTTGGGCCACCGGAGGGTCAACGGGCCCCATTGACTCTCCTGTGGTTCCGCCCCTGGCTAACATGTTCAGATGGCGTCAAATCAAGCTTTTCTACAACAATTTCAGTCCTTGAAGCTACCACACATGGGTCCATATCCATCGTTGATTATGGCTGCTGTGGGGGATAGAAAGCGGCGGAGGTGGGTTTGGAGTGCGGCGGCGGAGGTGTGGCTGGAGAGTAAGGCGACCGGAGGTGTGGATTAAGGGAGGCGCTGGAGGTGGGGAGAGGGGTGACGGGAAGAGGGTGGGAGATATGGGGGCTACGGCTTGTGGAGATAAATGTCTTATGTTAATTTGTGAATAGGTGAAAGAGTTTCGAAGATGTGAGAAGTGAGTGGTCCATGTCTGCGATAAGAAGAGGAGAATACCAAATAGATTCGGATTTCATGAGGTCGTTAATAAGAACACATTAACGGCACCATGCTATAAGAGAATACAAGATAGTTCACGGATTTATGAATCAACCAACCAAAAGCGGTAAAAACATAAGCATATAAGCATGTAAGCATAGAACACCAAATCGAGCATTTATTTAAGTATGGTATACAACAAACTCAAGTATAATATATTTAGTTTGAATAAGTATGCAATATCACCCCCAAAACGAAAGATGGAAAACGGGGGATACTCACATTCAAGTAATAAACTTGATCGGTAAAATGACGAGTAACCGGAAGGATGAGGTTGAACGAGCAAGGTCTAGGTGAAAGGAAATCTTGTATATGGGACCTCTTTCATCATCTGTGTCTCGTCTTCTTCTTTTACAAATTAAATTAATACCCTAACCTCCTTTATCCCTTCCCTCAGATTCAAGAACCGTTACTCTGGCCGCCTCTCATCACCACATCTAAACAGAATTGTACTCATCCGGTCATCACGCGTCAGTTCTCTACTTCTCTTTCATCTCCCTCTTCTCTTCATCACTATTTCACCGTCACCACTTCGCCGGAAGAACCATCAGTCTAGGTTTTCATCGACTTATAATCGGCTTCACCATAGTCGAGGACATCGTTGGGGGCTCATCGACTTATAATCGGCTTTACCATCAGTCGAGGACATCTTGACTCCACGATACTATGAGCTTCTAGAACGTGGTCCACGTCGATTATCTTTAGCAGATGGGGAACCTCCGGCGGTGCAACTTTTCCGATAAGGCCATCGACGCCACCAGAAACAAACCATGTTGTTCCGTTTCCTTGAACCGAAATCATCACCGTCGGAGTCATCATCATCTAGATTTTGATTTGGGGTTTTTTTTATAGTGTTTCGTTTAACAGCCTCCACCCAGATCTGTATATACATTAATTATTAAAATCGAAGATGGGTGGTACTGGTAGTGTGGGGAAGGAGGGTGGGAGGTCTGGGTGGGTGGGTGGGAGGTGGTTGTGTTTTACGGGAAGAGATGAGGAAAAGTAAGAGAGAGAAAGAGAAAGAGTTATCTATTTATATATATTAATAATTATTAAAATCTATTTTAAATAAATAGGTAAAAAGACCAATTTGCCCTCATGTGCTAGACACATGACTTGACTTAACGAGAAAAATTAACTAGGCTAGGCTTAAAGGACAAACGCTGTTATATTTTCAAACGTAAAGGACAATACATATCAATTTGAAGATAAATGACAAGCTATGAAATTTAGGACAAACATATAGGATAATTTATGTAATTATGTTTATATTTTATTATAAATACATATATTTAATGTTGTATTAAATTATTTAATATTTTATATTTATTTATGTACACATTTATAATTGCACTATATTTATTTAGATATTATTTAAATAATTATATAATTTTATTATATTCAACTCATATTTATTTATTTAAACTAATAATAATGATTTCACGATAACAATAACCGTAGAGTTCAATCGATCAATCAATAACCGTTCTAATCACAACATAACTTAAATCACATTGAAATCTTAGTTCATTAAAATCGTGTTATCCCTTATAATTAATTTAATATTATATTATTAAAACTAGGAATCATTTACGGTAAATTTCGAAGGGTTTATCTCTACCGCATCATCCTTAGTCTTTTGTTCATCTAAACAGGTGAGTATCGCACTCCCCCTTTTTAACTCATTTTTACTGTTTTAGGGACATATGCGTTTCTAATTATTTAATTATTATTTAATATTCAACAAAAACTGTTAATCATGTGTGTATACAAATTTATGTCTAATGTGTTATATGTTTATTTGCTTATACCATCGTAATAGCCATAACCCAGTTTATTTGGCATCGCTCATCGACAACTTATTTACTTGCTTATTTGGTTGTATCGTCATAGTAGCCATCGTCCAGATCATCTAGCATTGTGCTCACCGACAAATTATTTAGCCATCGTCCAGTGCATCTGGCATCGTGCTGATCGACAACTTATTTACTTGTTGTAAGGCCCCGAACCCGGTAGCCCTACTTTAGCATCGAATTTACTCATAAACACAGTTCTTACAATCAGAGTTAATTAAAACTTTCGCGGAAACGTTAACTTAAATCATTCGTAACAAAACATTAGATCTTTTCTTTGATACCATAACACAAAACATCTTATTTAAAAATCACTTCTTTCGTCTTCAGATGCCAGCCGTTCAATCCATGCCATGTGCCATCCTCATGCTAGCTCTTTGGTCAGATCACCTGCGTGCATACTAAAAGTCAGCGTAGAGTGAGTTCTAGTTAATCAAGCAACTTATCATACAACCACTACATGCGTTATATACGTATCCGAGGACACATAATCCACTATCTGACCTGCTCACCTTACCATTTAACCTCTTATTTACCCCTACAACTTAGCTACTTTAATAACGAATAACGTTGTGCCACTTTACCACTTTAATAACGAATAACGTTATGCCATTTTGCCACTTTAATAACGAAGTCACGCATAGGCTTACCCTACCACGTACTATCGTCGTGCCACTAACACCCTTACTAGACCCTTGCTACTTCTATCACGCCCTACCTCTACTTGTCTACAACACACTATATATCATTACATCATCTACATAATAATCAAGTTACACCACAACATTTACACACTAATAACCACTCGGGGATCATTCCCGAATGACGGTACGCGTAATATCCGAAGATCGTTTGCACACTGACCTACGATACATTCCCTGTCAAAACATGCAATATCCGAAGATCGTTCACGCACCAACAGGCATCCATTCATAACATATATAAATATATCACATCAAACATTATAGCATACACTTACCACTTCAGGTAAATGTATTCACACTTCACATCGAGTATGCACACAACCCCGAAAACATAACAAGAAAGTGTGGCTAGAAACTCACCTGAACTCGGTTACGTCTTGATGCAGCGGTAAAACCAAACAGAAGATCGAATCACGTTGATTCAATCGAATACCGTGATGAACTTTCAAACCCTAAAAATCCCACCCAAAGGTCAGGGAAAATGAAGAGAAAAATTATTTATTAAAAAATTCAAGTCTATCCCTTCAGATTACATCAACATCATATAAATAGAGTTTTAAATACTGTAGGTTTCCAGCCGGATCTACACAGGAGTATCTCGTAACACGAGGGTGCGGAATCCCCACGTAATACGATACGAGCGTAAGATATATAAAACGTTGAACCGATAAGCAAATACACGTTACAATACTAATAAACACGTTTGTATTGCAACACTTCAACACGTGATCCCAAAATCACTTACACGTTCTACCAAAAAACTTTTTCAAAACAAGCCGAAGTGAGGAATATATAATCCTCGACAACTTCGCCTAACAGACTAGGCGAAGTTGTCACAACTTCGCTTGTCCACAAGTTCGCCTACATCTCAGGCGAACTTGTGTGACACAATATCCAAAACCAAAACAAACGATCTAACACGATTACAGACACATACAAAACACTAGATACTGAACTACTGACATTATGCATCAACAGACTCCCCCTTGGCAGTAGCTTCATATCTCTATCTTCATTCTCGTGTCTAGTAATCCCAACAATCTCGTGTCACCCATCTTCAAGCATGAACGCCCTGTCTGACACAAACAGAGACCACCCTCTGGTATTTCTTGGCTTCATCTTTCCATGCAGGAATATAGAATATCTTCTTATCATTTAGCACCTGCAAGTCAGCTTGAGACAAATTTACCAAGTGCATGGGATCATACACTCTCGGAACTACTTGTTCATCTTTATATTCCATAACCGCTTCAGCTGTTTGGCTATCAACATACCACCACTTTAGATTCTTTAAAACATCCTTGGGCATTGTCTTCATCGGCACTTCTTTCAAACACCGAACCGGCTTATATTTCATCACCATCCAAGGTTTGCCATCAGCTCGAATTCCTCTTTCCTTATCTTCAACTTGCTTCCCTTTCTGAGGCTTTAACAGATCAAACTTCTTTTCTTTCACACTTTCTTTCCACACAATCTTCCCAATTATTCTGGCCATATTATCATCACTTCTATTAATCAACCCCAATTTAGCCAAATCCTTCACCTCACACTCAGGCAAGGTATTGAGAGATCTCAACATCCTTTTAAAATACTGAATCCCATCAAAGCGTTTAATCACAAATAACCTCAACTGCTCATCATACAGCCAGCAAATAATACCCTTCTTCGACTCAGCATACCCTTTGATATTGTAACTCTTTTTGAACATTGTCGGAACCGCTGGCTTCTTTGTCTTAACAAACCACTGAGCGTAGCCTTCTTTCCATCTCGGCTGTTCTTCCCACTCAGACTCATCAGTCACATCCATATCTTGACTCACATTCACCCTGTCAACGTCTGGAATATCATGTTCTACATTATCATCCACAATTTCTCCTTCTTCTATATCACTTTCAATCACAATTTGTTCTCCTATCTTTTCAATCTCCTCAACAGGTAACACATCATCTTCACCCACATCATCATCACCCAACATTTCCTCATCATCCACAACCACAACATCTTCACCACCTGATCCACCTGCTGTACTAGTTGACTCCCCCTTAGATGTGGAAGTCCCAAGAGTTTGTTCAGTTCTTGGCAACTCACCACCTGCACCTTCCGATGCATTGGGATCATCGTCTCTATCATGTCTCTTCTTTGTTCTCAACTCATCGCCCTTGCAGCTCGTCTCCCCCTGAGATGCTAAGAACTGTTTTAAAGCATCAAAAAGTTTACCGTGCTCAACAAGGAGGGACGATTGGATCTGATTTTCTGCTACAAGGCGTTGGATAGCTTGAGTTTGGATTAGATTGATTCTTGACTATTCAGCAACGACCCGTTCAAGAGCAGCTATCCTTTCAAAATCGGATAAGGTAGCATCAAAATCAAACCGCTTATGAGAAACGTCTTGAGCATAAGGTGGAGGTATTCCCAAACTAGCTGGAGTGTCAGAAACAGACTGAAAAGTAACCGCGGGTGGTATTGTGACAGATAACCCCGCAGTAGCAACCAACGTGGACTCAACAAATCTTGCAACAACCTCCGATGGAGTAACAGTAGGAGGTGACAAGGAAACTATCTCCGGAGTCGAAAACTGAAACGTGGATGGTGGAATACCAAATGATGATGTCGTTGTCACCACGGGAACACTGGAGGTTATCGGTACTGTCACAGACACAGAAGCAGGAACCATGGTCATACCAGATAACGAGGGTGGAGAGAAACGAACCACCCTTGAGCTTTCACCAGCTCCCGATCCCTCACCAGTTCTGACCTTCCTCGATCTTCATATCAACTTGTCTAACTCCTCCTCATAGTCAGATTCACTATCATCCGAGTCTCTCTTTCTCTTGCCATGTATTCTTTCTTGTCTGACCAGAATCTGTTGTGCTTCAGTGATATCATCAGTGGAGGAATCAGAATCGGTTCTCTCAGAATCTGCTACAGACGTAGCTACCATCGAAACATTCACACCAGAAGCCTCAGCTACTGGGGCTTGAACATCTGAAGCTGGATCAATTTGCTCCATATCAAAGAACCCTTGACCACCAAAAGCAGCTTCAAGATCTACCTGTTCTTCCGGAGCCGCAACAGGATCAGCAGGCAATGCTTGCTGTACCACAGGTGGTGGTTGAGGAACTTCAGCCTGTTGCGGTGCCGGGTCCCGAAATTCGTCTCCAAGAGGAGCAATATAAGCAGGGTTCACCAAGTAACCAAACAATGGAGTGTGCCGCGGACGAAGCTCTAGTTTGCTACGAGCGCTTGACAACCTACATTGCATAAAGATCCTCTTGCTTACACTCTCAACATAACGTATGGGACGTCGTTGAGGTAGCGTAGGTGCTACATGATTTAAAATCATCTGTAAAAATCTCAGATACATTAAAAATCTTTCACGAGCGACCGCGCGTCTCTGACGATCGATTTCATAAAACACCATCTGACTGAAGCTGTAGGGCTTGTTGTAAGTCAGAGCTGTCATTGCAGATTGCATCGTTGCCCCCATACCTTCAGTACCAGCTTTACGACCCGACATGCACACAATCATCACGTGCATCAGAAAACGCCACTGATCCAGTAAGAATCCCTTTCGCCTTTGAGTGTCACCCAAAGGACCCGAATAACCCATACGTAGAAATGCACCATATCTGAATGGAGCTGGAAAATATGTTGGATCATCTATAGTTTCAGCCCCGAACTGCAAGGCGACCCTGATCTGATCTGCTGAGAACTGCACCACCTGATTGTTCACTGTGGCACGCATAACCGGAGGCTCAAATCTACAGTCATATTCTACCGTTCGCCAGAAATCTTCAATATTCGGTAGAGAAATGGGGAGAGTTGTAGTAATAGCGTGAAAGATACGTGAGCGAACTAGGAAGGAGATGATCTCGCGATAATCATCGATACCACTAGCATCCGGATCCAAAGTAATGTACATGTTGTGACCCGGAAAGAACTGTCGGTTGTTGTCACCACCTTCGTCACCACCAGCGCCACCAGCTCCTGTTACAGCCTCCATATCTGCACAACAAACGGTCTAAGTCAGAACATTGACGTAACAGATCATAACTTCGCCTGTTACCATGAGCGAAGTTATGATAACTTCAAATGTGCAGGCGAAGTTAGACATAAGGCGAAGTTGAGTACAACTTCGCCCAAAACATTAACTTCGCCTGAGAACAGCTAACCAGAACTTGTAAATAAAATTTGATTGAGCAGGCGAAGTTAACCTAAGGCGAAGTTGAGGATAACTTCGCCTAACTTATAACTTCGCCTAAGAACAAACCAGACTATTTAATTAATTACTAGAAACTAGGGCAGGCGAAGTTAGACCTAGGGCGAAGTTGAGAACAACTTCGCCTGAATTTGAAACGGTGAGCAACAGATGTCCGATCATGATTTTGTTTCTTGTATTTGTGATTGGAAACATGAAAAGATGTGTCTATGGAGATCTAGACGATCAAATGAGTTACAAACATGGTAGAAACAGATTGTTTATCGGGTGTTTAAAGGGTTGCATGAACTAAGGCACGAATCTGACCAAAAAAAAACTTCTGATTAACACCATTAACATCAGTTACATGATATACCGATCCTACATACCTTTAACACGGATTGGAAACTGATAAAAACGAGATTTGATTCGAATTTTAAGTTCGCCGAGGGTTAGTAGAGGATATAAGTTCGCTGGTTTTCTGATATATTGTAGAGTGTTTGACCAAGTTTACTCTTATATATAGGTTTGAAAATAGTCAGGCGAAGTTAAGGTTAACTTCGCTTACCCTTAACTTCGCCCCTGAACAACTTCGCCTTTTTTATTTACAAAACAGGCCCTTATAAATTTGATAAAAATGCAACTGTCTTTTAAAATTCTCCGTTAAAGATTTAAACTTTACGATTAAAGAACCAAGTAACCAAGTTTTAAACCATAAAACAAAATATGCAATGAAAATTTTAGTAATTAAATATACGGGATCAAATTTCAGTCTTGACGAGAACCGGCATGTTTGGAAAAGATCCGAACAGGAATCATACTAATTAAGTGGCTGTCACATAGATCCATGTTCAGCGGTATTATGACATAAAGAAACAGGTTGTAAGCAGGTATAAAACTTAGTTTGGTTTTCATCACTTCTGTGATACGGATTAGGTTCAATTTAGCTCAGAATTTAGATGGACATCACATGAGAGATTATGATGCCTCCTATCTATTCTCAAAGCGTATTTGGCTTTCCCAAGTTACCCCGAGTTGACCTCGACCCGTAGTGTCTGATTAAACAATAAGTACACGTTGATCTTTAGAGTCTTCTTCCCGTTCTCTTTCTTGCCTCTTGATTGATATTTTGAAATAACATAAGATTCAGAAGGATTAACAACATATATATATATATATATATATATATATATATATATATATATATATATTTTATATAAAGACATAAATACAGCTTCAAATAGTAGACGACTGCAAGTCCCGAATCTGGATCACTGCAGGTACTTGACATTTATCTTCTCTTGAATCAGAACACTTACGGGCTCGTGTATGACTGGGTAATCACTTTTCTTCCTATCATTCGGAAAGATGTATATGGAGACATGCACAACTCAGAATGATTCTCCACATTAAATCGAGGAGTTTTAGTTTGTATCACTTCTACTTTTACGCACCATAAAAAGCTACCATAACATACAATGGCTGTTCTAGAGTCTTTTAGGCCTAATAACTTCACCAGTTAGGCACACAGAAATAGTTTTTCTGTCACTTTCCAAGGTTGGATAAATTTTCTTTTAAACATTGTATTGAAACTTCTTACGAAGTTATAGACTTGAAAAATTATATCATCTCCCTAAAAAATTTTAAATTCTATCGCCTCGATCAAGTCAAAGTCTTCAGGTAAACGGCTATCCTGAAGATCCAATGGATCAGCTGGACCGACCACATACGAGTATGTGTCCTTCTAACTAAGTATGAACGACTACTTTTCAGCGAAAGAATAAAAACCTATCATAAACCGCCCCTGTCACTTTCAGTCATCTGGTTAATGGCTATCGTCATAATCTACTAGTAGAAGTAAGGACCAAACATATCCGAAGATATGTCCTTCAAACTGAAGCAACCGACATAATTCTAAGCGATAGTGATGTTTTTTTTTTGTTTTTTTTTAAATAAAAACGAAAAACAAGGTTACTCGGGATTGATCATCCCATTCAGCTCAACAAGATTTTGAAAACGGGATCGGTCAAACGCTTTAGTAAAAAGATCGGCGAAATTATCCAAAGAATCAACCTTTTAAAGCACAATTAATTTCTTCTCAGCACAATCCCGTATAAAATGATGACGAATGTCAATATGTTTAGTTTTGCTGTGTTTGACGGGATTGTTAGTTACTGAGATTGCAGCAGTGTTATCAATTCAAATAGGAGTTTGAGTGAAATTCAGACCGTAATCGTGCAATTGCTGTTGTATCCAAAGAACCTGGGAGCAGCAGTTCGATGTTGCCATGTACTCTGCTTCGCAGGTGGAAATGGCTATTGAGGTCTGCTTTTTGCACTGCCACGACACCAATCTTCCTCCTAGAAACTGACATCCACCAGTTGTTGACTTTCTGTTCTGATTGCAACCTCCATAGTCAGAATCTGTGTAAGCTACCAAATCCAGTTCTCCCCCTTTCGTGTACCACAATCCCAACTTAGGCTTGCCTTTGAGATACCGCAGTATTCTCTTCACTCCCTTCATGTGAGATTCCTTCGGGCTTGCCTGAAAACGAGCACAAAGACAAACTGCAAACATAATATCAGGTCTAGATGCAGTTAAATACATTAAAGAACCTATGATTGCTCGATATTGCGTGGGATCCACGTCTTCACCACTGAGAATCAGCACCCAGTTTGTGGTTGACGCAAACTGGAGTATCAAATGGAGTGCTATCCTCCATCTTGAAGCGTTTGAGTACGTCATGGACATATTTTGTTTGATGAACAAACATCCCATCTTTCTTCTGATCAACCTGCAATCCCAAAAAGAAAGTTAATTCGCCCATGGTGCTCATTTCAAACCTCTTTTTCATGACTGCTTCAAATTCCTGACACATGGCGACTTTAGATGCAGCCAAAATGATGTCGTCCATATAGACTTGCACTAGTAGAAAGTCTCCCCCTTTTCTCTTGACAAACAGCGTGCTGTCGATCTTTCCTCTTTCGAACCCATTCTCAAGCAAGTAATCGGACAAGGTTGCGTACCAGGCACGAGGTGCCTGATGTAGCCCATATAAAGCTTTACTCAGTTTGTACACATGATCAGGGAAATCAGGGTCAGGGAATCCCGGAGGTTGTTCAACATACACCACCTCATCGACTTTACCACTAAGAAAGGTACTTTTCACATCTAACTGGAACACCTTCATCTCTTTGTGTACAGAAAATGCCAAGAATAGTCGAATTGCCTCCAATCTTTCCACAGGAGCAAACACTTCATTGTAGTCGATTCCTTCTTGCTGATTAAACCCTTTTACTACCAGCCTTGCCTTATTCCGTGTAAATATCCCTTTCTCATCTCTCTTACATTTAAAAACCCACTTTGTACCAATAGCATTTACATTCTCTGGATTTTCAACTAATTTCCATACTTCCATCTTCTCGAACTGAGCTAACTCTTCTTGCATGGCTTCGACCCACGAGCTATCCTTTAGAGCCATTTGATAATTCTTCGGTTCAATCTTGCTAATGAAGCAGGTGTACAAGCATTCGTTTATGATACCCGTGTCTTTAATGCTTGCGTTAACACATGTGTGTTCATCCAAACTTCTTCTTGTTTGAACACCGTCAGACAAATTACCTATCACATTCTCCATAGGGTGATTTTTGTGAATTGCAGTAGTCTGAACCGGACCGACTTCCAGATTTTTTTCTAAATTCGAAGATAGTTCATCATTGGGTGATTGATGTTGAAAGTGAAATGGATTGTAGAATTCTTCTTCAGTAGAGGTAGAAGGATTATCAACGACACTTGACGAGGAAGGTTGACTTTCATCGTATTGCGGTCGTTGGACAATATTTTCCTCCTCGTCATACAGAATCTGTGAAGCAATTTTCTCATCAACTCCTGCAAAATCCAAGTATGGCACATTAAAAGATTTGAACAGTTTATCATAGTCGAAAGCTTCAGCGGGTCCCATGCTAGGCTTTGGTGATTTGTAACTCGTAATGTTAGTGTTACATACCACCTCAACCTTGCCTGTTCGATAGATTAAAGACTCTTCTGTTGGGAGTCCCAACAACATATCCGACTAAAATACCTTCGTTGGCTTTCTCACCAAATTTTGAGTTTGTCTTTAATATCGTACATGGGGACCCGAAAGGTTCGAGACCATTCAAGTTTGGCTTTCTACCATGCATTAGTTCATAACAAGTTTTATTTAATCTTTTAACAGTTAAACACGATTAAGAATATAACAGGCTGTGGCAACAGCCTCAGCCCAGAACACCGCGGGAAGTTTAGCATCTGCCAGCATGGTTCTGGCTCCTTCGATTAGCGTTCTATTCTTCCTCTCAGCTACCCCATTTTGTTGCGGAGTATACGGGGCGCTGTACTGATGGTCTATCCCTTTCTGTAAGCAGAACATCTCCATCTGGTAGTTCTTGAACTCTGTACCATTATCACTCTTGATGTACTTAACCTTTCTCCCAACAATATTTTCAACCTTGGTAATAAAGTTAATTACCAACTGAACCGTCTCATCTTTTGCCTTCAGAAAGTATACCCAAGAGTATCGAGAGTAATCATCGGTTACTACCAAGCAGTATGACGTTCCACCTAGACTCTTTACATTCACGGGACCAAAGAGATCCATGTGAAGTAGGTCTAGGGTACTGACGATTGAGTTAACCTTCTTGGAGTGATGAGGTTTCTTGTGTTGCTTTCCCTTCTTGCACGACAAGCATTGATCTTCAAAGTTAAAATTCTTCAAGGGAACACCAAGCACCAGCCCATTCTTGACAATGTAATTCATTTTGCGAAGATGTATATGCCTCATTCTTCGATGCCATAACTCTGACTCAGACTCAGTTGCCTTTGACAGAAGACATGATTCTTCGGTTGTCATCTCAGTTGACCTCATATCCATTACATACGTGTTCTTTTCTCTTGGAGCTCCCATCACCACCCATGCCTCTGGTATCTTGAAACCAGGTTAAAGGACGATTGCCTCGTTTTTAGTAAAATGCACCGTGTATTCTTTGTCACAAATCTGAGACACACTCAACAAGTTATGCTTCAACTCTTCCACAAAATTCACCTTTTCTAACTTCATCCTTCCATTAGTCACCGTTCCTATACCACTGATTCTACCTCCACTCTCTCCAGCGAAACTAACCCTTCTTCCTCCTTGAACAGATTTCAAGTCACGTAACAAATTCTTGTTACCAGTCATGTGTCGGGAACAGCCACTGTCAATAACCCACAGATTGTTTACAGCTCTGTTCGACTGTTCCTACACAATCAAAGAAAAAGATTAAAATCTGGGGATCCAAGACCTACTGGTCTTGGGTCGATTAAATCTGTTGACCTTCATCCAGTACTTTGGTTGCCCAAAGTCAGTTTGAGGATGATTTCTGTAAGTTCTGAAAGGAAACCTTTTCGAGGATTGGCTATGAGGCCATCCAAACCTTAGTGAATTAACTGAATTATAATTGTTGGTTTGGTAGTTAACTGGGGAAAAATGAGACCGATTTTTTTGAAATCTTGGATTAGTCCAATATCTGAAATTTGATGAGTTCGCAATCTTACCCGTATCATAATTAAAATTCCTTTTATTCTCAGTTTTTGAAGGCCTCATACCTCTAAATATTCTCTGGTTTAGAGGACAATCAGCAATAAGGTGTCCTATTTGATTGCATCTGAAACAACTTCTGTTTTCAACTTTCGTCTCAACAGTTGTTGCAGATGTCGAGGTTGCATTACTACCCGTTTGTCTAACATATGGTGGGACGAACGGGTTTAGGGAAGAATTCTTTTCATCAGGCTTATATTCCTCCCCATGTTTTAGTAACACTATCTCTTCTTTTATCTCACCCGATTCAGATGACTTGTCCGAATTTGATGAGACAGAGCTATGAACAGAAATCTCAACATTGGAAATTGGCTTACTCGTTTCGCTCTTATTAACTTCAGGTTCTTTAGTCGAAATTTTGACTGGAACTGTCTGACTAATCTCAACATCAGCAGATTTTTGATTACTAGGATTATAGGTATAGTTATTGTTATACGGTGGTGGAACTTCAGAAAATCCAATTCCCCCTTTGTTAACCGGGGAACGTTGAACACTTATGATGTGATCTAGCATAGTTGATGAATTTCTAAATTGTTCAATTTTTCTGTTTAGTTCCACCACTTTTACCTGGTAATCAGCTATCTGTTTATCTCTTTCAGTAATTAGTTTTTTTTTTTCTTCTAGCACTTCATAACTAAGATCAATTACTTGTATTTTATCAGCTAGACTGGCTTTAAGACTTCTGATATCCTTTTCACTAGCTTTTATTTTTACCGAGTAACTGTTTTCTCTAGTTTGAGTATAGTGATGATCTTCTTTTAATGTTTTAAATTGTGCGTCCAAACTAACAAACTGATCAGTTATTGTTTTCAATTGCTCAGACAGATTTTCACATTGCATACAATGAAGTTCAGAACTTACCTCAGAGAGCTGATCGTTCACTTCTGCCATATACGCTTGATTTTCTCCCGTCTCTCGCTCACTTCCTCCAGTTTCGATGTTTACAAAATTAGCCTGTTCGAACACTTCCTCAACTTGTATATTCCAGTTGTATCCACCATTCTGTCTAGATACCATAGCCCTATTCTCACTACCACCCCCATTCTGTTGTGCAGGCCTGTTTTGACTTCGTTCGACTCTCTCATTTGTACATTCCTTAGCAAAGTGACCATTCTGTTGACAGTTGTAACATCGAACCTTTGATAATCAAACCCTGGTCTTTCTCCAACGAGCTTTCTACCCGTTTTCTTCATGAATCTCTTTACCCTTCTTATTATCATAGCCATCTGCCACTGCAGGTCCATCTCTTCCAAATCATCAGCATCGATCTGATCATAGTCTTCATCCAACGTTGCAGGGTCGACTATTTTACCTTTGATGTAGTTCTCATAAGATGCAATGAAGGATGCATAGAGAGCAAACTGCTGTTCAGCTAATTTCACACTCATGGGCATCTGAGAGTAGTTGTAGCTCGGAACATTTGACGAGAAATTACTAATTGTGGCTTGAGGTTTTGAAGGATTACTACCTCCAGCTACGAAACATATGTCGTGTGACAACCGCCAAAAATTAGACTAATCTGGTAATTATATTAACCGAAATCGTGTATTAATTAGTAAGGTAAATATATAGGAATGATATTTTTAGCCAAAGTTTTTGATTTTAGTTGAATATTAATATATGGAACCCGAAAAAGTTCAATTTTGTCGTGTAGCTGACACTGTACAGATTAACACCGGGTAATATCTCAAAACGGATAAATTCATAAACGTGTCAAGATGACCTCGAAAAATAAAATTTTATGTTAGGATATTAGAGATAGTGTATAAACTTAATTTTAGAAGGTTCGAATCGCGAAAATTAGAAAATAAGTAACCGAAAGCCAGTAGAGGACACCGTAAGAGCCCGACATTAAGTTTTTCAGAAAATTATGTTTTTAGGCAGACATTGACTGTAATCTAATTTCGCTCAAAGTCTGATAAAAATTATTAGACACGGAAGTCGTTTGGCTAGATAAATTACGAGATACGTTAAACATTAATACCTAGTTATTAGCACATGTTATTATTCAAATCACCTCTTCCTCTCCCTCTCCCATCTCTCTCGGCCTACACACACACACAACCCAACCCCACCTCCCAAACCCACCAATGAGAAGCTTGCATGTATGCATCAAATGATTACCTAGATATTTGGATGGACACATACACCTATCCTACCATACAACTCACCACTCTACCCCTCTCTTCCTTCCTCCATATAACTAGCCACCCCCTTCACCTCCCTACCATCTCACATTTTCAAATTTTTTCACACACAACACTTGTTTAGGAAATTTTTGGGTGGAAGTTTAAGCAAAATACAAGAAGTAGGAAGCAAAAGGAAGGATTATAGCCAACCCAAGGTCACACTATCACCACCATAAGCACCAAATCCGAAACCCAAGGTAACCCACTTCAAAGATTTGTGTATACTAGTTGTTATTTGATGTTTAAGGTTTGATTCTAGTATGTTTGGTAGTACACATGCAAGCATGATATGGATATATGCGTGTAGGTATGTAGCCGTGAGTTCACATAGGAATGCATAAGATGGGTTTTGTTGATTATAGGACTTGATATGGTTACATGAGTTTGTTTAACAAATGAGTTTAAGTATTGTTTTAATATTGGAAGTAAATGTGAAAATGGTCAAAAGATTGGAAATGGATTATGGATAAAAACACTCATTAGAACCATGGATTTTGATTTTGGTAATGGATTGGAGTTGTAAGTTTGTTAAATGGTAAAATGGTTAAAGAAAAGTGATAATCTTGAAAACCCACATACTTGATTACTTGAAAAAGTTGTAAGTAATAATAATAATGGTGTTGAAAGAATCTTGTAAAAGGGTTGACAAAAGTGTAGGGATTTGACTTTGACGGAAAGTCACTTACACATGCAAGTAATACAAAATTTGATTTTTATCATAAAGCTCATACTTGTTTTATATGGATTGAAAATGACAAACTAAGTGATTGAATGGGACATATGGAAAGGAATGAAATCTACTAGAAGTACTAGGATACATGAAACATAATAACTTAGATAAACAAGAGTTGGTGTTAAACTTACTAATAAAGGAAACTTTATAAATTGTACGAGATGTTTTGCAAAATGATTTGATAAGTGAACATAGTCTTGTGTGGATGATTAAAGACTTGTGGTTAGGATTACTTTAGTAAACTCCATTGTAAAGATTGTTAGTATGATAATAAGGTTATGAAAAATTGCTACTTACTAATAATAGAAACTTTATTGTTAAAGAAATCAAGAATGTGTTTGTTAAAGGATAATTATGGGATGAAATAAGATGTTACTATGGATTAGTAAGATCTGGAAATTTTGGTACATAAACACCTTGTAGAGATTGAAGAAATAACATGTATATTGTATAGTTGAAAACTTAAGCTAAGGCTTGAACATGTGTAGTTAAAAATTTGTTTTATGTGCATACTTGATGCTAGATGATCAAACATGTATATGATGATATATTATTTGTTATTATGTGTATATTTGCTGTACCAAATGGTTTGGTTTTGACATTGTGACTTAAATAGCTTGTCGGTGACTTTAACGGTCGGAAAGTTCGACTTTTAAGGTGAACCGACATGAGTTTTTGGAACTGAATTAAAACAGCTCCTAAAGTCATAATATTCTTATATTTAACATAAGTTAAAGTATAAGAAAAGTCAAGAATAGCAAAACTTAAACCAACACGGTTCGTGTCGCGAAGACCGACACGAAAACGTTAAAAATTGGCATTTTTAAGAAATTGGCAACAAAATAAAAACCAAAACATTTTTATTGAAAAACCAATAAAACTTGACTAAAAACTATATAAAAAGTGTTCTAGACAATTTAAAACTAAAAGTTTCATAAAAATGACAACCGGTTCGTTTTTAAGCTCAAAACCGACGAAACCGGCAAAACCGACAAAACCGATTATAATTGAGTCAAAATTTTAAATAAAATGATAACTTGAATTTTTCCAAAACACTCCAGCAACTAAAGGTAATAAATTTTATAAATCTTAATAATTAAATTAAATTATTTAATAAAACAATTATTAGTTGATTATTACTTGTTTATAATTTTAAGTATAGATTATAAGTAGTAAACTTTATGTGTTATATGCTTGGGTGGATTTTTAGAATAAGAATATATATATTTTAGTCAAACCTAAAATTAACAAACGTGTACTAATATAGGAACGAGCGTTTATTCAAAAACCCGAAATCAAAGGTGAGTTCTTCCTCCAAAAAGCATATTGTATATCTATATTCGTATTTATATATATATATGTTTTGAAAACGCATTATACTACAAATTGTCGTTATTGTGGGATGAATCAATTTGGTTAAATAACTGTTAACCGGACGGCGGGCACAGAAATGTTGGTAGATCTATAGGGGCGACGCCCCCCACTTCCATTCGCGTTGGGTTAAAAGTGGGAATATTTTGAGTATGGTACGTTTCGAGTTATCAAATTGGTAGTCATACACGCGTTGTATTCGTAGCTAGTCTACAACTAACGCTTTTTGTGCTTAAAGGTAAAATGCGGGTTTCGTTATTGTGTGTACCGTGTTTGATCGGTCTTTAATTGGGAGTATAATGGCCGTACACCATTATATTCATGTGTTGTTTATATATAAATTGTTTATATTTATATAATAAGTTTTTCTTCTCAGGAATAACTCACCAACATTCGTGTTGACCCAAAAATTATTTAAATATGCTTTGCAGGAAAGTGAAGGTTCCGAGGTGGCATGGAAATGAGAGCGTGGGGTGTTTGAACAAAAGTGATGTGTTGTAAACCGTGCATTAGCACGTGTAGTAAACTCTGATGTTGTAAAATATTTCCTTATAATAAAAGATGATGCTTTTATTATTAATTGTTTATTATTGTTGACTATCGGCGTCTGTCATAACCTGACGAATTAAAGCTAAGACTTCCGCTGTGTTAAGTTAAGGTTTTCGGGGTGTGACAGAAGTTGGTACCAGAGCCAACAGTTATAGAGAATTAGAAAATATAAAGTTTTCTAAACTATAACGGTATGTTCAAACACGCGCTCCTTTCTCGCCTCTCGAAACTAAAAGGTAACAAGGATATATATATAATTGATTATTACTAACTTAAATTGATATGTTTATTCAGATGACGAACTCTGTGGCGATCGTATCTGATTCCGACTCTAGTAGCAGTGGTACTCCACTATCACCGGTAGAGTGGCGTCCGGTAGTTGCATCAGGAGATGCCGGGTCTAATTCGAGAGCTACACCCTTGAAGGTGTACACTCGAAGAAGGACCAGGGCAACCCGTGATGCATCGGCCCCTGTCATTGCACTCCCATTAGCTGTGATCCCACCCTCTTCACCACCGCCTCCCGCACCGGAGCCTGTGGTCGAGGAACCCTCTGATCACGAGCTACTTATGGTTCTTCTTGCCAAGTTCTCAGCCTACGAGAACATCGTTCATAACATGGTGAACCGTGTGCTTGCTATCGAGCATAAACAGGGTCTTGATGACCAAACTCATGATGCGATGCACCAGTTTGTGAACGAACTGAAGAACCAGGGACTGATGACAAAAGCCAGGGTAGGAGTTCTTGAGATGAAGAATGAGATGATAGAGCCATGCGTAGGCTACTTGATGAGCCTTCACTAGATGTAGTAGGGCGTTTTGGGTAATATGTTTGTTATGGTAGTGGTGATGTAACTTAACCTTGGAACATGTTTGTTATTTTTGTGTGGTTGTGGTAAGAACTAGAATTAAGGTGGGTGATCAAGGTGTAGGTAAGTACACCTAATTTTGGTATTTTTGGTATATTATAAAATCCCACTATTTGATGATTATATTTATGTTTGTATTATTAATGATGCTATTTGATTCTTTACAACTTAGAAAAATATCATTTTTCCAAAACCAACCAAAATTATATTTTTTCTAAAAAGAATATGGCGCCAAAAATAAGACGATCCACTAATAATCAAGCAACCGGATTACCTTCCTCTTAAGACGAGTTAGCTCAGCTAATCGCTCAACATGTAAATACGGCACTCGAGCAACATGAGGCTAATCGCATCGCAAGCCAAAACCCCCTAAATACAACTAATACTTCGAATGGAGAAACACCTAGAACCAAAAATCTAAACGAAAACCCCTCAGGTAGCACGGTACGCGGGTGCTCATACAAAATTTTCCAAGGTTGCGGACCAAAAGAATTTACCGGTGCCGAAGGACCTTTGGAAATTATCCGGTGGATCGAGAAAATGGAGTCTGTAATGAAAATCAGTGATTGCACTCCTCTCGAACGGATAAAATACGGAGTATGTTCATTCCGTGATGAGGCACTCGAGTGGGGAACTCTATAATTCAAAATCTTGGAGAAGATACCGCTTACCGTCTAACCTGGGAAGAACTAAAGGAAATGTTGTTAAAAGAATACTGTCCCCGAAACGAACTTCAGAAAATCGAATACGAATTCTGGCAGTTAAAGATGGAAGGTGCTAACATTGGAGGATATACTTCCCGATTCAACGCTTTGGCACGGCTAGTACCCCGACTGGTTACGCCTGAATATGCAAGAATCGAGAGGTACATTTGGGGCTTAGCTCTCGAGATCCGAGAATTGGTTACCTCCTCCAAACCAACCACTATCCAGTCAGCCCGAGAGCTGGCAAAATCTTTAACTGATAATGCAATTTGTATGGGAACTCTGAAAGACTTCGGTAAGAAAGCGGCTACCGCCGAACATGAACGAAAAACAATTACCGAAAATCAGAGAACCGGAGAACTCAAACGAAAGTGGAATGGTAACTCAGGAGGACAGTTCAAGCAAAACCAAGGAGCACGAAGAATGTTTGCAGCAAACGCAAGAGGATCAGGACAAGGATCCATTTGTAACAGGTGTGGAAAGAGTCATTATGGGGAATGTTGGAAATGTCTGAAGTGCAATCGATTTGGACACTAGACTCAGTACTGTAGGGACTTCCAGTCCGGTTCAGGAAACCGAACTTTCGAATGTTTCGAATGCGGTGTCATCGGGCATTTCAGAAATGATTGCCCCAAACTCAAAGTACAAAATACTAAGAGCAAGGCATTCGAGATGAACGCGAAAAAGGCCCGGAAAGACTCATCCGTAGTCACCGGTACGTTTCTCATTAATAATCATTATGCTTATGTACTATTTGATACTGGAGCAGATTTAAGCTTTGTTTCTGACCAATTTGAACCCCTTCTCGGTATTGAACCAAGCAAGTTAGACAGTAATTACTCAATAGAATTAGCCAACGGAAAGCTAATTGAAACCAGTAAAATTGTCCGAAACTGCAATATTATGTTAGAAAACCTTAGGTTTTCAATCGATCTTTTACCCGTAGAGTTAGGCAGTTTTGATATAGTAGTGGGAATGGATTGGTTATCCAAAGCTGAAATCATATGCTCCGAAAAGCTAGTTCGTTTACCAACCCCAACCGGTCAATTTCTGAGCATTCGAGGTGATCAGAGTAACACCGAGTTAAAACTCTCTAGTATCACAAAGACTCGCAAAATGTTAAGGAAAGGATGTTCTGCTTTTCTTGTCAATGTAGTCGACACAAAGGCTAAAGAGCGAAAGATAGAGGATATTCCTGTAGTACGGGATTTTCCAGAAGTTTTCCCTGAAGACTTGCCTGGATTACCTCCTCAGCGTCAAGTCGAATTCAGAATCGATCTGGTTCAAGATGCTGCACCGATAGCTCGATCTCCGTACAGATTAGCACCATCGGAAATGCAGGAGCTATCTAATCAGCTCCAGGAATTACTAGACAAAGGATTCATAAGACCAAGTTTCTCACCTTGGGGAGCTCCAGTCTTATTTGTGAAAAAGAAGGATGGTTCTTTTCGAATGTGTATCGATTACAGAGAACTGAACAAACTTACTATTAAGAATCGGTACCCACTACCGAGAATTGATGATTTGTTTGATCAGTTGTAAGGATCAAGCCATTACTCAAAAATCGACTTGCGATCCGGGTATCATCAGTTACGTGTTGCAGAAGAGGATGTTCCTAAAACCGCTTTCTGAACTCGTTATGGCCATTATGAATTCCTGGTCATGCCTTTTGGCCTAACGAATGCACCGGCTGTGTTCATGGATCTTATGAATAGAGTTTGTAAGCCATACTTGGATAAATTCGTGATAGTATTCATCGATGACATACTTATCTACTCACGAACCAAGAAAGAACATGAACAACACTTAAAACTGATTCTAGAATTGCTAAAAGAAGAGAAGTTATATGCCAAATTTTCCAAGTGCGATTTCTGGCTTCGAGAAGTTCACTTTTTAGGGCATGTAATCAATGAGAATGGTATCCTAGTTGATCCAACAAAAATTGAAGCAATTAAGAATTGGGAGACACCAAGATCCCCCACTGGAGTGCGACAATTTTTAGGATTAGCTGGCTACTATCGTAGATTCATTGAAATTTTTTCTTCTATAGCTCAACCCTTAACCCAATTAACCCAAAAGACAAGAAATATGAGTGGACAGAAAAACAAGAAGGAGCCTTCCAATTGCTTAAACAAAAGTTGTGTAGTGCACCAATCTTATCCTTACCAGAAGGTACTAATGGATTTGTAGTATATTGTGATGCGTCTCGCTTAGGTCTTGGCTGTGTGCTTATGCAACAAGACAAGGTGATAGCATACGCGTCCAGACAACTCAAGGTGCATGAAAAGAACTACGCGACGCACGATTTGGAATTGGGAGCTGTTGTGTTTGCTCTTAAGATTTGGAGGCATTATCTGTATGGAACCAAATGTACAATATTTACTGATCACAAGAGTCTCCAGCATATTTTTGATCAGAAGGAGCTAAATATGAGGCAACGTCGATGGGTAGAATTACTCAATGATTACGACTGTGAGATTCGTTACCACAAGGGTAAAGCGAATGTTGTGGCTGATGCGTTGAGTCGAAAGGAAAGAGAAAAGCCTCTGCGTGTTCGTGCATTAGGATTGACGATTCACAAGAGTCTTACTACTCGAATTCGTGATGCACAGCGTGAAGCTTTGAAACCGCAAAATGTAAGGTTTGAGAAATTGCGAGGACTTGAAAATGAATTTGTCACAAATTCTGATGGAACACTATACCTACTCGATCAAGTTTGGGTACCACTCAATGGAAATCTGCGTAATCTTGTTCTAGACGAAGCGCATAAGTCTGGATATTCGATCCACCCAAGATCAACCAAGATGTATAAAGATCTCCAAGAACATTATTGGTGGCCTAACTTGAAAAGGGACATAGCTGTGTATGTCAGCAAGTGCCTGACATGTTCCAAAGTGAAAGCTGAACATAGAAGACCGCCTGGTCTACTGCAACAACCAGAGATCCCTCAGTGGAAATGGGATAATATTACCATGGACTTCATAACCAAACTGCCAGTTACTCCGCGAAGTTATGATACGATTTGGGTAATTGTGGATAGATTAACTAAATCCGCTCATTTTATACCCATTAGAGAAAAAGACAGAATGGAGAAGTTAACTCAGCTGTATCTGAAAGAGATCGTCGCCAAACATGGAATACCGGTCTCAATCATTTCTGATAGAGATGGTCGATTTGTTTCTCGTTTTTGGCAATCTCTTCACGAATCCCTAGGAACTCGCTTAGATATGAGCACCGCCTATCACCCCCAGACAGACGGTCAAAGCGAAAGAACTATCCAAACATTGGAGGACATGCTGCGAGCCTGTATCATTGACTTCGGAAGAAGTTGGGATACTTATCTGCATTTAGCTGAATTCTCTTATAATAACAGCTACCATTCCAGTATTAAGGCTGCACCGTTTGAAGCCTTGTACGGAAGAAAATGTCGATCTCCCCTTTGTTGGGCAGAAGTCGGAGAAAAGCAACTTACAGGTCCTGAAATTTTCCAAGAGACCACCGACAGAGTCTTTCAAATCAAGGACAGGTTAAAAGCTGCAGCCGACAGACAGAAAAGTTATGCGGATAATCGCAGAAGACCGTTGGAATTCCATGTATAATACCAAGTGTTACTAAAGGTATCACCTTGGAAAGGCATAGTCAGATTCGGTAAAAGAGGAAAACTTAGTCCACGTTACGTTGGACCGTTCAAAATTACCGAACGAGTAGGGTCGGTAGCCTATCGACTCGACCTACCTTCAGAACTCAGTGGAATACACGACGTGTTTCACATATCCAATCTGAAGAAATGTCTATCTGATGAATCGCTGATTGTTCCTATTGAAGATATAAGGGTTAATGATAAGCTTCGATTTGTAGAAGAACCTGTTGAAGTCATGGACTGGAAAATCCAGAAGCTAAGGCATTACAGGATTAAGCTTATCAAGGTTCGCTGGAATTCAAGACTTGGTCCCGAGTTCACGTGGGAACGTCAGGATCAAATGAAAGCGAAATACCCTCACCTCTTCCCAGAAGAAACCGAAACCAGCACTACATCCTAAATTTCGGGACGAAATTTCTAAAAGGATGGGTGAATGTGACAACCGCCAAAAATTAGACTAATCTGGTAATTATATTAACCGAAATCGTGTATTAATTAGTAAGGTAAATATATAGGAATGATATTTTTAGCCAAAGTTTTTGATTTTAGTTGAATATTAATATATGGAACCCGAAAAAGTTCAATTTTGTCGTGTAGCTGACACTGTACAGATTAACACCGGGTAATATCTCAAAACGGATAAATTCATAAACGTGTCAAGATGACCTCGAAAAATAAAATTTTATGTTAGGATATTAGAGATAGTGTATAAACTTAATTTTAGAAGGTTCGAATCGCGAAAATTAGAAAATAAGTAACCGAAAGCCAGTAGAGGACACCGTAAGAGCCCGACATTAAGTTTTTCAGAAAATTATGTTTTTAGGCAGACATTGACTGTAATCTAATTTCGCTCAAAGTCTGATAAAAATTATTAGAAACGGAAGTCGTTTGGCTAGATAAATTACGATATACGTTAAACATTAATACCTAGTTATTAGGACATGTTATTATTCAAATCACCTCTTCCTCTACCTCTCCCATCTCTCTCGGCCTACACACACACACAACCCAACCCCACTTCCCAAACCCACCAATGAGAAGCTTGCATGTATGCATCAAATAATTACCTAGATATTTGGATGGACACATACACCTATCCTACCATACAACTCACCACTCTACCCCTCTCTTCCTTCCTCCATATAACCGGCCACCCCCTTCACCTCCCTACCATCTCACATTTTCAATTTTTTTCACACACAACACTTGTTTAGGAAATTTTTGGGTGGAAGTTTAAGCAAAATACAAGAAGTAGGAAGCCAAAGGAAGGATTATAGCCAACCCAAGGTCACACTATCACCACCATAAGCACCAAATCCGAAACCCAAGGTAACCCACTTCAAAGATTTATGTATACTAGTTGTTATTTGATGTTTAAGGTTTGATTCTAGTATGTTTGGTAGTACACATGCAAGCATGATATGGATATATGCATGTAGGTATGTAGCCGTGAGTTCACATAGGAATGCATAAGATGGGTTTTGTTGATTATAGGACTTGATATGGTTACATGAGTTTGTTTAACAAATGAGTTTAAGTATTGTTTTAATATTGGAAGTAAATGTGAAAATGGTCAAAAGATTGGAAATGGATTATGGATAAAAACACTCATTAGAACCATGGATTTTGATTTCGGTAATGGATTGGAGTTGTAAGTTTGTTAAATGGTAAAATGGTTAAAGAAAAGTGATAATCTTGAAAACCCACATACTTGATTACTTGAAAAAGTTGTAAGTAATAATAATAATGGTGTTGAAAGAATCTTGGAAAAGGGTTGACAAAAGTGTAGGGATTTGACTTTGATGGAAAGTCACTTACACATGCAGGTAATACAACATTTGATTTTTATCATAAAGCTCATACTTGTTTTATATGGATTGAAAATGACAAACTAAGTGATTGAATGGGACATATGGAAAGGAATGAAATCTACTAGAAGTACTAGGATACATGAAACATAATAACTTAGATAAACAAGAGTTGGTGTTAAACTTACTAATAAAGGAAACTTTATAAATTGTACGAGATGTTTTGCAAAATGATTTGATAATTGAACATAGTCTTGTGTGGATGATTAAAGACTTGTGGTTAGGATTACTTTAGTAAACTCCATTGTAAAGATTGTTAGTATGATAATAAGGTTATGAAAAATTGCTACTTACTAATAATAGAAACTTTATTGTTAAAGAAATCAAGAATGTGTTTGTTAAAGGATAATTATGGGATGAAATAAGATGTTACTATGGATTAGTAAGATCTGGAAATTTTGGTACATAAACACCTTGTAGAGATTGAAGAAATAACATGTATATTGTATAGTTGAAAACTTAAGCTAAGGCTTGAACATGTGTAGTTAAAAATTTGTTTTATGTGCATACTTGATGCTAGATGATCAAACATGTATATGATGATATATTATTTGTTATTATGTGTATATTTGCTGTACCAAATGGTTTGGTTTTGACATTGTGACTTAAATAGCTTGTCGGTGACTTTAACGGTCGGAAAGTTCGACTTTTAAGGTGAACCGACATGAGTTTTTGGAACTGAATTAAAACAGCTCCTAAAGTCATAATATTCTTATATTTAACATAAGTTAAAGTATAAGAAAAGTCAAGAATAGCAAAACTTAAACCAACACGGTTCGTGTCGCGAAGACCGACACGAAAACGTTAAAAATTGGCATTTTTAAGAAATTGGCAACAAAATAAAAACCAAAACATTTTTATTGAAAAACCAATAAAACTTGACTAAAAACTATATAAAAAGTTCTCTAGACAATTTAAAACTAAAAGTTTCATAAAAATGACAACCGGTTCGTTTTTAAGCTCAAAACCGACGAAACCGGCAAAACCGACAAAACCGATTATAATAGAGTCAAAATTTTAAATAAAATGATAACTTGAATTTTTCCAAAACACTCCAGCAACTAAAGGTAATAAATTTTATAAATCTTAATAATTAAATTAAATTATTTAATAAAACAATTATTAGTTGATTATTACTTGTTTATAATTTTAAGTATAGATTATAAGTAGTAAACTTTATGTGTTATATGCTTGTGTGGATTATTAGAATAAGAATATATATATTTTAGTCAAACCTAAAATTAACAAACGTGTACTAATATAGGAACGAGCGTTTATTCAAAAACCCGAAATCAAAGGTGAGTTCTTCCTCCGAAAAGCATATTGTATATCTATATTCGTATTTATATATATATGTTTTGAAAACGCATTATACTACAAATTGTCGTTATTGTGGGATGAATCAATTTGGTTAAATAACTGTTAACCGGACGGCGGGCACAGAAATGTTGGTAGATCTATCGGGGCGACGCCCCCCACTTCCATTCGTGTTGGGTTAAAAGTGGGAATATTTTGAGTATGGTACGTTTCGAGTTATCAAATTGGTAGTCATACACGCGTTGTATTCGTAGCTAGTCTACAACTAACGCTTTTTGTGCTTAATGGTAAAATGCGGGTTTTGTTATTGTGTGTACCGTGTTTGATCGGTCTTTAATTGGGAGTATAATGGCCGTACACCATTATATTCATGTGTTGTTTATATATAAATTGTTTATATTTATATAATAAGTTTTTCTTCTTAGGAATAACTCACCAACATTCGTGTTGACCCAAAAATTATTTAAATATGCTTTGCAGGAAAGTGAAGGTTTCGAGGTGGCATGGAAATGAGAGCGTGGGGTGTTTGAACAAAAGTGATGTGTTGTAAACCGTGCATTAGCACGTGTAGTAAACTCTGATGTTGTAAAATATTTCCTTATAATAAAAGATGATGCTTTTATTATTAATTGTTTATTATTGTTGACTATCGGCGTCTGTCATAACCCGACGAATTAAAGCTAAGACTTCCACAGTGTTAAGTTAAGGTTTTCGGGGTGTGACATGTCGCCATCCATATTGAGAGTTACATGACCATCTCGAGTTGAGTTTGAGTTTGATTCTCCCTTTGAGTAGTAGGCAGAGGATTCTGATTTTGAACTTAAACTTGGAGTGACTTTCGCACCATTCATTCCCGGATCCTGAACCTGATCAGTTGGTGTCTCCTTCCGAACCATGTTAAGCTCAAAATTTCGTAACTTATTGACTGCTGTTTCCAAATCAATATTGGCAAATTCTTTATCCTCTCTCATCAAAACCGTATACATTTCCCATTTCGGTGTAAGAGCATCAAGAAGTTTCTCTACTATCTCTTCTTCTTTGTATTCAATGGAGTAATTACTCAGTTCGGTCATCAGGTGATAATATCTTGTGATGATATCGTCAAGTGATTCATTTTTCAAATACTTGAATACAGAGAATTGGGTTTTTAGTAGCTTTGTTTTGGAAGCACGTATCCCCACATTACCTTCATATCGATTTTCTAGTGCTTCCCATAGCTCTCTAGCAGTTTTGTATTTTTTGAAGGTATGAAGAATCTCTTGTGGAAGAGTCATTGTTATTGCCGCATGAGCTTTATTTTCTGCCTCATACATTTTCTTTTCCTCCTCTTTCATCTTACTGTACTTCTTAATTTGATCACGACCTTCAAACAAGGATATTGGTGGAATGTATCCATCTTGAATGCAAAACCACATCTTAGCATCTTGATATTTTACATACTGTTCAAACCGATCTTTCCATGCAACGAAATCGGTACCCTTAAGCATTTTTGGAGCTTTAGTTGCTGAACCGGCTTCAACCTCCATTTTTACCAGTTCTGTAATGTTTATCGAAGTCATAGTTGAAAGAAACACGACTCGAAGTACAAAGAAAGTATTTAATTTTTTTTATTTTGAACAGTGATCAGATGGAAAAGTTGTGCTTAACTTCCCTTGAGCTTAACTTCGCTTGCTTAACTTCGCTGCTTCTTCCTATCTTCGCTTGTCCTTAACTTCGCTTGCACTATAACTTCGCTTAACAACTTAACTTCGCTTAACTTCTCAACTTCGCTGTTGACAACTTCGCCTTCTCTATAACTTCGCTTAAACCTTATAAGTTCGCTTAAACCCTACAAACGATGATGGCAACTTCGCCTGATGAACACAAGGTTTTTGTAGGTTTTAATTTGACGTATTGTGAGATATGTGAATGTGTAATGGGTTATATTTGATGGTGTGAGATGGGTAAGACACAAAAACTAGGTATTTCAACGTAAACCCGTTCCGCGAATAGTCGAACGGAACGATCTTAACACCCGTGTGATAATCCCGAACCACACAATCACGAGAAAAAGCTCTGATACCAATTGTAGGTTCCCAGCTGGATCTACACAGGAGTATCTCGTAACACGAGGGTGCGGAATCCCCACGTAATACGATACGAGCGTAAGATATATAAAACGTTGAACCGATAAGCAAATACACGTTACAATACTAATAAACACGTTTGTATTGCAACACTTCAACACGTGATCCCAAAATCACTTACACGTTCTACCAAAAACTTTTTCAAAACAAGCCGAAGTGAGGAATATATAATCCTCGACAACTTCGCCTAACAAACTAGGCGAAGTTGTCACAACTTCGCTTGCCCACAAGTTCGCCTACATCTCAGGCGAACTTGTGTGACACAATATCCAAAACCAAAACAAACGATCTAACACGATTACAGACACTAGATATTGAACTACTGACGTTATGCACCAACAAATACGAAATGGGCCTAAAATGGGCCATGGGCCAAACACAAACCCAAAAACAAAAACATAAAAACTGACAAAAAAAACATAAAATGGCCTATAACTTTATTTAGGAGTCGTTTCTGGGCTTCGTACAGGGGCCAAACTGCTGTAGGCATTTGCACAATGTGCACCTCGTCTCAAGCTTCGATTTGACTGGTAATGGGCCTGAAACGGAGCTTCGTGGGCCAAGTTATGCCCGTTTTCGTGGGCCACCTTTGGAGACACGATCATGGGCCTCCAAATATAACATGGCCTGTTCTTCAATACTTGGGCCTTCATCATTCCCTCCTGGATAGACAAAATTCGACCTCGAATCTACAATGACCTCATCATCAGACGAATCCCCATAAAATGGCAGCAAGTGTTTGACATTAAAAACATCCGAACAACGAATATGACTTGGTAACTTCAGACGGTAAGCATTCGGATTTATTTTCTGCACAATCTCCACTGGCCCGATTTTCTTGGCTGACAATTTGTTATACTCCCCAACTGAAAAACGATCTTTAGTTAAAACAGCCCACACAAAGTCTCCTACTTCAAAATCAACTTGTCTTCGCTTTTGATCAGCAGCCTGCTTGTACTTTGAATTGGCTCGAACCAGGTTGTCATGCACATCTTTATGAATTTCATGTAGCCCTTCAACAAAATCTTTCACCTTCTTAGGTACAGAACCAGGAACAGGAAGTGACATCAGGTCAAGGGGACCACGTGGCTGAGCAGAATAAATCACCTGAAAAGGACTAAACCCGGTACTTCTATTGACAGCATGATTATGAGCAAACTCAGCTTGACATAGCTTTTGATCCCAAGACTTCACATGATCACCCACAAGACAGCGTAAAAGATTACCAAGTGACCAATTAACAACCTCCGTTTGTCCATCCGTTTGAGGGTGATAGGCGCTACTGAAGTTAAGCTGAGTGTTCACCATTTTCCATAGGCTGCGCCAAAAATGACTCAAGAAATGAGTGTCCCGGTCAGAAACAATAGAAGATGGCAAACCATGCAAACGATAAACATCCCGAAAGAATAATTGAGCCACGTTAACTGCATCTGTCGTCTTCTTGCAAGGAATAAAGTGCACCATCATGGAGAACCGATCAACAACAACAAAGATCGAATCGTTACCCCTCTGAGTCCGAGGTAACCCCAACACAAAATCCATACTAATGTCAGTCCAAGACTTTGAAGGGACTGGTAAATGCATATAGAGACCCGCATTAGTAGCAGTTCCCTTTGAGACTTGGCAAATTCGACACCTTTTTACAAAACGATCTACCTCTTTCCTCATATTAGGCCAAAAGTAGGAAGACTACACCAATTGTAAAGTACGGTCACGACCAACATGACCCTCTCCATGTAACTCCTGAATAATTTTCAACCGAAAACTGGAGTCAGGAATACATAGCTGATTCCCTTTGAACAAAAACCCATCATGCAGAAGAAAATCTGACTTCTGACCCGCTTGCACATCCTGCAACACAACTGAAAAATACAGGTCATTGGTTAACTGCTCAAGAACCTCATAATGAATTGAAGCTCATTCGTTATTCTCCAGTAACGAATTAGGGTTAGGTTTTGTCAGAGAATGTCAGAAGCATTCTCTGACATCCTTAAATACCCGCGCCTCCGTTCCGACGTCGCCGTGCCAAAAAACCGGGCGGTGGCCAGAAAAACGCGGTTTACCCCATTTTACACCGTTTTTTGTCCCGTTCGATCGATATATGAACTAGGGTGATCCCTAAGCTCATATTTTGATCGGTTTATACCCAATTCTATATGGATCTCGTGACGTTAACGGTTTAAGGTGTCGGCTCGTCGTTTCGTGACTAAATCTAACGGGATTGGATCTCTACCATGTCATACTATCATTACCTCGGGTCGGAAACCGATTCTCCTTCTTCTTCTTCATCTTGGTTTCGGCTACAGAGAGATTAGGATGAGAGAGAGCTAAGTGTGTGTTTTGATGGTGTATGGAATATGTGTAAATGATAAGATTAAGGCATAATGAAGGTATTTATGTGGTGGATCATGGGCTTGAGCCCATTGTCTATCATCCTTCCATTTAACCCAACTCCATTACCCATATTACTTAACCCAACACAAGCCCGACTCGTATTAACTCCTACTTTATTTAATTATTCCCCGCTTACTCGAGTAAACTTTGCCATCCATATTAACTAATATAATTAATATTATTCCAGAAATTTCGGGATGTTACAAGTCTTCCCCCCTTAAAGAGGTTTCGTCCCCGAAACCTAACTTATTCATTGTCAAAGGAATACCTCTTATATTTACACAATTTATTGAATCGCCTTCGCTTTCTGGGTTATCCTTCTTACTCCTGACTTGCAGTCATCGAGTGGTGTTCATGTGTTTCAGCTATTTAAGGTAGCTTGTCTATGAGGCCCTCGATGTACCAAGTCTCGTTTCGTCTTCCCGAGGAACCTTGTGTTATATAATAACGCTAACTCTTAAGGCGACGATTTACACTACACAACTATTTATCATAACCAGCATGCATTCAAGATAATTCATAAGTCATTCATAGAAAATCACAAGAAGCCACAAGTAGTTCATAACATAAAAAGGAAATCATTCAAGCTAACTGTGACGAGCCAATTATTCTTTCGCAACCTTCTCAATGACCGATAAACCATCCTTTCATGCGTCTCCCCTTCTTCCCTCCACTGCCACGGCTTCTCCACATTCTCTGACTATGTGACCTGACTTACCACACCGGTAGCACAGATTTGGACCAGCCTTGCATTCTCCCAAGTTCATTTTCCCGCACACTTTGCATGTCTCCTTGCCTGCAATCTTCTGCGTCTTCTTCTCTGCATACTCCACGACGTTTGCAGACCGTTTTGGTTCCTTTCCCTCCTTCCTTATCTTCCACTTCCACATCATCCGCTGTCAGATCATCATAAACCACCTCTGCTAACTCAACTACAGGCTCAAGGGTAGCAGGCTTGTTAGCCCTGACCAACATGCGGATCTTCTGGGGAAGCACCCCGACGTAGCATTTGATCCGTTTCGCCTCAGTGTTCACCATTTCAGGCACCAGCCTAGACATACGGTTAAATTTGGTGGTATACTCCCGGTGTGTCATATTTCCCGCCTTCAGATTTAGAAACTTCATCTCGGCCCTCTCCACTAGCACCGAACCTTCTCATCACTAACTCCTTCAGATCATTCCATCTCATTGCCTTAATATCTTCTCGAGTCTTCCTTTGTTCCATAGTTTCCCACCAGTACATAGCCTCATCTTCAAATGACTGAGTGGCATAACACACTGCTTGGTCGGGACAGCACTCGCTAATTCGGATAATCTTGTCCATTGTGGTTACCCATTGGAGGGTAGCGATTGCGTCTCCTAGATCAGTCAGCTTGGGCGGGTCACAGCCTTTATAGGACTTGTAGTTGCACCCAGATCGGCCCATCCTCCTATCATCAACCTTCACTGACTTAACCACACTCGAGGCCTCCCTCTCCCCTTCATCATCTTTCCTACCATCTCCTCCTGCCCTTTCAGCAGTTCTTTCACGGCCTCCAGCAGACCCCTCCGGAGTCATGTTCTTCACAGCAGCTGCTACGGCTTGAACAATAGCTGCTAGAATTGCAGGATCTAGTTGAACCCCTTCGTTGTTGCCCGAATTTCCTCCAGATGCGCTCCCTTCGTCTCGAGTGTTGGAAGTTGTTTCTACCGAGGGTTTTCGGGCCATACGAGGCCTTCCTCGACGCCCAATGTGACCTCCAGTGCCAACAATCTCTCTTACTTCAGCCATTGGTATTCTGGAAGAGGAAAACACAAACGTCATCACTCGAGGAATTATTTAGCACATGATTTGTAAGGTAAGTAGTTAATGACATTGATAAAGTGTAATTAACTATTTGCATTACTCCTCAGGTTCTGCATACTTCCCATTATGATTTAACTTGTGCTAGGTGCTACTTTTAAACAGTTAATCAATCAAACAATCAATTAATCCTATCCCTATCCTGCATATATTTTTCCTTAACAATTAAGCTAACATCTTTACACATTATTTAACCGTATACTTTACTGTTACTGAGCTTGCTTGAGCGACACATGGCTATCTTTAACTGGCATACTCTTTCTTTTATTACTTAAATCCCATTTTCTGTTCGAGTCTAATAATGTAGGATGCTTAATTCTCTCAAACTTCGCTCTGATACCAACTTGTAAGGCCCCAAACCCGGTAGCCCTACTTTAGCGTCGGATTTACTCATAAACACATTTCTTACAATCAGAGTTAATTAAAACTTTCGCGAAAACGTTAACTTAAATCATTCATTACAAAACATTAGATCTTGGTATGATACCATAACACAAAACATCTTATTTAAAACATCACTTATTTCGTCTTCAGATGCCAGCCGTTCAATCCATGCCATGTGCCATCCTCATGCTAGCTCTTTGGTCAGATCACTTGTGTGCATACTAAAAGTCAGCTAGGCTGAGTGAGTTCTAGTTAATCATGCAACTTATCATATAACCACTACATGCGTTATATACGTATCCGAGGACACATAATCCACTATCTGACCTGCTCACCTAACCACTTAACCTCTTATTTACCTCTACAGCTTAGCCACTTTAATAACGAATAACGTTATGCCATTTTGCCACTTTAATAACGAATAACGTTATGCCATTTTGCCACTTTAATAACGAAGTCACGCATAGGCTTACCCTACCACATACTATCGTCGTGCCACTAACACCTTTACTAGACCCTTGCTACTTCTATCACGCCTGCCTCTACTTGTCTACAACACACTATATATCATTACATCATTTACATAATAATCAAGTTACACCACAACATTTACACACTAATAACCACTTGGGAATCATTCCCGAATGACGGTACACGCAATATCTGAAGATCGTTCGCACACCAACCTACGATACCTTCCCTTTCTACACGTGCAATATCCGAAGATCGTTCACGCACCAACAGACATCCTTTCATAACATATATAAATATATCACATCAAACATTATAGCATACACTTACCAGTTAAGGTAAGTGTATTCACACTTCACATCGAGTATTCACACAGCCCCGAAAACATAACAAGGAAGTGGGGCTAGAAACTCACCTGAACTCGGTTATGTCTTCTGCTAATGGTTATTCCTTCTCGAGCTGTGCGTGTCTAACTGTTTAATAATTGAATATCAAATACTACCCTAGCCATTCTCATTGCTACTTAATTAGTCTTACGCGTCTAAGCCAGTTTTACTTCATTGAATCATTACCCGGTTACTTGTTAACCTTTAAAGGTCTCTTTCATAATTTATCAAAGTCCAAGGGCTATAATGTAATTAATTCATTCTTTTCTAAGTCCAGGGACCATTTTTTTCATTCTTGTAAACTTAGTTCGTTATTCAGTTATCTGATTCGTTGTTCAGTTCTTTAACGAATTAGTATTCTATAACGAATGGAGTTATGATTCGTTATATCATAACGAATCACCACTTATGTACCACCTTAACGAATTGAACTTTATAGCGAAGTGGTATTTCATAGCGAACTGGCAATCATAGTGAATTGCTCAACTAGTTCGTCATTCTTCCTTAGCGAACTAGCCTAACGAACGAGGGTTCTTCCGTAACGTACCTCATATCGAATTGATACTCATTCTTTATTCTCCCGTAACGAATTAGGGTTAGGTTTTGTCAGAGAATGTCAGAAACATTCTCTGACATCCTTAAATACCCGCGCCGCCTTTCCGGCGCCGTCGTGCCGGAAAACCGGGCGGTGGCTAGAAAAACAAGGTTTACCCCATTTTACACCATTTTTCGTCCCGTTCGATCGAGATCTGAACTAGGGTGACCCCTAAGCTCATCTTTTGATCGGTTTATACTCGATTCTATCCGGATCTCGTGACTTTAACGGTATAAGGTGTCGGCTCGTCGTTTCGTGACTAAATCAAACGGGTTTGGATCTCTACCATGTCATACTATCATTACCTCGGGTCGGAAACCGATTCTCCTTCTTCTTCTTCTTGGTTTCGGCTAGAGAGAGAGCTAAGTGTGTGTTTTGATGGTGTATGGAATATGTGTAAATGATAAGATTAAGGCATAATGAAGGTATTTATGTGATGGATCATGGTCTTGAGCCCACGGTCTATTTTCCTTCCATTTAACCCAAGTCCATTACCCATATTACTTAACCCAACACAAGCTCGACTCGTATTAACTCCTACTTTATTTAATTATTCCCCGCTAGCTCGAGTAAACTTTCTCATCCATATTAACTAATATAATTAATATATTCCAGAAATTTCGGGATGTTACACTTGCTCATTGGTTAAATTGTATATCTCACTTGACACAGTTTGCACTTTTATTTATTATTATATATTCACAAAATCTGGTGTTTTACTCACTCAAACTCATGTTGACAAAATTATTGTATTTATAACGCATGTGCAGGTTACCTTATGATATGATTACCAAGATTTGTTTGAAGAAACTTAGGGTGCATGCTAGAGAAAAAGATAAAAGAACTAAATTTTGAATTTTATTTTTACTTATTTAATTATGAATTTATGTACTTTGATTATTTGAAATTGTTGGATTATTTAAATTGGAATAATAGATATTATCATTTTAATATTGCATGATAGTACCTTGAGAGTTATGAGCAATCAGCTCACGCCCCGACATTTCCGCCTTAGGTTGGGGTGTGACATAAAGTTTGTAACTTTCAGTATATCTCATATATTTAGAACGAATGATTTGTAAACTGTCTTTGATTAATCTATGAGTATTGATGTTTAGTATTGTTGGGCATTCAGTCGGTCTAGGTTTATGTCAATCAGAATGATTAGTTTGTCAGATGCTATAATAATTGCTTATAGGATTGTTTGACTAGTTAGATACAATGAAGCATACAATTGCCCCTAGTTGAGTCACATTGTCAGGGACTGTTTAATAATGTCGTGTGTTAGCGATTGTCGATGCCTAAGGTTTAGCCTGCTAGTCAGTCTGTATTGATCTATGATAGTTAATTTGTTAAGTTGCATGAGATTGATGTTCAGTTTGTAAGGCCCCGTTACTAGTACCCTACTTTGGACGTTGGATTTACTCAAAAACACAATTCTAAATATCATAGTTAATTAAAACTTTTGCGGAATAATATAAACATCAACAATTCGTTACAAATATCCATAATTTGTCTTTTAAATCATAACATAAATTATAACATTCGAAACATCATGACAATCTTCGGATGCCAGCCTCTTCAATCCTGCCATGTGTCCATCTCAAACCAGCTGTCTCAATCTGTTAACCTGCGTGAATACTAAAAGTCAGCTACGCTGAGTGAGTTATAGTTAATTACATAACTTACTTTACATACACATATGCGTGCCCGAAGGTACGTATTACATACATAATATGTACTTTATTCGTCCATACACATTTATAGCTAGTCTTACGTTATAAAGGGCATTTCACCCTACATACCTCGGATATTATTAGGGTCCGGTACCCTCCATCCTCGGATATTATTAGGGTCCGGTCTCCCTTAATCCTCGGATATTATTAGGTTCCGGTACCCTCCTTCCTCGGATATTATTAGGGTTCGATACCCTCCATCCTCGGATATTATTAGGGTCCGGTCACCCTTTCTTCCATACATTCATACCATACCTTTCTATATGCATAATTGTAAGTTTCATACATACATACATCATTATTCTTCATATATAACAATTTTATCATCAAACCTTTACTTGGCAGCACATGCAATATCCGAAGATCGTTCATGTACCGACAAGCAGTCAATTATACCTTTTCACATAAAACATATATGACATACACTTATCACTTAGGATAAGTGTATTAACTAATCACATCGAGTATGCACACAGCCCCGAAAATATAACAAGGAATGGGGCCAGAAACTCACCTGAACTCGATTACGTTCATTGTTAATAGTTATTACCTTCTTTAGCTGTGCATTACTAACTGTATAACAATTACACGTATCAATTAACTATCACTACGCATTTCTAGTCTAATTATATCCCACAACGGACGGGGGTCCGGGGGCAGCGCCCCTGGCAGCAGGGTCTAGGGGCGGCAGCCCCTAGCAGGGTCCAAGGGGCAGAGCCCCTAGCTGGGGTCAAGCTGTCTTAACTGTCTTATCACATTTTTCATTAGAATTTTAAATTATTTTCTAACTCGCTAACTCATTTGCCCTAACGAATTAAGCCTGATTCTTTAACTAATTCGTTATTTTTCATCATCAAGTTCGTTAGCTGGTTCGTTATCTCAACATGGTCTGGTTCATTACTTGGTTCTTAATGAATTGGGTTCATAACGAACTGGTCCTTATAACGAATTGAACCCTATAACGAATGACCCCTCTGTAACGAATTGAACTTCCAATTCGTTATCTCCTTCAACGAATGACTATAACGAGTTGGGGCTAATTCGTTTTCTTTTCCCTTAACGAATTGAACGCGAACTGAAGCTAGTTCGCTATGTTTTCTCTAACGAATCAGCTAGCGAATTACCTCTAGTTCGTTAACTTCCCATTAGCGAATTAGGGTTAGGTCAGAGAACGTCAGAAACATTCTCTGACATTCCCTTCCTTGTACACGCCGCCGCCGGAAAACCGCGGGTTCGCCGGAAAAACGAGTTTTAACCCATTTTTCACCGTTTTTCGTCCCGTTAGATTCAGATCTGAGCTAGGGTGACCCCTAAGCTCATCATAGGTTCGGTTTATACCCGATTCCACCCGGATCTCGTGACTTAAACGGTTTAACGGTGTCGGCTCGTCGTTTCGTGACTATATCTAACGGGTTTAAGCTCATACATTATCATACTAAATTTACCTTGGATAGGGATCGGTTTTCCTTGGTGATTTCGGCTAGAGAGAGAGAGCAAGATGAGAGAGAGCTATGTGTGTATTTTGGTGGTGTATGGAATGTGTGTAAAATGAATTAAATGGGTGATTAAGGGTTTATATATTTATGGACCATGGGCTTAAGCCCATGGTCTTTCCCCTTTTCCTTCATAACCCAAGTCCATATCCCATATCCATTTAACCGAACACAATCTCGACTCATAATAAATTCTCATTTTATTATCCGAAACTAGAAAACAGGATGTTACACAGTTTCTTACTTGAAATCCCGGGCAGGGGCGGATTTAGGCTTAGCGACGGTGGGCCGATGCCCACCATCCGGTTGCCGAATCTTTTTTGTACCTACGCGTTAGTATATGATGAGTCAATAATTAGCCCATGCCCATCGTCGGTTGCCGCCAGTTACGAAAGGGATGGAACCACTGTGAAGAGAGAACGAGTTCAAAACTGATGCTTCATATTTCGTCCGGCTGCCGCCTGCCGGAAGTGAAAGCTGCTAACAGAGTAATTGAAAATTGCTTGGGGAAGGTAAGATAAATGTTAGGTTATATTAAAACCTATATTTTTTATTAATTTTTCTTTATGTGTTTTGAAATGTTTATATATTTTTAATAACTTTTGAAAGTTTGTGGACCATGTACAGCCAGTGCCAGCAACAGATAGTTAAATAAACTTTACACACTGTACTGAATTCTAAAACATATTAGGGAGAATTCCCTAAATAGCCCTTTTAAAGAGAGAGAAACACACAAATAGCCCGTGAGATTTTGAATTCCAAAAATAGCCCTCGAAATTCAACTTCCACGTGACATTGGGAATTTCCCCGTGATATTTCGTGGACTAATCAAAATCTGCCATTTGTCAAGCCCTCCCACCTACCATGCAAGTTTTCATCCCAAATCCGTCTTAAACATTACTTTTCACATCAAATCTAACCTGATAAAAACCAAATTTAACGTGATGTTTCAACTTGTTTCCGTCTCCAACGTAAGTTTTCAAAAAAGTTGATTTTTGAGTTTTTTTGAAATTCATCTCCAAAGATGAATTTCATTTGAATTCCGTCTTTATTAAAAATTCATATTCATCATCTTCTTCATTTTCTTCATCAAACTCCCATCATTTCCTCCGCCGCCTAATGATATCGGACACCACCACCACCATATCGACACTCGCAAACCATTTCCTCCGCCACCTAATCATCCGCTTTTGGCGGAGCCTAGCCCGCCTCCGTCTTCGTGGAATGATACTTGTGATATGTTGGATGTGGGATTAGGTCCGCAAAATTACGTGGTGGAGAATAAGAATAAAGTGAGTCGGGAAAACGGGTTTCATAAGTCGGATTTGAAGTTGGATGTGTTCTTGGTTCTGCATGATATGGTTAATATGTATATGTGGGTGTTTAAAGAGAGGCCCGAGAATGCGTTGGGGAAGATGCAGCTAAGAAGTTATATGAACGGGCATTCCCGACAAGGTAAGAAGTTGTTCACGTTCAGTGCGGATAAAGGGTTTGTTCAATCTCATAGAATGCAAAGAAAACATTATGAGGGTTTGGTTTGAGAGTGTCGATATGGTGGTGGTGGGTAATTGTGGTGGTGGTGTCCGGTAGCATTAGGTGGCGGAGAAAATGGTGGTAGTTTGATGAAGTAGATGATGAATATGATTTTTTTAATAAAGACGAAATTCATTTGAAATTCATTTTTGGAGATGAATTTCAAAACAACTTAAAAAACCATAATTTTGAAAACTCACGTTGGAGACGGAAACAGGTTGAAACATCACGTTAAAGTTGGTTTTTATCAGGTTAGATTTGATGTGAAAAGTAACGTGTAAGACGGATTTGGGATGAAAACTTGCGTGATAGGTGGGAGGGCTTGACAAATTGCAGATTTTGATAGGTCCACGATATATCACGGGGAAATTCCCAATGTCACGTGGAAGTTGGATTTCAAGGGCTATTTTTAGAAAACAAAATCTCACGGGCTATTTATGTGTTTCTCTCTTTTCAGAAGAGCTATTTAGAGATTTCTCCCAACATAATAACTTGTTTTTCACTTTTTCCTTTAGTAACATATTTGCTTTAATGTTTAAAAATTTAACATTTTGTTTATTTTATTTAATAGTTCTATTTATAACTAATTCTATTTGAATTAGGGTTTATTTTTTAAATATATATATATATATATATATAGTGTTTGTGATAAAAAGACCAATTTACTCATTCATATGCTTCGAAAGTTCATTTTGCTATGGACCTTCATAAGGGTTGGCCAATCCTGTTATTTTTTAATCGACCCATTTTTTTACCCGGTTATTTTGTGCCCACCAGGTGTGGTTTGTCTTTGTTAATTGTTGGGTTGTTATTTGTTTAATCAGTATTAAGCCTAAAACTTGTTTGCTTGTGTGATCAGCGCTACAATTGTTACTTCATAAGTTTATAAATCTGTTGCACGTTACATTGACCACATACTCCTCGTTGTTCGGCACCCTACTTACCATATCTAGCTTAGGTGATTAGGAACTGATTTTAATTGTATTTTACTATATAGTGAATGTCTAGCATCACCTAGTATCACCTATCATACAAGAGAACAAAGTTTGTGGTTTTGTATTCCAATGTTACATGTACTCTTTTGAAAGATATATGAAAATCTAAATCGACCAGAGGGTAATATTGTTGAAGGATATACCTCCGAAGAGATGATCAAGTTATGCATAGATAATAAATATCATAGCATAATTTAAATATAATTTAGTTTTGTTAAATATAATTTACAATGCAATAATTGATTTGTTCACATGTTATTTGGAAGGTGTGAAAAGTGTTGGTGAACCTAAAGCTTGTCATTCGGGTCGGCTTATCTGTATAGAAGTGGTTCTTATGAAATCAATTACCCTAGGTCATGATACTCTATAACTTGCATGTTCTACAACATATGACATGCCTTGCTTCGTTTGTTGAAAAACATATTAAAATATCACAGTAGAAAGTTTTGCATCAGTAAGAAAGATGATTTACAACGAAACATAATGCAAAGTTTTCTAAATGGATGAAGTTGGACTTCACACGTTGAGGGCTTGTTTTTATTAGGGCTTGTGGGTCTATTGTGGTATGTTAAGTGCGTCGTCTTCGACCTGTTTAACACGATGAGACTTATTTTGTCGGCCCGTCGCTTAATTAAACCGTAAACACATGTACCCAATTAACCAACTTGCATAAAACATATATATTTATTTGTTAAATGATAAAAACGGATGATACTAATAGTATCACATGAGATGTCTTTTTCACAACAGTATCACACATACATGATACTAATAACTATAGATTTTAATATACATAATATCTATATGAATGTCTTTTTCAAATCTATTCAATAACTAATAAGACTACACAAAACATTTAACAAGGTTGAATTAATTATACAACTCATAAAAATTGAAGTTAAATACGTTTAACTTTGTGATGTCTTCTTCTGGCTTTCACTAGATAAACGACTTGGCTGATCATTTGAGACCACTCAAAAAGATTCGATGTACTAAAACACACAAAAGACAAGAAAAATGGACTTAGTTATAACTTTTAAGACGGAATTTATACTTACTTTTTTTTTAACATTTTCTTTTGGAGATATTTTTGGACAACCAACGAATAAAGTCTGATTATTCAGAGTAATCTAATGATAAAAAGGCGATTTCATATGTCCGCGATCACAGATAACGTTGGATAGCTCAAGCTCATCATCTTAAGTTTCGGGAAGACCTGTCGCCCAAATGCTTACTATGGTAAAACCTGGTTGAGATCGAATTTGAACTTCAGCCTCTCTCTCAAGTCTTATAGTACGAGTATAATCATTTGTTAGTCGGATATACAATTCGGCTTAAGACCTTTAGTCTTATTTTATATCTCTACCTCAGTGAACCTTTAGTTCATATATTTCTTTTACTTGAAAACCTTTAGTTTAAAAGTAAAATATAAACCTTTATTTTATAAAAACCCGATGTTTCTTCTTCTCTAAGAAACGTATTCTTTTTATATTATTATTTATGAATACTCATTACTACTTAAATAATAATTTCATAACAAAGAATATACATATATACTTACACACATATATACATATTTACAATTCATTCTTTTATTCTTTTCTTTGTTATGTTTGTTCCTCTTTTATCAACCTTCCCGTCGATGTGAGCTCTTCGCCACCTGGGGCTGTAGTATGTTCCAAGGGTTGGGCTGTTCGCCCATTAAAGCGGTACGTGAGCTGGGTTCAGAACGTCGTGAGACAGTTCGGTCCATATCCGGTGTGGGCGTTAGAGCATTGAGGGGACCTTTCCCTAGTACGAGAGGACCGGGAAGGACGCACCGAGGTATCGAGTATAACCTCGACTTAAGGCTTAAGCCCTTAATATAATATTATATTATATTCATTTTGTCGTTACGCCTAACCTTATTGGCGTTTAGAAACCCTAGGAACTCGAACAACACTTCAACGCCGCTTCACTTTCTCGATCAACTTGGGCACGCTAACGATAACACCAATCTTTTGAGAATTGATGACACGCCTTTCTAGAACAAACACCTTCCTTGGTCGTATGTGGGTGGAGGGTGGCACAAACTTCGAGGAAACGTTGATATACAAACGATGAACCAGAACACGCTTATCGAGGGATTATGGCATGATTATCGAGGTGGATCGAGTATGTGATTATGGTATTGTAGAGAGATGTTAGAGAGAGAAAGGAAAGCTGATTTTGGTGTGCCTTGAATGAGATCCCGGACTTGCTATTTATAGGCAAAATCTGGGATCCCATCGCGGTACGCGACGGTATCCTTGGCACCCGTCGCGTAGCGCGACGTAGCCCTGGTGAGTCACATAGTAGGTCCGCCACGTGGCAGACGATGTGCCACGTGGCGGACGACGTGCCACGTGTGGCCACGTGGCGGGACACGTAGCGACCGGTGTTCCCCATGTGGCCACGTGGCAGGCCACATGTCTCGCTGTCAGACACCCCATCGCGTATCGCGATGGGTCTCTTTTCTGATCCATCGCGTAGCGCAATGTGTCAGGAAAATCAGAATTTTCATTTTAAACCCTAAGGTTTGGGATTTGGCATAATTGGTCCCTTGACTTTGGAAAGTTGTCATTTTGAACTCGAAATTTTCACGATGTTACAATTTATGACTTATGAGTTATTATGATTTTGTTAAAAATAAATCCCTAATTACATTCTGCAAATTTACTATATTTATTAATCGGTTATTATACAAATCCCTAATATATTCTTTAATTTTACTATATTTATTAGTATCAAAATAAGTTTATATCAATATCAATTACATTTTTTGAAATCCCTGATTGTATTCCCTAAATTAACTATATTTAGACCTTTCTTTTTTTTAACAATTCAAACTTTCTAACAAATACTGTTTATCTATATATACTACAACCGGAATAAAGAGATTCACACACTTCTCACTTACTTACTCTTTGATTCATATTTGTATCATTGTCAACTTTTTTCATTTTCTTGCATACGGATAAATATTTTTTTTAACTCATCTAAAAGTTAATTAATGAATCTTGAATCTTTGCTTGAATTTTTTATTTGTTACACAGCAACATGGAAGTATCAAGCATTACCGTGTTCAACGGTTTGGATGTTTCGAACAACGATTGTGTACTGAAGGTTCGTATAGTCAGACTATGGCGTTTGAAGGACAACAATAAACCAGGAGAGGACTGGTCCATAGAAATGATTTTATATCTTTCTCCCTCTCTCTCTCTCTCTATATATATATATATATATATATATATATATATATATATTCTCTCTCTCTCTCTCTCTCTTGCGGTTTAGCCATTTTTGCCGACTTTCTTTTCCATATTTTCCGGTAATGTATTTATTCTACGATAATGATCGATTCTTATGTATTATTCGCTATTGTCATTGTCATTTCATTTTCTTTGCACTTTGTTGTTTGTATTGTTTTTAATTCTAATATGATTTTCCTATAATCTGTTTAGGTTCTACATCAAACTCCAAGATTCAAATTACATGTTGAAGTTTCTATAACTACTCTATCTTTCATACAATGAATGGTTTATTTAGGTTGTGATTAAAATTTCTCTAATTGCATCTATCCACCATTGGTAAATCTAACTAGACCAAAATATTGTATTTATTTTTAATTTAGCCGGAATAGTATATTATGTAACATTAATTTAATTTTAATCATTTCAAGTTATAGCGACCCATCTTATAAAATAGCTAATTGCCTGGAAGGAGTATTTGATGGAAAACTGGTTTTCTTTATGTACAACAATGGATATTAACTTACGATTATTTATGTATTTATGTAGGTTACACAGTTCATGTAAATTAAATCATTTTATATGATCAATTTTTATTTTAGCTATTAACACGTGTGAATCTTATCTTGAAACTTCTATCAATTGTTAACATGTGCGTTAATTTTATTTATTTTTTATTTTAGTACACAACTTATTTTCCAGTTTATTATTGGCTTCTATTTATTTATGTTTTGATAATACTCTTAATTTATTCTTAATATTCATAACAAATTTAAACCCTTTTTAAATACGGAATTTGACTAATTTTGCAACAAACCTTTAAAGGTTTCCATACTCTTCAATCTCATCAAGATTTCCATTTTTTATATTTGACCATTTTTTAGTCATCATTTTAATGTTTCAAGAGTCAAAAACATTTCCATAATTTTTGAAAGCTTTCTAATTAACCAATTTTGTTTTAAATTTTACAATTATGTCTAAATTATTTAGTAAAATTAGTAAAATACAACCTTACTTTTTCGATTTAATATATCTAACTTTTGAGTTATTGAATGTAATGAAACAAAAGTTAAATTAAAAATTCATTTATAATAAAATACACATTTATTTATTTATGTTTTTATTTAATACCCTGAATTTAATCTTAATATTCACAATAAATTTAAACCTATTTTAAATACGAAATTTGACAATCTTGCAACAAACCATTAAAGGTTTTCATTTCTTCATCTCATCAAGGTTTTCATTTTTTATATTTGACTATTTTTTAATTATCCATAAATGTCAAAATTAATGTCTAAAATAAACCCCCTATTTTAATGTTTCAAAAATCATAAATGTTTCCATAATTTTTGTGAGTATTTCTAAATAACCGATTTGATTATAAATTTTGTAATTATATCTAAATTATTTAGTCAAGATTTCTCAAGCTGTATAGGTAAGAGATTTGTGAGTTAATATGTGGAGTTGGTGACTGGGTTACTATCACGTTATTATTCAAATTTTGTTTTTAGGTATTATAGATTTTTATTATATTGTAGTTATTTTTTTGAATGATCAACAAGTTATATTGCAGCTTTTAAACTTTCAGTCAATTATTCAAAGTATTACCATAATTATATAGTTATTTATGGGTATATAGATGTATAATTAATATAATTATGGTAACATTTAATATTTGATTTGCCTTACAATAATGATTTCCTTTATTATATCGATATAAATATTTGAATACTTATATTTTAATACGTTCATAAATGTCTTATATAATATTATTGTTACAAGATTTTAATACTTTAAAAAAAATAAAATTAATCAAATCATTAAGTGGTTTTAAGATTTCTCAAATTTTGACATATATATTTTTTTATTTCTAATTTTATTTTTTACTTTGTGGTTGATTTTTTCTTTTTACGGTAACGATGTCACCAAGTGGATTCTTAAACATTCAATTGGCTTTCTTTATATTATTTTTGTGATTGTATTTAAATGTGATAGGCTAAAACAAAAAGAGTTTAAGGATCATAACAATGCTTGCATTCTTATTTGATCATTTTCAAATAAAGTTTAGTGAGTAGTTCAGTAAATGAAATATTATAAGTATTAGCAATGACTTATTACACATTCCATTTTTGGATATATTTCAAAAACATAACATTTATATAAAATTATTTAGTTCATGTAAGTAAAAAATTCACAATATATTTCAATATATTAGCATATATTTATAATTGACATTTTTTATATAATTTTCTCCCGTGTAGTACACGGGTCACTAACCCATAACCTACTAAAGCATATATTTTTGAACGTTTTTCTTAATGTTACAAAGTTTTTGGGCATGTAACATATGAATTAAATAGATTTTACATGTTATTCTTAATGTATTTTTTTTGGTTCATGATTTAAGTTATAAAGATGATTGAACTTGTAATTTTATTCTTATAAATACCTTATAATTCATATATAATTATATTTTTTTTAGAATTACAACTTTTTACAATTCATTATAGTGTATAATATTGTTAGGCCATGAATTTTATACTGAGTATCCTTTATCCTTGACTGTCTTATAGATAGTTTATCCTTGAAATATGTATCAGGATATAAAGGATCGACGATCCTCGGTATTACTTGTTTACTAATGATTGCGTTTAGTATGGTGATGTGTTAGACAGGTGTGGCAACTTTAAGACGTACTTGTATCAATTATCCTCATAGAGCATTCTCTAGCGGGAGCATGGATCCAGGATCCTAGTTCGATGTAGCTGTTAATGGACGAACTCATGTGAAGATGGATGCTTAAATATCAACAACAGCTACAAGACTTGTTCTCCCGCTTATCTCGCTACTGGACGGCTATTGGCACGTGGTCAAAGGTCGTGGGGCGGCTAGTGGAAGACTTTCGGATAGTTAGGGAATATTGTTAGTGATATTTTCTTATTTAGTTGAGCTATGATCGAGTAGGAAACACATGTATTATCACACACACTAGAGCAGAAACAAGCATTCTCTCTATTCACTAGCATACTTTGTAATCTCGATCATTTACTCCACAACGATTGTAACACCCTTTTATCTAATATAAACGATGGTGATAGGTTTCACCGTCTGGGGGTTTTTTGTGCCGGAGATGATGATAATCACATACTCATCGACCAAAAGTTACCTTGTTGATCCTTGACCGAAAACATTCAACCAACGGTTACTTAATTAATCCTTGATTGAAGAGATTCGACCAAAAATTATCTTGATAAATTTTGACCGAAGTAAGACTATCTTGGTTAAGGGCTTCTTCCCTCGTGATCAAACCTTTGTGTTCACCAATATTACGATTACACACTTGTCATTATCGAGTTAGCACCTTACCTCACTTAACAGATTTGGATACTCGATCCTTAGCAGATTTTTATCCAAAACAATTTGGCACCCATCGTGGGGCAATTGGTGCTATAATCCATATTACTCCTATCCATTTTCAATCTTTTCATACCCATATCACTATCAATGGCCTCCCAATCAACCTCTGCATCATCAACCATGCCATCATCGGTTTCTCTCTCATCAAGGACCTTGCCACCAATGCCTCCGCCAATCACGCGAGCACAACGAACTGTTGTTGCTGGAAGCAAGACGCAACTACCAGTCTTCCAGAGCTCGAAAACCGCTGCTGCTGCCCCGGTGGTTAATACTAACAGTGATGTTTCATCTATGTTTTCGCAGGTTAAAGCATATATGGAGCAGCAGAACAAGACTAACCAGAGGATCCTTCGTGAGATAGAAGATCTCAAGAAGACTAAGAGGCCAGCAGAGGATCTCACTCCCCTGATGCCCAGGATGCTGGACTTCACCTCTCCAGGATCCATGGCTCAGCTTTCACAAGGATCATCAATCCTTCAACAAGGGTCCATGGGTCAGCAGGCTCAAGGATCCTCACTGCTTCAGCCAGGATCATCCATCCTTCAACAAGGGTCCATGGGTCAGCAGGCTCAAGGATCCTCACTGTTTCAGCCAGGATCACCCATCCTTCAACATGGTTCCGTGGGTCAACAGGCTCAAGGATTTGTCGTTATTTCAGTAGGGATCATCCGTCATTCCACCAGGATCCACTGGGTTTGTATTCAAGGGTCCTATAATTCCCAACCTCAAGGATCCTTCTTTCAGAATCAAGGACCCTCAGAAATGCAACATCTGAGATCCTCTGAAGTCCATGAAGGAGATTTCATTCCCATGCAGACTATCGTGTCGGGTGGTCCTACTCCTATTGCAGACTCTTCTTATCCCAGATACTCATCTGAGATGCCAACCTTCGCCCAGCAAAGAGGTAATTTGTATGATCCTTTATCCTTAGACGCTAACCGTGGTTCCATGCAGGATGCAGGTATTAACCAAGCAATGGCCAAGGAGCTACAGAAGCTCAAGGATATGATATCCAGTGTTCCCGGGGTCATACGACCAATTCCCGAGATACCTGAGGGAAGCCCCAAGTTATCCAGATTTGCTCCACCTATCTGTGATGCTGAAATCCCGAAGCGGTTCCAGACTCCGAATATGAAGACTTATGATGGAACCACTGATCCTGAAGAACATGTGGCACAATATAGGGAAAGGATGGAGATCAATCCAATTCCGGAGAGACTCAAAGAAGCTTGCCTAAGCAAAGGCTTTGGATCCACACTAACGGGAGCCGCACTAAAATGGCTGCTAAGTCTTCCTCCCTTTTCAATTACTTCTTTCTCTCACTTGGTTAACTTATTTAACAATCAGTTTTCCTGTAGTCAGAAATTTGAGAGGTTAACCAGTGATTTATATCGTGTTATTCAACCTAGTGATGAATCCCTTAGGGACTTCGTTAAAAGGTTCGGTAAGGAAGCTCTGAAAATCCCAAATCTTGACATGACTACTGCTGTTGAAGCATTTAAGATGGGAATTCAGAAGAGCTCCCCATTTTATGATGATTTGGTGATGACTCCATGCAGGACATTAGACGAAGCCAGGAGCAGGACATTGAGATACATCCGATTGGAAGAAGATAGAAGGATCCAGGATCGCCTTGGGGGATAAACAAACAAGAAACCCCCAAAAAGAATAAAGGATCCTGGAATAGGAACAACAATTTGAAGCCGTACGCCAAGTTCAACAATCAGAACGTACGAGCAGTTGAAGAAGAAGATGACGATGAAGAATATCCCTGCATCTCCGACTATTGTTTTTCTGTGGACACTCATGGCCTGATCTGTGCCATGAAGGATCTGGGAGAAAAGGCAAGGTGGCCCCGAAAGAATGAGAAGACTGTCGGCTACAAGGACAAGTCTAAGTGGTGCGCCTTCCACGAAGATTTTGGCCACGCCACAGACGAGTGCATCGTCTTAAGGAAGGAAATTGGTTACCTCTTGAGCAAGGGTCACTTTAAGAACTCTTGGAAAGGAAAAAATCCAAGATCCAGGATCCTGAAGACCTTCCACAGAAAGCAATACCACCACCACCAGATGCTCATGTGATCAACTTTGTCTCCAGAGACTACGAATTATTTCAAGATTCTTGTGCTATAAAAGAAAATCCCATAAAAGAATTCGAGTTGGACGATGAGAGAAGGCCACTCATCCCCACTACTCGAGTGACTGATCAGAGAATCTTTTTCAATCCAAGGATTCAAGATCCTCATCAGGACAAGCAGGGTATGCAAACGATCAATTTCATCTCCGGAGGTTCAGACATATGTGGAACTTCTTTCTCTGCAGCAAAAAGACTTGCCAAAGAAATCAAGATGGATAATGGAGATCGACCAATAGTATCGACCACCTTAACAACAGACAAAAGAATATTCTTCGATGAGGAAGAAAAGCTGAACATTCAGGATCCTCATCATGACGGTTTGATTATTACTTTATTTATATCTAACCATTATGTACGCAAGATCCTAGTTGAAGGTGGTAGCTCAGTCAACATTATCCAGCATGATGTCCTCAAGAAGATGAACATCCCGGATTCAGAAATCATTCCTATGACATCGGTGCTTGTCGGTTTCAGTGGTGAAACCAAGAAGAAATTGGGGGACATAAACCTCCCAATTTATATCGAAGGGTTAAATTCATACCAAAAATTTTGTGTTATAGATAACCTTTCCTGTTGTAATGTTATTTTAGGTAGGCCTTGGCTCCATGGAATGAAGGCTGTAGCCTCAACCTATCACCAATGCATCAAGCTACCTACTCCTTGGGGAGTTATAAAGATAGTGGGTGACCAAGCAGAGGCCAAGAACTATTATTCATCGTCAATGAAGCCAACAGCCAAGCAAACTATAGCATAGCAACTACAGCAACATGCTAGGGACGTGCTGGAAGCTCGGGAGAAAGACCTTAAAGAAGTATCACTGGACCCCGAGGATCCAGAAGTAAAGGTGTTCCTAGGATCCAGTATCCCCAGTAAGATTGAGGAGGATATAATATCCTTCTTAGGGCGAAGAAGATCTACTTTTGCCTTCAAGCACTCGGACATGACAGGTATTTCAAAAGAGGTAATCACTCATAAACTCGGCCTTGATTTATCTGTTAAACCCGTCTATCAGAAGCGAAGGAAATTCGCTCCTGAGAGGAATAAGATCATAAAAGAAGAAGTTGAAAAACTTCTTAAGGCCGGTATGATCAGAGAGGTTCAATATCCTCGATGGCTAGCTAATGTGGTCGTTGTTTCAAAAAAGAATGGAAAGTGGAGGGTGTGTATTGATTTTATCAATTTAAACAAGGCATGCCCCAAGGATCCTTTCTCGTTACCACATATAGATTCCATGATGGATGCAACGGCAGGACATGAAATGCTAACTTTTATGGATGCTTCCTCTGGATTTCAACAAATTCAGATGGAGCCATCTGATCAAGAGGATACAGCATTCATGGCTCCTACCGGCATATACTGTTATACTGCTATGCCATTTGGACTAAGAAATGCAGGGGCAACATATCAAAGACTGGTTAACATGATGTTCAAGGATCAGTTGGGTAAGACTATGGAAGTATACACAGACGATATGGTGGTGAAGTCAAAGAAAGCTGAGGATCACCTTAGAGACCTCGGTGAAGTCAAAGAAAGCTGAGGATCACCTTACATCCTTGACCATTATAACATGAAATTGAATCCTTCAAAATGCCATTTTGGTGTTAAGGCTGGAAAATTTCTGGGATATATGGTAACTAAAAGAGGAATTGAAGCAAGCCCCGAACAGATTGAAGCCATCCTCAATTTGAAGTCTCCTGCAAACACAAAGGATGTACAAAGGTTCACGGGAAGAATAGCTGCTCTCAATAGGTTCATCTCAAGGTCCTCCGAGAAGTGCAAGGACTTCTATGACATCCTTAGGAAGAATAAGAAGTTTGAATGGACGGAAAAGCATGAGGCCGCGCTTACAGCCTTGAAGGATTACTTATCCTCAGCTCCAGCCCTGATGAAGCCTGTGGATGGAGAATCCTTATATCTGTATTTAGCTGTCTCAGGAAATGCAGTAAGTGCCGTCTTAGTGAAGGATCATGAAGATGAACAACATCCCGTTTACTATGTAAGTAAAAGTCTTCTAGATGCGGAAGCCAGGTATTCTTATTTAAAAAAATTAATTCTTGCACTCATTATGGCTTCTACTAAACTAAGACACTATTTTGAAACTCGTCATATTATTTTGAGAACTAATTATCCTGTGAAGAATGTTCTTAGAAAACCAGAATTATCAGGTAGAATGGCCAAGTGGGCTGTGAAATTAAGTGGATTTGATATCCAATACGAGCCAAGAACAGCAATCAAATCTCAAGCACTAGTGGACTTTGTGGCTGATTTCACTAGTGATCTACAAAAAGAAGCTGACTTGGAGGTCCAACAACTGGAAAAGACCAAAGATTCTTGGATACTCTTCATTGATGGAGCATCCAACGTGAGAGGAACAGGATTGGGGATCCTACTGAAATCGCCACAGGGGGACATATTACCCCAGTCCATAGCTTGTGAATTCCAAGCAACAAACAACGAAGCAGAGTACGAGGCTCTAATCGCAGGTTTGCAATTAGCCAAAAGCATGAGGATCAGGTATCTACAAGTTTATGTAGATTCTTTATTGATAACTAACCACTTTAATGGCTCGTATGTTGTTAAAGGTGAGAAACTAATGAAATATTTAGATGTTGTGAAGAAGTTATCGAAATCCTTCGAAATATTTAGTATTACACAGGTAGAGAGGGAAGAAAACGCTAGGGCAGACGCCTTGACAAACTTAGCCTCATCTCTGAAGATTCCTGAGGATTTGAAAATCCCAATAGTCCACATTCTCTCGCCAGTGATAAGAGAGCAAGAAGTTGGAAGATAACAAATGATAAAGAAATCGTGCTCTGGGATCCTTTATCCTCAAATAACAAAGGATCATGGATCCACCTATCAAGAACGACATTCAGACTGGAGAAATTCCAGCCACAGAAAATCCCAAGTCCTTCAAACTCAAGGTATCCCAATATATTTTGTTAAACGATATGGTATATAGGAAATCTCTTGCAGGTCCATATCTCATATGCATTGAGGATCCTGAGATCCAAGAAGTACTCAAGGATTTTCATGAAGGAGATTGCGGCAATCACACAGGGAGAAGAGCATTATTTTTCAGGATACTTAGAACTGGATATTTCTGGCTAACAATGAAGAAGGATGCAGTGGAGTATTCAAGGAAATGTGATGCTTGTCAAAGACATGCAAACATCCTTCATCAGCCAGCGGAGCCTTTATATCCTATATCCTCCTCATGGCCTTTCATGAAATGGGGTATGGATATTGTAGGCAAGCTACCAAAAGCACCCGATGAAAAAGTCTTTATGCTTGCTATGACTGACTACTTCTCCAAATGGATTGAGGCAGAAGCATTTGTACAAGTCCGAGAAAGGGAAGTAATATCTTTTATTAAACGAAATATTATAACTAGATTTGGTATTCCTGCTGAAATAGTTTGTGACAATGGTTCCCAGTATATCGGGAATATAACAACTAACTTTTGTGATAGTTGGGGCATCAAAATGATTACTTCCACTCTGGTTCATCCTCAAGCCAATGGTCAAGCAGAGTCTAGCAACAAGATTATCGTCAACAATTTAAAGAATAAGCTAGGATCCAATAAGGGAAAATGGGCTGAAGAACTTCCTTATGTTCTTTGGGCAGACAGGACAACTCCAAAGAATGCAACAGGCCAAACACCCTTTTCATTGGTGTTTGGATCCGAAGCAGTGATTCCCACAGAAATGGTGGTTCCTACTGCGAGAACGAGCATCCGTGATCCTGAAGCCAATGAAGAAATCCTTCTTGAAGACTTGGATACTATAGAAGAACTCAGAGACCTAGCAAAGATCAGAATGGAAGCTTATCAACAAAGGGTAGTTGGGGCATACAACAAAAATATCAGAATCAGAAGATTTTAAGAAGGAGATCTAGTGTTAAGGAAATCCTTCCAAAAAACAACAAATCCGGCTGATGGGAAGCTAGCGCCCAAATGGGAAGGACCTTATCAAATTGAGTCGGAAGCAGGAAAGGGGGCATATCATTTGCTCACAATGTAAGGCAACATGTTACCAAGAGCATGGAATGCCATCCACCTCAAGAAATATTTTTTCTGATCAGGATCCATTATCCCGAGAGGATATATTATCCAAAAAAGGATCTAGGATCCTTAAATCGGTAACATCTTTCTGATCAAATATTCGTTTTGAATTATTACTGTTAATTTAAGGATAATATATTCTTAACACTATATTTTTTCCAAGTTTTGAATAACCATGCAGGATTATAATGATTCATTTGATGTTCAAGAGGTTGGCCACCTCTCCTTTGAATTTGAGGTATTATCTTATTTCTCTTGGCCTAGCCCACGTTTGGATATGACCCCAGATGGTCATATCCCCTACAATTTAAAGGTTTTCACCTTTCTCACAGTCGCCAGTAACGCACGCTATCCGATGTATAGTCCGGGGCAGCGGGACCAGTACACGCTTAGTGGCTAACAATTTCGTTGTTTCCGGCTATATGGAGGATCCTACGATTTATGGTAGACGTACCATACCGCCGGTTTATAACGTTTTCACGTTATCTCACGTTTGGGCGAGTCCCCTGTTAACATCCGTATTTGAGCTTGTCCCCAGTTTGGGCTTGTCCCCAGTTGCACGGGCTTGTCCCCAGTTACACGGGCTTGTCCCCAGTTGCACGGGCTTGTCCCCAGTATATTATTTGGGCTTGTCCCCAGCTTAATGGGTTTGATCCCAGTTAATATTACGAATTAATTGTAGCAGATTTTCTAAGTTCCTTCTGAAGATCAAGAAACTAAGGATCCCGGATCCTAAAGCTATTACTTTAAGGATCATTAAGAGTTCAATACTTCTGGTAACTTAGGTCTATCTAGACCTTCTGGTATGATATCTGCTAATTAACTTATGTATGATATTTGTTGCAATAATTTGGATCTTTTAGTTTAAAAGGATTATTCCCTTAAAATTGTTTTAATACTAAAAATTTTGCCTATCTTAAGGAGACTTTATCCTAGAATTTTCCCTTTGAGGGAATTCTCTTATATAAATTTTATCAACTATTAAAGATGTCTTATCCTGATATTTGTTTTTTAAGGATATTCTTTCCTAATATTTTTTCCTAAGGATATTCTATCCTAAACGATTTTCATAAAGATCTTTTATCCTAAAAATCTTTTACTTAAAATTATTTGTCAAACTATCAACAATGCTAAAGTTATATCTAACAAATTCTTGAAAATAAACAAGTAAATAGTCAAAAGATTTATATATTAATTAAAATAAGCCGCAAGGACTTATCCAAAAATTTTAACCCGGACTTCACCATGCGAAAGATGGACCATCCATCCGGGTTAAGTGAAAGTTACTAACAGTTCATAAGTGCAGGAAAATTAAAAACATGGGCAACAAAGGCTTCATTCCCACAAACAGAGGATCCCTCCACCTTTGTCACCCCCGCATATTGTCTTAAGGATCATGGATCCTTTATCCTAATTACTGTTGTTTATTACAGACCATAGAAATTGTTCATAAAAACATCAACACTAAGCAAAAAAGTGGGCTCGGGCCTTGTTTTTGATATCCTTCATTGCCCACTTAAGCTGCATCCTCAACCGCAGAATCACCTTCTCCCTTGCCATCTTCAACCGCCTCCTTAACGCCACTGGTCCCAGCCTCGGTGTTCTCGACCATCTCCTCATCATCCTCACCACCAAGGTCGTCAAGAGCAGCCTTCCATTTATCCACATCCCAGGCCGACTTGTCAAAAGCAGGATCACCAGCCTCCGTCGCCATCTTGATCCGCGCCTGGAATATCGACCTAACAGCCCACACCTTGGCTTTATCAGTTGCCTTCTCCGCTGCCTCTTGACGTTGGGCTTCGGCTAAGGATAGCTGATCCTCCAACTGTTTCTTCTCCTTGGAGAGCTAGATCATAGCCTTGTCCTTAACAACCACAGCTTTCCCTAACCCTGACATTTTCTCGCTAATCTGGTGGATAATCTTTTCATAGTGATCCCTCATAGCGATCGCAGCCTATTAATAAATTTCATATCAGAATTGGGACAAAACTGGATCCTAAAATACTAAAGGATAGAATACAGTATATTTATAGAGTTGACAATGTCATAATGGGTCTCAAGATCAGAGGATCTTTTCCTCTTGGAAGCTGCGGATTTGGCCCTGGTCGTGGCAGTCTTGGGCTCGGAGCTAGTGCCAACCTTTGAAGCCTCCTTCTTGACAGCAGGAGAAGTAACCATACAGTCGATGTCATCGAGGGAGAACTTGAGAGCGGACTTTCCTGATTTCTTGGTGCATGTAGAAGAAAACTCGACAGATAAGTGTACTATTTTATTTTGTTTACCTTAAAATTATTAACTTACTTGACATGCTTGAACTTGAGGAGATATCACAAAAACCTTCAACAAATCGAGCTTGAAAGGTCCTAACTTCGGTATCCAGCTCTAGGAACCGTTTTGCTTTCTCTTCTGTTCCAGGTAGTTTACTCAATGAAGTGAAGTTCTCAACTGCAGACAACAAGAAAGAATAAGGATTAAAATTGAAGAATAAAGGATCCTGCTATTCCTTAAGGATCCAGGATCCTACCCTTCGTAACCCACGTTGAAGGAAGATCAGTTCTCCCTGGTATTGAGTCGCGTTTTACGAAGAAAAACTGATTCCTCCACACGGAATCATTTAGCGTGGCTTTTGAGATCGGATGGGGCTGTCGGGGATTGGATTTGAAGATGAAACGAGCAGGACCGTGGGTAGTGAGGGTATATAAGTATGATAATTCGGGAAGGCTGAAATCGATTTTATCCTCTTCGATGATTCTCTCGATAGTGCTGAGAACCCTCCAAATCATCGGAATAGCCTGTATGTAGGATATGCCGGTAGAATCGAAAAAACTTTGGGTAAAAGATGGAAAAGGGTACTTGTAGCCAATCAGAAATGGAGTTGCCGAAAAACAAATCCAAACCTTGGAGTACACATCACACCTGACACTGGATTCGTAGGGTCGGAATAAGGTTCTCGGAGGAAATAACGAGTGAAAACCGTCGACCTCGGGATTCGTAAATTTGCAAATCTCGGCCGACGGATTGGCAATGAGGCACTGAGGTTCTATTTCCGACAACTCGCAGTCATCGGAAATCTGTTCGGAAGGATTAGAAGGAGCAGGAGAAGAAGAAGACGAAGCAGCAGGCATGATTAAAGAAAATAAGAGAGAAAGGTAGGAAGGATACCTGATGCGTCGGAAGAAGCCGTGTATATAATCAAAGATATAGGGCGGCATATATAGACGGTTATAATTAACCTTGGGGGTTAAATGGTAAATATTCTGGCAAAACTGTCCCATCTATCAGTTTTTGCAGCAATTTTGAATTTCAAAATGACAGATGTATTCCACTGTCACCCGCCATTTTGGGGGCAATTGTTAGGCCATGAATTTTATACTGATGATCCTTTATCCTTGACTGTCTTATAGATAGTTTATCCTTGAAATATGTATCAGGATATAAAGGATCGACGATCCTCAGTATTACTTGTTTACTAATGATTGCGTTTAGTATGGTGATGTGTTAGACATGTGTGGCAACTTTAAGACGTACTTGTATCAATTATCCTCACAGAGCATTCTCTAGCTGGAGTATGGATCCAGGATCCTAGTTCGATGTAGTTGTTAATGGACGAACTCATGTGAATATGGATGTTTAAATATCAACAACGGCTACAAGACTCGTTCTCCTGCTTATCTCGCTACTGGACGGCTATTGGCACGTGGTCAAAGGTCGTGGAGCGGCTAGTGGAAGACTTCCGGATAGTTAGGGAATATTGTTAGTGATATTTTCTTATTTAGTTGAGCTATGATCGAGTAGGAAACACATGTATTATCACACACACTAGAGCAGAAACAAGCATTCTCTTTATTCACTAGCTTACTTTGTAATCTCGATCATTTACTCCACAACGATTGTAACACCCTTTTTGTCTAATATAAACGACGGTGATAGTTTTCACCGTCCGGGGGTTTTTTGTGCCGGAGATCACGATAATCACATACTCATCGACCAAAGGTTACCTTGTTGATCCTTGACCGAAAAGATTCAACCAACGATTACTTAATTAATCATTGATTAAAGAGATTCGACCAAAGATTATCTTGATAAGTTTTGACCGAAGTAAGACTATCTTGGTTAAGGGCATTTTCTCTCGTGATCAAACCTTTGTGTTCACCAATATTACGATTACACACTTGTCATTATCGAGTAAGCACCTTACCTCACTTAACATATTTGAATACTCGATCCTTAGCAGATTTTTGTCCAAAACAAATATAATATATATTTTCCACTTGTGTGGTAAACAGTTCTTTGATTTACTAACCCATGTTGAACATTTCTCTTTTTATTTTAAGATAATTTTTTTACAACAAAATCTTAGTTTTTGTAAAATTATATTTTAAATCCGTGACAATATTTTTTTTCGAAAATATCATTTTTTATGCACACAAAATGTAATATAATAATATCGGTTTAAATTTGTATTTCTATAATAAATCACATCAAATTTTGGTTTGACACTTTGAATTAATAGTGGATAAATATATCAAAACTTATTAAAAAATCATAAATAAAGATTATTATATGAAATAACTGAATTTACGTATTGTATATCATAATTGTCACGACTCAAGGTGGATATTTAAAACATCATTTATTATTTTCAATATTTTTTATGAACAATCTATTATTTTTAACACATAATCATTTTCTTACGTAACAACTTAGAATCAAGTTCGGAAATGTTAGATAAAGAAATAAAGAATTACTTGAAGATAATGTTGGATTCTCAAAATCTTTTGGTTCAAGGATATCGTATGGTAAGCGATTTTTTTAAAAACGATCCCGATATGGATGTAAAGTTGTGCATTATTGGAACAAGGCAAAAAGATGCACAGACTTACAACCTGCCAAAAAATTCTAAAGTTGCAGCGTTAATCGTTGGTGATATTGGTGACACAATAGATTAGCGCGATATAATTGTAACGACTCAAAGCAGATCTCTAACAAGAGTTGGAATATATATGAGAGACCCCTTTTCTACTTATGGTCAAAAATATGTTGCTTTATCAATAGTGAATAGTAGATATTGTATTAAAATGCATATTTTGGAAAAGTAAGGTAAAGTTACAAACAAGACAACAAATATGGTTTACAAGGAAATATTTAGCAGTTTATGAATTTGTAATTTTTAAAGTTTTAAATTATGTTTCCAAACAATGTTTTATGAATATTTTTTTTAGTAAGTTTTTGTTTTAAGTACTTTGTTTACCTAGGAATATGAATTGCAATTATATCAAATAATTCTCCCAATAAACATATGAAACAAACTTTTATCATCTTAAATATGTCTTTAGTTGACGATTCTCATATTCCACCCGTGTCGTACACGGGTCAATAACCTATTTGTTATAACTAAAGTGTTAGTTGTTTTTCTGAAAAAAAAAAGAGTATGTGCAGCCTCTTTTGTCTACACCGCACAAATCATACGCAGACATTGTCATCTGCACACTGTTTGTTTTCTCGAATACGTTTCATCAAAAAACGTATGCGCAAACTCTTCTTTATGCAGACTTGGTTCATCCACTTCTGAGATCTTTTAAGGTTTGTAGTGGGTTAAAACACCACACCCAACCAATACTCACTGTCCACCACCACCACCACCCACCGTTCACCACCACCCACCCATCGTCCGCCACCACCACCACCACCACCCATCGTTCGCCGCTACCACCGTCTAACCCCACCACCCACCACCACCGTCCTCCACCACCACCACCACCACTAACTACCACCACATTCTACCACCACCGCCACCATCCATCGTCTGTCACCATCACCCACCACTGTCACCATTCAACACCACCGTCATTCACTACCACAGTTAGTACACCATCACTAGTTTATTTTAGCAAGATACATATGTTAAATAACAAACAGTCTTCTTTTCACATACTGCAGATGTTTGGTCCGCATCTTCTTCTACAAATGTCTGCAGATGTGATTCGCAGACTGCAGACACTTTATCTCTGAAAAAACTAACAACTCCTATGTCATTTAGCTTTTATGTTTTATTTAAATTATAGGTTTTAACATTTTTTTAGTATTTTTCTTTCTTTTTTCCAATTAGAAAAACCTTTTTTTTCCTTTTTTTATGTTGATGTGGACTTGTCTCGGATTTTAGGTTTTTTAACTATAAATACATTTTTTTTATTTTACTGTAATTACATATCTTAGAAATTCAAACCCCTACATCTTCTCCTCCATTTCATTATTGACACAAAAATATTCCGATGATGGTTCAATTTGAAGGTTTGGTGACCCTATCTGGAAAAAAAGCGCACGAGTGACCTAATTGATGCACATGAATGACAAACATAATAAAATAGACCATTGTTAGAGAATGAAAACAGGTAGTGTTTGGTTAGTTAATGGCATGAAATCGGTCACCGATTACGCACAAAAAAATCTCATTCTCTAAGCACATCAAACCATTTATTTGCACCCTCCTACTTTCCAACATTTCATTCTCTTTTTCAGCACCACCGTCATTGTCACCACCTGACCATCGTAATTACATTAACATGTTTGATTAGCTCGTGTAATGCATTCATGTTAAAAAAATTTATAAAATAAAAACATAGCGGTATATTAATTTTGAACAAAGTTTATATGGATCTAATGTAGATAAAAGTAAGATAAAAGCTAGTTAAAAAAAGGTATATGTTGAGTAAACTTAAAAATAAAAGAAAAGTACCTGAGAAGAAATTAGAAAAAAAAAAGCACAAAATAAGAATAAACCTAACAAAAACTTCCGTGACTTTTCGCATATGGCTCGACAACTTGTACGCTATTACGCATAACTCAGCTTTGAACAGAATTTATAATGAAATATAGAAAAATATAAGCACATTATAACAATATAAAGAGTTTTAAACATTATATTCTAAGAGTTAAGTTATCATACACAGTCTCCTAAATCTAGAAATGATACAAAAACATAATAAATCGCTAAATATAATATACCGAACAAAATATTTGAGTAATATAACATAATATCGAGAAAAAAACACAATAACAGAAAAACAAAAGACATAATGATAAATAAAATGCTTAGTAATCTGAACAAAATACATCGGTGATAGGGACATTTCTCATAATTAGTTGGTCACTTGGTCCAAACGTATATTAAAAGATAAATAAAGAAAAGAAAATATACAAAAGTACAAGTCTTGTTAAATACGACGGGTCATATTGTAACTTTATTACGATCATAAAATAACTTGAAAAAAACTCATGTTTAACTGACTTGTTAATTTATGTTTAACCCACTTGCAAAATACTACTACTTCAAAAAGTAATAAAAACAAATCACATAATGTTTAAATGCCTTGTACACTAGATTAGATGACATAAACTACCATTCATAATCATAATATTTACTATCAATATATTGAGCATGTTTTGGATTAAGTTTAAAAATAACTTATTAATTTATTAGTTTTTTAGAAAGGTCTTTTCAAATACATAACTTTAACATTATTAAAAAAAATTTAAAAAAGTTGTGATTGACAAACATTTATTTTTAATTTATTGGTTTTTTTTTAAATGTAAATGAGTTTTTTTTTCTTTTTCAAACTTATCATACTATAAATTTGGGAAATTTGGGTCAATAGAGGAGCTATGTAGGTCACCGTTGTTATAGTATGGTTGACACTAATTGTTTCTGTGAGTAAACAAGATCAAGTTGAGGGGCGTGTGATATGATATACATGTCGCATGGAAACAATTTTGAGTTTTGTACAAACAATGGTGGGCCTTTCTATTACACATCGTCACGTGACTCTTTTTTTCCTTCTCTTTTTTAACTTCTAATTGTATTTATAAGTGGGATCGATATAAAAAAATCAGTTTTTGTGTGATATGCATATATATTCTTGGGGCATATTATTCGATGGCATATACATATGTAAGTAAAAATAACACATGGTATACACATATGTAGGTAACGACGATCTCATGTTATATGCACATGTGAGTAAAAAAAATAGAGGCTTACACATATGTAGAAAATATAAAATAAATGTTTACACGTGTGTAGGTAATAGATGTATCATGGTATGCATATTCGCTAGTATAATAATGATAGATGCTTGCACATGTGTTAAAACAAACGTAGATAGAGAGAGGGAGAGGGGGAGGGAAAGAACTCTAATAAATAAAAATGGTTACGTATGTTATGAAACGACCTATTAGCAAGATCTATTCATGTGTGTAACCAAATATAATATGCCTTTATTTATAAGAACTTTACATTAATACAAGAATAATGAATACATTAAGGTTCATTACAACGTAGTCATGGATTTTCTCTACTCTTTCTTTTTCCCAACACTATGAATATTCTGTTATCGTAGTTTCTGTTAAACGTTAAAACTAATCATATTCATTACTCTTTCAGCATCGTATTAATACTCATAGTTTAGTTTTAGCTATTATATAAACAAACTTCAATACTTCATTCACATTGTAATAAATTGTTAGCATTTTTAAGATAAACTTACAAGAGCTCCTAAGACATAACCACCACACAACATGCCCTTTCATAAGTTAGCACTACATGTGCCCGCCCTTATTAGTAGTGATATGAAAACGTGTTAACTTTTTATTAGCGTATGTTGGAAACAGGCAAAATTGTTTAATATGGATGTTTCTGTCGGACCATTGGTCACGTGCTCTTCATGTATATGTGACCCCCTTCTTCTTACTCTTCCCCGCACCACACGGCACTTTTATAAATTATATATCACTAGGTTAGAAACCCGTGTGCTACACAGGCTGGAAAAAAAATAACACTTTTAGTTTTAAGTACAAAACAAAATTTTATAACTCACATCGTTTAAAAAAAGTTATATGACGCTTGTATTTTGTAGAATAATCATTTGATAATAGACAGATTGACAGAAGATGTTAGAACGTAGAATGGTTTACTTAAATGATGTTAGAAAAGTTTTAATGATGTTAAGTTTTTATGAGATGACTAAGATTATGATGTAAATTGATAACATAGGAAGATTACATTCTCTATATATTATATTTGGTAAATATAACAAATGAAAGTTAATAGGTTTTGAATTCGATATTATTTATATATTTACATATTTGTTTATTGTTATTCTCATTTTGATAAGGTGGTAACACGGTTATGGTGTGATATAAAAGGAAATAGGAGGTATGGTTCAATCTTTGTAGTCTGTATTTTGTAAAATTTAGTCGTTCAAATATAAAACTTATATATTATATATTTGTTAAATATATAAATTGAAAGTCATGTCTAATTAAAACCAAATCTTATGATAAAATTGAATAAGAAAAAAGAATTAAGAAAGAACAATTTTAAGCAGTTTAAAACATCTATTGTAGAGAGAAAGAGAATATAAAGAAAACATAATAGTAGCAATTACGTTAAGTGTCCATACAAATATTAAACACATAAGCATTGTATCAGAAACATAGGAACAAAAACAGTATGTAACATCACAAGGCCACAAAACATTAAAAAATAATAATTCAAGCTAAATAATAAGAACGTAGAAGTTAAAATTAAAATGCATAAAGCAATTTTCCTTTCATCTTAATTTATAACTTCATTAATGATCAGCATTTGTCATAATATTAAAACACAAAGAATCATAAAAATAAATAATAATAATAATAATAATAATACACAATTAAATTATCACGTATTTTTATTAGAATCACATTTTACATTACATTTACATAAGTTATATTAAAAACATTGCAATAATAAGTCACAAATAAGTAAGACTTCTTTGCATACTCATCTTTGTTCCAAACAGGTAAGTAACTCCCGTATGATATAACCACCATGCTCGCCTCCATAGCCATTTTCTGGATAGACAACAATAATCTATGACACCATCCACCAATTTTGTACCCTCTTTGTCATCTTGCACCAGTCAAGCAAAGCTCCATAAAAAAATGTTATTAACATAACAATCTACATGGTTAATTATTTGACAGATATACCGAAACAGACATGCACAATGTAATGAGAAAGGGCATAATGTAATCCACTCATGCAGTCATGCATAAATTTTATTACCTGGTACAATCAAAATCATCCATATAACATGCAGCAAAGCAATCATTATAAAAGCAGCCAATTTAAAATTAAAACTAAAATATACCTCTAAATCGTCGCTGACAAATAGTGTCTTGCATCTCCTTCACTTCCGCAGCATGAACACGAGAAAAGCCCAACCCATAAATGACTCAACAAATTTCGACACCCCAAACCCATTAGCAAATCTGATCCATTATATATGACCGTAGAAACAATATTATTATAGTGGCCCATAAGATTTTAATAGTATGCACTAAAATTGGGTTACTTTTTCAACAGCTCCAATCATGGCTAATTTTTTATATCCCATTTGAAGTCAATTACAATTTATAAGCCCATTTAATCCATTCATAAGTGGGTCAAAATACATTTGAAGAGGTAGGTCCCAGCAGAGCCCAGTTGGACCCGCAAGACTCACCTTGAAAAGAGACGTCTGCGCAGAAACCAATTGGATCCGCAGGACCCACCATGCTCAGAGACGTGACGTCCTTACGCGCAGTACGCAAGCTGTTCCCGCAGGAAATGCCTCCCAATGGTGAAGTACTCCGCCTGTTCCCGCAGCTGCGGATACAAGCCATCAGGGAAGGCCACCCGCGCAGCAAGGCTACACGCACAAGGCACTTAGCTCTCAATAATTCAGTTGTCACCTGAAGGAATGAGCAAAGCCGGGAGCAATCCCGCACAAAGGCGGGAGGGGGAATACTCCCGCCCAAATAAGTCCGTCCGTACGATACGGGAAGATCTTCTGTACTGTACCTGACGAGGTATGGGCAAAAGATCTGACCAAAGATACGACAGCTTATTGACAACAGTATGGCGAGCAGCATGCTCTTGTACTGTATGTCACTATTAGCCGATGCCTACTCACCAACTCCTGTCATACCACGTGCATAGCCGGCAGTTGGTGGAAAAGAAATAGTACACAGCAGGCCTGGTCACTGTCAGCCGCTGTTTACCCACCAACTACCAGCAAGACACGTGCGTAGGCCACAGTTGGTAGAACAGGAATACTATTCAGCCGGCCACACCTTCTTGGAAACCTACCTTCGGCTATAAATACCCCAAATGGTATGATCATCTCATCTTATCATCATATACTATCTCGTATTACATATTATACCTGATATCTGCTCTAGCAATCTCTTAATATACATTTATATTCAAGAGCAATCTAGTCTGATTCTCACGCCGGAGGGTGGTCACAAGGAGGAACCCCCCCCCTTCTCAGTGACAAGCTCACGGTGTCTGTTTTGCAGGTTAGCAGAAGAACCATCTTTGCCGGGTCTAACCCCTAGTGGGAAACATCTATCTAACCCCCAAGTTATCCGTAATCTGCCCGGGGTCGATTAGTGTTTCTTCATTGGCGCCATCCGTGCATAAAAGCTAGAACTTCATTTTTCAGTTTTTTCAAACTTCTGGAAAGATGGTTAAAGAAACGCCGATAACCACAACCCCACCTCTTGGGAGGGATACCGGCGACTACACAGTTTTTACGAACACTACCCCGGTTACCCAAGCCGGGGCAAGTGCAGTAAATTTTACGAACACTACCCCAGTTACCCAAGCTGGGGCAAGTGCAGTAAACAACCATCCCCTGGGATTCAATAATACCCAGGCGGAAAGACAACAGACGAGACTCCCCCGCCAAACACTTGAACAAGTTAAAGCGTGGGCGGAGGCACGTCAGAAGGAATTCCAAGCTGAGTTGGACGAACGCTTGCGTTCCCTCCAACAGGCTGACGAATTCGGAGAGTACTGGGATAATGATTCGGAGGAATCCGATAGTGACGCAAACCCTCGTCATAGGGCGAAAGGGAAGCGTAAGGAAACGGACTCCCAACCGAGAAGGCATTTTGAAGAAGCCTTCAAACCAAAAAACACAGATGGAAATCCACGTGACTTCTCCAAAACATTTACACCAGCTGCTGCAAAGGCGGGAACGTCCAAATTTGCAAGGGACATTGCGGAAGCAATCGTCCCGAAAAGTGCCAAACAGATGTCCAACATCGGCACTTACGATGGTATATCTGATCCAGACGATCATCTGAACAGGTTCATAGCGGGGGCAACCGTCAGTAGTTGGACGGAACCTACGTGGTGTTACATGTTCCAAATGACGCTTGTTGGGGCTGCTAGAGCGTGGTTCGATCGTCTACCGGTCCACCACATCTACGGTTGGGAACACTTCCAGCAAAAGTTTAGCCAACACTTCAGCCAGCAAAGAAAGTATACCGAGGAACAATGGACAATCCTCAAATGCATTCGAGAGGAAGATGAATCTTTGCCAAACTTCATCACTCGCTTCAACTCAAAGAAGCTAAGTTTGGGTAATATTAGCGAAGATCTTGTTCGCGCTGCTTTCATCCAGGGCGCGAACGACCCAGAGCTCATCCGCACCTTAACGGGTAAAGATGGCATGCCATCCACATGGGATGTCATCATGACAGCAGCTAAACGCTTTGCGGAAACGGTGAAGCAACTAGGTAGAGATCTCCCCCAGAGCACAAACCTCTACACCCAGAAAACAAGAGAAGACAACGTCCTTACCGCCCGACTAAACAAAAAGCGGAAGCTAGGCATTTGGCAGTCAAGGGTAAACTTTGACACCTCATCCGGCTTGCAACATCGGTTAGGCGGAAGGGATAACGTACGGTCAAACCAGAACTCCAGATGGACGCCACTCACCAAAAGCGTCACCGAGATATTCGCCACTGAGGAGCTCCCATGGCCAAAGGCTCCAATAATCCGACATCGTCACAATGCTGATCGGAGCAAATACTGTGACTTTCACAGGACAAAAGGCCACAACACTGAAGAATGCACAGACGTTAAGGATATGGTCGAAGCATTTGTCAGAGATGGGACGCTCGCGCACCTCGTGGCGCAATGAACGCTGAGCAGGCTGATGCGTGTAGAACCCCAGTTGGGGAAAACACGAATAAAATTACAGCTTCAATGTTGGAGACTACATACTGCGTAAACAACGAGATCCCGAACCAGGTGCATATCGGCTCGATGGCACTCCCATCCCAACAACATGGAAGGGAGCTCAATTACACAGTTTGCATGTAGATCAATTCCAAATTTGTAAAGAAAAGGCCCAGAGTCACTTCTAATGGAAATGATTCTCCTTAGAACATCGACGCTGATGATTTTACATTTATACTTTTATGAACTTCCAACACTGATGCCGGTTTTCACCGCATACATAAGTGTGAAAGTCGTCGCGTGGGGAAGGCGGCAAAACCCGCATAAACCCAAAAAACGGCAAACCTTCACGCAGGTCAGTCATAGGTAAACTTTGGTCATCCAACTAAATGAAGTGCCGGTCCTAACCGCACAAATCATGAGAGGAAACCGAACTTATTGACAACAGCGCGTCGAACGGTTAACTTATTCAAAATACTTATAAAAAATTTCTAACAGGATGAGGAAAACCTCCACGCAGGTCAGATGTAGGTAAAGATTAGCCATCCTACTAAGTGCAAGTGACGGTCCTACCCGCACAATCACGAAAGAGGAAGCAAAACTTCAACTTATTATCTACCACGTTCAAAGGTTAACTTATCCTAAACACTTAGAAATTTCTAAAAAGATGAGAAAAACCTCCACGCAGGTCAGATGTAGGTAAAGTTTAGCCATCCTACTAAGTGCAAGTGACGGTCCTACCCGCACAATCACGAAAGAGGAAGCAAAACTTCAACCTATTATCTACCACGTTCAAAGTTTAACTTATCCTAAACACTTAGAAATTTCTAAAAAGATGAGGAAAACCTCCACGCAGGTCAGATGTAGGTAAAGTTTAGCCATCCTACTAAGTGCAAGTGACGGTCCTACCCGCACAATCACGAAAGAGGAAGCAAAACTTCAACCTATTATCTACCACGTTCAAAGGTTAACTTATTCTAAACACTTGGAAAATTGCTAATTTAAACTAAAGTATGCAAGACATATAACGTTTATAAAGCAAGGAATCCAGTGAAAATAGCGGTCTTACCCGCACAAAGATTTATATTTCATAATATTCATTACAAGAATGGCCGGGTAACTACCCGCCTACAAGAATATGAATCTATACAAGCTAAATCTATCCTAGCATTGGGAAGGGATCTTCAGGATCAAGCTTCAGGGCCACTTCCACTTGGACCAGCACCATCAGTAGAGCGTGGCGGTTCAAGGAAAGCTTTAAGGATAGCTAACCCATCATCAGCAGCAGCAACTTCGTTCACCTTCTCCACCACCGGATGCGGGAAGGTGGCATACTGATTCACTGCTTGGTCGTAAACAGCTTCAGTATCCACATCAAATAAAGGGAAGTTGGAAGGCGGGATGCCTTTCTCAACGAACCCTAGACCAAGCAGGAAGCCGGCCTTTTCCCCATCCTCATGAGAAGCGTTGAGGGCTGAGCTCATAGCATCGTCATAAGACGTATCCGCGAAGACCCGATGCACAACCTACAAGAGAATACAAGTATCAAAACCTTTTCTATTTACAAAGAAAAGCGTGAAGACATGGAGCTAAACATACCTGAGACAACGCTTCTCGAAGAAGCCATTCCTTGGCAACCAGAGCCTCCTGGAGGGCAGCTTGAGTTTCGTTACGGGCGCGTTCGGCTTCACTTTTGTTGAGGTTGGCAAGCAACACTTCTTTAGCCGCAGCCTCTTCGACGCCCTTTAGCTTCCGCTCAGTGTGGTCAAGCACCCCCCTCTGGTCCAAGATCTCTTGGAGCTTTTTGGCGTCTTCCATCGCCAAGGCATCATGAGCCTGCTGGAGAGCCTCTAATTTGGCTTTAAGCTCCTTATTCTCCACGCGTAGAGGCTCAGCAACAGCTTCAGCCTTGGTGGCCCTTTCAGTTGCGTTCCTAGCAGTTTCCTTAGCCAGCCGAAGCTGTTCATTAACAGCTTGGGCAGCCTTGGAACGGGCCTCGAGACGGGCCTGAACCTCAACTTCAAGGGCCTTGAACGCCTTCTCCTTCTCCGCAGCCGCGGCGGAGAGCCTCCTATTCTTCTCCCGGACAGCCCGCGCCTAAGCTACTTCTTGAATGCGAGCTGCTTTTAACTTGTCGTTTTCACGACAAAGCAGCTCGACGCGCGGCTGCATCCGGGCCAGGAGAACCCGAAGCTCATTGGTTAGCCTACCCTCCTGGTAGCTAGCCATGGCTTCCCCCAACGCACCACTGGGAGCTGCGTGACGAGCCCACTCCACGCACTCCACAGGTGTGCGAAGGGTTGTTCCTCGGCGGATGTTCCATCGTGGAACATACACTTCATTGGAATCCGACACTGCAAAAAACAAAAAGCAGTTAAGAAAAGATGATATATAAAAAAAAAATAGGCCAAAAGAACCCTACGCACCTGTAGGGTCAATAACAGGCCGATAGCCGCCAAACCCATCACCTGAACCCAAGGGAAATCCGTCCAAGAGGTCAGGTAGATGGGAAGGAGGCAGAGGTTGGCGAGAAGCCCCATGCATACCTGAAGGATCGGCCGTCGTTGCCGATGACGGAGGAGGCAGGGTGAAGGCCGCCGCGGCCGCCGCGGTCGCCGCTGCGGAATCCGCAGCAAAAGTAACCGCCGGCTCAGTGAAAGATGCGGTAAAAATGGCACTGACAGCCGGCGGTGATGTCATCACAGCTGGAACAGTTGGCTCAATGGAATGAGCAACTGAACCAGCGGAAGCAGGCGCAGCCGCCTGGGTCGTCGCCTCAGGTAGGCTGACCAAGCCTACCGTCATGGGCGGGGGGTACTCCTCCCCGCTCCACCCTGGAATGCGTCAACATCCACGCCTGCACAAAGAAGATAAGTATTAATGATGGAAAGCTATGAAGTTAAAAATAAAGTTGTACTTACGGGTTTTCTTGAGCCTAAAAGTGCGGACAGGCGGGGATGAACCCGATGGAGCCGGCCTCTTCACGCCGGTCACCGTTGTCATCCTGGGCTCTCCGGAGGTGACAATCGTCGCAGCCTCCGGAGCAGTGGTCTTATCACCACCGGGGTTCCCCGCCACCTCCTCGCTCTCGGCCTCTGAGTCAGACCGAGGCACTGGATCGGCAGTGGAGGCCACCTTCTCCTTCCCCTTCCCGCCGACAGCCTTCTTCTTCCGCACCAACGGAGGACCATGTGCGGATTCCTCATCAGAACATAAGATTAGAGGAATGCCAGCAGAGGTTTCAGCATTGAGGGGTCGAGGGTTGAATAACGCCTTACCTGGCCGCCTGGCGCTCAGGATCTCGTGGCCTAGCGGGTAGACCTCCACGAACCGATCCGCCGTTTGTTCTAGGATGGGCAACTCGTTCTCATCTAGAGCACGAGTACCCATCCGAGCGGGACTGTCAGCCTCCCGCGGATACAGGAGTGACTGCAAGTCGTTCCCCTCTGAAATAAAAGAAAAGCAGTTAGAAGACAAACCTATATAAACAAAGTAAACAGAGCATACCGTAAGGAACAGAGTTCAAACCGTATTCGAGGACGATCGGGATATTTTGCGCATCCGCATCCTTCCATACCCGGCTCATCCCGAGCATCACCATCCCGGACTCCGCAAAGCGGTAAACCGGAGATTGGACTCGGGATATCTTCGAGAACCATTCCGCCTCATCGTAGTTGGAGGCGTGAAGGCTGGGAAGTGCTTGCCCATTCTTGAATTTCATGGCAAGGGGGATGGCGCGAGCGGAGATGAAAAAGAACTCCCGCTTCCACGAGCGAAGACTGCGCTCGGTTGCGCAAATCTTCAAACCCTTGATCCGGGTTATCAGGGTATACCACCCCTGGATGCACCTCCAAGTGTAGAAGGTCATCAGGCGGTCGACAAAGGGCTCAATGCCCAGAATCCGGCACACCCACTCGAAGTGGCGAATCTTCGCGATCGCCATCGGGTGCACCTCGGTCAGGTGTACACCGTGCCTCTCTAGGACACGGTACACAAACTTTGTCAACGGGAACCTAAGATTCCCATAGACAAAGAATGCAGCATATACCCCGATCTTGCCTCTGGGGGCATCATACACCGTCTGATGGGGTTCAGGAAACTCAGGCTCGAGAGACTCGAGCATGAACTTCCTGACGATGTACTGATATAGATCGACAGGCAGAGCACACTGGCACTCGCCAGCAGTACTTTTGTCATCGGCGTGCACCCCAGCCTCCTGGGCTGTACCCTCAAGATCGTAAGCAGAAGACATCTTGCAGATGAAAGAAGAAAACGATTTCAAGAGAATGCTCGACTGAAGGTGAGTATTCGCCGGAAATCGTTTTGAAGATGAAGAGAAAAGTGAAAGTGTGGATTACAAAGAACCCTCTCCCCCTTTATATACTAATCGCAATTAATGCGATGAATTTAATGCGGAAGAGAGAGAAATCGAAGGTGCAATGAAACTATGACACGTGGCAAAAAGCAAGCTGGCAACAGCTGTTGAAAGGACGCGTACCATTAATTTCGCGGCCACGCGCCCGAAAAATAGCGCCCACGTGCCTGAAAAAGCGTCTGGAATGACCATGTACTGTCACGTCACCATAACTTCCTGCACGTCCTGACACAGTCAGAAGAAACTGTCGCACGACGTTTCAGAGGTTTGGACTGTTCTTATCCTTTCACCAACTCTTCGAATTTCAAAAAATTCAAAAAGATTCAAAAGTAAGCGGGAAAATACCCCTTACCTTGGCAACCAAGTAACTGTAAGACAGGTGCGGGTACTGTGTTAAGGCAAAACCCTTCACATACCTAGCACCTGCAGGGAATTGAAGCCAAGAATACCTCGGCAACCAAGTAACTATAAGACGGGTGCGGGTACAGTGTCAAGGCAAAACCCTTCACATACTTAGCACCCGCAGGGAATTGACGCCAGAAATACCTTGGAAGTAAAGTAACCGTAAGACGAGTGCGGGTACAGTGTTAAGGCAAAACCCTTCACATACCTAGCGCCCCGCAGGGAATTGAAACCAAGAAGGATCTTCTGGGCAATGCTTGCGGAAACGGGAATAACATCCCCGCATAGCGGGAACGTCGAGAACTACATTGTTTGAAGCTCCAAGATGGAATTGGTGGTTTTAACATAATTGATCACTATGTTCAAAACTACCAAAACCTCATGGAGAATCCACACAAGTGGGACTCAACGCTCCTGACTTGCGAGGAGGTTACAGACCTACCCGCATCATACCCAAAGATCAAGCAGGAAAGTCGGGAATTTCTGCAAGTGACATAAGGACTTCCGCGGGAAGAATCCCCATGGAAAACCTTAAAACTAAACCCTTTTCAAAACCCTTTTCTTAAGTCCAAAAGTTCACCTCACTTTATTAAACATTCATGAGAAGAACATTGGACTGGGGGGACTTGAAGAGGTAGGTCCCAGCAGAGCCCAGTTGGACCCGCAAGACTCACCTTGAAAAGAGACGTCTGCGCAGAAACCAATTGGATCCGCAGGACCCACCATGCTCAGAGACGTGACGTCCTTACGCGCAGTACGCAAGCTGTTCCCGCAGGAAATGCCTCCCAATGGTGAAGTACTCCGCCTGTTCCCGCAGCTGCGGATACAAGCCATCAGGGAAGGCCACCCGCGCAGCAAGGCTACACGCACAAGGCACTTAGCTCTCAATAATTCAGTTGTCACCTGAAGGAATGAGCAAAGCCGGGAGCAATCCCGCACAAAGGCGGGAGGGGGAATACTCCCGCCCAAATAAGCCAGTCCGTACGATACGGGAAGATCTTCTGTACTGTACCTGACGAGGTATGGGCAAAAGATCTGACCAAAGATACGACAGCTTATTGACAACAGTATGGCGAGCAGCATGCTCTTGTACTGTATGTCACTATTAGCCGCTGCCTACTCACAAACTCCTGTCATACCACGTGCATAGCCGGCAGTTGGTGGAAAAGGAATAGTACACAGCAGGCCTGGTCACTGTCAGCCGCTGTCTACCCACCAACTACCAGCAAGACACGTGCGTAGGCCACAGTTGGTAGAACAGGAATACTATTCAGCCGGCCACACCTTCTTGGAAACCTACCTTCGGCTATAAATACCCCAAATGGTATGATCATCTCATCTTATCATCTTATCATCATATACTATCTCATATTACATATTATACCTGATATCTGCTCTAGCAATCTCTTAATATACATTTATATTCAAGAGCAATCTAGTCTGATTCTCACGCCGGAGGGTGGTCACAAGGAGGAACCCCCCCCCCTTCTCAGTGACGAGCTCACGGTGTCTGTTTTGCAGGTTATCAGAAGAACCATTTTTGCCGGGTCTAACCCCTAGTGGGAAACATCTATCTAACCCCCAGGTTATCCGTAATCTGACCGGGGTCGATTAGTGTTTCTTCAACATTTTAGAGAGAACATGTGGTTAATTATTCAGGAATGCATGTATGTATAAAATAATGAAATCATACTATAAAGTATAACCATTGAAAAAAGAACATAACAAAAATATATACATAACTGATCAACTCACCCAATGATCAGCTCTTTCTTAGTGAGAGTTATAGTGATCATCGAAATTGCCTTGTGGTTTCAAGACTACCAAAGCACAAAACAAAATTAACTAAACAAAAATATAGCAAAATTTTCAACACAAATCGTATAGAATCAAAGACCCTTGTTTCTTTAGATGGTGGTACCTTTAACGGCTCCAAATTGTTAGTCTTGCTGAACGCGCTACCTGTTGCTTTAAAATTAACTTCGGATGAGCCCCTGTCCTATCAACTTGAACATTATATTTTCAAAAAAAGTATATATTAAATTAGTTCACCGTCTGGTTTTGACGGTTTTTAGGTAAAATCGTAACGATTTTGACTTTTGATAACCGAAACTGAATCGTTTAAATTTAAAACCAAATCGAACTGAACCGTTACTAACAGTTTGGTTCTGGTTTGGTTTCACGGTTTTAGTTCGTTATATCTTAATACAATTATACAATTTGTCTAAAATGAAATGATATAAAAGCAAAGCTTTCCATAATTCATAATAGAAGCAAAGTCGCTACATAGCAACTGCATGTATGCATCTACTTCTTTAGCTAATCAGCTTCGGGTTGTTAGTAAAAATGTAATATGTGCAATATTAATAAGTAAACAAAGAATTTAACTTGCAGATCTAAAATAATGTATAAGGTTATCCAAATTCTTTACTTGGACTCTAGTGGATTATTTATCAAGCCTACCATAAATATAAAAAATACATGCATACATGCATATATATAGGTATGTATAAAATAAAATGTATTGTAGAATTTTACGGTCTGGGTCTGGTCCGGGACAAGAATTTTTTGGTCGTTGAAACACTATCATAGCAAACTGGAAATTTAAGGTGTTTTGTTTGACCTTCACAAGTAAAATTGTAGTTGATTTATAAGTAATCGAGACTCTGTTGACTTTAAAGGTCAAACATATAGATTTTGAACTTTAACATTGACAGGTCGATACAAATTTAAAAAACAAAATATTAGACAATAAAAGTACGCAAGCAGTAAGACTCGCCTTTTAAACCCAAATAAAATTAATATATGAATCATACCTATTTTGATTCTCCATTCTTTCCACCAATAATGGTTGATATGATGTTTGTACATTTTTAAAGCATATCGTCTTCGTTCTTCAAACATGAGATTGGATCATTCAGCCAGTAACATCTAAATTCCTGAAACGTTTATAGACAGTGCATAGATTTATGACAAACCAGTGCAGAACTTGGACGGAGTGTTGTAAAACTCGGCCTAGGCGGCCGAGTACTCGGCGCCTAGGCGCTCTTCGGCACTTCACTGCACCGCTTTTCTTCTCCAAGGTCAAAAAATCGGAATCGGCCCTAGGCAGTCCAACTCGGACCTAGGCGGCTCTAGTCAGCCTAGGCGATCCAACTCGGTCTTAACAAATTTTTGACTTTTATTAAAAAAAACTCAATTTCTTCAAGAGCCCACCACTGCTTTTTTACCTTTTCATGCAAAGACGCAACCTAATTTCTGTTTTAAACTTGAAACCACCATTATTATAATCCGATTCGAAGTTCTAAACTCGCAAACATTTTATTTAAGTTCAATTGAGGTAAGTCTTACATCAACTGAGACATGTTCTTGAACTAATATGTATGTGTTATTGATTGTTTTCGTATTTTTCGTGTGTATTTTGTAGAATACTTAGTAAACTTTTGATATTTGACATATATATACTCTCTGGAAAATGAATTTCTTTATAAAATACCATGTCCGAGTACTCTCCGAGTACACCCCGCCTAGACCGAGTACTCGCAACTCCCTGAGAGTGCCTAGCGACTTTTACAACCTTGCTTGGACCTAAAACTGTATCATTAAAATTTAAAACTCAAAAGTCAAAGCGGTACAGAAATGTGACGACAACATTGCAGAATTTTGACCACGTCACTTAGCAGGTCAAGGAAACTTGTCAAGAATTCTTTGTATGATCTTTATAAAAATTCATTTTTTTATATACCACACAACTCAATATCAAGTATTCTATTTCAAACATACTTCATCAATCATACATTCCATCTCTAATCACACCTCACTATAATTATAGATTATTTCAAGATCATTGATCATTGTGAATATAAATCTTTCTTTTATATCACATGTTGTGAATATCACCCTTTTTGTATGACAACTCACGGTGCTTATAATTACTCCTCTTTCATAATCACAACTCATTGTAACATAAAATTAAATCCCTCTCTAGCAACAATAAGGGGAACAGCCTCAGTGCTGAAGCAGAATGGCTCGTTTGCATCCTTTGCTTAGCAGCCTTGATAAAACATGGTGAAAAATAACACAACGGTATAAATAAAAGACAAAATTAAAAAGAAAGTCCTTTACGTTATTATAGAACTGTGCGGTTTCAAACTTTATATTCAAAAATCACACTGAACATCCCTAATGTTACTTTACACTAACAGGCGTTGTAACTTGTAACTTCAGTTTTTTATATTCTCTTGGAACCAGTCACTAAAAGAACACTAAAATGAAGGAGGCAACTTTCAACTCCACACTAATATATATATATATATATATATATATATATATATATATATATATATATATATATATATATATAAACTTCAGTTGTTTACATTCAACCTCAAAAACTTCGTAGTTGTATCGTCCCTTATTAAATTGAATTTGGTTATCATTTGTTTTAAAAAAATTCAAAAGTGAAAAAATAGTTTTAAAGTAGTTACAGTTCGTCAATCATTCCATATTGTGAGCCATTCCCTGGTTATCATTCGTTACCACTAACATTTTATTGTGGGTTAGCGTTCGTTCTAAAATTTGGTGAATTAGGAAACATAAAATTGCAAATAAAATAGCATACCTTCCTGAAGATTCGTGAATTGTTAGACGATGGGAGGCTGTTCATAAATTGAACATGGTAGCCAGACATATCCATATTCAATTTGTTACGTGATGTACCGTTTATTCTTGAACATCGATCGAGCCCGACTATTAAGAATAAGAAGCATGCTATTAGGAATATGGGACGAAGAATAAGAATCCTGAGCAAAGATGAAGCATAATTGTGAAAAGGCTTTGCTAGAGATAATAAACCCTAAAAATAATTGGGTGATTGAGAAGGGGACAGCTGTACTAATATGATTTCCTTTATTAGAGAGAGTAGATAGAGAAATGACTCACTAAATAGTAAATATAATTCATTTAATTAATCCTAGACAGTTCTCGTAAAGCTTCATCAATGTTATATAGTTTCATGAAAGGCACTGATAACCTAACATTCTAATTATGTCAAATAATTAGTAGTTGTTTTAGGTTAAACGTGACAAATATACTTCAACCAAATTTGACGTTTGTCCAGAACACTTACACCACTCTGATCTGAGTTTCCCCGGAACTCATCTTATTCGTAATATCAAATATCATAGCCTTGTTTCTTACCGGACCAAATCACTATATCTCATACGCTTTGGCTTCCAAAAACTTCAATCAATGAACTAGGTGGAGATGATATAAGGTAATATTGGTACTATTTTTTTTTTTTACTGAACGGCTGTTGATGCTACTACACTTTCGTATTATCACATGATGGTATTGGTTTTTCTTTCGGTTTTAAGGTTATCAAGTAACAAGTCCACCCCCACTTTTATTTAATCTGTCACCAACACAATTTCTCATCTAAGAGTGAGACTTTTTGGATTTTAAATTCTTTTGTTTATATTAAGTTTTAGGATTATATTACGTTTTCCATCATCAATTAATGACAAATCCATGTTTTTTCAATCAATTTTATTCTTTAAAAATATCCACTCAAATATAGGAGTACAGGACAAATGTATAACCAAACTGTTAAAACAGGCTATTAGTATCCTAGCTCTTAGTATACAATCACTTTTTTCTTTCAATCTCCTTGTATCCATCTCTTTTGGACCATTTTTTAATTGTGACACTTTAGAGTCTCGATAAGGAAAAAATAACACGAAAGAAAACACGACAAGTTGATATCACTCGTCATCATACATAGATCGATACCTATCACGACAAACCTTTTTAATTTTTTCCACCCCCATTTAACGGTGAATGGTGATATTTACAATCTATTTTATCAATCCCACATTAATATCATTGTCGATGAAAACACTACTAGAAAAAAGGCCTTCCTTGACACGCATTGCGTGTCATTAATGGGTACTTATGACACGCAAATGCACGTCAAGGAAGCCCCAGTCATAAATTAAACATGACACGCTTTTGCATGTCATATTTGTTGACACACCTTAATGACACCCATTTGTGACACACATTTTTGACATGCACTTATGACGCGCTTTCAAATCTGGTATTTACGACAGCCATTAACGACATGCATATATGCGTGTCAACGTATAACTTTAGATTTTTTTTATTTATTTTATTTCTTTTATAACTACTAATATTTACATTAATTACTCAAAATATAGCAGCAAAACTATGCATTCCATTTTTAAATTAAACATCCTAAATCAAAATATTACATATATTCCCAAAGTTAACAAAAGTATCGGTTAATATTTAATATCATACATACCACTAATATCACTAACGAAATATAAAATTTGTCGTATATACCGACCATTCTTCTCGAACCGCATCGAAACCCGCATACGTGTATTCATATTTTCCTTTCCCAACCTAATATGAAAATTAAACAAATAAAACGTTACAAAATTTGGCCAAACCAAATATTGTTGTTCTTGAAACATGTCTTACTATCATTCAAAGTAGGGGTGTTCTTTGGGTTATATATTCGGGTTTCGGTTTATTCGGATTAGGTTGTTCAGGTTTGAGTTCAATGCAAATTGACCCAAGAACCGACCCAAATAAGGTTGGGTTGTTCGGGTATCTGGCTGAATGGGTCGGGTAGTTACGAATCGGGTTTCGGATATTAAAAGTTAAAAATATATATATATATATATATATATATATTCACCTTTAACAAGCATACTTGGTATGGTTAATAATACATAGAAAGTCTGTTCCTTTTTTGAGGAGAAAGAAACATATTGTTCATCAATCATCATAACAAAAACTTCAAAAATTGCTTATTAGTTTCATTTTTAAGATTCTTTTAATTTAATTTATGTTGCTATATTTACTTAACAATGCAACAGAAACAAGACATCCCAGCACCCCAAAACCTTAATTCCATCAGAAGCATAATTCATACCCCTTTTCAGTTTACCTACCTCATCTTCAAGTAAACCGAACATATGATCCACCTTCTTCTTCTCCATGTCCATGTACTGCTTAACCGTCTTGGGTAAGAAAAAATACCGAGATGGCGTAACAAATTTACCCATCCCACGTACATGGCCACGTTGTTCCTCGGTACCGAGGGCCTGTGTAAGCACATCATTTTGTCCAAATTTATCCTTTACATCAGATCCTGTTTTTTTAGCGTATCCTGTAATTGAGAAATAAACAAATAAATAAACAAATATATTAAATTAAGACCCTATTCTAGAGTGTATGCAACTATTCATATAGTTAGAGATAAATTATTATTCATTCAAATTGTTAGGAAAATAACACAACACATGTTACTATTGAAATATATGTTGATGATTAAAGTTGTTGTGTTTTTAAGTTACTGACCTTTACAAGAAGTATAAAGTTAACGATTAATACTTATGTAAATAAGGATTAATTGAACAAATCACATTTAACATACATCTTTAATGCTTGATGTGTGTTTCTGTTTTCCTTTGCAACATGTTACAGACTCGACTGTTATTATTTTTGCTGCATACTTTTGATATGCTTGCTAATAGTGTCTACCTAAGTATTTTATTTAATATTCCTATAGTTTATTTGGGTCGGCTCTTGGGTCGATTTCTTTTTAGCTCAAACCCGAATAACCCGGAACCCGAAAAAATTACCCAAAAAACACCCCTACTTCAGATTATGTTTTAGATTAATGTTATATAACACTTCAACTTGTTTCAGGTTTTTGCAAGAAATAACAGTTCAATTTTGTTCACATTATATAACATATTATTATTCTTATTTAACCGTTCGATTATTTTCAAACTATATAACACCCCATTAAACCCTAGCTAATTAAAAACAGGGTAGGGTAAAATTGAAGGAATATACCTCAAAGAAGTTGAATTCTTCAAAAAAATCCTTCAGTAGACTCAAACTTCTTGTTTCAATCCTTCAAATATTCCTTCAAAATTCCGGTGGTGGTGTCGGAATCTCGCAGTGGTGATGATGTTTGTGGCCTGTGGTGGTCGGAATCAGTGGCGAAGCTTGGACTAAGACACCGAGGGGGCCGGACTCAAAATGTATAAAAAATTTCACAAACGAAGACGGACGGGCTCAAATTTTCGGCCAAAAACGGCTAAATTAAAACTACGTATAAAAAATTTCGCTCGAAGACGGCTAAATTTACACTACGTATAAAAGTTTTCGCCCGAAAACGACTAAAATTTACACTACGTATAAAAATTTCGACCGAAAACGGCTAAATTTACACTACGTATAAAAATTTTCGCCCAAAAACGGCTAAATTTACACTACGTATAAAAATTTTCGCCCGAAAACGGCTAAAATTTACACTACGTATTAAAATTTTCGACCGAAGGCGGCTAAATTTTACACTACATATAAAAAATTTCGACCGAAAACGGCTAAATTTTGCAATACGTATAAAAAATTCAGCCGAAAACGACTAAATTTACACTACGTATAAAAATTTTCGGACAAAAACGGGTAAATTTACACTGCTGCGTAAAAAAACAGGGGGGCCGGGGCCAACCCGGGCCCTTGAGAACCTTCGCCACTGGTCGGAATGTCGTGGTGGTGGTGGGGTCCGTGGTGGTGATGGCGTTCTGGTGATGTTGGCGCCCGTGGTGGTGATGGCAGATGGTGTTTTAGGTTTTGAGAGAACCAGGGTATGAGGTCTGATATGTTATATTTTGAGAAGAAAGGGATGGGTTTGATGAAGCGTACGTGGGTTTATACTTTATAGTTGGAGGGATTATGTTTTTTTATTATTTTGAGTGAAGATAGACTCGCATATGTGACACCTTTTTTATTTACGACACTTGTTCAATGACACACAAAAATGAGGGTCGTAAATCTTCTAATTTTCAAAAATTATGACTTTATTTTAATGACTTGCACAATTGAGCGTCATAAATCGAAGCGTGTCATTGTATGCATGTCAAGGAAGGCCTTTTTTCTAGTAGTGAAATGAATCACAAATTGACTCACGCCTCACGGCTCACACAAAAGAATTTGAAAATTTGAAGAATGAAATTCTGAATTTAAGTATCAACAATGATTAACGAATTCTTGTTAAAATGACTCAGTCGTTTAGAGATTAATTACTAAGAAAATGTCGTATAAATTCTCTCTCAGAATTGAACATTGGTGGGTATACAAAATGAATAAATGATTATAGTGTTAGAAATAACCTATTATGAGAACTAAAAATAAAGATAGAGAGTTGATTGTATGTTTGGCCCCTGATATTTTTAGATATTGCTCGATTGATCCCTAGACTTAACTAGTTACAAACTTAATCCTATATATATATATATATATACATATATATGTATGATCTTATGAATAATTTGAATTAAGTTTACCACAGCGGATCCTCATAAATTAATTGGTGGAAATAGTTGTAAATAATGAATACTTAATGAGACAATCTTGATTACCCTAATTAGAAACCTATTAATTAGAAAGAGTTAAAGAATGGGTAAAGAATTTGTAACTAATTATCAATATGCATAAGGATGCATTCACGTCTTTTAACTCTATATAGATTTTACACCATTTACTTTAACTAGTTCAGTCCACCTCACCCTAAGATTAAGAACCTTTTTTAAGAACACCATAAGCGTTCTTCTTCTAATGAATCATCATCAGTCATATTAAGGTACAATCTTTGACCAAAACCACCCTTTCTTCTTCTTCTCCGATGATCTTCTCGCCGGAAAAATCACCAACACCACCAAACCTTAATATCTTGAATCCGTTGATATCACAATAACGAGCCTGAATATCGTCAAAGACTCTGATACCAATTTTAAGTCCCGTATCTGGATCACTACAATATGATATCAACTAGATAAGTATAGGTGCGGAATACCTATACTCGATGATTCAAGAACACAAATAGATAAAGTAAATAAACACGATGTTGCTTCAAAACACACGTATATTAATGAATACGTCGGGTGCTTAAGCACTTACAATCCTTGAACAAAATACTTGGAATGAACAACTCTCTAGTTCTGCTCAATCTCTCTTCTCGTGAACAGCCTCTCACTATGTGAACCCCCTTACACTATACATTACATGAACTATATATAGGGAAACCAAACAACTAAGCCCATATTAATCACAAGCCCACCGAGAATTCTTTAGAGTTCTCGGTTTACAAAGCTAACCCGTAGCCCAGCCGAATAAACATAGAATTAAGTACAAACCACCAAATATGGACCCAACAAAACCTAATCACCATGATCGATAAAGAAGATGTTGCCGACAAACAAAAGAACAAGAAAGGTTCGCTTGACTCGAATTCCCCATACTATTTGAAGAAACCAACATCGGAGGTACCAAAACAAAGCGGTGTCATTAAGCATTGCACATTCTGTAACAAAGATGGCCATACTCGCGAAGGCTGTTTCAAACGCATATCCTGAGTGGTGGTACGGAAACCAGAAACAAGAAGAAATCAAATTCAAAAGAGTCTTGGTCGAGACCGATAAAGGGTTTGGCAAAAAAAATATGAGATGTTTGTTAAAAGCATTGCAAAAAAAAACACGGGGGGTTAGACATGGACGAGATGTTACTAAGCGGTTACTTAACTAGTAAAAGGAATGAAAATGGTGAGTGGGTAATCGAATCAGGATCTACCGAGCACATCACTCACAACATTGACATCCTCTAAAATAAAACACAAAATCACTTTCAAACTCCGGTCGTCATTCACAACGGGATGCTATACCCGTCGAAGGGAGATTTGAATGTATCTTACCGGGAGGGACAAAGATTAAAAGTGTTTTACATATACCAAAGTTTACTTGCAATCTCTTAATCCATTAGTCGGTTGAGCAATGATTTACAGTTGGCTATAACTTTTTTTCCTAATTTTTGTGTAATGAAAAAGCTATACACGAGGACATTGATTGGTAAGGGTGAGTGCATAAGAGGTTTGTATTGGACGCGGTTAATTGACACCAAGAGAAAAGCCATGATGACATTTGGGTATAAATGGCACAATAGGTTAGGACATGCTTCCATTAACAGGCTAGCTCAAATTGACTTCTTTGGAAAATTTTCTTTCAAAAAGTTATGCAATTCATGTTTAAAAGCAAAACACACCCGCCTTCCTTTCCAAGAAAGTAATACCAGAACAAACGATTGTTTTGAATTGTAGCATTGTGACATTTGGGGAAAATACAGCATTCCTTCTTGTTCGGGTGCGAGTTATTTTTTGATTTTAGTCGCTGATTTTAGTAGGGGCGTGTGGGTTTTCTTACTAAAGCATAAGCATGAAGCAAGCCAATGCCTAATTTCCTTTTGCAAAATGATTACACAAAATTTGGGAAATCAATATAACGCATTAGATATGACAATGGTGGTGTGTTCACATCCAATGATACGCTCATTTTACGATGAATAGGGCTACTTGAAGAAACTTGTCCTCATACTCCACAACAGAACGAGGTTGTGGAGCGAAAAAATAGTCACTTGACTGAAACCGGTTGATCACTTAGATTTGAAGCCAATTTTCCATAATGGTTTTGGGGTGAATGTGTGTTAACTGCAACCTACATCGTTAGTCGTTTACTTTCTATAGTTATCATAAACAGACCCCCATGTGAAACTATATTTGGTCAAACACCAGATTATCATTTTACAAGAATAATAGGTTGTCTTGCATACTATAAAAGGACTTAAATAAAGGGAGACAAGTTCGAACCAAGGGGGAGGCCCGAGATCTTTTTGGGACACCCACCCGGTACTGAATGGTATAAATTTTATGACATTGAAAATAAGAAAATTATTGTTTCTAGAGATATGAAACTTCATTAGGATATTTTTTCCTTTCAAGGGTATGAGCATAGATTTAACATAAATATCTCCAATGGAATATCCCTTTGAAGTGAATTTTTAGAGGATGAAAATCTAAGGGAAATTTCATGAGGATAGGTTGTTTCTTATAATAATTTTTCTGAATCTCACTTTTTTTTAACAAATATCGATTCAAACGAAGAGCCTAAAATTTTCCATCAGGCTATATAAGATAAGCAAAAAGGAAAGATGGAATGAAGAGATAAATACGTACCCTTGAAGAAAATGATACATGGACACTTGAAAACTTGCCCGAAGGAAAGTGATCCATTGGCTCCAAATAGGTGTACAAAGTTAAATACAAACCGATTGGTGAAGTTGAAAGATACAAATCCTAGCTTGATGCAAAGGGTTTTTACCCAAAATGGAGGGAATTGATTATAATGAGACGTTTTCTCATGTTGTAAAGTTGGTAACTGTTCGTACTTGAAATTACAGCAAAAAAGAACGGGAGGTACACCAACTTGATGTCAACAATACCTTCTTGCATGGTGACTCTGTAGAGGATGTGTATATGAAGATTCCTTAAGGCTTAGATCTCTAAATAACGTGAAACAAGAGTTTCTAAACTAAAAAAAGACCCCTTTAAGTAAGCGAGTCAGCTGACTCATTGTTTATTTACAAAGTAGGAAATGTATATGTCACCGTCGTCATTGAAGAAGCAAAGAGATATTTTGACACAATGTTTAGCATCAAATATCTCGGAAACCTGAAGTATTTTACGAACTGAAGTTGCACGTACAAACGAGGGCATTGTTTTGAGTCAAAGAAAGTACGCCATTGGCATTTTGAAGGATTGTGGTATGCAAGACTCTAACTGAGCTCATTTCCTGTCCAGTAAGGTTTAATGTTAGACAAAGATAAATGGGGAAGTCATATTGATTCTAGTCAATATAGACGTCTTGTTGGCCCACGACAGTCTCATATAGATGCTAGCATGCGTGTTGTGAGGTATCTTAAAGGTAACCAAGGACAAGGAATTTTGTTACCTAAAGACAGAGGAACTAAACTGGTTGCATATTGGGACTATGACTAGTTATGTTGTTTGTTTACTAGATGATTATGGACTGGTTATTTACTGCCTTTAGGGGGAGCTCCGGTGTTACAGAAACCAAAAAAGCAATCAGTAGTGTCACGGTCATCGTCGTATGCTGAATACCGAGCTATGTCATCATTAGTTAGCGAGATCCTGTGGATGTGTTGGTTGTTTAAAGAACTGGATTTTCCATAGGAACAACCAACCGCTTTATTTTGTGATAATCAACCAATACGTCACATTGCTAATAATCTTGTGTTTCATGAACGTACGTAACACGTTGAGATAGATTGTTGTAGACACTGATGATATCAAAGAAGAAATCGTTCTGTATATTTTAAATGAATGAATATTACATTGAATAAATAACTAAAGACATGGTTATCTAAAGAATAATGCAAAAAGTTAGCAATGATTCAAGGAAAATACAAAAGGAAAGGATTTTAATAAATGAAATCACAATACTCCCCTTCAAGTTGAAGCGCGCAAATTCTGAACGCTCAACTTGTCAAGTATAATTCGAAGTTGCTGTGCTTCGAGTCCTGTTGTAAATAAATATATGATTTGAGACTTTGTGTCAATATTTAACGGTCAAGTTCTTTTTACTCAAATCGTTCATGATCAAAAGAACAATCCATCTCAACGTGTTTCATTCATTCATGAAACACGAGATCATTAGCAATGTGATGTGTTGCTTGATTATCACAAAATAAAGCGGTTAGTTGTTCATGTGGTAAATCCAGTTCTTTTAATAACCAACACATCCGCTGGAGCTCACTAGCTGTTATTTATTCATTGTAATATTCATTCATAAAAAAATACATTGGGATTTCTCCTTTGATATCTTCAGATTCTACATATCAAACAACTAACATATCAATTTTATGCCAATAAAAATAAAGTTGGTGCCAATTACTTATACTCTAATTACTCGATTCAACATAGAGGAACCGCCAGACCAAGAACAACTTATTGAATTTGACATGTTGTGAATTTCAATTTTAACATTATAAGTAATAACAAACAATAAAAATTAAAAGATTATTGATTGTTATCGTCCCCTTTCTCATTAATCACAATCCCTTATATAGGGTGAATATATAGGGTGAATTATATATATCTCCTAGCTATTACAATTGTATTCAAATAATGAATACTACATATATAATAAATATACATTGATTCTATTAATCCAACTAGTCGAAGCAGGAGGCCACTGTTAGAGGCGCTCGAATCCTTAGCTAGAACAAAAATCATCGAATAGTATCTATGGAAGACCTTTGCTGAAGATATCAGCTATTTGAAATCTAGTGGGAACATAAAGAATCTGCACAGTGCCTTGTTGAACTTGTTCGCAAACAAAATGGATGTCCAATTCTATATGTTTTGTAAGCTGATGTTAAAACAAATTTCCGGATAGGTTGATGGCACTACAATTATCACAATATACCAAAGTAGCACTAAATAATAGTATGTGAAGCTCTAGCTTGAGATTTCTTAACTAGCAAATTTCGGCAACGACATTCTCTACGTCACGATATTCGGCTTCTACATTTGAGCAGGAGATAGTAGCTTGCCTTTTAGAGGTCCAATATATAATACTTTCTCCAAGATACACACAATATCCAGACGTTGACTGACGTGTATCGGGGAAGCCGGCCCAATCGACATCAGTGTAGGCACATAAGGTGACTGTTTTTGACATACCTAAAATCAAGCCATAGGAGGCGGTTCCTTTTAGATAACTTAAAATGCGTTGGAGATCTTCCTAGTGAAAGTCTGGGTAAATGCATGTGGGTACAAATATGTAAAGCCACAGATGAAAAATCCAGACGTGTAAATGTTAGGTCCTGTAAAGCTCATGCGAGACAACGAAAAAGAGTAGGTCATCAAAATTAGTGTCATCTGCTTTGCTTAGGTTTGGTTTAGTCTTGATAGAGGTGGGAACCGATTTACAATGTTTCATGCCTACACATTTGAGGAAGTCACTTGTGTAGCCTTGTTGAGTTAGAAATAAATTGTTACCTGTTCGGGAAACTGTAATGCCCAAAAAACAACTTAGGGGACCCAAATATTTCTTGTCGAACTCATCGGATAGACGAGCCATCAGGTGAACCCGGAGTTGATTCTTGGATGTGGTTGGGATTATGTCATCCACATAACTGAGAATATGCTATGTTCGGACCATGGTTGTAAAAAAATAAGGAATTATCACAAGACTTTGTACAAAGCCAATAGTAGATACAAAGTTGGTAAATCATTTATACCATGCCCTAGGAGTCTGTTTTAAATCGTATAGAGACTTCTTTAAATAAAAAATATGGTTTACATCCCGATGTCGAAAACCCATTGGTTGATACATATAAACCATTTTGGTGAGTGTACTGTGTCAAAAAGCATTTGTGACATTCAGTTGGTGAATATACCAAGATTGGGCTACTGCAAGGGATAATACTGTGCATATGGTAGCTGGTTTGATGACCTAACTAATTCTTTCACCATAGTCCACACCAATTTGTTGATTACAACCACCACATACTAATAAGGTTTTGTAAAATTCAAGAGTTCCATCAGACTTGAACTTGTGACGAAATAGCCACATGCTATGAATAACATTCATATCGGGTTGGCGCAGAACTAAATTCAACGTGTTGTTTTTAATAAGAGAATTAAACTCGACTGTTATGGCATTGGGCCGTTCTAGAGTGGATAAAGCAAGCGTTTGGGTGGGGGGGGGGGGTTAGTATTGGTTCAATGACCGTAGTGTTTAGATTGAAAAGTTTTTTTGCTATAATAGTTTCGTCCATGGAGAGGGTTTGAATTGTTTGACCGTTGGGAGGTGGGTTGTAGGCTGTTTGGATTGCTGGGTTCGGATTTGGGTCAAGAGGGTTTGGGATAGCTGTGGAAAGGGCTGTTTTTGTATATGTGGTCTCGGATGTTTGAGTTTGTGTGGTGTAGGTTGGAGACTTGGGCCCATGAGTTTGGAGCGGATTAGTAGTGGGATAAGGGTTGTTGTTTTGTGTAGAAGATGAACCAGAATGTGGAGTTGTTGCTGGTGGGACGGGTAGAGATCGGGTTGGGCTTTATAGGCTGTGGGAAGAGGATGGTTAGGTTGGGCGATATATAAGTTGAGTGTGGGACCATTGGAGGGGAGGCAGAGAATTAGTTAGGAATTCATAAGTTTGAAGTTTAGGTTGCCTAAGATTTACAAAAGGAAAAGTTTTCCATCAAAGTGAACATGACAAAATGATGATTTTATGATTTGTTAAGTCAACGCATTTGTAGCCACGTTGCTGAGTGGGACATCCGAGAAAAACATATGGTTTGGACCGAGTTTGGAGTTTGTTGATTGGGTTAAGGAAGAAAGGGGGGTGGGGTTGCAAAGACTAGTGATAAATTTGGGATGGTACTAGTACCGATCCCAAATATACCGATCCTGAAATTCGAAAATATCTAGTACTGGTGTGACATTCGTCAATTTCGGGTCTCGTTTGTATTCATTTATCATGTAAACCGACCCATTTTGTAAACCAAAGCTTATGATATAATCAAAATGATGGATTTTATTTTACAATATTGTTTTACACTTGTTGGGTCTTGAAAACATCCTTTTTGGTCCTTAAAACTCCTTAAAAATGACTTAAACCAAACTTTGGGGACTATTAGTCATTTACCAAAAACTTGTTTGACCATTTCAACCATCACATGCATCTTTACCCTATTTGTATGAACCATACTCTTACCATTATAAAAGCAAGGCTCCATACACCACTTTAGTTGTTCATCTTCTCCAAAATCTCTCTCAAATCCAAGTATTCATCTTCAACAATTTGCTATTTTGACTACTTAAGGAGTTAAGGTCAAACTAAAAGCTAACCTTGTTCTAACTAATTCTTATTACTTGAATATGGTGGTACAACATATATATAATACACACCCCTTGTTACATTTGGTAGTTACTTCTCCGACTCCGGTTGATTAAGTTTTGGACCTCGTAAGGCAAGGCTTCATGGGGACTTCGTGTTCTTGATACATACACACATGTAACTTGTTTGCACATACTAACCATGACTAACTTATACTCCTTTTTGTTTTTTTTTGTCATATTTATGAAGTTCCATGGTGGGGGTTTGTAGAGACTAACCTCGGTTTAACCGTAAATAGTCCAAATCGTGAATCGAACTTTTGCTTACTAGTTTTGTTAAAATAGTTGTTTAAACACGTTTAATGTTAGATTTGAGTTTTAAAAATCATTTTTACAAGTTCTTTGATACTAAGCATGTGGAATCCATCTATGAACTCGTTGGGAGATGGAAACCGAACCAAACCGAAACTTTTGCTTAAAAGACTTGTTAACTTTTTAGTTGTAAAACTTAAATATTTTTCATTTATAAATTTTTATACAAGATCTATGATATTTGGGCATGTGAAAACCATCAAGGAACATATTGTGAGATGGAAACCGAACCGATCCGATTTTTACTCGCTTAAGACACACAAGTGTGTTTTTAGCTATCAAATCTTGTATATTTCTTTAAAAATAGTTTACAAACTGATTTTAATTATTTTCTTAAGTAGTTGGAAATGCTGGATCCAACTTGATCTCATAACAAAGTTTGGACCGACAAAACCGAACACCCGCTTGATGTACGTTGTTAGTTCTAAAACAATAGATCTACATACTTGGTTAAGTCTTATAAAGTTTTATTGAGTTACCTCATAACATTCATTATTTTGGAAAATTGACTTTGGGTTTGACCAATTATCAAGACCCGAACCAACAACCCGAACACTCATTAAAGACCTATTTTAGTAACTTTAGCCCAATGGAACTTGCATTTTAGCATTTTTCCCACCTTATTACTTAACATTGTTTAAGTAAATATTAAGGTTTGATACTTTAACCCGGTTTCGAGCAAACTTACATTTTTAAAGGGTTATTATTCTAAATTCTTAAATAGTTACATTTTAAACCTTGAACTTTAAATTGTTTACTTTTTGCAACAATTATTTTATTTAAAGATCTTCATGAACACCTTTCTAAATCCAAGAATTTCTTTTATTTAGGCTTCATACGTTAACCCTTCGTTTCGGCAAATCTCCAAATTATCAACTTTTCAAGTTTATTACTTGAACGTGAGTACTTTCATATCCCGTTTTCTATCTTTTATTTTGGGAGTGACATTTCATCTTATCTAAACTAAATGTTTTTATACTTGGGTCTTAAACCACAAACGTTATTGTATACTTTACTTGAATAATTGCTCGATTTGGTGTTCTATGCTTAAATGTCTATGTGTTTATCGCTTTTGGATGGTGGAACTATAAATCCTAGACCATTTGGCAACCCCTTATGGCAAGGTGTACGTTAACGTAATGCAATTAATGATAACTATAAAATCCTTGACTACTTGGCATCCCCTTATAGCTAAGTATCACTAACTTGTTTAGCGATAACTATTTTATCCAAGTTTATAGCTTTTATTTATTGTTTCGTATACTAGTTTTTTAGCTTTTTCCTTAATATATATCATATGCTCAAAACTTATGAATTGCTCTCCAAGCTTTGTGTTGACAAACTTTATTTTATGAAATGTTACAGGTTTACATCTTGGTTGATTTTGGATGCTTGAAGAAAACATCACAAATACCATTAGGATATTAGCAAAAATGAACAATATTTGATTTGCTATATTTTGTTATATTTTGTTATGACTTGTTATGAATATTGTTATGTGACATTTTCGATGTTGTGAAATGAAATGAGTTTATTAAATATTGTCAGTTTAATAGTGTCACGTGCTTATGGGCAATCGTTACACCTCGGCATGTTCCGCCGCCTTTGATCGGGGTGTGACAACTGGTACCGAAATGTGCGGTTCGGTACTGATACTTCATGAAAAATCGGGAAATACCGGTAACTGTTTTGCTCATCCCTAGCATAAACATCCGTAAAATGAAGGCGTCCGTATGTGGATATATGGTGGTAGAGTGATTGGGTTGGACTAATGAGTTTGTTGTTTTTCTTTGGGAAAATGTTTAGAAGATAGGTGGCAGTTTCCAAGGAGTGATGCCATAAATTGTTTGGTATGTGAGCTTGGGCCATTAGGGTTCATATTATATTATTGATCGATTGAATGGTGCGTTCGGCTTTGCCATTTTAGGAAGAGGTGTGTGGGAAATATAAACGAAAACCATTCCATTTTGGTGACAATATTGTTGGAAAGAGGAATTTGCATATTTTTTACCGTTGTCACATTGAAATTTTTTAATAGTTCGGGTAAAGATTATAAAATCGGGTGAAGATGGAATAAACATTAGATTTATGGGTAAGTGGGTATGTCCATAGAGGATTAGTAAAATCATTAATAAATAAGATATAATAACAATTCCTCACGGTACTATTAACAGGTGACGTCCATAGATAACTATGGATAATATCAAATGGCAGAATGTAACATCCCAACTTTCGTGGGTAATTAAATGATACATTTAATTGAATTATAAAAGATAAATATAATTATCTAAAGTATGAGGGGGCTAAGTGTCATTATATAGAAAGTTAAACACGAAACCCTACTACTACTTGTAAGAGTAGTAACTATCTTGGCCCCCAAGATCAATCAAATCTAAATTCCCATTTTAAGTGAGCAACCCACAAAGACCCGGCGATTCCTGGATATCTAACCGTCGGATCAGTCTCAAATTTTAACAAAATGTTCATCGCATATAAATGAAGATTTACATATGTCAAATATTCGATCAGAGGCCAGGAAGTCCAGTTTTTAACAAGGAAACCGTAATAGTGGAAAAGTGAATTTCTCGACAACTATTAGGGTTTTTCGGAAATTTTAGCGGCGATTTTCAGCAACAGAGAACATAGGGATTCGTAGATAGTGGCGAGACGGTTCCGTGGCTGCTTTAATCGCCTAAATCAGTTCATTTGATATGATTTTGAGCTATTTAAGTGATTTCGAACATAAACCTTAGAGGTACGTTTTTGTTACGAATGTTTTCTTTTCGTATACGGACTTGTATGAAAATTGGTAGGATGATAGATCGGGTCACAATTATTGATAAAGTAATGAAGTTCTTAGTAAATTGGTTAGTTGGTTCGGTTCGGTTCGGGTAAAACGAGTAGTGTTATGTTCATGAAAAGGTTAAGTGTTGGAGGTTGGTTTGCCACGAAACTCTGTAGGATGGTAAAACGAACCTTAGAGCGTAGGGAAAAAGTAAACTTAATTTTTAACGAGTTGGTTGTAACGATTCAGGACGAACAGGTGTTGTTCGGACCATGTATGGAGCAAATGCATGAGGTTATTATGACCCGTAACGCATTAAAAGGATAAAACGAGCCTTGGGGGGTTGAAATAAAACGTTTATAATGTAAGAGTAAGTAAAATCGATCTAAATCACATTTTTAGGAATTCGATTCAATTGACAGAATGCGATTCGATTCAATTCGTTTGGTATATTCTATTCGATTCGTTTGGCCTATTCGATTCGATTCGTTTGGCATATTTGTAAGTCCCAAATCAGATCTTTCAATGTGATATCAAACAAGCTCGTTGTTAGGCTGAAACTAACAACACGGTGAGTCAAGAGTAGTGGAGAACAAACACAAATCAACACACAATATGCTTCAAAACACACGTTGTATTACCGTCGGGTGCTTAAGCCCTTAATTTTGATTACAAGATGAATGGAATGCAAAAATATGGGACCTACTAACCACCACCGACTTCGCTAATGATCAACCCCCTTCTAATGACCTAATACAATATATATATAGAGCCTAGCAAACCTACGGCCCAAGCCTAAAACACAAGCCCACCGAAAACATAGTGTTTTTGGTGTTACATACATAATAAGCCCATAAAATTAAGTATAAACCATGTGATAAGCCTAGCCCAACAGTCTCCCCCTCGGTTTATAGCTTTATCTTCACTCATGCTCCATAACTTCAGCATCAACTTCACGATAAGCACCAGCCCATAGACCAGTTTGGATTATTGATCCCACCATTCCTGTATACTCCTTAGCAGCTAGCTCATAAAGTGGTAGAGGTTCAATCTGAATGCCGCTAAGAGTCTTGATATCTTTCTCTCTAAACATCAGAAGGTCTCATGGATCAACAATACAATATTGACCCTTCCTTAGCCTTATAATTACTGTAGCAGTCTCACCATCATAATCCCAAAACTTCATTTCATCAAGAGCACCCTCAGAAAATCTCTTGGTAATCGGAATTGACTTTACTTTGGCAGTTGGAGGCCACATAACGTTCAACATTGGCTTATTTGTGTAAGGATCGCTAACTCCCTTTGCTTTCTTAACAAATGAATCAGCAATGGGCATGTCAGGAAATCCTCTCTCCACTTGTTTGCTCAAGAAGTTCCAGAACTTGGTAGCCTTGATGTCATGATTTGGATTGCGGTAAGGAGCTTGTATCAAATCACTTAGATCAACTTTCGTCCACAAACCAAAATCTTTCATCTTCTTATAATATTCCATGTTCCTAGACATACGCTTAACCCACCACATTTATTTCTCAATATCGTATCCCCATGAAACAATCCCTGAATGAACATCATATTTATCTGAAAATCCCTTTTGAAGTTCCACAGCGAACTTATCTGGATGATCGAAAGACACAACATTCTGATTGGATTTTTTCATAATCAGAGTCTTCTTTCTCATTCTTTCTCTTTTTTCTACGGTCTTAGGTGGGGCGGTTATGTATTTCTCCAGTTTCTTGCAAGTATCAATGTATGAAGTAGGATGCGAACTGGATCCGCCAATTTCATGCACATCAGGAGCACCGTGCTCAGTGTCTAGGTCTGGAAGAGATCCATAACCTCCAGTGCCTCTCTGAGTGTCACCACCATCAACTTCATAACTGCTATCATCTGCTCTCTTGAAATAATTTCTGAATCGTTTAATGAGTTCACTACGTGAAAATTGACCTTCGGCCACACGAAAAAAGTGTGGCCGTAGGCCTTTAGCCACACACATTTTGTTCAGGTCATATGTGGCCAAAGGTCGCGACACCGTGGGTATGATATGGCCACACAAAGTTTTTAGTGGCCTTATGTGGTAATTAGTGTGGCTAAAGGGTACAAGCATTAGTTGCTGGCCATCAAGAAGCATCTTCAATAAGTGTGGCTAAACGGTAGAAAATGGTCACATTACAATTTACTATGAGTGACCATTGCACGTATATAGCCACATGAATTCATGTTTCAGTCACATAATTTTTACATTATTGTGGCCAATAGAGTTGTGTTAAGCTTGCATTGTGACCTATACCGTGTGAATATAGCAAAGAAATGGCCACTTAAATTTAATAATAGAGTGACTAATTATATGATATAGACACTGATTGTTACATTAAAAGTGGCTAAATATGCTTACTTGCCACTCAAACACACCTTTGTAGATTATAGTGTGGCCATTGTCTTACCGTTTGTCACACATAATGCTTTTCGTAATTTAAATTGTGGCTATTGTAAAACTTTTCGTCACACATAGTGAGGTACTCTGTGGCTAATCATATCTTATAGACACTGGAGGTTATTGTGAATGCGGCTAAATATGTTTACTTGCCACTCAAACACTCCTTTGTAAATTATAGTGTGGCCATTGTCTTACCGTTTGTCACACATAATGTTTTTCGTAATTTAAAGTGTGGCTATTATCAAACTTTTCGTCACACATAGTGAGGTACTCTGTGGCTAATCATATCTTATAGACACTGGAGGTTATTGTGAATGTGGCTAAAAATGTGAAGTTGCCACTCAAAAACTCTTTTGTAATTTGTGGTGTGGCCATTGTCTTACCGTTTGTCACACATAATAATTTAAAGTGTGGCTATTGTCAAACTTTTCGTCACACAAAAATGTTTATGTTGTGGCTAATGGTCATTTATAGATTCTAATTTTTGTAATTTCAGGTGTGGCTATTGTCTTACTTTTGGCCACACCTCTTTAATGTGTTCTATGTGGCCAAATTGTGTGTAATTAGGCAATATATAATTTTTTTTATTTTTGTGCAGTAATATAAAACAAATATAAGCAAGCATGACAAAACAAAATTAGAAACAAATTATAATAACAATAATATTCACTTAAGCAAATGTATATGCAAAATATCTTACAAAATACAAAAATAACGACTACCTATTTACTAGCTAAGGCGTCAGTTTTCTTTGAAGTGCTCCTTGTCTTCTGTTTGGTCACCCGGTCTATCGTTGTGTACTTTTCCTTTGCCTTCTTGCCAGCTCTGTCTGGTTCTTTTGAGGATGGGAGTTGTGGTAGCTGGAACAACAGAATATGAAAAACAAATATGTATAATTAATGTCGTATTTTGTAATTGAATAGAACAAAATAGTAGGCCAGCAGACGAACCGAGCGTTCGTTTAACTGTTCATGAACCTTTCTGCTGGAAGTTCATTTATGTTCGTTCATCTTTGTTCAATTACGTTAGTTTAGATTATAAACAAACGAACATAAACGAACACAAGTGTTCATTTTTTAAACTAAATGAAAATGAACATAGATATTTGTTCGGTTAAGTTAAAAGGGAACAAACCTCCTGGTCAGATAAGATTAGGTGTTCTGGCCAAGCAACAAAAGTACCACGTGCGTTGCCAACAGTCACAATTTCACCTGCCTCACAAGGAATAATTTCTTGTTCCTTTATGACTTCATCAATACTAATTTTATAGCAACCCTCCGTGATTGCTTTTCCATGCAACTGTTGTGGAACCGGTGACCAATGAACTTTACCATTTGCCACCTTGTTACACTTGTCATGCACACACAAACGACACTCATACACCTATAATAAATCATGTGAAATTAAGATGGCTTAGTTGAAGTGAACAATGTTTCGCGGAGTACATACCTTTATGACAGCAGGTGGGGAAGCTTCATCCGTAGATACATCAACTTTTCTTTTGTGGCTTCTCCGTTTTACCTAAAAACCATTCAATGAATCAATCAACAATTAAAGGAAAAACTGAAATTGCCAAATACTTACTGATGGTTTATTCGAGTCGTTACTATCCGGAGTATGGTGTAGTTGTGTTGATGCTTGATCAACATTGTTCTCTACAGGCTTCATTGGTAATATAAAAGAAATTTGAATTGTTAGACTTATTAGGTTAAACACACATTATAATCAAATAATTATATTTAAACAAAAAACATAAACCATATATAGTCGATCAATCTACGTTTGCAGAGTAGAGGATTTATACCAGAAACAGCTCTGATTGTGTGTACTCAATGAAGCGATCCCAGTCTTCTTGCCTGATCATCGTCCTGTGTCCCTTGGGTATCGCCTTCAGCTTCAGAGGTTTACCGATATTCAGCATAATGTATTTGGCATACATTTTTCTTCTGAAATCCCGAAGAAGGTGTCCGAGCCGATTCATCACAGAAGGCCTGTGAGACGCCTCAATCTCAAAATATTTCTGCATAACATAATACAATAAAGGTAAATTACTTCTCAAAATATAAAATGCACAAATAAAAATTAAGAATAACCGTTATTTGTTCCCACAGTTTATCTCTAAGCTCCTTTGTGACCTCCCTCCAACATAAATGTCTCAAGCCAACTATTTCCCTTACAACATCCCCTAAAAAACTTGCAAACTTTGATCTGTTTTGGCCAGTGAACCTACCCAGATTATCAAACTCCACTACCAGTCTGACACCACCAGAATTTGCATATTCGGTACGTAGCTTAGGTAACCTCGTCAACCCCCTTGTAGGTTTTTTCGTAGTAGCAAAACTGTTGATGGGTTGGATAGCCATCGTCCCTATATCATCGTCCCTACCAGTCTCACCGTCGTCGTCGTTGGCTTCCTCGCTGGAGTAGCCTTCAGTGTCGTCTGATTGAGCGTCGTCGACGTCGTTGGCTTCCTCATCGGAGTATAAAACATGTTCTTGTTCGATTATTTCATCTATAAGCTTCATCGTCGTGCTGATTTGTGGAGTGGATAACTTTTAATAATTTGGAGTGTAATTTGATTTTTGGAGTGTTAAATGTAATTTGGAGTTTTTGAATATTTGGAGCCAATATTTTGGAGCTTTTTGAGTTTTGCCTCCCTTTTAATTAAGAACCAATAGATTATTGGCATAGTTTTTACGGCAGAGAACCTGTGGCTGAGAATAGACACTTTGACAGAAGATGGTTGGATAAGCGTGTTACTTGCGTATTAGGATATTTATATATTATTAAGTAGACACTTTGACAGAAGATGGTTGGATAAGCGTGTTACTTGCGTATTAGGATATTTATATATTTTTTGTACATTAGCGGGTTACAAGCGTAATAGTGTTTTTAAACAAAGTGTTTTTTGTTTTATTTTTAGATTTAACTAAGTGTTTTTAGTTTTCTCGATTTGTTTTAAGATACTCCATAATTACCATTCATTAAAAGTTTTCATACAAAAGGCACCATTAAAACAATAAACTAAAATATGTAACCAACCAACATTCAAAACAATATGTTACAAGAAACTATAAAAGTAAAGCATTTACAAGTTAACTAAAATAGGTATCAATACAACCATCTAAACATGAAAATAACAGATGTTCCAAAAATCACAAGTGTCACCAAATCACAAATGTTTCCCAAAGTCACCAAATCACAAATGTTCCAAAAATCACCAAACACAACGCGCATTCTTGCATTAATCAACTTTTGAAACTAACAAAGTACCTTCATTGAAAGCTAACCAACGAACATTCAACACAATAAACTAAAAAGTGTATCAATACAACCATACAAATATTACCAAATCACAAATGTTCCAAAATTCACCAAACACATCACCAATTATTTCCAAATGTTCCAAACATCACCAAATCACTAATCAACTTTTGAAACTAACAAACTACCTTCATTGAAGTCATATTCAAATCTGCACTTATCACCGATATGTAAATCTTAAAATTTTTCCATTTTTGTAAAGAATATCTGAATTTCAGCTTCGACAGTTCACCATGGAGTTTCATTTTTTTTACGACCTTCGTGATTGACCAAAGTGATTAGCATTCCATCATAGGCATCAATCTTGGTAGCAATGTGACGCGAAAGACGTTGTGAAAAGCAAATTTCAAATATACTTGTAAATAAAAAAGAAATTTAAAAATTCAATTTACCAATTTCTTAGTGACGTCCATGTGGAAGACAATTTTAGAGTCATCATTTTGCTCATCAAGATGAATTGGGTTTTGGGAGGAACTACCTTGATTGCTTAATTGGTAGCTGAGAAACAGCTGATTCGGACTAGGAAGGATAAATTCTATGCCATCTTCATGAAAGACATTAATATGAAATGTGTTATCTGATATGATTTCAAACACAACAAACGAACCACCTTTCAAGTTGGTTTGTTTAAAAACCTCAATCCATCCATCGTCTAGCCTATAACCCATTCCATCCCAATGACATGAAACGTTAAACAACACTCTATCTGGAGCAATTAGCTCGAAAAGCAAATTCATCCAATTTTCAACAAATTCTTAAATCACGTACCACTCAGGGAAATCCTGTTAAACATGTTAATTAAAAGACATTTGAATTTAAAAACAATCATGAAAAACATAAATTAAAACTTACTAAGTAATGGACGTGTCGGTTTCTGACTGGAATACATATCATAGTACCGGATTGATCATTTACGTTTCTTTTGAAAGTAAACATGTTCAGCATAGATGTTGACTTAACCTCAAAAACAACATATGTTCCGGCTTCTATACAACATTCTCTGATTAATTCAGTCCAACCGGTTCCAAAATAAAAGTCATCAACTACTTTGATTATAACAACAGAACCGTTCTACCACTTTGATCATAAATCAAACAACAACCGGTATTCGATTTCATGTCAGCAAACATTGGTTGAACAGCTTTAGGAATGAGCTATAAGTAACACAAAAAATGTTCTTAGAATGTATATGTTGCAAAATTGTAAAATATTTCATAAAAACAAATTAACCAGATAACATTAACATACCATCCTACTCATGGAATCGTTGTCGATATCTACCAGGAACTTAACTCCATTATTATTGAGGTGTGGCATTTTTATGTTCTTACGAATTACAGTAAATACGAATTACAGTAGAGCGAAGTAGAAGTCGATTTAGGGTTTTGAAGTTAAAAGGGGTTTGACTTTTGGTTTTATTTATTTTTACACATTTAATTATATATATATTTTGGTTTTTGTTTTATAAATTTTTTAAAAATAGTATAAAAACATTTACTTTTAGTTTTTTTACTAACATTCCTGTATTAAATTTCGTTAAAAGTTGAGTTTGTTTAATAAATCATAATTTTTAAATAAAATTAATTTTTTTTCAATTAGTAAAGTATTATCTTAACCATTAGTAAGATTTTATGGATAAGATTTACAACTTCGTAATAGAGAAGTTCATAACATTCTAGTGTTATCATTATCATATGGTTATCATCATCACCATATGTGTTATGATGACGATCAACATCATAAAGTTATCATGGTTATCATGTATTATAGTGGTTATCATCATCATAATCATCGATCACCGTCACCATGAAACGACATCATAATCAGACGTGCGGGTAATCAACGTGGTTATTGTACAGGCTATCGTAGTCGGCGTTGATCATACTGGTAACATATATCTCGCTATAAGTGTCGTCATCATCGTCACACATCATCTTCATCATCAGCATTATCATCATCATCATCATCATCATCATCATCATCATCATCATCATCATCATCATCATCATCGTCATCATCATCATCCGATTGCCATGTACGGGATGTAGTCAGCATCGTATGCGTTATGGTAAACAAAACGCCCAATATTAGCGATCACTGTCGGCACCATCTTATGAATTGTTGTCGTCATCAAACGACATCATCAGTCGTACATGCTACCATCAGTATGACCATCGTATACGTTATCATGGTCGTCGTCGATCATACGGGTTACATGTCATTAAACATCGGTGTCACCATCATCATCAATATATATATATATATATATATATATATATATATATATATATATATGAGTGTGTGTGTGTACGCCTGTGTGGCGTATTGTCATATAGGTACATATAATTGGTCATCATCATATATATTTGTGATCATCATCATAGACGTCATGCTCGTCGTACAGCTATAGTTGCCATCGTATGGGTTGGCGTAAGTAAACCGTACCATATAGGTTAGCAACATCAATATGATAACCACCACCAACCCAGGTTGTTATATTAGCATCGTCTCGTTATAATTGGGCCAATCATCATGGTCATCATACGGGATAGCACCGTCATCGTCTCATGTATTACATATCCGCAATCATACTACACACCACCTACTACCACCATCCACCGCCCACATTCGCCACAACGACCTCCATCACCAACCACTAACCACACTCCACCACCACCCACCACACCACCACCACCCACTAATATTATATAAAAATATATATACATTTATTTATACCCATCCACCACCAACACCCACTACCCACCACCACCACCACCCACTCACCACCACCACCACCGACTTCCATTACCAACACCCACCCTCCACCACCACCACCACCCACTGCCCTCCACCACCACCCACCACCACACATCCGCCACCACAAACCACCACATCTCCGCCACAGTCCACCACCATCTAATATTATATATATATATATATATATATATATATATATATATATATATATATATATTTTGCTAATATACAATACAAAATGTACGATTAAAATTTAAAAGCATGCGCCTTTTTGCTACTATACAATACTAACCGATTAACTCATCTATTCTGGAACGGCGATAATTATTCCCAAAATTCAACCTCGTAAGTCAATATTCCTAAAAACCATCGACGATTCGTTTCTAGTGTGAAGCACAAGCACAAGCACAATCACAAGCACAAGTGGTTTAATTATTCTGGAACGGAACCAAAATGAAGAACCCTAACTCATCTACTTATGAAACGGAACCAAGGACGAAGCAAAAGCACCACAGGTCTCAGAATAAAGATGGAACAGGTGTTAATTTATGATTTTTTAGCGTTTTAGATTTATTTAATCTTAAAATGTAAGCATTTGTTTGAATGTATTAAAGCGTTTGATAAGCGTGTTGTTGTTGTAATACATATCTTTGTTTTTTTAAATCTATGTATAATATTAAAGCATGTTATAAGTGTATGATTAGCGTGTTATGGATTTGGTATGAGAATTTATCATTGTGATGTTTGATAAGAGTTTTCTGTTTCCTTGTGATTCGTGTTGTTATCCCCTAACCCCGTGTTTTATTGTATGTATGTGATTCAGTTGTCGAAAAAAACAAGACTGATAAAAGGAAGACTAAAAAAGTTGCTCCGGTGGGGAAAACAAAACATGTTGTGGAAGCAGACTCTGATTCAGACCTTGACACAAAAATCGATAGGTTGTTGTCAAAGTGGAAACATGTGGAACACAGCACCTCTGACCAGGACTTTCAGCCTCCGAAAAAGAAAGCCATTAAAGAAAAGAAGCCAGCCGAGAGGGGAAAACTTTTTTTTGAATTTGTAGACAAAGAATTGAAGAATAGGTGTGCACCTTGTAATATTGTTGATGCAGTGAAGGCAATGACCATTGCCCAAAAAACTTGTGTGGAAGAAATGGGTTTCGGGTCAATGTTAAGACTTCAAGTAACCCAAACTCCAACAACTTTGGGATATTGGTTGCTCATGAACTATAATAACCGTTTAAATGAATTGAACATTGGGAGCGGTGTTATTAAGATAACACCACAAAATGTACATGAAGTGTTGGGGATACCAATGGGTAAGATTCCTGTTTTAGACAAGAGTAGACCAAGATTGGGGGAAGATGTTACTACAGATTTGTTCAAAAATCAATTCCCGACAAATTCAAGAATAAGTATAAAGCATGTGAAAGACAAACTGGCCGCGGATCAAGGAGTTGGTGAACTGTTTAAGATTAATTTCCTTGTGTTGTTCAACACCTGTATAGGATTTGTGACAAAATCAACAACAGTCAATCAACGATTCATTTCCGCAATTGATAAAACCTAGGATATTCCAAATATGGACTGGTACAGCTATGTTATTGAAAACTTGAAAATGACAAAGGAAGAATGGAGAGGTATCAACGATCAATACAACGGTCCGATCACCTTCCTTGTGATGCTTTACACGCATGAATACTAGAAAAAATATGGTCCATTTGGGACTCTCGTCACAACGCCTGCAGTCAACTACATAACAACAACTACTCTTAAAAAGATGGAAAAATACTTGGAGAATAATGGTCCTTCCTTAGAAGAAAATGCTACTGAGGTTGCTACTGTGACGTTTAGTGTTGACAGGAAAGGGATTGATGCGGCTACTGCTGCTCCTGCTGCTGTGACCGTTAGTGCTGCCGGGAAGGGACTTGATGAGACTGCTGATGCTGCTGTTGCTGATACTGCTGCTGTGACAGTTAGTGCTGTCGGGAAGAGACTTGATGAGACTGCTGTTGCGGCTGCTGTGACGGTTAGTGCTGCTGGTAAGCCTGGAGTTGAAGAAAACACTGCAGCTGAGGAGAAACAAGAACATGGTATTAAACTTGTTATTTTCTTCTAAAAAACTCTCATATCTCTGATCTCTACATGAATTTTATGTAATACAACATTATATGTAATTAAAAAACAGATGGTCAAAGTGCATCTGAAACAGATAATGCCGATCAAACAGCTGAACATGATTTGGATGATTATGTAAGCGATTATTCACCTTTAAGTTTGCAAATTCCTATCGTGCTTGTTGACTATTATTTAACTCCATTTCAACTGGCTGGGATAAATTGAAAATGTTTTTGAATTAACAATAACTATATTTTCCTTTACAGTCTTGGAATAAGGCAATGGATAACAAGTTGAAGAAATTTGATAAAATTTGATCTGAGATCAACAAGTTGGTCCGTCAAGGAAAGGATATACATCTATCAAATGAGAATATCTTTGCTAGATGTTGTGAATGGGAAAACAGATTCACTAATAATGTGGTCCCTAAAACACAAGATTCAGATGTTTGTGTTGGTGGTCCAGTGGCTGCTTTAAAAGGTATTTGAGCTAAATTAATTATTAGTATAATAAAAACGCTCTTAAAACACTTATGTTGTTTTTTTAAACTTATTACATCTGTGTGATGCAGTTGATTCAGATGTTGGTGTTGGTGGTCCAGTGGCTGCTCAAAAAGGTATATCATATATGTCCCAGCTTAATTATATACCAGCTTAATTATAATCACAGTTGAACATATTACATTTTTGGCTGTCGTAAAAAATGATGCAGGTGATGCAGGTCTAGAAAACAATGTCTCGTGCGCAAATATTGATGAAGTTGTTAATACAATGGTTGCGTGGGAAAAATAAGGTATTTAATTATAAATAAAAACCAAAAGGGGTTGAAGGTATTTAATTATAGTTACAATTATTTTCAGTCAAATTTAATGTGAGTTGTTTTATGTTTAATAGTTGACACCGGATTGTCAACAAGTGATAGCCTCATTACACTGAACTCTCCATATCTTCTGAGAGAGGTTGACGTATTCGCTAGTGTCACAGAAGATGAAGAAATAATTTCAGAGTATATATTTTTTTTCTTGGAGACATTTGGGAGGAGGTCTACAAGTCCACTCACACAAACTCGTTCAAGGTGGTCTTTGAAAGCTTCTGTCCTGGCATTTATATAGCCACCAATGCAATGGATGCATTCAGTGATGTAACGAACTATGAAGAAAAGAAAAAATCTGCAGCATCACCGTTCAGATTCTTTGCTTCAAGCACTGTGTTGGTACAAATTAATCTATTTTGTTTGTACTATTAGAAAACGCACAATAAACGCTTTAATCATCTGCATTTTAATTATTATACAGACAAGTGACCATTATGATGAGCCATTGGGTTTCACAGACAAAGAAAGACTGGATGTGTTGAAAGAAAACATCGGAACATATATGGCAAAGAGTGGAATTCTATCACTCAAGGAGGTTGCTATAGTGCTTGCGCCAATTCTACAAAACGATCATTTCTTTGTTGTTACCTTCAATCTTCAAACAGGAGTGTTAGAATTACTTGACAACAGTGCAAATCAAGAAATACCAGCTAATGCAAAGTTTAAAAGCTTAGAAGACAAATCAAAAGCAATTAGAGAGAATTTGGAACAAAGATACGGAAATACTCCTGATATGCTGGTAAATATATATACCTTTAACCCAAAAAACATACTTAAATTGCTTAAATTGCTTAAATTTAAAATACTTAAATTGCTTTCTATTTTTTTTAGAGAAACGTCTTTTACATGTATCTTAAAACAATCAACACCCCATTACTTAGCAAATCCAAGTAGCAACAATAAATAGATTGAAGATGACATGGAGAACAAAAAATAATGGAATAGATTGTGGTATTTTTGCTATGAGACACATGGAGACATATGATGGGAAGAGACCATGGGGGTGTAATTTCAGAAAGGAAGGCCATAAACAACAAAGACAGCTAAAATGGTTGAGGTCAAAGTATTTGTGCAAAATCCTCCTCTCGGATATAAACCAAAAGAGAAATACTCTTATCAAAAAAGCACTGCTATTCCATAAAAATGACGACACTCGTTTAACCGGAGAAGAGTTGATTGCTGAACTTAAGATAAGGCAACAAAAAATTTGAATGATTTCAAAACTGACTGCTATGTACTTTAAGATACTTGTTATGGAGATCTCTAGTCTTCTGTTAACAGTTTGTAATGCACTTTAAGATAATAGTTACATGTTGAATCAATGTTTTAATACAAAAATAAAAAGTTTATTATTACCAAAACACACCATCACAAACATACAAATTTTATTACTACTAATCTCTGGGTGACACACATAAAAACACACCATCACTACATCATAAACACTCATGAAACACCATGACACACTAATCTCTGAGTGACATAAGAAACTTCAACTTCAATTCCATTGAGCAATTCAGTTCAAGAATGGCCTTGCCCAAAAGTTTTAACTCGTCAAGCTCTCTCTGTCATACATCAACCATAAACAAAACAGTAAGATCTCGGATAGTACTAGCGGGCATTCGAGTAAGAGTTGTTGCTAGTCTTTACACATTCTTCAGTAAGAGTTTCTCGACAAGCTTTATCTATCTCGATTTGAGCCTCAATATGCCTTCTGAGGGCAGCCTTGTAGGATCTGGATGATGATGATGATGACGAGCAATCCATTATTAACTAGAAAAAATAATTTAAAATTATGTAGGTATATGAGTTTCACAAATGTGGTGTAGGTATATATAACCAAAAGGCTCACAGACAAAACAAAGGGTATCCCACGCTTGGAAAACGCAACCGGACGAATAGTAACTCTGTAATAAAAAAACAAAAGGGTGTCCCACGCTTGGGAAACGCAACCGGACGAATAGTAACTCTGTAATAAAAAAACAAAAGGGTGTCCCACGCTTGGGAAACGCAACCGGACGAATAGTAACACTGTAATAAAAAAACAAAAGGGTGTCCCATGCTTGGAAAACGCACAAACTTGTCTCATGTGTTTTTGTTTAATCTAGAGATTACTTGCATTTATATCACCTGTCAGAATTAATTGATCACAATTATACTCACCTGTCAAAAATGCCAGGAAAAATATTATAGTAATGATAGCCTACATTAAAGTTAAGTTATATCTTACTAGATCTTACTATATCTTACTACAAATCAAACTTACTTACTGGTTACTCAATCACACTAACAGTTTCAGAAAGATAATAAAAATGTATTCTTCTGACAAAACCATGAAGAACATGGTGAAAACAACGATGGATCTTGAGAAAGAGAAATACGACACTTTGTTGAAGACAGTCGAAGCGATTAGGGCTACACTCGCATTCGAAAAAACAAAGACCTTCCACTCCTGTAAAATCATGTTGTTTGAAAACGACAATGAGTTTCGAGCAATGGTTGCTGATTATCAGAAACAACTGTCTGAATGCTACGACTCAGTGTGTGAGACCCTGGTTGACACCATAACTACGGTGTCACCCAACATGAGTTTTAAGAAGATGGGGGCGGAGACTGTGGACAAGGCGGAGTGATGCATTGTAAATATATGGATTATCTTAAAATGCTTTATGTATTGTAATTAATGGTACTTTTTGTGATGCATCTTTTGATGAATAGTAAATATGGATTAATGGTTCTCATCTTTCTTTGTTAAAAATGCGTGTAATCAGTTAGCTTAAATATATTTGTTCAAAAGAGTCTATTATGCTTGCAACACGCTACTGTACATAGACATATATAAATATCCTAAAACGCTAGTAACACGCATGTGTACAACAACTCCTTTCTAAACCCTCCTATATATATACTTATATATCAAGTTGTGTTTTCAATAAAAACTCCTTTTTCACCATGGAAGAAACCTCATTGCGGACCACAACATCCAGTAACAGTCGATCTCAGGTTTATTGTTTTTGTGGTCAAGAAGCCATTCTAAGAACATCAAGGACCACCAAAAATCCAGTTCGGAGGTTCTACAATTGTGCATCTCAGGTTAGTGAAATTGCAAATAAAGTTGGAATTCATCTACAATTGTTAACCCTAAACTCTATATTTTTTAACTTAGGGCAAAAAATGTGATTTCTTTACATGGTCTGATTGCGTTTCGTCCACAAGATCTGATGTATGCACAAGATGTACAGACACAATTCTTAACTTGATAAGGGCAAATAATTCATTAGAGGATCAACTTGCAAGGAGTGTAGCTTCACTGATTGAACAGAAAAAAAAGTGAAGATATTGTATTTTATTTGCTTCTTGTTATTTTTAGTGCTTTTAATTAGTTTTGTAATTAAAAGCTAAAAAACTTTTTTATGATTTTAGACAAGCTATTATGATGTATTTTTATGTTTCTGAACGGATTTAAAGGCCTTTTAACGAGTAGTTTAGTTTGAGTGTTTTCAAAATCACAGTGTATTTATTTCATTAAAAAGGGGTTATTATAAAAAATTAATAAAAATATGTTCCCTCCGGAGTTTCGAACCCACGTTATTTGCAATATATGTTTAATCACAAGCGTCTCAACCGTTTGAGCTACACCCTGAGAACGTAATAGAATCTCTTCTAATATTTATATACCGACATTTAGAAGTTTAAAATTTTCATTTTTACCCGCCAATTAATCGAGTTATCTTCTGGAAGACTCCCAAATTAATTAGTATTTATTGAACCAAATAAAATCTCACCAAACCCTAATAAATGATCTGCTAGTGTATTTATTGAACTCTCATCAATATCAATCCTACCAAACAGCTTCATTAATCTCAGGTGAGTACCAAATATTTTTGCTTTTAATTAGTCGGTTACATTTATTGGCGTTAATTAGTGTATATATTTATCGTTGATGACACAGTTAATAAAAAAAATTCTTGGAAGATGGATAAGTCTTGGATGTCAGTAGGCGACAGGTGCAGTAAAGCATATAAAGATGGTGTTAAGGCATTTCTACATTTTGCAGTTCGTAATTGCAAGGAGACATCACCACCAATTTATCTTTCATGTCCATGTGTTCGGTGTGTGAACCACGTATCTCTTAGTGTAGACAATGTAGAACATGACTTGTACAGGTTTGGAATTGATAAGAGTTATACTACTTGGATAAAACATGGAGAAACCGACACCAACATTGTAACTAATGTTAATAATACTGGGTTTGCCTACACCTGCATTCCAACTAATTATGATAATAATACTGGGTTTGTTGACACGAACATTCCAACAGATGCCTGTGAAACTGTAGAAATGGTAAATGCTACAAAAGACAATTTCAAAGGCGACAAGAAGTATCAACAGTTTCTACAACTACTTGTTGACATTGAATAGCCCCTATATAAAGGATGTCTTGACTTCACCAAGTTGTCTGCATTAGTACAACTACTCAACTTGAAAAACAAGCACGGGGTATCTCATAAGTTCATTGATGAACTTCTGAAATTGTTGAAAAAGATGCTACCTGCAGATAACGAAATGGTAAATAATATGTATGAGGGCAAAAGGATAATGAAGGCAATGGGCTCAGGATACGAAAAGATACATGTGTGTATCAATGACTACATTATTTACTATAAGGATTACAAGGATTTGGAAGCATGTCCAGTTTGTAACAAGTCAAGGTGGAAGGTGGATAAGAAGACAAACAAAACTTACATAAACACGCCCGCAAGGTACTGTGGTACTTTCCCATTATTCCACGATTCAAGTGCCTCTTTCAATTAAAGACCACAGCAGAGAATTTAACATGGCATGCCACGAGTACCAATAAACCCGGTGTTTTATGCCACCCATCAGATTCACCAGCATGGAAAGCCATAGATGACATGTACTCCGATACCATCGGAAGCGATCCAAGAAATCTTCGTCTAGGGATTTGCACTGATGGGGCCGACGTACATAGAGGCAACAGAAACCACAGTGTATGGCCTATTTTAGCAGTCATTTACAACCTTCCACCTTGGATGTGTATGAAAAGAAAATTCATCATGCTTTTCTTACTAATATCCGGAGTGTCAGGAAACAATATTGATGTGTTTTTACAGCCTTTAATTGACGATCTAGCATCTTTATTTGAGGTCGGGGAGCCAACATATGATGCATATAAACAAGAAATGTTTACACTACGTGCAGTTGTGTTATGGACGATTAATGATTACCCTGATCTTGGTACACTATGTGGTTGCCCTTACAGTGGATTCAAAGGTTGTGTGTTGTGTTGGGGCGAATCTCAGTGTTCAACTTTATCACACAAAGAAGCAGAGTTATGCTGACCACAGAAGTTATTTATCACATGACCACCCTTTCCGAAAACAAACAAAGACGTTCAACGGAAAAGAGGAGATGATAACAGCTAAAGAGCCTATGACAGGGGCAGAGATATAAGACGAGGTCAAAAACATTAACAATGAATGGGGAAAGGGATCTGAATCCCTAAGTGGGAGTAAGAGGAAAAGAGATAACACAACGCCGCAGCCATATTGGAAGAAGTTCAACATATGGTACCAACGGCTCAGCTATTGGAAGTATTTACCTGTCCAACATTGTATTGATTTGATGCATGTTGAAAAGAATGTGGCAGAATGTATCGTCGGAACGTTGCTGAACATTCCCGGTAGGACAAAAGACGGATTGGCAGCTAGAAAGGATTTGGAGTTTTTAGGGATTAAAAAAGAGTTGCAACCGAAAGCAAAAGGCAACAATACAGAACTGCCTGCAGCATGCTTCACATTATCAGCGCAAGAAAAAGACATGTTTCTTGAAACACTATATAAACTGAAGGCTCCACTAGGGTATTGTTCTAACTTCTCTAGTTTGGTGAATCTTAAAGAAAGGAAGCTACAAGACCTTAAATCACATGATTATCACATGCTTATGCAACAGTTTCTGCCCCTTGCAATACGGTCCATCATGCCAGAACCAATGAGAAATTCTATAATCAGGCTTTGTTTTTTTTTTCAAGTCAATTTGTAGCAAAGAATTCATTGTAGAAGAGCTTGATAAGATGCAGGAAGAGCAAATAGTTACACTGTGCCTGCTGGAGAAGTACTTTCCGCCATCATTTTTTGATGTCATGGTTCACTTAACCGTGCACCTTGTAAGAGAGATAAAATTATGTGGGCCACCATGCTTTCGTCGGATGTATCCCTTTGAAATGTGTATGAAGGTTATCAAAGGGCATGTGAGAAACAAAACTTATCCAGAAGGGTGCATTGCTGAGGAGAACATTGCGGAAGAAACAATCGAGTTTCTGAGCGAATACCAAAAAACATCAAGAGTACTGTTGGTATTCCACATGATAAGCATGATGATAATGGGGAGACAATTACTGTCAAAGGCGCTAAATTAGTTGAAGTTTCTCATGATCTCTTCAAGAGAGCACATTTCTATGTGCTGCAGAATACGCCTGAAATAGGGCCGTATATCGAGTAAGTAATACTAACACATATACTCTAAATTATATATATATATATGTTTGTTCCTGGATCAATCCTTAATCAACAACCGGATCTCAGATCTGTGTGAATACGGTTAATCCTAAATACGGATCTAGCTCATAGTTACGTTTGATTATATGTTAATGTATATATATTATCAGTATTAGTATGTGTATGTTAATAATATTAATATGAAGATTGAGAGAGAGATCAGACAGAAGTTTGTTAATTAAATCTCAAAACTTAAACTACTTTGTGAACATAGTTCACTATATATAGAAGATAGGTCTAGTTCGCTAACATTCCCTAGCGAACTAGACACTACTTCATTACATACATAAACATAAATAACTTTAACGAATCATCTCCTGATTCGTTAAACATCCTTAACGAATCAGGAGGAAACTAACTTAAGTCTAGTTCGCTAAACATCCTCAGCGAACTAGTCTAATACATTAACGAACTACAATATAACTTAATATTTTATTACATTAATCAAAACGACAAATACGTTAAAGATAAATACAAAGACTCGAGACGCAAAACCGTGCACTAACAGACACCCCCTCGTCTTGAGCTCTTTGTCTTTAATTACTTGAAGCGCTTGGACTGCCAGTCTCTGCAACTATGAATTCCGTTTTCATAACAAACACGCAAAACGCGTTGGAATTGCATAGCCAGGTCATAGTCTTCATTGCGCTCAAACAGAATCCTGTTCTTATGTAGCACATCATTGTCGGTCTCCGTTAGATTCACCAACCACATCGGATCAATGATCTTTATCAGCTCAATCTTCAAACCCTTTCCCAACACAATGACGGCCTCGCCTATTTTGTTGTCGTAGTTCCAGCGGTTGAAAGATAACCACATGTGTTGGTTCATCATCTTCACCGGCACACGCTTCATCGTCTTCGGCGGTTTTACCTTAAGAACCAACTTCTTCCAACCTATCTTTGGGTCAATCTCATTGAGACACTTGCGGATTGGAATCTGTGGTTTGAAAAATTTGAACCCGTGGTTTACTTCAAATAGCAGGTGTTGGTGAAACCAACTTGCCTGTTTATTCCTGCCCCGATTAATAAACGGACGATACGCCAAAGTGCGCACATCCCATATCGGTAATGAGAGAAGGTCAGACATCCTTTCGTAATATTGGACACCCTTCTCCCATTTCACAATGCATACCTTTAATTCAGAATCATAAAGCCAAGAAACGATCACCTTGTACTTTTGACACGGCCTTGAAAGTAGTCTTTTGATTGGCTTTGGCGCGTGCTATGGCTTCTAGTGATTCTTTATCAACGTACCTGTGAGCATTCATAATCTTACCAATCCTGTTGTCTTGATGAGCAAACCAGCTATGAATGTCAGCCCAGGATGGATCAATCTTCGGGTCAAATTATTTGTCAACAAAGTCAGCAACTTGTTTACCCTTAGATGTCTTCTCGAGATGATCTTCTGCTTCTTTTACAATCTTCTCAATAAATATAGGAGCACCTTGATCAACATTTGTGTGTTGAAACAAGTCTGGATACTCCTCAGCAGTCACATCTTCCACCTCAATTTCCTCATCCTCATAAATAAAATCCGTCCTCAACTCCACCATAGGATCGTTTAGGATCTCGTCATCATTGATTACCTCAGCATCAGGCTCAGTCTCTAACACGGTCATCTCTTCTTCATTCAGACCAAGCAAGATCGCAATCTGCTCTCGTGTCAGTGCTTGTCAACAAACTGCCCCACTGCTATATCATCAGCATTCACCATGCTCCTAATCACCCCCCTATCATCCATAAATATAACCGTATCGGCCTCAATCATCTCAATTGGTTTGGTAGATGAATAGTCATGATAAACAATGACCTGCTTGTTCGAATCATCCACAGAACTCGTACCTACACCAGAAGCTGGGTCTTGAGTTTGTTTAGGCTCACCGCCAGCACCAGATTCATCAGGATCTTCCTCATCATTTTTGGTATTTTGTTATATATATTAAAAAAATGTATTTTCAAAAGAATCCGAAACAGAAAATATAAAATCTTTTTGTGTTTTATATGTTTTTCGAAGACAGTACATATTTTTGGTATTTTTGTTGAGTTTGAGCAGAGAATCATATTGACCAAATTGCCCTTCCATCACAGTTTTATATTTCAGCGATAATATGACTGGCGTTAAGTCGGTCATTGGTATTGTTGTCCACTTAAATCTAATAACAAACTTTCAAGTGTTTTTGTGATATGATTAATTGGTTCAATAGAGCAAAGAATATCAGAAACTATCAGCCTCTAATCTCAGTTCAAGCTTAATTTGTGTCACACCCTTACTTATGACCTAGGCGTGTGACCAATAGTTGGTACCTGTTTTGAAAATATATATCAGAGTTTTAACAGAAGTCTTTAGTTTCTAATAAAATATTAATTTATGTTTTGAAACATTAGTTTATTTGTAAAATATAACAAGATATTTGATTTAATATAAAGCTTCTCGAATAATAAATATTCGAGAGTTTGATTTTAAAACATTTGTTTTATTTATAAAACTTTGTTTAAATATTGTTTGTAATATTTTAATAATTTAAAATATTGAGCCATCTCTACCTTACGAGCATCTATCTCCATGAGTTGGCTATAACTCCATGCTACCTGTGCTAACTTTATTTCCTGTAATATTTTTCCTGTAATATTTGGGGGGGGGGGGGGGAAATACGTCAGCGATATACTGGTGAATCGTTGACTCTAAAAACATTTTATAAATCTTTCTTTGACTGACAAGATAGTTTTCATGAAACATACTCAGCAGAAACGTTCTTATTTCTGGGATTGTGCCACTTCCATACACACACAATTACGGTTCTCCGGGAACTGACGCCAATTGGAGAACTTTTATTATGATCTCTAGTCTGTGGCCACGTAGCCTTGACTGATAGACTAGATTAATTATGTTTGGATCCAGACACATGTGTACTCGGTCTGAGTTGCTTTTATTTTCTATCTTGTGAATTTGGGATCATGTAATCCCTTAAATCTTTATGTTAGAGATCACGTAATCTCTTAAAAATATTTGACTGACTTTTTTATGATAAACAACCTGTTTATCATGACTGATTGTAAAAGGTTTAACGTATTCACATGTGACTATTTGTTCTGAATGATGTGGTGATCTCGTTTGAAAACCTTTGTGAATGAGAATGAATGACTGATTGAATGATTGACCTTACACGGTTATTCGGGTAATAAGCTTAAAAGATGATCGGGTAGTACTTTACACGTTGAGTGCCGAGAAAACAAAACATTGGTACTTTAGAGTGGAGTCAACTTGGTGGCACGAACTTTGAGGCTCGGGGGACTCATTGTGTCTTTGTAGGGGTCTGGAATGATTGGCAAAGTAACCACTCGCGTTGTAATGCTCTCAGATGACAAGACGTGCTCGCTATTTATAATCAAGTCTCGAGACCCATGCTCACCACCCAACTATTTCACTTAATTGGGATTGTAGCAACTACACCTGTGTTGTCTTTGTTTTTCACCGAACCAACAACCTCCTTTAAACTAGATTACTAACTAGACTACACCTGAGTTTCTCTCTCTATATATTGGGTTTCTTCGTTTTTGTTATTGCTTTCTTTTTTTCAGTTTTGTTGAGTGCTCGAGTATACTTATACTAATAAAGAGGCGGTTAATATAATTAATAATAGGTGTAATCAAACATGATCGTGGCAATTTGAAAAAGGAACGTGGCACTTTTAAACTAGAGTATGGGTAAAATGTAAATAATATCTATTATGATATTTATTTGCCGCCACAGTAGTTAAATACATGTTCGATTGATTTGTGTTCCACAATACATTATTATATATATATATATATATATATATATATATATTATAACAATATATGTGTGAGTATGGAGTAGTGGTGACTTGTATTGGGAATTTAAAGATGAAGATTGACAGTATCAGCACAACGTGTCATTTTAATTGAATTCAAGAGCTTATAATTAACTTCAACTCTCCACATGGATTATTCCTATATACATAGATATAATGATATATAAATCTCTAGTAATTATCTTTTGTATTAGAATTTAAGTTATGTATATGCGTATATCCATAGAATAGAATGACGGTTGCACATCATTTTATAAACGTTGTATATTTTATTGTAATTATTTATATATTTATATAGATTGGTTATTTATAAACTTTTAGCATTCGTTTAAATATCTTGAAATTCAAATGACCATTTCTCCAACTAATATTTGAGTAATAATATTTCGAGAATATACTAAAATATTTTATTTATATTTAAAATAATAAGCGTAACGTTTTATTACACCACTATCTATGTCGCGTATCACCCTTCAACTTATAAAAGTTGATATTTTTGTCACCAAAATTTAACGGGTGTTACAATTTGATTTTTACCATATCATCCTAACTTGACTTAAACTATTATATTGTTGATCAAAAATTGTTTTTATAGAAATTTATGAGCAATGCATTGATTTTCTGTTACTATGAGTGAATATGCACGAGTCCATCTGTTGGCTTACATACATTGTATCCACTAGGGTCCGTTTCTTAATGGTATTAAGACGCGCGCAAGGGAGAAACAATGTATGACTAACAACGGATTTTGATCAAGTCAGTAATTTGGAAATTTGTACGAAGTACAGCAGTGATCAAGTTTAATGACTTTGGGTTTCCTCTAAAAGCGAATGAAATATTCAAGCATATGAATACCCAGATGATTAAGCCGCATAAAGATTCACAGTGTCCAGAACCTCAAAGCTTGTTATTTGCTTTATTATGTTTTTGGTTGATCAAACAAATATAAGACTTGAGTATGACAGGTTATTACATTTCTGTCATCCTCACCGAGACTTTTTCTAGAGACTAACACCCTTTTCAATTTGGTGTTTCTTTATGTTTATATCACATAATTTACTCTACTTGTTTGTTTTAAGACCTACCAATGCACCAATGCAATTAAGTACACAGTCTTTTAAGCTTACTTCTTGCTAGATTTGGAGTCCAGATAATCAATGTACTATCATTTTCTCTTTTGTCTTCAAAAACTCAAAAATTTTGAGGAGCATAAAACAAAAGTAAAGATAAATTTAATCGCCCCAGTTAACTTAAATCTATAAATAAATGGCTGTTCTATCAATTCAACAAGTGAATAATAGGACCAAAACATGGAAGCATGCTTCACAAACTTAAATAACCGACATAATTTTCAGCGAGAAAATAATCTAAAAACGCATAACGAATGCCCCAACTATTTTCCATTATCAGGTGAATGGCTAACCCGATCATTTACAAGTAAATGTCAGGACCAAACAAATACACGTACATGCCCTTCAAATGTAGATAGTTGACATAATTTTCAGCGAACGCATGCAAAAATCTTTTTGATTTTTCTATATACATACTTTAAAAACACAATATTTTTATCTTTTTCAATTTTCTTATAAACAAAATAAACTTCACAGTCTTTTTGGATTTTTGGATTTTTCTGTACAAACTGAAATCACAATCTTTTTGGATTTTCAAAATGTAAAATGTTTTTGGTTTTTTAACATAAATTTTAAAGAGAAAACATTAAAGAAAAGAAATCACAATATTTTTATTTTTCTGAATTTTAAAATGTTTTTGGATTTTTAAAAATTTTAAATGTTTTTGGGTTTTATCTATACAAGCGAAAAGCACAATATTTTTGTATTTTCTAGTTTTTCACCCCCTAAAACCAAAATAAATTTTAAAAGGAAAAATGACAAAAAAATAAAGATAGTCATCCTTGTTTAAGGATATTAGCAAGGGTCATCAATCCATTTAAACCAAACAAAAATTTAAAACATGTTTTGTCAAAAGCTTTGGTAAACAGATCGGCTTTCTGAAAGTCAGTATGTACTTACTCAAGGTCAATTAACTTCTTCTCAAAGCAATCCCGTATAAAATGATATCGAATTTCGATATGTTTTGTTTTCAAATGTTGTACGGGATTCTTTGTGATAGAAATTGCAGCAGAATTATCAATAAAAATAGGAGTAGTAAGAAACTTCAAACCGTAGTCGCGAAGATGTTGTTGTATCCACAAAACCTGGGAACAGCAACTCGAGGCTGCAACATACTCAGCTTCGGCGGTTGAAGTGGAGACTGTTGTCTGCTTCTTACACTGCCTGGAAACAAGCCGGTTTCCTAAAAATTGACATCTTGCAGTCGTTGATTTGAAGTTGATCTTGCAACCTCCATAGTCCGAGTCTGAATAAGCAGTAAGATCAAAAGTATCATCCTTGGGGTACCACAACCCGATGTCTGGATTTCCCCTAAAATACTGAAGTATTCTCTTAACCGCAGCTAGGTGAGTCACTCGGGGACTTGCTTGAAACCTAGCACAAAGAAAAACAGAAAACATAATGTGAGGGCGAGAAGCCGTTAGATACATTAAAGAACCGATCATGGCACGATAGAGGGTAGGATCAACGGTATCCTCCAATTCATCCGGTGATAAATTGTGACCCACGGGGTGAGGAGTTGAAGGGATTTTTCCGGCATATATCTTGAATCGGCTCAAGACATCGTTCACATACTTTGTCTGATGAATAAAGATTCCGTTAACAGACTGGTGAACTTGCAACCCTATGAAGAAATTCATCTCTCCCATCGAGCTCATCTCGAACTTCGTTTGCATGGACTTCTCGAACTCCTTACACAACGTATCGTTTACAGACCCAAAAATAATGTTGTCAACATTGATCTGAACTAGGAGAAGATCGTCACCAATAGTCTTATGAAATAAAGTGCAGTCGACATTCCCTAGTTTAAAGCCGTTATCAGTTAGATGGTCGGCGAGCGTGCCATACCAAGCTCTCGGGGCTTGATGTAGACCATACAGGGCCTTGTTTAATCGGTAAACTCGGTCCGGATAATCAGGATCTTCAAAACCAGGAGGTTGTAAAACGAAAACTTCCTCATGTAGTTCACCATTGAGAAAAGAACTTTTAACATCCATTTGATAGACCTTGATATTCTTATAAACAACATATGCCAGGAAGATTCGAATCGACTCTAATCTTGCCATCGGAGCATAGACTTCTATGTAATCAACACCCTCTTGCTGATGAAAACCTTGCACCACCAAACGTGCTTTGTTTCTGACAATCACCCCTCGATCATCTTTCTTACATTTAAATACCCACTTAGTCGGAATAGCTTTCTTGACTCTTGTAGGTTTTTCGATTAAGTCCCAAACACCCAAACGTGCAAATTGTTGTAATTCTTCTTGCATAGCTTCTACCCAAGAAGGATCTTCAAGTGCCTTACGAGCCGTCGTTGGCTCAACTTGAGATAGAAAGCAAGTGAATTTTGCAAGATTTACAATTCCCGATGAATGTAAATCAGCATATGCACACAATACGTTGTTATCACTTGACGAAGCAACTTGATGACATGTACGAACGCCCACATCAAGTTCTCCAATGATGTTTTACTGTGGATGATAACCATGAATCCGAAGAGTAGGATTCACAGGAACAACAACATTATCAAATAAATTAGTATAATGTTCACCAAGCTCGGGAGATGAAACATTATCACTGTCAAGTGCAATAACCTGATCTTCAGCTTGATCATCATCAGAATAAGTAGATACATTATCAAAAGCAGCTGGAGAAGCAACATGAGGTTCCTCAGTTGGAGCTATAGGTGGAGCTTCAACATCATTAGAACTTGAAAATCTTGGAATGACCAAATGATCTTCAAAGTATGCACGAACCAGATCTTCCTTAATGTGTTCAGTCGATGGAATAAATGAATTTAATAAACCATCATAGTCAAACATCCAGTCGGGACCTTTCCCTTGAGGAGGAGTTGTGTACTTTTGACAGTCCACATGGTACCATTCCTCAACACGACCAGACGTGAAGTTAAATACCCTTTTCTTTGGAGATGAATATCCCAAGAAATACCCTTCGATAGCTTTTTCTTCAAATTTACCCGCATCCTTCTTCAACATTGTATACGGACACCCAAAAGGTTCCAGGTACTTTAAGTTAGGTTTTCGATTATTCAACAACTCATAACTTGTCTTCTTATGTCTTTTAACTGTTAGAACCCGATTAAGCGTATACCAAGCTGTATTCACCACCTCATTCCAGAATTGGACGGGAAGCTTAGAATCAGCAAGCATAGTTCATGCAGCTTCAATCAAGGTTCTATTCTTTCTTTCAGCAACACCATTTGTTGAGGTACATAAGGTGCACTATATTCTCGATGAATTCCTTTTTGAACACAAAAGAAATCTAATACAGTGTTTTTGAATTCAGTACCATTATCACTTCGGATTCTCCTCACCTTTTGTTTGTATAGTGATTCGATCTTGGTGATAAGGTTTTGTACCAAAACCGGTGTTTGATCCTTCAAACTCATAAATAACACCCATGAGTATCTTGAATAATCATCAATCACCACAAGACAATACCAATACCCAGAAATACTCGCACGATTTACAGGACCAAACAAATCCATATGAAGTCGTTCAAGAGGAGTATTAATGAAATTCAATAACTTAGAAGGATGTGACTTATTCTTCTGCTTTCCCTTTTTCCATGCAACAAAGTGATCAGATAATTTAAAATTCTTCAAAGAAACACCCTCTACTAAGTCATTAGCCATTAAATAATTCATCTTTCGAACATGTATGTGACCCATTCTACGATGCCATAGAATCGAATCTTTCTCGGTTGCTTTGGAGACAAAACATGTTTCGATTGATGTTGATACTTTAGAGCTCATATTTAAGACATAAATAGCATTCGATCGTGGTGATCGCATGACAACCATGTCCTCTGGAATCAGATAACCCGGTTTCAGGATAAGACATTCTTTGTCAGTAAATATCGTAGTGTACCTTTTATGGCAAATCTGTGACACACTCAATAAGTTATGATCAACCTTGTCACAGTAGTTAACTTTCTCAAACGTAATATTCCCATTCGAAAATTCTCCTTCTTGTGTTATCATGCCCCCAGAATTCCCAGCAAAAGCTACATAACCTCAATGAATGTTTCTCATGTTAGTCAATAGGTTGAGATTTCCAGTAATATGACGAGAACATCCACTATCCATAATCCTGTTTTCACCAGAAATGGTCTTGGATGTACCGTACACACAAAAGAAAGTGATTAGTTCAAAAAGGCAGCCAAGCCTCAGTCTTGGGCACCTTTTGGTTTTCTTGAGAAATTTTAAACTTAGCAGAATTCAACTGTTGGTCAACCACTTGTGAATAAGTTACCGGCTTCTTAGACTTTCGTCTTAAGTAAGCTACTTGAACCACATTTGAATTTTCATTCTTGCATAACGGTGCAATTGGGATAAACTTGGGTTTTACTTGACCATGAGTCTCATTAACATGAATCACCTTTCGAGGATTCACATTAGGAATCATAATATGAGTATCATCAGCATACGACACAGGTCGTTTCAGAATCTCCTTTACCAAAGGAACCGGTTTGGAATAGTCTTTGATAAAAGGATGAAGATTCGGATAGCTCTTCTGACTACAATTTCTCACAACATGACCATGCTGACCGTAAAGAAAACAGCTTCGCATGTCCATAAGATGATGTTGAGAATTAGGTGGAGCAACTGATGCAGAAGATTGATGATGGCTCACATTTTTGGTCATACTCTTAGCAAACTCATCAGATAACTCAGATTTCTTTTTCAAGTAAAAATCTAAGTTAGAGCAATTTGAAAACTTTTTAGAGTATCTGTTCCAGTTGACTTTACAAATTTAATCTTTTTAGCATGTGTTAAAACTTGCTTGGCTTTAGTCAATGGATCAGAAGAAGCTGATGTTTTTGCTTGAGCATACAGAAGTTCAAGTTCTTGAACCTGTGATGTTTCATTGTGAAATACACTCTCAATCAGTTCTGGTTTAATGATACTAATTGGAATGTCTTTCTCAGTAAACATTGTGTCAATTCCTTTCAACTTGAAAACTCTAACAGATGATGGCTTAGAACTAGGAGGATTAATAAAACGCATTAAGTCCTCATCAGAAATCTTTTGTTTATCTGACTTCTTTGCCTTCATTTGTTTGGGTTTCACAGTTTCTTCCCTTTTCACTTGAGACTTGAATGAACCATACACAACTTCCTCAAATTCTTGAGGCTCGCAAAGAATATGATTAGAACTTGAGATGTTCTTATTCTTGTGTATTACCTCAGGTTCAAACACGTCTTGGATAATTACTTTGTCAACATTATCAACAAAGACTTTGTTGCTTTCAATATGAGGTTTTTGAGGAGCAACTTGGGTTTCAACAGTTTCTGTATTAACCGGTTTAGATTTTTCAGAAATCACATAATCTTTTTCAATCAAATCCTCTTCTTTTCTAGCAAAAGGATTAATTTCATAATCATTTAGTTAATAATAATATTTACGATAATAACATTCACATAATATAAGTGATTATGTATTAAAAAAAGCAGTCATTAAATTTCAGCCACCAGTTATATATATCACGCTTTACAAACGCTCCACGCTTTACAGTTAATAATAACATTTACAATAATAACATTCACATAATATAAGTGATTATGTATTAAAATAAAATTTTAATATGATTAATCAATTCACATAACATATTAATACCAAAATATAATAACATTTACATTAATATAGAAAACCAAATTACATAAAACTAACTAGCTCCTAGCATCCGACTCCATCTCAGAATCTACATCGACATCCATCGTAGACCTCCTTGTAGATTCCGTATCCGAATCTACATCTGTATTCTCTTCTGGAGTATGAGAGGGCATGATCCTCTCATACATGCCATCCGAGGTATAGGTGGAGTCCCTAAGCCTTTGGAGGCGAAGGTTCACTTGACTACAGAATGCCCCATAAACGGACACTGCCTTGAAGTGCTCCAATTCGTTCAACTCGATGTACACCACCTCGATTCCCGACAATACCATATCAATGCTGAAATAATCAGCAGTCGTGTACCCAAGTCACCTAACCATTCGGTTAAGTTGTTGGTACGTGAAGGTGTGAGGGTGGACATAGTCCACACACCTCACCCTTTGATTCCTCCGGACAGCGCCGGAAGAAAAGTGGAATCGTATGGTGAAAAATGCGGGGTCATAGTAGATAGGGGCATGAACACCCGGTGCACGTTCGACCCAAGATGATGCCATTATCGAAAATTATAATCGGAAGAAAGGTGGATTGTGATTGTGATTGTGGATTGTGATTATGGACTGTGATTGTGATTTGTGGATTGTGATTGGTATTTAATCACCATCGGAACCCGGCAGTACATCTCCCTGACAATTTGAAATTGGCGGCACAAGAAACTGTAAAGGCAATGATGACGTCGCCACTCGTCAAATCAACGTGTGGCTATTAATTACGTTTTTGACACACTTAAATATATTTTAGTGTGACCATTTATCACTTATAGCCACACATAATAAGTGTATCTGTAACAATAAAAAACTTAGAAAAATAAAACTAACATACTCTTTGGTCACACAAACTCGTATAAGTGGCCATTAATTACATTTGGACACACTTAAAAATATTTAAGTGTGACAATTTTCTCACTTATAGCCACACATAATAAGTGTATCTGTGACAATAAAAAACTTATAAAAAATAAAACTAAGATACTCTTTGGTCACACAACCTCGTATAAGTGGCTATTAATTACATTTGGACACACTTAAAAATATTTAAGTGTGACAATTTCTCACTTATAGCCACACATAATAAGTGTATCCGTGACAATAAAAAACTTATAAAAAGCAAAACTAAGATACTCTTTGGTCACACAACCTCGTATAAGTGGCCATTAATTACATTTGGACACACTTAAAAATATTTAAGTGTGACAATTTATTACTTATAGCCACACATAATAAGTGTATCCGTGACAATAAAAAACTTAGGAAAAATAAAAGTAAACTACTCTTTGGTCACACAACCTCGTATAAGTGGCCATATATTTTAAGCGTTTTAGCCACATTACTAATAAATACAATGGTTATTCGTCATATTTCGCCACTATATTAAAAATGTGGCGAGAAAATATGACATTAGGTCACACAACGTAATATAAGTGGCTATATCTTTTACCTTTTAGACACATCTCTTATCAATACAGTAGCCGTTTGTCACATTTGGCTACACTATTAAAACATGTGGCTAGTTAAATGTCACAGTTTGTGGCTAATGCATGTGTTTTTGGTCACATGTATCAAAGATCAAACAAACTATGACTGTAGGTCACATTTCGCCACACGTTTTTATAATGTGGCTAGTTTTTGTCACATTTTTTTTCAAAGTGTGGCGAAATGTACCTGAGTAGGTATAGAATGGTCACATGAAGAATAATATGTGTGGCCAAAACATTCTGGAAGGTTTTCAAACATGGTCAAAGACCTTTTAGCCTCACATTTAAAATGAAGTGTGGCAAATCGCCCAGACCACATGTGTGGCCGAAGGTCGATATTCACGTAGTGGTTTCCGATGCAAATCAAACTATAGAGCAGTGGGACCACCCATGCTAGCTTGAAGCTCTTGAATCTTTAAGTCCTTGTCTGTGTTGCTAGCTTCAGGCTCTTGGATACGAACATCTTTAACCACAGAGTCTTGTTCGAGTTCAAAGACCCTGTGTTGTAGAGCATGAACATAAACGGGTTCGGGTTCAATGGCAATCTCTTTACCCTTGCCTTGTAGGAATATGTCTTACAGAGAAAGATTGTGAGCAATCTTTCAGTGGCGCTCGAGCTTCCTTGACCAATCGGATCAAATGACCCGAAGGGTTCAGTAGTTGACTGGACGTGAGCTTCAAGTCAAATTCATGTAATATCTCACCGCCATATGGATCTTGTGTTTGTTGGGCTTTAGAAGACGGGCTTGATTCAGACTGAGTCTCAATGACAGGCTCAGTTGGTTTTGGATATCTTTTTCTACGCTTTCATGGAATAAGATCGGTGTCTGACTCGTTCTCAACAACCTCATCATCTTTCACAATAAGTGGTCGAGGAGGTTTCAACGCCGTTGACTAGAGCTTTTCTTTAAATGTCTCAAACGCTTCAAGTTGTTTGTTTGTATGTACGGATTATTGAACTTACTCATGGTGTTCTTTCCCCATAAGTTGAGATAGGGAGGTGTTAGCTTCACCATCAGATACAATTTCAAAGGCAGTGGAAGGCCTTGGAACAGGAACTGTATGTTCCTCAGCAACAACAACATCTATCGCGGTATAAGCAAATCTACCAAACTTTTGTAATGGATGAAGACCTTGGTAAACCACTTTGGCACGTTTTCTTGATTGATTCATTAGACCAAAAGTGTTCGGACCCATAGCTTTCAAATCAAGTGTCTCCACAGATCGATTCAACTCGGGGTAGTGAGAATCAAAGATCATCTGCAGAAACCTTGGATACATCAAAAACATCTCTTTATTCTTCCCCATCAGGTTGTTTATCATCTCATTGAACACGAACTACGAGTAATTGTAAATCCAGTTCATGATCAAAGCAACAACAACCGACATTTGAGTGTGATTAATCTCGTCGGATCCTCATTTTCTTCCCGAAATACACGTAAAGAACGTGTGAATTAGCATTAAGGATGAAAGAACTTCTTGATAGCCGGGAGATAGACTCTTTCATAACCCATTCGTTGCACATTCTCTTCTACAACCTCGCTTGAATATTCTATAGGATGATCAAGTTGATCACCAAACAGCGGCACGTCACGTATAATGGCTTCAGAGATAACCACCAGTCTCTTCTATATGGTTGATTCAATAGTAACCACTCCCCCGAAACCTCGCTAATTAATTGAGGCATGGTTCCAGAAGTCCTTCACCATCTTCTTGAAGATTACATGATTTTCTCTTAATGCGTGAGAAATCCTGAATGAATTCAGCCCAACGATCATGGATTTGAATTCTTTGTGTGCTGGAGGAGGATCAAATAGGCATTCAACTATATCGTGCGAATCAACTGACTTGAGAGGCACTTGATCAGCCATGACTACAACAAACGAGTCAAGTTAGTTACCTATTAAATTATGTCCATGATCAATCTTCTTTTAGATTTGATTTCCTTTTAAGTTTGAAAACATAATGATATTATAGGGACCAAAACTTAAAATGATGAGACTATAAACCCCTTATTGAAATTTAGTCCAAATAATAATAATTATTATTTTAATCTTACTAAATGAGTTCTCTGTCCAAGATGAACGTTTTCAGTCAATAAGCAGAGTTTCGGTCAATAGTAAGAGTTTTCGGTCAGCCATATGTGTTCTTGGACAAACCATGAGTTCTTGGTCAAACTAGACCGAGAACTATGAGTTCTCTGGTTGACCAGGTGTTCTCGGTCAACCCGAATAGAGAATTCATGAATTTCCATAAGGAAACCCCTCATGATCAGCCTCGAATTTCGAGCTTTTTTCTCCAACAAGCTCAAACCTCCATGGATGCACCTGTACCAAAATCAAGCTTTGCCAAACATAACCTGAAAACATAATATTTCACCATTATCAATAACTAAGCATTCTTAAGAAACCTAATTCAAACCAATCGGACACTAGGTAACCCCAAAATCCAAACTACGAATGTCAAAAGGTATTCACACTTAAGAAAATAAGATACATCTTGATTTAGACTACCTTTAGCAAACAATCTGTAAGCCCGAATATGGTTTTTGGGAGATAAAGTATTTTGAGAGATTAGTATGAGAAAAAATTGCGATCTCGGCTTAGAAGGAAAAAGAGAAAGTGAAGAAGGTGAAAGGTTCATCTTTTTCCCTTTAATTTGAAAAATATGGGCTGAGAACTCAATGAGCCTTAATCACCTAATTAAAGAAAACCCATGAAATAAAGCCTGATCCATAAAAGCCTGATCCATAACTTCATGAGTCAAGAAAACCCATGAAATAAAAGCCTGATCCATAACTATTGGAGAAATCGTTTCCTTAACACACTTGTTCCGACAAGAGTAATATTGTTGTAAAACTGAAAACGTAAAAAATAAAAATTTAAAATTTAAAAAATAAAACAAAATAAACATAAAAAGAAAACGCAAAGAATAACAACTAGTTTTAATGCCCGATTAGGCTTTCAGTAGTTTTAACATATTTCGGGATCAAATTTTAGTTTTGTCACATAAGTAGACTTTTATGAAAAGATCCTAACATGAGATCATATTGACTAAGATGCTTTCATAGTGATTCATTTTTAATATTATTATGACATAGTGGACAGGTTGTTAGCAGGTATTTAGATACTTAGCGTGATTTTCACTGCATCAGTGATACGCATTAAGTTCAATTAGGCATAAAGCTTAGATAGACATCACTTATTATCTCTTTTCAAAGCTTATTTGGGTTTCTCCAGATCACCCCAATTTGACTTCAACCCGCTAGTGCTTGATCAAAAGATTTTTTTACTTTGACTATTCAAACAAAAATTTAAGCTTCAAGGTTGAACGTTAGACTTACACGCCGTCCGAACCTACAAGCATTTCATTCAAAGTGTTTAGGACTTACTTGATTGCCCCACCCGTGTAGGTTTAGTTTGATCCTTTAAGCTTTAGAAAACATATTTAATTTCAAAATTATATACTATTATCACAAGAATTACACACACACACATACACACACACACACACACACATATATATATATATATTAACAACAATTAAGGAACAAAATATTTTTTGTGATCAAGACACTAATGGGCTTGTGTATAACTGGGTAGTTGCTAATTCTGCCTATCATTTGGAGAGATTTATCTAGAGACATGCATAAATATTCAATATGACTCTCCACAGTAAGTTTAGCAGATTTAGTTTACATCACTTCAGACTTTTACGCACCATGGAAAGCTGCCATACTTATCAATGACTGTTCAAAAGCCTTTTTAGCCTAATAACTTCACACGTTAGGCACACAAAATCAATTTACCTATCATTTCCCAATGGTTAGATCAAATTTTCATTTGAAAACATTTTGAGCTTCTATAAAGCTTGTAACTGAATAATCATATCACTTCCCTATGAAAAAAAGAACCAAAAGCCACAATCGTTTTAAAAACACTTTTTTTATATATAAAGACACAAGCACACTCTTTTCGTATTTTGTATTTTCTCCCCCCTAAATTTATTCAAGAATTTTTAACAAAACGAAAAACTTTTATGTACAAATTTAACCTCAAAAAGACTCAATCGTCGAAACTTAGTATTTTAAGGAACCTTAGAAGCACATTAAATCTGGCTGTTCCGACCGGTTTTGTGAAAAGGTTCGCCACATTATTATCTGTGTGGATTTGTTCAACATGAATTAATTTACGGTCGTAACAATCACGAATGAAATGAACTTTTATGTCAATGTGCTTGGTTTTGGAATGCCAAACCGGATTTTTAACAATAGCAATGGCGGAATCATTAACACAAAAAATAGCAGTATCAAGAAATTTTAAACCGTAATCCAGCAATTGGTGTTGCATCCAGATAACCTGGAAGCAGCTGGCAGAAGTATCAATGTACTCAGCCTCAGGTGTTGATGTGGACACCGTTTGTTGTTTCTTGTAGTGCCATGAAATGAATCGATCTACGAAGAATTGACATCCAGCAGTCGTAGATTTCTTGTCAATATCATCACCTCCATAATTGATGTCAGCAAAAGAATATAAATCAAAATTTGAGTGTTTGGGATACCAAAGACCTAGCTTTGGTTGCCCTTTCAGATATTTAAAAATACGTTTAACAACAGTTAAGTGAGAAAGTTTAGGATTAGCCTAGAAATGCTCGCATTGACATACTGTAAACATGGTGTCAGGGCGACTAGCAGTGATATACATCAGGGGTCTGATCATTGATCGATTGTACATTTGGTCTACGGGTTTCCCTTCAAGATCAGATGAAAGAATAGGTCGTTTTTCCTTGGGAGTCGCCACACAGAGTCTTGGAAATCGAACTTCGCCAACATGTCCTCGACATATTTCCCTTGGTGTAACAAAATACCTTTTGAACTCTGACGAACCTGTAGCCCTAGAAATGTCATCATCTCCCCTAATGAACTCATCTCAAACCTTTTCTTCATTACCTCCTCAAACTCAGAACACAGAGCATTGCTGGTGGAGCCAAAAACTATGTCGTCCACATAAATTTAAACCAAAATCGGATCTTTCCCAACAGTCTTGAGGAACAGTTTCTGATCGATGGTCCCTCGCATATACCCATGTTCCAGCAGACGAGCTGTCAAAGTAGCATATCATGCCCGAGGAGCTTGATGAAGACCATAAAGAGCCTTGTCTAACCTGTAGACGTGAGCAGGATGCTTCGAATCAGTAAAACATGGTGGCTGATCCTGGTTGATCCGTGTATATCTCCTCTTTTACCTCTCCATTAAGAAATGTTGTCTTGACATCCATTTTATAAACCGTGAAACCATTGTAGGAAACATATGCCAAGAAAGTTCGAATGGCCTCGAGATGAGCCACTGGAACGTAAACTTATGTGTAATCTAAACCCTCAACCTGATGATAACTATGAACCACAAGTCGTGCCTTATTTCGAAAAATAACCCTAGTGTGACCTTGCTTATTACGAAAAACCGATCTCGTATCTAATTCCTTTTTCCCAAAGGGTAACTCAAACAATCTCCAAACCTTGAGTTTCTCAAACTGGTTCAACTCTTCATGCATAACTTCTACCCAACTTGGTTCTTTCAATACCATTTCAATGGACTTCAGCTCAATATGAGAGATAAATCAAGAATAAAGATAGCTGGTGATGTTTCATGTTTGATTTCTAGTTGAGACGCCCGTTTCAAGGGGACCTATGACATTCTAGATTGGATGATCCTGTTGAATCCTTGTTGAAACAGAATGATCGGGAACATAACTGGTACTCGATAAATTTGTTGGATCTCCAAGGGTTTCAGAAATCAAGTTACTCCATCCAGATGTTGGGGTTCTATGCAAGTACAAGGTACTAGCAATGTATTTGTTTGGTATGGCATCTGGAAATAGAGTGCTACCAAATATTTGATGAATGGTACTCTCCCTCTCTGCAGATGAAACATCATCTGCATGTGTCTCAGTTGTATGCAATTCACACTCTTCGAGAGACTTTGTGAAAAAGAAGTCTCAGGAACATGTTCTTGTGGACTTGAAGACGAAGGTTGTGCAGTATCATACAATCCCGACGGATCTATACCCAGCACCAGAGACTTTTCTAAACCAACAGAGATTTCTTCTTCATCACCAGCACCTGAAATCCCTGCATCAACAACTCGAAATATATTAAACAGCTTATACAATTGATTATAATCAAATAACCAGTCAGGACCGAAACAAGCATTAGTTTCATTTTCCTCTAGCCAACTCACATCGTAAGATTCAAAAACCTGCTTCGTTGCCTTGTTATAAACTCTGTAGGGAGTGCGATCAACATAACCAAAGAAGTAGCAATCATCAGCCTTTGCTAGATTCGAGATTCAGAAAAGTGCATGGGCATCCAAAAGCACGTAAGTGTGCTACAGTGGGCTTGTGACCATAGACAATCTCACAAGGAGTCTTCATCTGTGTTTTATTGATCAACACGAGATTTTGAACATATCATGTTGTGTTGACTGCTTCAGCCTAGAAGAATAGAGGTAGTTGCACAACATGGTCCTTGCGGCCTCAATTAGGCTCTGTTCCTTCTCTCAGCTGCACCATTTTTTTGACATGTACGAGCAGAGCTGTATTGTCTAAGCACCCCTTTCCCGGCACAAAAGTGATTTAACGTTGAGTTTTTGAACTCCGTGCCATTGTCACATCGAATTCCTTTTAACTTCAAATTGAGTTGATTACCCATACAAAGTGCTTTATCAGTTCTACAGTTTCACTCTTATTTGACATGAAAATCACCCAAGTAAAACGTGAGTAGTCATCAATTATAACCAGACAATATGAACTGCGAGAGAGACTCAATACATGAACAGGACCAAACAGATCCATATGAAGCAACAAAAAGACTGAGTTGATGGTGTTGAACAATTTTGGGTTGTGTGATTTACGATGATGTTTACCTAGTGCACAAGCTACACATTTCTCAATTGTTACAAAATCTTTAACCGGCAAACCGCGGACAATGTTGTTGTTAGTAAGACGTTTAAAAGTTTTAACATTAGCATGACCAAGACGACGATGCCAAAGCATGGCATTATGTTCCGACACTTTTGAAAATAGACAGGTAATTTCATCTGGAACATTTTTGTTCATGTCGATCATGTAGGCATTATCTTGTCTTTGTGATAGAACAAGAATTCAATCTTCTGGTATGATAATACCAAGTATTATAATAAGACACTCTTTGTTAGTGAAATGAGTTGATAAACCTTTATCACAATTCTGCAAGACGCTGAGCAGACTACGTTTCATATCCAGAACAAAATTGACATTTTCGAACCTAAGAACACCATTTCTTATAGTACCCTTCTGTGTGATCTTCCCATTTTCTACTCTCACAAAGGAAACATACCCTCCATTAATTTGTTGAATGTTGTGCAGTTGAGAGATGTCTCCTGTCATGTGCCTGGAACATTCACTATCAACATACCAAGGCCTGATGATATTCCTCCATAGCTGAACCTGAACGATGTGCGTGATTAATTAGTATTTGGGACCCAGTCCATAGTAATGCTGGGTACTCCTGATTCATCTATGAAAGACACAAGTTGCTATGACATGTCTTCATGGTTATCTAAGATTGTACATGTAGCCTTTTAATGGGTTGGACACCAAAGATTTAGGCAACCATTTATAACCGGGTTTCAAAACTTTGTGTCTAATGCAAACGGTTGTCTTTGTCTCTGGCTTGCGGACGGAAGTCACGTTGGATTTTGATTTCCATATCGATTTTGGTTTCCATATCGATTTCGGTCTAGAGGCCGGCTTTGGTCTCGGGATCGAATTCTATTTTCCGTCACGATTTTGAAACATGGCAGGCTAGTCTGATAGGATTTCAACCTTTTAGCCTTGTTTCGTTTCTTGTCACCATCAGAGGGATTTGCCTTGTTATACCTTGATTTAATATAATTAAGTTTATTAAAGGTATTTCGAGGCATATTCCTCTGTTTATGTCCGTTGCATGGGACATAAGGACAGTGCGGACAGTTTCTAGCAATGTGTCCAAGAGTGCCACAACTAAAACACGTTTGTCTTTTAATAGAAAATTCATTGTGGCCAACCCCTGGTTCTAACCTTTTGTATGAACCAGTTGGCCCCGTTTTAGCCTGAACATTTGATCTATTACAATCATGCACACATGAACTCCCTTCTTTAACAAACTTAGGTGATAAATATTTATCCAAAATCTTATTTTTATCAATTTTATTCGAAACCACACCACAAGTTTTAAATGTCTTGGAAGGATCAACCACACAGTTTTCTTTACTCTTAAAATAGAGCCTACACAAGCATCAGTAGAAACAAAATCGAAAATAGGTAAATTTAAAGAAACAATAGAATTAAAGTATTTATTAGTTAAAACAAATGAATCTTCCTCCTCATCAGTCCAATCCTCTAAAATTACGCCATCTGCACGTGAAGTAAAAACATTAGTTTCGTTCACTCTCAAGGTTGGTTCAATAGGTTTGACTTAACCATGACCAACTATTTCATTTGCAGTCAGCTTGCCGTACTGCATGAATGGTTCCTCTGTATCCTCTTCTTTAGTAAGAGAAAGCCCAGTGTAATTATCTTTATATGGAGGAGGAACTTCGATGTACCCAATACCCTCACCCTTTTTCTCTTTCCATTTTAGCTGTTTTTCACTCATAGATTCAACAACAGCACTAGAGACATCGAATTTCTTAAAGTTGAATTCAGCGTTTTCAAATTTATTAGTTAATTTTGCAATCTCCAACGTAGAAGCGCCTAACTTGGCAGTTAGTTCGGCAATTTGCTGTTTTGAATCTAAGTGGTGACATCACTTTACGCTAAAATCATTTTGAAGTTTATAGAATGAGAAGTTAATTCTAGAAGTTTTAGTTTCCGCTGCAAATTTTATGTGTTTTCGTTGTAACAAATTGAGTTTATGAGTAAATCCAACGTCAAAATAGGGCTGCCAGGTGCGGGGCTTTACACATAGTAGTACGTGTAGAAGATATAAAAATTTGAGGTTTAGTAAATTTCCCAAACACACAAGATTGACAAGGTTTATTGTTTAAACACCCAAAATTAATTGAACTACTCTTTTTAAGTGAATGCAATGATGTGGCCCGGGGTGGCCTAATTGTTGATGCCAGATGTCTTGAAAGATGGCAAAAAACGTTGATAACGAATGAATCTTGGATAGATGTTGAGGAGTGATGTAACACCCCCAAAATTTGGATCCAAATTTGACAATTTATTAAAGTTGAAGAACTAAAATTATTCTAAAAAATAAGTAATGGAAAAATTTAGATAAGGAAATAAAAAGAAAATAAGGAAATAAAAAGAAAATAAGGAAATAATAATATTTCATAAAGAAGTCCATAACATATTAAGGAAATAGGCGAAAAATATCCATCTCACATGGAAAGGTAGAAGAAAGTTGAAGCATTCCACATGGGTATAAATAAGAAAGATAAAACCCATCTGACATGGAAAGTAAGAAACATTTGGAAGCTCTTTATAAAGAGAAGAGTTTCCATAGTAATATTCTTTTATGCCTTGAATGCACCCAGTGGTCTTAGCGAAGGGTGCGAAGCACTCGACGCGCACAGCGCACGGGTTCAGGCCAACGGCGATGGGCGCAATGTGGTCCTTTGATGATGCACGCTCGTATCGCCGCGAGCCGCATGAGAGCCGCCTTATTATTTTTGGAAAATGGAAGCAAGACGAAGAAGTGAAAAGTTACCAAAAGACATGGGACCAAAATTGAAAATTTGAATCCAGGATCCCATCGCGATACGTGATGAGTTCAAGAATAAGGCTATTGCGGTACATGATGGTCCGTTATGACTCCGCAAAATGTGTCACACATGGAGGACACATGGCATACGCTAGGGTTGAGTCAGCATCACACGTGTCATTTTTTGGCGTCGTGATACGCGACGACCCAAGGGAAAGGGTCCATCACGTACCGCGATTGGACCCAATTTCAGCTATAAAAGGGAGAGGTCACGGCATTCACTCTTCACATCAAACACACTCACTTTCACACACGCTACCTCGATTTTCATGCCGTTTCTCAAAGTGTGTGCCAAGCTTTGAGGTTCTGACGGTTTAAGCTCTCGTACGCGATATAGAGTAGAAGTGTTGCTCGTACAAGCTTAGGTGTATTAACTCTGAATACCCGTTTAAGGTAGGGGTTCTGTCTAAGTTATTAATTTATTATTATTATATATCATGGCTTGGACCCTAGTCGGGGAATAGCCTACACTTATCAAATTTAAAAGTGATAGTTAAAAATGATATTTCTTTATGATTAAGAAAAACAAACTTATATATACAAAGGTTATAGCTAAAATATTGTTTCTTCATGATTAAGAAACATAAGATTTTACATACAAATGTTATAGTTGAAATGTTTAAGAAAAATAAAAGTTTACATAAAAAGGTTATAGTCAAAATAGTGTTTCTTCATGAGTATGAAACATAAGAATTTGTAAACAAAGGTTATAGACCAATGACATTTCTTCTTGAAGAAAAAACCTATTATAGATGTTTTTTCATGAAGAAGAAACTCAAGACATGATCGGAAAATAAAGAGAATGAATTTAGATCCAAAATATTTTATTCAAACGAATGATCAATCAAGGTTTAAAGCTATCAAATCCAGGCTAAAGGTCTGTAGCCGAATCAAGAGACGATCTGGGTGTATATATAAACCTATTTGTTTATAGCTTAATCATCAATCATTCATAAAGGTTTCCAAATGAGATCACTACATCATTCAGAACAGACAATCACAGGTGAATACGTTAAATCATTTTAAATCAGTCAAGATAAATGGATTGTTTATCTTAACAAAGTAATTCAAATATTTATATGAGATTACGTTATCTCTAACATAAAGATTAAGGGATTACGTGATCCCTATTATATACACGATAGAAAATAAAAAGCAACTCAGACCGTGTACACATGTGTCTGGATCCAAACATAATTTGTCTAGTCTATCAATCAAGGCTACGTGGCCGCAGTCTATAGATCATAATAAAAGTTCTCCAATGGGCATAAGTTCCCGGAGAACCGAAATTGTGTATGTATGGCGAGTGGTACAAATCCCATAAATACGAGACGTTTCTGTTGAGATTGTTCAAGAAAACTATCTTGTTAGTCAGTCAAAGATTTATTAAATGTTTTTATAGTCAACGATTCACCAGCACATCACTGACGTATTCTTCCCCAAACATTTCAGGGAAACAAATTAGCACAGGAGCAAGGAATTATAACCATTCATTAAGATAGATGCTTGCAAGGCAGAGATGACTCAGCTTTTCATTATTAAAATATTGCAAACAATATTTAAACAAGGTTTATAAATCAAATACACGGGTATTTATTATCCGAGAAGCTTTCCAAATAAATTAATATTTTATTTTAAATAAAGACCTCCGCTAAATAATCTGCAACTCTGATATATTTACAAAACAGGTACCAACTACTGGTCACACATGTAGGCCCTAAGTTGAGGTGTGACAAGTGAGTGGGTAGAGATCCTATGTAGCTATTGTTGGATAGGATACGAGCCTTGGTCTTGAGATCCTTCACAAGAAAACCAAAAAGATTAAATTTTATTGGACACTTGATAATCAATCGTAAGTCAACGAAATGATAAAAGATTTTTAGTTAGATTAGGGGCTAAAGTAGCATTGTCTAGTTTGAGGGGTGGATTAGATGGGTTTAAGGTTTGATTGTCATATCAACTAATGAGAACGGTATTACCGTCACCAACAATAATATTTCGAGAAATGCTCGTATTAAAAAAAGGACGGGAAGTGTAACATTCGTTATTTTTCAAACCCGACACATTTATTATATATATATATATATATATATATATATATATATATATATGTTTTCCTCTTTTGTCTCATTAATTATTTGAACGTTCAACGCTAAATAAATTCTCGCGTCGTTTAAACATATGTATTTTCTTTTATTGAATTATTTTTGTTATTTATTGATTTAACTATGAATTATGTGCAATAATAGCCCCTAGATAATTTAAACCCACTTTTGCACCCACAACTAAAGATTAAGGACCATGTTGCAATATAATCAAAAAAATTTCTTTCTCTCCACTCTCTCTTTCCCACCGACGGCCGTAACCCCCCCTCATCTTGTTCCGTAATTAACGGCCTAAATCACGAAATTGATTACGCTAAATCATTCTGCAATCATAAACGCGTCTACCGACACTTTAATTTTAGTAAACATTGACGATTTGACAACAATTGACAACCATTTTGTTTTTATCTCGAGTCGCGCCCCTTGACCTTGGTAACTCTATAAATACTTGTTCATAATTCAATTAGTTGGTCCTACACCCTCCTCGTACCATTCTGAACCAACCCCCTTTATCAATTATAACCCAGAAGTTGTTTTAGATTAAGTTCAAGTTGGTATTCAAACCGATAACCCTAGGTGGTCATTCCCCTCAATTCGTTATCATCTCTGGTAATGATTACATGTTTTTATGTCAATTATAATCAACAAAAAATTACCCTAAATCAATTTTAAACAACAATGATCAATTAAACTGAATTCAAATTCTTGGGTTTTATTATCAAAAATTGGGGAAGAACAAGAAAAAACCAGATGTGTTTATTAATTTGCAGGTTCACCATCTAATCAACCTCCGTGCTGGCTCATATGGCCAGCACTGTTTATGCTAAACATGTGAACCGGCCTGGGCGCGGGTTCGAGCCCTCCCAAGCCTGGTTTTTGTTATTGTGTTTTATTTTATTTGTTTATGTTTTTATTATTTCTCTTAATCATTTTTATTGATAATACAACTCTAAATAAACGCAATCTAGATAAACCGAACCCCTGGCTTCATCATTTCTTGTCTTTTTCAGCTTATAGTTCGTAATTAATATATATATATATATATATGTATACATATACATATACATATACATATATATATTCTATTTATTTGTTTAAAAGTCTAAATAATAATAGTAATAAAATTACTAAAATAATAATAATAATATTAGTAGTAGTGGTGGTGGTGGTGGTGGTGGTGGTGGCGGTAGCAGTAGCAATAGCGGCAATAGCGGCAGCAGGAGTAGCAGTAGTAGCAGCAGCAGCAGCAGTAGTAGTAGTAGTTTAAACCAAAAAATACTCTGACATTCTTTTAAACCGATTTGTAACCGTTAAGTCACGTCGTACTATTTTATTGTTTATACCCTCTTGTTCATATTATTTACATATTTCAATAATTTATCTAATGATATTTTAAATAACAATTGTACGTAAGACCCAATCAAATATCAAATTCATTACAAGTTTTATTAATATTTTGTTATAATAAATTGATATATTTTTTAAACAACTAGAAACTCTCGTTGACGCATCCTGAGGAGCTCGACCGTTTCTATCTTAATTTTTTATCGACATCTCATATTTGTTAATTCACTTGTTAAGGTGAGTTTACGTACCCCTTTTTCATCTTTTATATTTTCGGGGTAACATGTATACTTTATTCAATTTTATTCATTGTTTTATTTCTACGTCTATTTCAAACACAATTCGTTATATGTTTATGTGTGATGATTGCGATATCTATGACTATACTCTATGTGCTTAAGTGTTTATTTTATGTTTGGTAGTTGGTATCTCATCTAGTATAGGTCCACATCTATTTCGTTGTTTACATTTTCATAGGAATTGTAATGCTCAACATTAACCTATGAATTGTGGATTTTTTATCTATATATATATCTCAACTAAAACTTATGTAATCTCACCAATATTTGTGTTGACAAACTCTATTTTTATACATGTTACAGGTACAAGTAATTTACATTGATCATGATTGATGATATTAGTTATACCTTAGGATATCTATTCAAATAACAAAATTATGATGTATTGTTACGATTATTGAATTTATGTACTCGTTTAATGTTAATGAAGTTAAATAATTATTAACGCTTTAATTATGCTTTCTGAGCTACTGTCCAATCAATACGTTACGCCCCAATATGTTCCGCCTTTGTTCAGGATATGACAGGAAGTTACCTGGGTAGTTTGTCATGTGGTTCGTTGCCCTAGTGTCCATGAACCAAGGTTGCTTCGGTGGGTAAAGTGATATTGTATAACGAGCATGTTCGATGTCAGTCGAAGCGTAACAAGTACTGTATGCTTAAGTTGTTTAAAAGAACTTCTTTAAACTTTTATTCAAATTCAACATTTTTGAGTGACTTTAGTGTGCATAAAATGTTAAGGGGTTATTTTGGAAAGAAATATAAACTATAAAGTATTAGTTTTTCTTATATATTGATATTTTTCCTATGTTAAATGGAGCGATACTACCATAAACTTATAATAATAAAAGTACGAATTAAATTGTCTTTCTTCTCTGCTTGATACATTATTAGACACACGTTAAAGAAACAAAAGTAACATGGGAATCCTTCGAAAACATTTATACCAAAGTTGAAGAACACATGCGACATAAGGGCACATGGGATGAGGGGAGTGGGGTCTAAACTTTTATCAATTAAGTTTAAAGCTTTGAATGAGGAGATGATTTACGTTTAAATGATAAAAACAGTCTTTTTTCCATTTCTTTTTGAGAAATTTAATTTTTATTAATAAAAGTATTAAACTTTGTTTACGTATGTAATTTTTATTTTTAATTTGTTATTATTATTATTATTATTATTATTATTATTATTATTATTTTTTGGGCATTACAACTTACAAAAATCCTAGTCAATTGAACATACCACATATACTTATGGCATGCGACATGTTTTATATCACGTTTTAAGATGGTGTGACATATCATTTATATGTAAGGTCATAATTACACTCATCATAATTAATCCGGTGGTGGCTTCATTAAAATTAACCGTTAACGTATATTTATACAAGATCGATTGGATTTGTATGTTCAGGAAAATCTAAGGGTTGAAGGATTAACTTATGGGTTAACTCAAACATTGACCGGATAAATTAGAGAACCAAGCTAGTGATCACATACATCTTACGAACGTATCGTTGAATTAATTTAGATTTCATTTATTTTGATTATCTAAACAGTTTGTGAGCTTAGATCTGGAATAGAGCCATCCAATTCTCGGTTTTAATCGTCTTTTATCTAGTAAAGAAATAAACGGCTTGTTGTCAATGGGACCACAACCGCAACTTGCAATATACTGTATATGGTTTTTAAAGTTTAGTCTAAACTCCTTTTTATATTTCATAACTTTATTAGGTTTGTAAGAGACGAAACAAAAAGATTTTTTTTTCATGAGTCATGAGCATCATGAGAGTTAGGTAGACATCGTGAGCTGTATTATGAGTTGATAGGTACTTGAATACAGTTCAATAAGATTGTTTGTTGTGGAGGGTAGAGAAACGTCAATGGCCATCTCACACCGCCAAACCACAACACCCTCCGGCATCATGTTTCTCCTCCCCCTTTGGCGTTAACACAATAACGGCACACACTATCACAATAAAGGTGGGCTTCAATTCCACTAACAATCAATCCATTTTTTCTTTTATTTAAAAAAATGTATTTGAATCTAGTTAACCCATGACATCTAAATTAAAAAATGACTAGTTATTGTCCAACTCTATGTGACAGTAACATTAAACGATAACTAGCTTTTGTTAGTTATTCCAAAACATATAGGCTAGACACATCAAGTCTTAAATAGTGAATAAAGCCTTAAATAGTGAAGATAAGCTCATGAATCAATATAATGATAGGGCTATTCCTAATATATAAATATCAAGTATAATACCGTATCAACACAATAAATGAGGACATAAATGATAACATTTTAAATGTTTGTTTGTGATCTTTACTAACATACTCATGAGAGACATTCTCTAACAAAGCATTTAACAGAGAAACAATGGTGTAAAGAGTAAACGTGTGTATTACGTAATTAGAGTGGTATAGAGGTAGGTACCAAAGACCGAAATACCCTTAAGTACCACCCGTGGGTTATAGAGGAGCCTCTCACATATCACCCGCGGGACATATGGATTACCCGCATATCACGAAAGAGGAGGAACGTCCTCATACCAAGCGCGAAAGCATCCTGGCACCCTTAGAAGTCATCCGCAGGCCAAGACAGTGGTCCGCCAATATGACTGAAGGGCAATGCCAACAAAACAGCTGTCAACAACTAACTACACTCTAGAAGAACGCCCACGTTTTTTACTTAAGGAGTACGTGACTTGCTCACTAATGAAAGAAGGACACCTGGCCAGTTTGTTATAACCGTGCACATGGCCAGGGTGCAATTCGTCCTATCTTTAGGTGACGTGTGTCCAGGTTGTTATACCCATACACATGGGACGTATAGCTCAACCTATCATAAGAGGACACGCGTCCAGGCTGTTATTAAGATCTTCTAAAAGAGGACAGCTGGCCCAATCACCTTCATACCTCCTTCGGCTATAAATACCTTGTCAACCTGCATGAGACATTCATCCACACTCACTCACTCGTATTCTGACTACACTTTGTCTACTTTACTTTAGTACTTTCTTCACTACGAACGTTACTGATTCTCACGCCGGAGGGTGGTTACAGGAAGACCCCCCCACCTTGTCCTTCCTGTAACGAGACTCTCGGTGTCTGTTTTGCAGGTTCCGGTCATTGGACTTTGGGAAGTTGTGCTCGTACTGTGTTTGTAGTTATCGTATCATACCCTGTGGACTCATTGGATCTAGGACCCATACCAGGGGATCAGATCCGTGTTTCTTCATTGGCGCCATCCGTGTTGGTGTTAGAACTGCACTATTTTTTCTTCGTTGGTTTTTCGGTTCGTTTAAAGTATGAGTAAACTTCCTGAAGGGCCGACGGGAACTCCTGTGCAAATACCATGTGTCGATAATACTGAAGCACCCGAAGGATTTGCTTCCAGTATTTTTGCACGTGGTTTGGCTTCGGGTTCACGTGCCACCGGTGTAACGCCAGATGGTCGTACCCTTGAGCGTGTTGTTGCACCAGCTGGACCAACTCCCACCTATTTGGGACGTGTTACGGCTCTAGAGGGTTCCAACTTGGCAGGTCAAGGACGAATTACGAGAGAGACTCGCCGTGCAACAAGAAAGTTTGGCGGCTGAATACGAATGCAGGGTACACAATGAACGTTATCATGCCCTTTCTTTGAGTTACGAAGAGTCTCCTCAGAGATCTCTTTCTCCTTCTCCAACGGTGAGAGGAAGTCAAATTCGTTATAGCCAACAAACTGATCAAGAATTCATTGAGGCACGAAGGTTACGCCCTCGTCCTCGTATAGACATGCGGATGCCTTCCTATTTGGACGAATATGACAGCTATGACTCAACCTATCACCCGAAAGATAGTTTCTATACAGGTAATATCAGGATGAATTCAAGGGCAAGAAGCAGTCGTCTGCGTGATGTCGTCCGCCATACTGAATATCACAGTGATGCTGAGGAAGATTTCACCAAGCCATATCGTCCGGCAGCTTTTGCCGAAATGTCGAAATTTATAGCTAGCATTGCGACAACACCCTTTCCTGTCAATGCTATGATACCTACAACGGTGGGTAGATACAATGGTATGACTGATCCTAGCGATCATCTGCAAAACTTCGTGGCAGTAGGCGGTGTGAGCGGATGGATGCTCCCCTATTGGTGTCATATGTTCGCATTGAAACTAACAGGGGGCAGCGAGGGAATGGTTCGAAAAACTTCCTGATGGTCAAATTTCTAGTTGGGATGATCTGGTGAAGAAATTCTCACAACAGTTCAGCCAATAGAAGAAGCAGACGCGTGACTAATCCAAAATTTTGGATGTTGTCCGCCGGGATAATGAATCCATTGAAGATTTTGTTACCAGGTTTAATGATGAAAGTCTAAACATTGGTGGGATAAGTAAGGACATGCTTCGCAGCGCCTTCCGCAAGAATGTCAAGTGTGACGAATTGATCCGCACACTCACTGGCAGTGATGGAATGCCAAAGGAATGGGATGATCTTATGACCGCAGCAAAGCTATTTGCTAATACTGAAAAAACATTGGGGAACAACAGTTCAAAACAAAAATTAAAAGTTGAGTTTCAAACTCCATGACCCAATAAACATGCAAAGAGACCAATCTGGTCAAGACTTCAGCCAAATACAGAGGCATCAAAACCATTTGATGCAAGATCTCTCATCGGCAACAAAAACAAGGCAGGACCAGCAAGTCGAGGTCCTAACAACTGGACTTCTCTTTCAAAAACTCCCGCCGAGATTCTCACCACCGAGAATGTAAATTTTCGGAAGCCACAACCGCTCACAAGGAGATCGTTCCTTGACAATAAAAAGCATTGTTCGTTCCATAATGACATTGGCCATAATACAAACGAGTGCAATGCTTTAAGAAGCGAAATCGAAGCGGCTGTGAAGTCCGGTAAGCTAGGACACTTGGTGAAAGACGGAAAGTCGGGGACTGGTAAAGCCCCTATGCGGGATAACCAGGGCCCATCCGAAAAACAAGTCAAGGACTTGAACGTCCATATGATCCAAGGCGGACGGAAGACGGGAGGAAAGAGAGGAGAATGTGATGAGGAAGAATGGAAAAACGAACCAGTGATTTTTCCACGAGTCAAAGGTGGTCCCAGTAACAAAAACCCCTTAATTATCACCGCTGCTTTCGGTCATTATCGTTCCCAATATGTTTTCTTTGACACTGGAAGTACATCGGACATCATGTACGAACAGTTCTTTGAACAATTGGATGATGAAGATAACCGAAACCTATTCATGCTGCAGTATCAGGATTCGAAGGGGAAATAATGCATCCGCGCGGGGTGATTTCTTTCCCGGTTACTTTGAGCGATGGAGTCCGCTCAAGGACCGAGGAAGTTGAATTCTTAGTCCTACCTGCAACATCGAAACATGACATCATTCTCGGACGAGAAGCCATTGGTGACTTCAATTCTCATCCATCAACTGCTCACGGCGCAGTAGGAGTTCCAACACCTACTGGCGTGGCAATAATTCATGTCAATCGGCATTGCTTTGCAACCGAGAGTTCAAAACCCAGCAAGATTCCAAAACAGGCTCAACGAACTGAGCCTGAAAAATGGCTTTTGAACAAGAAGTTTCCTAATCAAACTGTAACAATTGGACCTGCTATCTCCAAGATAATAAGGACCTTTCTGAAGTAGCTGTTGTCAAAAACATATTGATGTCTTCGCATGGCAGCCTGCGGACATGTCTGGTGTCCCGCGGAGCATTGCGGAACACAAACTGAGGGTAAATCCTATGTTTACACCGATAGTTCAAAAACAGCGTAAGATGGGTCCGGCACAAAGAAAAGCAATGAATGAGCAAGTTTCGGACCTCTTACAGGCTGGAATCATCCGACCAATTCAGTATCAAACCTGGGTCACCAATCCGGTTATAATTTCCAAAAGCAACAGGACGTGGCGGATGTGCATAGATTTCAAGGATCTTAACAAGGCGTGTCCTAAGGATTGTTATCCTTTGCCCGAAATAGATCTCAAAGTTGATGTTGTGGCACCTTTCAAGTTCAAATGTTTCCTGGATGCCTACAAAGGCTATCATCAGATCCGCATGGTTGCGGGCGATGAAGACAAAACAACATTTCGCGCCGATCAAGGTACTTTTTGCTACAAAATGATGCCCTTCGGATTGAAGAATGCGGGTGCCACATACCAACGGTTGATGGATATAGCATTTAAAGGAAAAATTGGTCGGAATCTAGAAGTGTATATGGACGATCTTGTGATCAAAAGTGATGAGGAAGACCAGATGTTGAGAGATATCGAAGAGACTTTCGAAACCTTGAGAAGCATCAACATGAAGCTAAATCCAGCTAAATGTTCGTTCGGGATGGAGGAAGGAAAATTCCTCGGAGTAATTGTCACGGGTGCGGGCTTCAAAGCTAATCCGGATGAAGTCCAAGCCGTAGCCCGCATGCCTTCTCCTTCCTCCCTCAAGGAAGTTCAAACACTCAATGGGCGATTGGTTGCTTTGAATCATTTCCTAGCGAATCATGCAGCCAAGTTTTATCCTTTCGTAACAACACTGAGAAACTATCTCAAGAAAGCACAATTCAGATGGACCACGGAAGCGGAACAAGCTTTCTTGGAGGTGAAAAAATGTTTGATGGAACTGCCTACGTTGGCAGCACCTTATGCGGGAGAACCTCTAACAATGTATTTGTCAGCTTCAGACATTGCGATTGGAGCTGTCCTTCTGACTGATAGAAAAACGTTCAAACACCGATCTACTATGTCAGCAGAACACTGTCAAACCCGGAGACGAGATATTCCATGTTGGAAAAACTTGTCCTAGCATTGGTCTATGCAGCACGACGCCTCCGCAAGTACTTTCAGGGGCATCCTATCAACGTTTTAACCGGGTACAAGCTCAAAAATGTCCTCATCAAACCGGAATTGTCTGGTCGATTGGCCAAATGGGCCATCGAACTAGGTGAACACGCGATAGAATATAAACCTAGACCAGCAATCAAAGGGCAGGTGTTGGCGGACTTCGTCACTGAAGTCCCGCAACACAAAGAAATAGAATGTTGGATCGAGCAACAACCTCAAGCACCCCCGGAACAAGGACAGATTTGGTCTTTGTTCACAGACGGGGCTTCAAGCAGTGAGGGATGTGGCGCAGGCCTCAGGGTAGTCAATCTCGAAGGCCATGAGTTCACATATGCCATAAAGTTAGACTTCAATAGTACTAACAACGAGGCAGAATATGAAGCTTTTTTGGTAGGCTTACTGATAGCCAAAAAGCTTGGGGTTAAACATTTGGAAGATGGTGTGGATTCCATGTTAATTGCGGGGCAGATTAACGGCACATATGAAGCAAAGAATGACATCATGGCTTCATATGTATCACAGGCGAAAGATTTGATGCTACAGTTCTCCTCGTGCAAGGTCATTCACATAAAGAGAAGCGAAAACAAGTCAGCGGATGCTCTTAGTAAATTGGCTTCAATGAACTTCAAACATTTTGCCAAAGACATCCGCATCGAAATATTGGACCGCCCGTCTGTTCCGTAGCACCAAGTGTTAGTAATCCAAACGGGAGTGGAATCTTGGATGACACCCATTAAAGCATACTTGTCATCCGGAGCCCTCCTAGAAGGAAAAGCAGCGGCTCAGAAGATTAAACACAAAGCCTTGAACTATCAGTTACACGATGGTGTTCTATACCGACGTTATTTCCTCGGACCACTACTTCGTTGTGTGGACGCCGAGGACGCGAATTATCTAATTAGAGAAGTTCATGAAGGCATATGTGGTCTTCACGCTTGCCCGCGCATGGTCTTAGCAAAGATAATGAACGCTGGATATATTGGCCAGGAATGCATGTGGATGCTGTGCACGAAATTAGAAAGTGTGATTCATGCCAGCGACATGCTCCTAACACGCTACGACCAAAGAACGAGTTAGTTCCAGTCACTTCGGCTTGGCCGTTCCAGAAATGGGCAATTGATATAATGGGACCTTTCCTCGAAGCCCCCGGATGTGTCAAATTTTTGATAGTAGCCATCGACGACTTCACAAAGTGGGTCGAAGCTAAACCGGTTGCTTCCATAACAGCAGCAAGTGTTAAGAAATTCCTGTGGGAATTCATAATATGCCGGTTTGGTCTTCCTCTGGAACTCGTTAGTAATAACGGAACTCAATTCGCAGACAGTGGGCTACAGGAATGGTTAAAAGAGTTACACATTTCTCAAATTTTCACCTCTATAGCTCACCCGCAAGCGAATGGTCAGGTTGAGAGAACCAACCGGACGATCAAGGAAGGAATCGAAACAAGACTAGGGACTAAATGGACGTGTTGGGTTGACAAATTGCCCCATGTACTATGGGCCTTTCGCACCCAAAAGAATTCCAGTAATTCTGATACCCCCTTTAGTCTAATCTATGGAACAGAGGCTATGATTCCAGCCGAGATTGGAATCCCATCCGCCCGAGTTTTACTAATTGAGGAAAATGATCATGAACCCCGGATGAACCTTGATCTCCTCGAATAGAGGAGAGAACTAGCATCGATCCGTGAACACAATTACAAACGCCAGTTGCAAAAGTATTATAACTCGTGGGTCCAAAGATGTGAGTTTGATACGGGAGACTATGTCTTCGGCAATAATGAAGCCCTCGGGCAAGAACCCCCGGGCAAGTTAGCCCCAACTTGGGAAGGACCTTTTAAAATTCAAAAATTTTTATCTAAAGGAGCCTACAAGTTAGAAAAGTTGGATGGGACTGAGATCCCTAGAACTTGGAATGGGGCCCAACTAAAGAAATGCTACATATAGTTTGTTTTTATTTGGCCTGCGTGCCTAATTCGATATTCACAATCTATGTAATTTCACTTCTTGTAATTCGGCTTATCCCTCATTTATAGAAATTTTCATTTCAGTCGTTTAAGACTTGTATTATTATGTAATCCATTATTGGCCTATAAAGAAGATCCTCCAAACACTTATATTATGAAAAGTAAACAAAGTGCACCGGATATAAAAACACGCCTTCTTTATTCATACAAAAGGGATTACAAAGATATGGAATGTTTAATTACAGAGAAAAAGAAAAATCTATCTATGGTGCGACATCATTATGCCCCGCACCTTCGCCTTCCGCATCCTCAGCATCTTCTTCATCTTCTACATCTTCTTCATCAAGTTCAAGAAGAGATTTTAGTTGCTTGATGATGTCCTCCTTATCCGCAAGCTCGGATATCTGCTCTGTCAAAAAAAAATTTTAAAGAATCAAAATCCTTTGACTTTTGTTTAAGGACGGCAGTAGTATCCTGGCCAGCCAAAATATACTCCTCTGGAATCCTAGAAGTTGAACCAAACTGGTAACCCTCCTCGAAACCCAGTTTGCGTCCAGCTTGCTTGGATGCCTTCAGGAGAACAGCAACACAGTTCCCAAGCTCATCACTTGCTCGAACATCGGCGATGACCTGTTGGAACAATCATGTATAAGTAACTCTAAACATTTAGATTATTTATAATAAAAACAAGGTATATACCTTGGGGATAGCTTCTGATAGTAGCCATTTATGGTCCGTCTTGGCCTGGACGAGATCCATCTTGTGGCCGACACACTCTAAGGCCTGTTCTCGGTTCTTGGCATTAAGGTCAGCCAAACGCCTGTCCTTGGTCGCCGATTCAGCTCGTAGAGCCTCCACCAATTTGGCTTGCTCATCCATTGATTTGGCTTGCTCATCCAACTGTTTCTGGAGAGCAATCCTGGCATCCTCGGCAGCAGATCGAGCAACCTACTCCTCCTCCAGATCCTGGGGGGCCTCTCGGGCCTCATTCATAGCTTTAAGACCTTCCTCCTTGGCCTCGGTTGCAGAGGCCGCCAGCTAGTCCCATTGCTCATTCATCGCCAACCAGTCCCTGGTTATTTCCTGGTTAGTGGAAATAGTATTCGCCAGATAATAAGAATTGGAGTTCAATAATTCTTGGTGAATACTACGGCGACGTCGCTCCCTCTCACAAGGAGGAAGAATCTCCCGTAAGTACTCAAAACATAGGTCCACGTCACGGAATGTTGAATCCCGACGTAAGGACCAGCGCGGTTGGTGTGGGGTAGGATCTTCCTCCTGAGGAGCTGGAGAGGTCTGAGGAGCGTGAGGAAACATGCTCACGCCTCCTTGATCCCTGAAATGATGAACATTATAAGAAGGTGACATACTGACATGCTCAGTATTGTCAACCTCCATATTCTTCAAAGGAGAATCATCCGCCACAATAACCGGATCCTTAGCAGTGTTAGGAGACGGCGGTGGAGGAAGAGGAGTTGAACCCTTCAAACCTGTAATACCTTCAGAAAGGTTATCCAGGTTCACTGAAAAAACATTAACAATGGGTTAGAAACATTCTAATCCACAGCAGATAACAAGTAAAAAGATTTTGGCCACCAAAGGAAGGATCGTTTGCGTCAAGCTGGTCCAAACGTGCTTCCAAAGCAAAAGGTTTTGCCTTCTTAGATTTCTTCTTAGGGCGGCTTTGGTAGGATGCACCTTGCTCTTGTCAGCCACCTTCAAAACTGTAGGTTCCCTGGACGGATCGCACGAGATATCTCGATCAACTCAGGTGCGGAATCCCTGCGTAGATCGTTACGAGCGTAGAACACGAATCACACGAACACACGAAACGAACACACGTTATATATTATAACTCAAACACGTGATGTAATATCACTGTTACAGACTCTCGTCCTCACGTTACAATGAACTTGAACAACTGACACGAACTTAAACAACGAGTACCAACCAAGCCGTAACCTAGGACTATTTATACACGACAACTTCGCCTGGCATGTTCAGGCGAAGTTGTCCATAACTTCGCTTGACTAACAAGTTCGCCTGTTAAGCGAACTTGTCAGTAACTTCGCTTAAACATACAAAACATAATTAAACATTACAGACTCGATTACAGACACTAGACTATGAACTACTAGCATTATGCACGAACAGACTCCCCCTTGGCAGTAGCTTCATGTCTTGATCTTCAAGCACGTGTCTTGTAACCTTCAATCTCTTTGTCTTGATGCATGTACTCCTTCTCTCACACACACCGTGACTACTCGCTGATATTTCCTCGCTTCGTCTTTCCAAGCAGGAATATAAAATATCTTCTTTTCATTTAACACCTGCAGATCAGCTTTCGATAAATTAACAAGATGCATCGGATCATACACTCTTAGCACTTCTTGTTCGTCTTCGTCTTCCATCATGGCTTCAGCAGTCTAGCAATCAACATACCACCATTTAAGGTTCTTTAACACATCCTTGGGCATTGTCTTCATCGGCACATCTTTAAGACACCGAATCGGTTTGTACTTCATTACCATCCAAGGCTTGCCATCTGCTTTCATTCCCCTTTCTTTATCTTCCACTAGCTTTCCCTTCTGTGGCTTTAATAACTCAAACTTCTTTTCTTTAATACTTTCTTTCCACACGATCTTCCCAATAACTCTGGCCATGTTGTCGTCACTTCTATTAATCAAACCCCATCTAGCCAAATCCTTCACCTCACATTCAGGCAATGTATTGAGAGATCTCAACGTCCTCTTAAAGTATTGGATCCCATCATATCTTTTCACCACGAACACTTTTAACTGTTCATCATATATCCAACAGATAATTCCTTTCTTTGATTCAGCATAGCCTTTGATATTATAACTTTTCTTGAACATGGTTGGAACAGCAGGCTTCTTAGTTTTGATAAACCAATGAGCATAGCCTTCCTTCCATCTAGGCTGCTCCTCCCATTCTGTCTCATCATTTGCCATCTCATTACCCATCTCGGCTTTCTCAACATCTGGGATCTCGTGTTCAACATTTTCCTCAATTATCTCACCCTCTTCAACATCTTCTTCAATCACAATCTGTGCGCCAATCTTCTCAATCTCCTCAATTGGCAGCACATCATCATCAAACAATACATCATCACTAAACATATTATCATCTAATTCTTTCAAAGCATCAATCACATCATCTTCATCATCAACCATCACCACCTCATCATCACCAGAACCGCCAGCCGCACCTGCAGACTCCCCCTGAGCTGTGGAAGTCCCAAGAGCTTGAATAGTTCTTGGCAACTCACCACCTGCACCTTTCGATGCATTGGGATCATCGTCTCTATCATTTCTCTTCTTTGTCCTTAACTCGTCGCCTCTACAGCTTGTCTCCCCCTGAGATTCCAAGAACTCCTTCATAGCATCTATAATTCGCCCATGTTCAACCAGGAGGGACGACTGTAGTTGATTCTCTGCTACAAGGCGCTGAATAGCCTGGGTCTGGACAAGATTCACCCTTGATTGTTCAGCCACGACCCGCTCAAGTGCAGCTATTCTCTCCGAGTCTGAGAGGGTTGCATCGAAATCAAACCTCATGTTAGATGTGTCTTGAGTATACTCAACAGGGATCTCGAATGTAACCGGGACATCAGAAGCAGTTGTGGACGTAACCGCAGGTGGTATCGTGACCGACAACCCTGCAGTTGCAACGACTGTCGACTCTACAAATTGTGCCACCACCTCTGAAGGAGTAAGCGTTGGAGGTGGTAAAGACACAATCTCCGGAGTCGTCATCTGTAGTGTGATGGATGGGATGCCGACAGCTGATGTAGCCACCACGGGAACTTCCGCGGCGCTTAAACTTGTAACCTGTACAGATGTAGGAACAATCGACATACCTGACAGTGCGGATGGAGCGAAACGTACAACTCTTGAAGTCTCTCCAGCTCCCATACCTGCACCTGTCCTTTCCCGTCTTGAACGTCTAATCAACTTGTGAATATCCTCTTCTTCTTCTTCTGACTCAGTATCATCAACTGTCCTCTTTCTCTTCCCTAACGTCCTCTCTCGAGTCACCAACATCCTTCTCGCCTCATCCATAACATCATCAAGATCTGAGTCAGCCACCGTCGTAGCTGCTCTAGTAACACGCACAGTCGAGACACGTTCAACTGGGATCTGAACGTTCTCCTCTGGATCCACCCGATCCATATCGAAGAATCCTTGACCTCCGAATTCTGCGTCAAGGTCCACTTCCTCCTCCGGTGACACAACAGGAGCAGCAGGTATAGCTTGAGATGCTCCTGCCTGTTGTGGTGCCGGGTCTCTGAACTCATCCCCACGAGCTGGCACATACCCCGGGTTTATTAAGTACCCAAAGAGTGGAGTATGCCTTGGACGCAGTTCAGGCTTGCTCCTCGCGCTGGATGTTCGGCATTGAGCGAAGATACGTTTGCTCACACTCTCCACGTATCTTATTGGACGTCGTTGAGGCAACGTGGGAGCAACATGATTCAAGATCATCTGAATGAATCTTGGATACATGATGAACCTCTCACGGGCCATCGCTCTTCTCTGTCTATCGATCTCGTAAAAGACCATCTGACTAAAGCTATAACGTTTGTTATAAGTCAGAGCAGTCATTGCTGACTGCATGGTCGCACCCATACCATCAGTGCCCGCCTTCCTCCCAGACATGCAGACAATCATTACGTGCATGAGGAAGCGCCACTGATCGAGTAGGAAACCCTTCCTCCTCTGAGTATCACCTAATGGACCAGAATAGCCCATTCGGAGAAACGCTCCATCACGGAATGGAGCCACAAACTCTGTAAGGTCATCCCTAGTCTCTTCACCGAACCGTAAAGCCACCCGTATTTGTTCAGATGAGAACTGAACCTCTTGATTGTTAACGGTTTCTCGCATAACCGGGGGCTCAACGCGGAAATCGTATTCCACAGTCTGCCAGAAATCCTCGATATTGGGTAAGGATATCGGCAGAGTCGTAGTGATAGCGTGGAATATCCTCGAGCGAATGAGGAATGTGATTATCTCGCGGTAATCCTCAACACCGCTCGCTTCCGGGTCTAAGGTGATATACATGTTATGACCCGGGAAGAATTGCCTCTGATTATCTCCATCGTCACCTCCAGCACCTGCTACTGCAGCCATATCTGCAACAAACGAACCAAGTTAGATAAACGTTAAGGCGTACCACAAGTTCGCTTGTTACCATGTGCGAAGTTGTGATAAAATCTGTATAGGCGAAGTTAAAGTTGGGGCGAAGTTGGGAACAACTTCGCTTCATCTTTAAGTTCGTCTAATAATTAAAAAATTAAAAGGTCCAGGCGAAGTATATGATAACTTCGCCTCACCACAACATCGCCTCAGGCGAAGTTGAGCCTCAGGCGAAGTTACGGATAACTTCGCCTAAACCTTAAGTTCGCCTGAATCTGAAACGGCGACAATAAGGTTGATTCAATCATCGAAAAACTGGTGTGTCGGTCAATTTTGACGATTTAGGAGACTAAAACACATGATATTAAGGCAATCCGGACGATCAGTTTGCTCATGAACACGTAAAAACAAGCTTTGAAATCGGGTATAAGGTTCGAACGTCCGAGGTCGCTAACCGGGTGTCGAAACAACCTAGGGTTAACAACATTGAACATCGATTATAAGATATAGAACCCAAACACACCTTGAATACTGATTGAAATCGAAAAAAAAATAATCATATGATAATCGAATTAAGTTCGCTGTGATATCCGAGAATAAGTTCGCTGATATATAAAATAATGAACGAATGACCTTTGAAAATCCTTATATAGGGGCGGAGTTATACAGGCGAAGTTACGGTTAACTTCGCCTAGGCGAAGTTATTCACAAGTTCGCCTGTTTAACAACTTCGCCTATATTTACAAAATCAACCCTTATAATTTGAACATTTTGCAATTAACTTTTAAAATTTCCCTTTAAGAGTTAAATAACACGATCAAGTCCAAGTAACCAGTTATAAAATCATAAACTACCTAAGTACGAAAAACTTTTAAAAAATTAAAGTACAAGGGATCAAATTTCAGTCTCGATAGGGACTACTACGTTTTAGAAAAGATCCGAACAGGAATCATACTAACTACGTGACTGTCACATAGATCCATGTTTAGCTGTATTATGACATAAAGAAACAGGTTGTAAGCAGGTAAATAACTTAAGATGGTTTTCATCGTTTCTGTGATACGAGTTAGGTTCAATTATGCCTCAAAATTTAAGTGGGCAACAACTCAGAGATTATGATGCCTCCTATCTATTCTCAAAGCGTATTTGGCTTTCCCCAAGTCACCCCGAATTGACTTCGACCCATAGTGTCTGATTAAGTTTGTAAGTACTCTTCATCTGCTTCCCGTTCTCTTTCTTACTCCATGATTGAGAAGTCTTGACATTTTCAGCTCTAGAATGTTTTCATAACTCATAATTTTTTTTTTTTTTAATCAAACATTCATATAGACTTCAGAGTAGTAAACAACTGCAAGTCCCGAATCTGGATCACTGCAGTTTCTTGAAACGCTATCTTCACGGGAATCAGAACACTTACGGGCTCGTGTATGACTGGGTAATCACATTTCTGCCTATCATTCGGAAAGATATATATGAAGACATGCAAAACTCTTAAGGAGTTTCCACGTAAAATCGAGTAGTTTTAGTTTGTATCACATCTACTTTTACGCACCATAAAAAGTTACCATGACATACAATGACTGTCCTAAAGCCTTTTAAGCCTAATAACTTCACTAGTTAAACACACAGAATCAGTATATCTATCATTTTCCAAGGTTGGATCAATTTTCTGTTAAACATAGCAAACAAAATTCTTACGAAGTAGTAGACTTGAAAAATAATTTCATTTCACTTAAAAATTTTTTTAACATTAATCGCCCCGACCAAAACAAAGTCTTCAGGTAAATGGCTATCTCGAAGATCCAATGGATCAGCTGGACCGACCACATACAAGTATATGTGTCCTTCTAACTAAGTATGATCGACTAATTTTAAGCGAAAGAATGAAAACTCATCATAAACCGCCCCGTTCACTTTCAGTCCTTTGGTTAATGGCTATCCTCAAATTCTACAAGTAGAAAATGAGGACCAAAACATATCCGAAGAAAAGTCCTTCAAACTGAGGCAACCGACATATTTTTAAGCGATAGTGACGTTTTTTTTTTTTTAAATATAACATGAAAAGCATGGTTACTCGGGATTGATCATCCCATTCAGCTCGATAAGGTTTTGAAATCTTGTTTTGTCAAACGCTTTAGTATAAAGATCAGCGAAATTATCAAGCGTATCCACCTTTTCAAGCACAATCAGTTTCTTCTCAGCACAATCCCGTATAAAATGATGACGTATGTCAATATGTTTAGTTTTACTGTGCTTCACGGGATTGTTAGTTACTGAGATAGCAGCTGTGTTATCAATGCAAATAGGAGTAAGTAAGAAATTCAGACCATAGTCGCGTAACTGTTGTTGAATCCACATAACCTGGGAGCAGCAGTTGGATGCTGCCATGTATTCTGCCTCACATGTTGAAATTGCGACTGAAGTCTGCTTCTTGCATTGCCACGACACCAATCTGCCACCAAGAAACTGACATCCACCAGTTGTTGACTTCCGACTCTGATTGCACCCTCCATAATCAGAATCTGTGTAAGCGACTAGCTCCAAGTCTCCTCCTCTCGGGTACCACAACCCCAGCTTCGGCTTGCCCTTGAGATACCTCAGTATCCTCTTCACACCCTTCAGATGAGATTCTTTTGGGTTTGCCTGAAAGCGTGCACAAAGACAAACAGCAAACATTATATCAGGCCTAGAAGCAGTTAAGTAAATTAAAGAACCTATAATAGCCCGATATTGAGTTGGGTCCACATCTGCATCACCGTCTGACTCAGCACCCAATTTGTGATTGACGCAGATTGGAGTGTCGAATGGAGTGCTGTCCTCCATCTTGAAGCGTTTGAGCACATCATGGACATACTTGGTCTGATGAATGAACATCCCATCCTTCTTCTGATCAACCTGCAATCCTAAAAAGAAAGTTAGTTCACCCATAGCACTCATTTCAAACCTCTTTTTCATGACGGCCTCAAAATCTTGACACATGGAGACTTTTGATGCAGCAAAGATAATGTCATCCACGTAGACTTGCACCAGCAGGAAGTCGCTTCCATCTCTCTTGAAGAACAACGTGCTATCTATCTTCCCTCTTTCAAACCCATTTTCAAGCAAGTAATCTGATAAAGTTGAATACCAGGCACGAGGTGCCTGATGTAGTCCATACAATGCCTTGCTTAACTTGTACACGTGATCAGGAAAGTCTGGGTCAGGAAAACCCGGAGGTTGCTCAACATACACTACCTCATCAACTTTCCCATTCAGAAACGCACTCTTCACATCCAACTGAAATACCTTCATCTTCTTATAAGCAGCGAACGCCAAAAACAATCTAATGGCTTCCAACCTTGCGACAGGAGCGAACACTTCATTATAATCAATCCCCTCTTGTTGGTTAAAACCTTTAACGACTAGCCTCGCCTTGTTTCTTATGATAATCCCTTTCTCATCTCTCTTGCACTTAAACACCCATTTTGTGCCTATCGCATGCACATGCTTCGGTTTTTCAACCAAAGTCCAAACTTCCATTTTCTTGAATTGAGCCAACTCTTCTTGCATAACTTCGACCCACGAGCTGTCCTTGAGAGCCATTTGATAATTCTTCGGTTCAATCTGGCTGATAAAGCAGGTGTACAAGCATTCGTTGATTATGCCTGTCTCCTTGATGCTTGTGTAAACACAGGTGTGCTCATTCAAGCTACGTCTTGTTTGTACACCGGAGGACACATCACCAATCACATTCTCCAAAGGGTGATCTTTATGAATTCTCGTAGTCGGAACAGAACCGACATGCAAATTGTCTTCCAAGTTAGAAGAGAGCTCGTCAATGGTTGTTTCATGCTGAGAGTGAAATGGATTGAAAAATTCTTCTTCAGTCGAGGCAGCCGGGGTATCGACATCATTTGATGAGGAAGGTTGACATTTATCGATCAGCTGTCTTTGCAATAGGTTTTCTTCCTCATCAAGGATCATCTTCGTAGCAACTCTCTCTTCTTCTTCAGCAATATCCAAAAACGGTATGTTAAAAGACTTAAAAAGTTTAACATAGTCGAAAAACTCAGCAGGTCCGTTGCTTGGTTTTGGCGGTTGGTAACTTGTGATATCGGTGTTACACACCACCTCAACCTTGCTGGTCGATGTATTAAAGACACGTCTGTTGGGAGTCCCAACAACATAACCGACTAAGATTCCTTCATCGGCTACTTCACCAAATTTAGAATTTGTCTTTAAAATCGAACAGGGGGACCCGAATGGTTCAAGACCACTCAAGTTGGGCTTTCTCCCATGCATAAGCTCATAACACGTTTTACCAAGTCTTTTAACAGTTAAGACTCTATTCAGAACATAACAGGCTGTAGCAACAGCTTCAGCCCAAAACACCACAGGAAGCTTCGAATCAGCCAGCATTGTTCTGGCTCCTTCAATTAATGTTCTGTTCTTCCTTTCAGCCACTCCATTCTGTTGCGGTGTATACGGAGCGCTGTATTGGTGTTCAATCCCTTTCTGAAGGTAGAAGATCTCCATCTCAAAATTCTTGAACTCCGTTCCATTGTCACTCCTGATGAACTTAACCCTTTTATCCATAACGTTCTCAACTTTGGTAATAAAATTCTTCACCATCTGAGCCGTTTCATCTTTTGATTTCAGGAAATATACCCACGAATATCGTGAGTAGTCATCAGTGATCACCAAGAAGTATGACGTACCTCCTAGACTTTTTGCATTCACGGGACCGAAGAGATCCATGTGAAGCAATTCTAGGGTACTGGCAATTGAATTGACCTTCTTGGTATGATGGAATTTCTTGTGCTGCTTTCCCTTCTTGCACGGTAGACATTTGTCTTCAAAATTGAAACTTTTCAAGGGAACGCCAGCACAAGTCCATTCTTGACAATGTGGTTCATCTTCCGAAGATGAATGTGCCCCATTCTCCTATGCCACAATTCGGACTCCGATTCGCTCGCTTTTGTCATAAGGCATGATTCTTCCGTGGCCATTTCAGTTGACCTCATATCCATAATATATGTATTCCTTTCACGTGGAGCCTTCATCACAATCCACTCCTCTGGTATCTGAAAACCAGGTTGCAACACAATCGCCTCATTCTTTGTAAAATGAACGGTGTACTCCTTATCACAGATCTGCGACACACTCAGCAGATTGTGCTTCAATTCTTCTACAAAGTTAACTTTCTCCAATGTCATCTTTCCCGTTCGACACCGTTCCCATTCCTGTAATCTTGCCTCCACTTTCACCGGCAAAGCTCACTCTCCCTCCTTGAACAGGTTTCAAATCGTGTAACAAGTATTTGTTACCCGTCATGTGCCGGGAACAGCCGCTATCCACAACCCAAAGATTGTTGGCAGCCCTGTTCAACTGTTCCTGCACAATAAAGCAAAAGATTAGAATTTAGGGACCCAAGACCAATTGGTCTTGGATCTATACATCCCAAACTTTGGCTTTCCAAAGTTAGTACTTTGATAATTCCTGTAAGTCCTATTAGGATACCTCCTTGAAGATTGATTGTGAGGCCTTCCAAACCTTTGTGAATTGAAAGAATTATAGCTTGTGGTTTGGTTATTAGCAGTGTAAAACTGAGATTTGTTTCTATGAAAACCTGAATTAGTCACATTTTTGAATTTTAAATGGTTTTCATTTTTAGCAGCATGATAATTACTATTAGGCTTATTCTCAGTTTTAGTAGGCCTTACACCTCTGAATCGCTGCTTCAGAGGGCAATCTGCAACTAGGTGCCCTAATTGATTACACCTAAAACAACACCTATGCTCAACCCTTTTATCAACCGGTGTTTTAGATGTCGAGGCTTTATTACCGCCCGTTCGTCTCACATATGGTGGGACGTACGGGTTTAGTGGAGTACTCTTTTTATTCGTCTTAACATTCTCTCCACCATTGGGTAATACCACATCCTCTTTTGCCTTACCAGACTCAGATGACTTATCCGAATCCGATGAGACTGGACTTGGATCAGAAATTATAACACTTGAAACAGGCGAACTTGTTTCGCCTCCACTAACATTTGGTTCTTTACAAGTTACTTTAACTGGTACTGTCTGAGCAACCTCAAAGTCAACAGATTTCTGAACACTAGGGTTAAAAGTGTAATTGTGATTATAAGGTGGTGGAACCTCATGATAACCGATTCCTCCTCTCTTAGCAGAGGAACCTTGATCACTAACAAGGTGATCAAGAATAGCAGAGGAATTTCTGAACTGCTTTAGTTTTCTATTCAGTTCCACCACTTTTACCTGGTGATCAGCAATCTGTTTTTCTCTATCAGCAATTAGTTTGGTTTTTTCTTCCAAAACTTCATAGCTTAAATCAATCACTTCAATTTTTTCAGCAAGTTTTGTTTTTATACTTTTAACATCTTTTTCACAAGCTTTTATTTTGACTTTATAGCTATTTTCTCTTGCTTTTGTAAAATGATGATCTTCTTTTAGGGTTTTAAATTCAGCATCCAACCTAACATACTGATCGGTTATAGTTGCTAATTGCTCAGACAAGTTTTCACATTTAGAACATGTAGGTTTAGAACATACCTCGGAGAGCTGGTCTTTAACATCTACCATGAAAGCTTTTTCTTCTCCGGTAACCTTCTCACTTTCTTCAGTTTCAACTTTCGCCAAATTTGCCTGCTCAAAAGTTTCTTTAGTCTGCAGGTTCCAATTGTATTCACCAGCTTCTCTGGACATCATGGCACTATAATCTTTAGAACCCCCACTTTGCTGTGTAGACCTGTCCTGACTTCGTTCTACACGCTCATTCCTGCACTCCTTTGCAAAGTGACCGTTTTGCTGACAATTGTAGCATCTTACCTTCGTCTTGTCGAACCCTGGCCTTCCACCGACAAACTTTCTTCCGGTCTTATTCATAAACCTTTTTCACTCTTCTCACGATCATGGCCATCTGCCATTGTAGATCCATTTCTTCCATATCATCAGCATCAATCTGGTCATAGTCTTCATCCAACATTGCTGGATCAACAATCTTCCCCTGAATGTAGTTCTCATAGGAAGCAATAAAAGAAGCATAGAGACCAAACTGCTCTTCAGCAGATTTGACACTCATAGGCATCTTAGAGTAGTTGTTGCTGGGAATACTTGGAGAGTAACTACTCTTGCTTACCTGGGGTTGAGAACCACTCGATCCACCTGCTACATAGCAAACATCACCATTTGTGTTGACTGACACATGACCCTCATGTGATGAGTTTGCGCCCGACTCTCCCTTCGAGTAGTAGGCAGCAGATTCAGTCTTCGATCCTGAGCTAGTGTTGACTTTAGCTCCATACATACCTGGATCTTGAACCTAATCCGTAGGTGTCTCTTTTCTGACCATGTTAAGCTCAAAGGTTCTGAGCTTGTTGACTGCCGTTTCTAGATCATATGTGGGAAAGTCTTTGTCTTCCCTCATCAGCACAGTGTACATCTCTCATTTTGGTGGGAGAGCATCTAGAAGCTTCTCAACTATTTCTTCTTCTCGGTAGGAAATAGAATAGTTGCTCAGTTCAGTCATCAGATGGTAATATCGAGTGATAATATCATCTAAGGATTCATTCTTCAAATACTTGAAGACTGAGAACTGGGTTTTGAGCAATTTTATCTTGGAACCACGGATTCCTACATTCCCTTCAAATCTGTTCTCAAGAGCTTCCCAAAGCTCTCTTGCTGACGTATACTTTCTAAACGTATGAAGGATCTCTTGTGGAAGAGCCATAGTAATAGCAGCATGAGCCTTGCTCTCGGCCTCATACATCTTTTTCTCTTCTTCTTCCATTTTGCTATACTTTTTGATTTGATCACGACCTTCATACTCCATAACTGGTGGAATATAACCATCCTGGATGCATACCCACATCTTCGCATCCTGGTATTTGACGTATTGTATGAACCGATCCTCCATGCAACGAAATCAGTTCCCTTCAGCAATCTTGGGGCCTTAGTAGCTGACCCTGCTTCAACTTCCATCTTTACTAACTCAGAGATGTTAATCGACGACATCTTTCCCGAAAAGTAAGAAACCCGAAAAATTAAATTTTTTTTTTTTTTTTAAAACACTGTAAGCGAAGTTAAGGATAACTTCGCTTTAGTCTTAACTTCGCAGAAGAACTTCGCTGATGATTAACTTCGCTTAAGGTAAACGAACTTAGGAGGTAGGCGGAGTTGTAGAGAACTTCGCTGAGTTAGGCGAACTTGAGAAGGTAGGCGAAGTTGTGGATAACTTCGCTTAACCTTATATCTTCGCCGAAACCCTACGTATCCTGACGGCAACTTCGCCTGATGAACACGGACGTTTTTGCATATCTGAAATCTTGATTTTACGAGGTTTTTGACGGTGCAAAGGCTTGAATACGATAGTAGGAGGTAAGATTGACTCAAAAACCCAGAAAACACGTCCCACGAATAGTCGAAACGGGACGATTTCTACACCCGCGTGAATATCCCGAACCACACAATCGAGCAAATGCTCTGTTACCAATTGTAGGTTCCCTGGACGGATCGCACGAGATATCTCGATCAACTCAGGTGCGGAATCCCTGCGTAGATCGTTACGAGCGTAGAACACGAATCACACGAACACACGAAACGAACACACGTTATATATTATAACTCAAACACGTGATGTAATATCACTGTTACAGACTCTCGTCCTCACGTTACAATGAACTTGAACAACTGACACGAACTTAAACAACGATTACCAACCAAGCCGTAACCTAGGACTATTTATACACGACAACTTCGCCTGGCTTGTTCAGGCGAAGTTGTCCATAACTTCGCTTGACTAACAAGTTTGCCTGTTAAGCGAACTTGTCAGTAACTTCGCTTAAACATACAAAACATAATTAAACATTACAGACTCGATTACAGACACTAGACTATGAACTACTGGCATTATGCACCAACAAAAACATCCGCATCAATAACCGGACGTTCACCTTCAGTAGTGACATCTTCGGGTTGGGGATGGTCTCCTCCCGCAGCAGTGTCACATCATCTTGACCAGCTGCCTGGCTAGTAGTGGCTCTTTGGCGGGTAAGACCTGCAGTTGAGTCCACAACTTTGTTAGCATCAGCTGGAAAACTTCCTTCAAAGAGTGAAGACTCTTTGCTGGAGGAAAAGAGTACAACCACTCCGCTGGAAGTAATAGCAGTCACAGGTCGAGGTTTTAGAATGCCCTCACCTTTCTGGATGCAATCTTTCACATATGCCTCACCTTTGGCGTACATCACCTCGGAAACTATGGGTTCCGGGCAAAACGCGGTGGGAAACACAAAATTGGAGCGGGTGTGCTCAAGAAAAGGCACATCCCTTTCAGTGATTGGGCGGCGCACCACCATCTCGCCCTCATGATCTAACAAAGTGCTGAAGGCGGAACCCTCTCCTGCAAAAATAATGATAACAGTCAGAGATCGGAGGTACATTAAAGAAAGAAGAAGGAATACTCCCAAAACTTACTCTTGTAAGTCTGCTCGTAGAAAGGTTCTAATGAGGGAAAGGGCCATAGACGGCTCATCTTCGCACTCACCATTGCCCCTTCATGGATTGGGCTCATGGGAGTTGGAGTGGCAGTCAAGGCTTTAAACCAGGAAAGCCCCTCGTGGGCGGAAGCCGGAACCACTGGCATGGTCTCTTCCGCCTTCCCACGGGTCATCGGGAATGGAATAACCTCCTCCCGGATCCAGAAAAACTTAGGCTTCCAGCCATGAAGGCTGCGGAACCATTCCGTGCCTATAACGTTCTTCCTGGTGGAAGTAAAACCGTACCATCCATCGCGGCAGGTCATTTTGTAGAATACGGCGAACATGCCAACAGACGATTCGAATTCTCAAACTTGACAACAGAATTCGAAGTGTCGAATTCGTAACATCCAGAAAGGATGGACCTGGGAGATATGAACCCCATAAGTTGTCAAGACCGACTGGACGAAGTTCGTTACCCGAATTCGGAAGTTTCCGGTCGTTAAATGGTCGATGTACACAGCCATCTTCTTAGGCGGTGGACTGGTGGAAACAGAACCTTTTGCCGGAATTTCTCCCATTCAGGGGCCAGGCCATAGACATTTACAGCGTCATCAAAGTCCTTCTGTTTATGGCCTACAATAACTTCACTAATGGTGGGAGTAGCTTTCTTTTCTCCGGGCATCTAGTATGAAGGAAAAAGAAATCTCAGAAAAATTCTTATGCTTCGAATGTTTGAAAGAAAAAGAGTTTGAAAAATGATAAGAGTTAAATGAAACCACAAGCGGTATATTTATACTCATCGCAATTAATGCGACTGATGGAGTGCCAGAGGAGAGAGAAACCGCGGACCATCAGATGACTGACACGTCAGGCGGGAGATTCAAGAAATTAAATATAGGATGTCAAAAGCGTCATACACGTCTTTTCAATTACTCCTAAGAAGTCTCTCTCCGCCACGTCATCATGATTATCTAATTTTCAAAAATTTCAAACTTCAAAAATCTCTTAAGGATATTTTCCTTAAAACAGTTGGATACTCACGAAAAGACAGAAAAGCCCTTTCTCATTAATTGTCCAAAAAATTATTACAAAAGTGGAAAGGAAAATTGCAAGTTACATAACACCTAAACCTATTCTAAAGGGTTTGAGGTTGTTTTGTCTTCCGGATCCCTCAATGACGTGTCTTCCGAAGAGTCATCCTTAGACTCCTCGCCTAAATAGATCTTTAATTGTTGCACACCGTCATGGGCGGAAGCAAATTCAGGAAGCATGTCTTGAAGCTAGAAGCGTAGATCATCATGTTCCTTGACCCGTATCATCCGCTCCTGCTTGACGTCAAGGCCATGAAGAGGATGATCTTTGAATGAACGATTACTTTGAGCATAATTCATCCCTTCATGAAAACCTATCACACGTCCAAGTGAAGAAGAGGCAGCCATTACATTGGCAAAGCTGTCAGTAAGCTCCTTACCTCCCTTGATATGGCGGACGACCTGTCAAGGCAAAAATATAAGTTTTCACTATCGAAAATCAGAAGTAAGCAATAAGCATCGAAGTGGAAAAAACTTACAGCATCAACCCCACGAGTGAGGAACCACTGACGGTCCTACTCTGCGCGTTCAGCTCGCGCTTGAAGCACTTGAGACCCCGCAACCGTTTCCTCATGAGTCTGCAGGAGGGAGTCATAAGCAACTTGAATTTCAAGAACACTTTTGTCTTTAAGCTCAGTTTGCTCCCTCTGCAACTTCAATTCCGCCTCAAGCTCCTAGATTCGAGTGCCTTGAAGGGTCACTTGATTTTCCAAGATCGAGTTTGTTTCTTGCGCCCAGGCCAAATATTCTTTCTCTTTTTGAGCCTTTGCCCGAGCGGCCTCAAGAAGGGAATTTTTCTTTTCACAAGCTTCCTTCCATCGGCGAGCAGCTGCAGCATTACGGCCTTGCTCACTCTTGATGGCATTCTCCGCGTCGGCTTGTTTCCATTTAACAGTATGGGCCGCAACACGGTGTTCCTCAGCTTATTTCCTTGCAGCTTCAAGGGCTCGGGAGGATTCACCTAGCTTCCCACCCATAGTACGCCACTCATATAAGACCTCTTGACTACCTGCTAAAGCATTAGCAAGATGATAGGCTATATCGGTATGAAGGTCATGGCGGGAAAGATCACGCTGGTGCACCATTTCGGCCGGTGGCACGCAGTGCTTCATAAAGCTCATACAGACCCCGGGGTCAGTAAACCGGGATCCATTAGTAATGTCCCATGGAGGGACAAACAAATCATGCTTATCACCCAAATTCGCGTCCCCATAATGGCGAACGGGGAAAGACGATGATTGTTGAGGAGGAGGTCGAAGAGGAGACCTATCGGTCCTGAAACCCTCCTCATTAACAGCAGGGTTGTCCTGCTTCTCACCAGTAACACTCCCAGTCTGAAAAAGATAGTCAAAACGATTATTAGTCTCAGACTAGTTGTTTTGTTCTTCCGCCGAAATATCAACTGGAGGGGAGGTCGGCTAATCTTCAACATTAATATTTCCCGGAGGGGTAGAAGGCTTGTCCTCCACCTCTCTCTCTGGAAGAGGAGGTGGTTGCTTCTCAGTTTGAGGAGTTGAAGTAGGCAACCTCTCAGACACATCTTCCGGAAAGATCAGCGGATCTGCATAAAAAGTTACACTTAGCAAGCAGCTCAAAAATGGTAAAGCATTTCAAAGGGTAATACATACCTTCCATCGTATCAATACGATCAGAAAGACTGTACTGTGGCTTCTTGGGACGATGAGTTTTTCGTTTCTTCTTTGAAGGTCCCGCCTCAGCGTCCGCAGTCTTGGTATCCACTTGGCTTGCTTGAAAATCCATGAAATCTCTTTTCTTCTCCAATTCTGCCAATAAATAGGAGACAGAAGAAGACTCAGGGGCATCGTCATCAGACTCACCCTCCTCTTGAGAGGTGGAAAAATCAGAGGCATCGCCATCATCATCACTCGATAATAAAATGGCGATCGTCCCATCGAAAGCACAAGCATTAAGCGATGAGGGTGGTTTAGAACATACGCACCTGTTTCAAAGGTCACGTCCGAGACAATGGGTTCAGCCCGCACCTTCTTGGGAAAAAGGAATCGGGATTTGGTTTTCTCAGGATGGGCAAGTCCCCCGCATCATGAATGCTCTTGCGGACGCAACCCCTATTCTCGAACAGAGCGTTAATCATAGAACTCCGACCTGAAAAGATAGATGATAAGTCGTAAAAAGGTCCAAGGTAAAGGAAAGGAAATAAAGGTAACTTACGTTCGTTTAGATCAACAAAGATGGGCTCCATAAATTCCGATGGCCACAAGCGGCTCACACCTGCCCACACCAGGGCTTCCTCAGGTAGCGCCTGCATCGGTGTTGGTTCCGCCATTAGAGTACGGAACCACTCGCACCCTTCATGGGCAGCCGTGATAACATCCGGAGGAGCACTGTTAACTGGGCGACGGACCATGGTAACAGGTACCACATCCTCGGAGATCCAAAAAAACTTATTACGCCAGTCGGCAGACCCATTTTCAACTTCATAACCAAGACTTCTATCGGAGAAGCCTTGGCATGTAAACCAACCGTTATGATTGACAAAACGGTAAAAGACCGGAAATCGGTCAATATGTGGCACCAGGTCACGTGCTATACATACAAACTCGTAGTGACGAATTCGCATGACAGCACGCGGGTGCAACTGGGAGAGATGAATCCCATAGGCAGTCAGCACCTTCATAAAAAATTTCGTTATAGGAAAACGAAAATTCCCATAAACGAAATAATCCGAATAAACAGCCATTTTACCAGGCGGTGGTAAAATGGCTACGGAACCGGGAGAAGGAAACTCCGGCTCCCACTCTGGGGGAATGCCATACGTTTCTAGCAATTTCTCGTATTCTGAATAGTTCCATGAAACTTCTATCTCGTCAATTTTAGTTTGAACATTCGACATTGTCAAAGGATTTGATAAGAAAATATGAGAAAGTTTAGTGATTTATCAAAGAGAAAGCAAAGGAGATAATCAACAAATAAAGGCAAATAAACCTTTAATCAAAAAATTTCTCTCCCTATTTATGCCCATCGCAATTAATGCGATGGGATATGAACAGTGGAGAGAGAAAGTGATCGCCTAATCATCAACCGCCACGTCACGTGGGAAATTCGAAAAAGAGAAAAAGTTGCACAGACGGGTACAGTGACAGCCGTCAAAAACATTCCATCACCGGTTCACGCGCCTGTGAGTGGCCAACTTGTCCTTTTTTCATGATTATCTATATCAACAGAAGATATTTCCTACCTAACTTCGAAAGTCAAAAAACCCCAAAAAACATTAAGTCCAGAATTTCACCCACATAAAGACTTCACATTGAAGAAACACTAGACTTGGGGGACTTATAGAGGTAGGGTACCAAAAAGACCCAAATACCCTTAAGTACCACCCGCGGGTCATAGAGGAGCCTCTCACATATCACCCACAGGACATATGGATTACCCTCATATCACGAAAGAGGAAGAACGTCCTCATACCACGCGAGAAAGCATCCTGGCACCCTCAGAAGTCATCCGCAGGACAAGACAGTGGTCCGCCAATATGACTGAAGGGCAATGCCAACTAAACAGCTGTCAACAACTAACTACACTCTAGAAGAACGCCCACGATTGTCACTTGAGGAGTACGTTACTTGCTCACCAATTAAAGAAGGACACCTGGCCAGTTTGTTATAACCGTGCACATGGCCAGGGTGCAATTCGTCCTATCGTTAGGTGACGTGTGTCCAGGTTTTTATACCCATGCACATGGGACGTATAGCTCAACCTATCATAAGAGGACATGCGTCCAGGAAGTTATTAAGATCTTCTAGAAGAGGACAGCTGGCCCAATCACCTTCCTACCTCCTTTGGCTATAAATACCTTATCAACCTGCATGAGGTATTCATCCACACTCACTCACTCGTATTCTGATTACACTTAGTCTACTTTACTTCAGTACTTTCTTCACTACGAACGTTACTGATTCTCACGCCGGAGGGTGGTTACAGGAAGACCCCCCACCTTGTCCTTCCTGTTACGAGACTCACGGTGTCTGTATTGTAGGTTCCGGTCATTGGACTTTGGGAAGTTGTGCTCGTACCGTGTTAGTAGTTATCGTATCATACCCTGTGGACTCATTGGATCCAAGACCCATACCAGGGGATCGGATTTGTGTTTCTTCAAGTGGGCGGAGTGGGTTTGGGACCCTCAAGGAGGATCGGAAACACCGTATCGTAACTGAATGTAACAAAAAAAAACAAAAACAAAAACAAAAAAACAAAACTTTCCCGAAGTTGACCAACTTCCCGCTTGCCACCCTGTGATCCATCCCTCCAATGGCTACATTTTAACGGTTATATGAACGTTGAATTTAAAAAGAAAACAAATAATTTAATAATCAGGTCTGGTTCAAGGAAGGGCAAAGAGGGATACAGCCCCAGGCCCCATAGTTTTTGAGGCCCACAAAAATTTCCAGCATTCATATTATCATATATATAGTATTCAAATTTTTATGGTTAAATATGTTGATCTAGCTTAACTGGTAAAACCCTCTTAAACTAAAAGATATGCATAGGTTCGTCTCTTGTATCTACCAATTTATATTCTTTTTTTTATTATATTTGCATTCATATTAAAGTCCAATGTTCAATCTAAACTAAAAATGATAAAATGTTATTACTTTTTTCATTTTCATTAATACGGCTTATGACATGAGTTCAGTTCTTATTATAATTCGTGTTAATAGTTATATCATCTTCTTTTATATATATTTACTGAAATATACTTTATAATTAAAACCAAAAAGGACAGTATAATTTCAACATTCGATTAAGTGTTTAAATTAAACTATTTTGCTACTATACATTTGTTTTGTTTTTTGCTATCATAATTATCGTCGTATTATTTAATTTTTATATAGGAGTTAATGAGTCTATAATTTGGAGGCCCATTTTTTACTAGCCTCGGGTACTCGAATTTCTAGAGATTCTCAGAGACGACACTGTTAAGAATTAATCTATATTTAAAATAGCCAAAGTTATTCTTCACACCAAATTACTCATTTTTCACATCAAATTCTCTACTCTATCTAAAAAAATGTCTATCCATTTTGTCACACCCTAACCTAACGGTAGAACATGGTCGTGGCATGACACAATTTGTATCATAGCTCAAAGACACTAATATAAATATGAAGTGTCAATATCTAATTTTATTTATTCAAATCATCGTACACAAAAGTTTCCGAAAAGAAATAATTCAAAACTATTACATTGAACTAAAAACAAAAAAAGTGATCTATATTTTAATATAAACCTAAGGTCCAACTAATGTCTTGCATCTTCAATCATTCCAAATAGCTGCACGCGATACGAGTAAAAATAGATATATTTTGTTAACAATAATATTGAGCAAGTAATCACAATTTGAGATATATATAATGATAAAAATGACAATTCCTTGCGATAATGTGCATTACATCAACTAGCATACCACAAATGAAATAAAAGTGTCTTTCCAATCATGCCACTAGATTCAAACATGTTCACTTGGGCGTCGTATGATCATACTATGAGGATGAGGATGAGATACCAACCAACCAAAAAATCCGTAACACGACTATGGAAATAGTGGAATTGTGTTTGAGTATAAACATGAATAAATAATAAAGTTGTGTACGCATATAGCCCCCAAATATAAAAGAGTAAAAAATGGGAATGTAATCGATTACTCCCCTTAAAGTAGAAGGCGAGTTAAATTAGATGAGGGTGCGGAAATAAGGGAGCCGGGCCAACTCAATAAAATAAAGCTAAAACTTTTACAGATGATAATATAAATAAAAATGAGCATTTAGAAACTGGAATCACATGAAAAATCCATAGGGTTCTCAAATTATGATAAAAAACAAGATTTAAGCGAGCTGAAATGGGTCAGAATCCAAACAGTGAATTTGTAAGGCCCCGATCCCGGTGCCCTACACTGGACGTTGGATTTACTCATAAACACAGTTCTAAATATTAGAGTTAATTAAAACTTTCGCGGAATAATATAAAAGTCAACCATTCATTACAAACATTCATAACTTGTCTTTTAAAATCATAATATAAAACATAGTATTTCAAACATCATGACAAATCTTCAGATGCCAGCATCTTCAATCCTGCCATATGTCTCACTCAAACCATCTGTCTCAATCTGTTAACCTGCGTGCATACAAAAAGTCAGCTACGCTGAGTGAGTTCTAGTTAATCATACAACATTCAATACAATCATAACTACGTACTTCATACTTCCATAATTCGTTCATAATATACATACTTACCTTCATACTTTATTCTAAACTCTACTTTACATTATTCTATTATGCGTCGGATATTATTAGGTTCCGGTCCCTTTTTCTGCCTCAGATATTATTAGGGTCTGGTCATTTTCTGCCTTGAGTATTATCAGGGCTCAGTCTCTTTTTGCCTCGAGATTTATAAAGGGCTCAGTCCCTTTTCTACCTCGGATATTATTAGGGTCCGGTCCCTTTCTACCTTGAGTATTATTAGGGCTCAGTCCCTTACTTCTGTACCTGGCTATCTCTTACATTCATTCATAACATACGTACATATCATTCTTACATTATACATAACATTATAACTTGACATTACGTGCAATACCCGAAGATCGTTCACGTACCGACAAGCAATCATTCATACTTTATATACATATCGTTCATACCTTCAAACTATCACCCGATGGTACATGCAATATCCGAAGATCGTTCATGCACCGTCAAGCATTCATCCATACATAATCATATAAGGCATACACTTACCACTTAAGGTAAGTGTATTAACTAATCACATCGAGTATGCACACAGCCCCGAAAACATAACAAGGAACGAGGCTAGAAACTCAGCTGAACTCGGTTACATTCACCGTTTATGGTTATTCCTTTCTTGAGCTGTGCACGACTAACCGTATAACAATTACACGTATCAATTTAACTATCACTACCCATATCGTGTTTCTAGTTTAATTATTACCCTCAACAAACGGGGTCCAGGGGCAGCGCCTCTAACAGCAGGGTTCTAGGGGCGGCAAGCCCCTAGCGGGGTCCAAGGGCCAGAGCCCCTGGCTGGGGTTAAGCTGCCAGGTCAGCTTCAAAAAGTTTTATTTTCATTAACTGTCTTAACATATTTTTCATTAGCATTTCATGATAATATTTTATTGTTAGCCTCTTAATCCTTTAAGGTATTTTCTGTAAATAAATAAAGTTTAAGGGCTATTTTGTAATTAATTCATTCTTCCCTAACTCCAGGGACCATTCTGTAATTCTTTCAAACTTTAGTTCGTTATCCAGTTCGTTAACAAAGGAGGCTGCTTCGTTATTTCTTAAAGAATGGACCTTATAACGAATTGAACCTTTTATAACGAGCTGAACCTTATAACAAACTGGTATGTATAACGAATTGAACCTTTATGACGAATTGGTCCTTATAACAAACTAGGGGTTCATTCGTTAGTTCTCCTTAACGAATTACTTAACGAACTGATTCTAATTCGTTATATCTTCTTTAACGAATTGACATAACGAATCAGCCTAACGAATGAGAGCTCATTCGTTAACTCTCCGTAACGAATTAACTCTTCCTTAACGAATTGCTTAACGAATTCGTTACACACGCGCCTAGGGTTAGGTTAGAATGTTAGAGAACATTCTCTAACATCCTTACCTCGTACGCCGCCTTTCCGGCGCCGCCATGCCGGAAAAACGTATTTTACCCCTATTTGCACCGTTTTTCATCCCGTTCGATCCAGATCTGAGTTAGGGTGACCCCCAAGCTCATCTTTTGATTTGTTTATACCCGATTCCATCCGGATCTCGTGACTTTAACGGTTTAGGGTGTCGGCTCGTCGTTTTGCGACTATATCTAGCGGGTTTTGATCCATACAATATCATACTATCATTACCTCAGGTTGATGCTCGGTTTCTTGGTGATTTCAGCTAGAGAGAGAAACTAGAGAGAGAGCTTAAGTGTGTGTTTTGGGTGGTGTATGGAATATGTGTAAATGAATGGATTAAGGGTATATTGTTTATATATTATGGATCATGGGATTAAGCCCATGGTCTTTTCTCTCTTTCTTTTAACCCAAGTCCATAACTCATATTTATTTAACCCAACACAAGCCCGACTCATAATAACGCATAATTTATTTCATTAACCGAAACGAGAAAACGGGATGTTACAGAATTTGGGTTCGGGTTCTGGTTCTGGTCTGTCACATGAAAAATGTGAAAAAAGTTAAAACTCTTATGAAGCGAAAGTTTATTTTAATCAGAAAGTGGTGTAATCGAAATTTCCCAATTTTACTTACTTTAATAACCCTAACGGGCCAAAACGAAATTGAGTTATCAAATCGCCTCAATCGATGAAACTGATTGAGGGATTTTGCTTAAAATGTGCAAATAAATAATTTTTATTTTTATAACATATCCGGAAAGTGAGTGGAATAAGCAGAAACCGAAAAGTCAAAGTCTTGAACACTTGAAAGTCAAACCGTCAAGAATTAACAACTAAGAACGGGAATTGATGGTGAAATGAGGTGGGGTAAACATTAGGAAGAGGTCAATGGTCGTCTATATAACTTTGATTGAGCTTGGAGGGGAAGAAATCGTCATAAATGTGTATTAATTGCATAATAACTAAAATGGTCAAAGAAATCATTTTTTAACAAAATTAAACTAGTTGTTGTTCCTTACTCCAAGGAAACAAGGGAATATGCTTTGGCATGATGGCAACTGATGTGTTGTAAAACACACTTGTTTTCCGTACCTTTTTATCATGTTTTAAGTGCTTATTCGCATAATAAATAATAATTATGGCTTGTTTTTATATGATCTTACAAAGTTTATTATTTTGTGTAGTTGACGAGTTTTAAAAGAGAAAATGTTTGGGTTTTTGAAGATATTGGAGGCCTTTTGATCAAGTTAACAAGACCAAAGCTCAAAGCCCGACCCAAGCCCGCTAGAGAAAGCCTTACATGTCTTAATATATAATATAACTTAAAAAAAAAACCCTAAGCTACTAGGCACTCAACAATTCCGATTGGAAATCATCAAGTAAAGTTTGTGATTTCTTTGGTCGGCTAGTGGGGGAGCAAGAGATTCTTTTGTTTGTTTTAAGGAGATCACCAATTACATAATTGGTGGCTGGTGAAAACTGCCGTGAGGAAGCAAAAAAGAAACAACAAAAAATTTAATAACCTAACCCATCCTCATAATTGCCGATCAGAACTAGGCAGCCTCCATTCAAAGTGGAAAATTCGTTTTTTATGCTTCAGGGCTAGGAAAGGAAGATGATCATTAAGGAGACTTGGTACGGCAGCTACGGGTCATATTCATCCATAAACTCAGCCATATATTTAATTATAACTCTTATAAACTTTGTTCTTTTACTCAAGTTTCATAACTAGTTACTTTGATCTTTTGCTTTGAATTGTATTGCAAGTAAAGTGAAGATTGACTTGTGCTTGATTGTTATTGAATCTTGAATGAGTTATATCATGATTATGTTGATGTTTATGATGTTTAAATCCATTATTAGCTGCTGTCCAAAATCAATGATAGGCTAAATTAGTTAGTTCTACTTAGGTTAGATGATTATTGTTAGGTTTAAGTAAGTAGTTTGGATTGTTGATGATCATGGCTTGAATTGTTAATGAAAAGTTTGTTTTAACATTGAATTAGGTTGTGTTTAGTGGCTGTGAATTTGTTTATTACACTCAATTACCTCTTGCTTTGATTAATTAAATAAGTTTTGATTGATTGTTGCTTGTTAGAACTCTTTACTTGGTGTTTAAGGTTTGTTTGCGTGAAGTATCACCGTAGGGTTTAAGTGAGTGTATTAATTGAATATAATCAGCAGGTAGGCACCTTCTTAGAGACCGAGAGGTGATAGGAAGTATGGTCTTCTCATAGCTTTTACTTGTTAGGATTAGGATCGCGCGAGAGCGGGTTCGGTTCTTGTCAGGTTTGGGCTTGTGAGCGATTAGTTGACCTAGTTTAAGTTGAAATAAATTGTTCCTCTATCCTTGGTTGCATAGTATTCTTCTCCATTAGGGTAGTGTGTCGGTGAGACCGAGAGGAGAGTCGGTATTAGAGAACTTTAACAATTCGTCACCCGGTTTTGTTCTTAAAATCAATTAAGTGTAGGTTAGGGTTTGTTAGTGAGACCAAGAGGTAATCTAGCTTACTGAGTGAACCTTAGTTGTGTCATTCCTTAGGAACCGGCGTCGTGAGATTCTACAATCCAATAGCTTATTTTACCTTCAATAGGATTCTTACCTAGGTAGACGTTTTTCCCATTGATAAATCTTATTTTCAAAGATTCGTCTAGTTTTCTTAATTTAAGTTTTTTAGTTAATTTAAGTTAGGTTAAGTAGTTAATAATTAAAAATCAATTTAAAAAATATATTATTCTTAGGTGAGTCTTATTTAGGGTTAAGAATTAAGTACGTTTTCTCGTGTCCTTGTGTTCGACACTCGGACTTCCTTAGTGATATACTATTAGTGATCGGTACACTTTCCGGTTTTGTGTGGTTTCTTTAGGATTTTCATTTAATAAATTTAAAACTTAGTTGTGAGAGCATCATTATACACACATAAAGTTTTTGGCGTTGTTGCCGTGGTAAACATTAGGAAGAGGTCAATGGTCGTCTATATAACTTTGATTGAGCTTGGAGGGGAAGAAATCGTCATAAATGTGATTAATTGCACAATAACTAAAGTGGTCAAAGAAATCATTTTTTAACAAAATTAAACAAGTTGTTGTTCCTTACTCCAAGGAAACAAGGGAATATGCTTTGGCATGATGGCAACGCATATTCCAATCGTGCTAGGAAGAAGGTACACGAAATCATGTTGGAAAAATAAATGAAACCGACATGAAATGAAAAAAAACACGTTTGCTGATCTTACGCTCGATCACGTATTGCGACCGACTTAAGGAATCATCGTCGCATAGCACGACAGGTGGAAAAATTCAAAATTTTGATTTTTTTACATAAACATCCCCTGAACTATATTTAATTACAATTATGGTATAAAATACATGAAATTGAATTTGTAAAATATTTAAAAAATATAGATAAACATAATTTGATAAAATTTAAGCTTAAATTGGTCGGGTTTTGGATTTTGAAAAATTGCAAATGTTACACATATTATAAAAAAATGGATATATTTTGTATTTGTTCAGCTCATATTCCAGCGGTAGCGAACAAACGGTCGTCAAACTCGTTGGTTTAGTCGGACGAGCGACAATTCCTGAACCCAAAGAAACAAGAGGTTATATAAATAGAGATCGTGAATCTCGACACAAACAACTAATGAGAGATTGCGTTGTTGAAGATCCAAAATCGAAGGTATTTTTTGGCGAATGTTTCGGATGTTGCGACCATTATTTTTAAGAATTGTTGCTGATTTCGAAGCAAACTATGAATATTTCATCAACGTATTGATACTAGAGGGAAATCAGGATTTACATGTCTTTAAAAGTGCACGTCCGCTATTCGATAGCTAACATAAAAGAAGTGCTGTAAAAATCCCTACTATGCGCTGATTAATCATTAATTAATCCCGATTAATTTTCGATTAATCATGGTTAATCCTAATAAATTCCGATTAACCCCCCATTAATACTTATTAATCTCTAGTCCCCACCGCCCGACTAGAGACTAGCGATTTTTACAACACTGCATATAGGGGCGTTGCCGACACATACAGCGAGATTCGTATAATGATAAATACATATGTTACCCCTGTATATTTTAAATAATATTTTATTAGTTTTTGCTTGTTTTTAATTAGAATCTGTGTACTACTAATATATTTGCGTTTTGTAGGTCATTGGAGTTAAAACATAGCTGAAAGAATGAAAAATAGGCTAAAACGAGCTAAATTGGAGTGCCTGAACGAATCAGGGTTGAACCGGAATGAATCAGTAGAAGAACCGGTCAAACCGACAAAGAAACAGACCAGAGTAACTTGGCCGCACACACGAGACCAAGAGAGGATCCCACGCAGCGCGACGAAGCGTGGTTGTTGTGATGTTTTTGGTTTTTGAGCACGCCGCCACACGTGGCCAACATCAATGCACTCCCTGCACGTAATAGCTCCTTTTTCCAGAAAGTTCCATCGTTTGAAGGGTTTCGAGGCCTACGTTAGTGCACGATTTTTTCGTCTCGAGTGTTTGTAAATATTGATTGTAATTTATTATTATTATAATGTAAGGGTATTTATGGAAAAAACAGTTAGTTCGTTAATGTATATGCTAATTCGTTAAGGATAACGAATTAGCCAGTTCGTTATATGTAAAGCCCATTCGTTAAGGATGTTTAACGAATGGACTGTATTTCTTTATGTATGTTTCCATTCGTCATGGAATGTTGACGAATGAGGGCATAACGAATCACTGATTCGTTATGCCTTCCTTTTATGTCTTGTAAGTTAAATAATTGGAGCCAATTCGTTACGGGATGTGTAACGAACTGGTCTCCATCGTCTATATAAGGGTTGTTCATACCCTTATAATATAAGGTTTTGAGTTTAATTATACCCAACTGCTGCTCAAATTCTTTCTCACTCAGATCTTCACTAAAGTATTACTAATATGACTATTACAATTACTAATATACATATATATATATAATTAATAACATATCATAAACTAGGTCCTAAGGTATTAGATCTAATCTGATTATCGATATTTATTAGATCTGTACGAGTATTACGTATTTACAACTGGTATCAGAACCATTAGACGTTAGATTGCTCTTGATTAAGTATTATTAAATCTGTTTTTGAAGGTAATTGATCGAGTTTTGGGTTCATTTAAGTTTTATTGAAATTCGGTTTGAATTTTGGTTTGAATTTTGGTTTGAATTTGATGATTATGGACTGAGTTTGGTTCGGATTGTGTTTGGTAAGACTTTAGGAAAGTTTGTGTGGATTGGATTGTGAATTGAGGTTGATTGGAGTGGTTTTGGGTTGGATCTGTAAGTGTACGGAACAAGGGAATGGTTTTGTGTTAATTGGTGTTTGTTTGATTGATTAAAGGATACGGGATAAGTGTAATTGGGTTCGCGAGTTGTTTACGAGCTGATTGAGCTTTATTTTGGTCATTTTGGTGCCAAATTGAGGTCATATTACACGTTTTTAGACTGGGTTTTGATTAGTATCGAATCTGAAAATTTCCAGAACTCTGGAAATTGGCTTGAAGATTTGAAGATCTTCTTGAAGATTAGAATATGATGTTAATTCGTTATACTCAATTTGTTAACCACGTGTCTGATTCGTTCAAAATTCTTAACTGACTCGTGCTTGGTTCGTGCCACGTGGATAGTTTTTTACAACTGAATAACAAACTAATTCGTTATTCACTGTAGTTGATTCGTTATCAACTGTAGCTTATTCGTTTTTACTGTTCACAATTCGTGATTACTGATACGTTATCAATTCATCCTTGATTCGTCATTAAATCATTATACTGATTCGTCAGTGATTCGTTGGTGACATGTCTTTGATTCGTTACTGATTCATTATATTCTGATTCGTTACTGGTTCGTCAGAGTACTATTCCTGATTCGTTATCCAGACCTTATCTGATTCGTTAAGTAACTATTCTCAATTCATTATCCATACTTCACTCAGTTCGTCAAGTTTATTGTTTCGGATTCGTTACAGAATTTTCACTTTTAACCCTTAAGTTTGGATTTTTGTTAAATTTGAACTTTTTAACTACAGTGACTGGTTTTTATGCGTTGGCATCTCAGAATGTGCTTATGCAACAAATGTTACACCTTGATGCAGAAATTGGATCTCATTCAAAATACCCACAATTGATGAAATTCAGTGATTTTGCAAAGTGGGAACCAAGTTTTAGTGCGCATCTTGATTCTATTCATCCTGATTGTTCTCATTGTCTTGATGAAGTTTATACAATTCCGATACTTGATAGTGAAACAACAAGTTTTACCCCAATGGCTTTCTCTCAATACTCACAAGAGGATAAGAAAGCGTTAGAGATTGAAACCAAATCTTATTAAACTCTAACTATTGCTTTACCTGATAACATATTCCATCAAGTTGGAAGTATTAAGATATTTGCTTCATTGTTTCAACTCATTAAGGTGAGAAGCATGGGAAACACTGAAGAGAGCAAGAAAGTGATGTTAAAGTTTTAATTTCGAAATTTTAACTTACTAAAGGGTGAAACTGTTGAAGAGATGCTTACTCGTTTCAATCACTTGATTGCTGAGATGAACAAACTAAAAATGGAACCTTCTGAATCCGACAAAATTCATACGGTAAAAAGAATGCTTTACCAGGTTCATACTCAACATTTTTGATGGTGTTGAAAGAAAATAATTATTTCAAAAATGTAAATTTAACTGCTTCTAAGTTCATGCAAAAGGCTAAAGCGAGAGAATATGATTTGAAGTGTCAAAAATCGTCAAACGAAATTCAAGATCCATCTTTCTATGGAGGAAGTATGCCTTTATGTAGCATTGCTTCTCCGATCACTACATTTCTTACTCATAATGCTAACGAAGGGACTTCAACTTATAGTGATTGTTAGGGCATGAATTTTATGCTGAGGATTCTTAATCCTTAACTATCTTATGGATAGATTATCCTTAAGATATGTATTAGGCTATGAAGGATCAATTGTTGGTGCATTTTGTGACCGTCGCTATGCAATTCTGTTCAGCGGAAACGAAGTACGAAGTTAGCAACTTCGTCATAGGCGAAGTTGTAACAACTTCTGCCATAGGCGAAGTTAGAACAACTTCGCCTTAGGCAAAGTTATAACAACTTCGCCTACAGGCCCAAGCCCAAGCCCGCGAAGTTGTTTATATATATATGTGTGTGTCTTGTTTAGGTTTGGTTATCCAGAAAGTCAGAGTGTTTTGTGATCAGTTTAATTGTCTAGAGAGAAACCGAGAGGGAGAGTCGTGTGGGACGGCCCGAGGTAGAGCTCACCTCTGGTCGGCCGTGTCTTTGTTTTCGTGTTTGGTATGTAACGAGTTATGATTATTATATGAAAGGATCTGCAGATTCGTTTATCCCGTTCTTGTGTTTGTTCGTGTGTTTATGTATGTGTAACCGTGTTCTTCGTCTTCTACACCAATAAACGAGTCTAGGAGGATTCCGCACTCCTAGACCTCGTGCGGATCTCGTATCGATCAGCGACGCCCCGCGGGGAACCTACAAGTGGTATCAGAGCCTTAGGCTCTTATGCTATGGTTCGAGATCTGCGTTTTGGTGTTTCTGGCACGTTTCCTATGCGTTTTTGGCCGAACAGCCGCCGCAGGCGAAGTTATGGGGTTCAGGTGAAGTTGTCGCTTAAATTTTAGGGTTTAGGCGAAGTTATGGACAGGCGAAGTTAAGGAGGGGCGAAGTTGACTTTTAGGCGAAGTTGACTTTAGGCAAAGTTAAAAAAAAATTTGTTTGGAGTTTTCGTCTGTATGGCCAGGTGTACACGATTATTGTGAGACCGAAGACGTTGTTCCGTCAACGAGTGAAACTAGTTATCTCTTGGTCTTACGTGTGAACAAATACGTGTCAACTCTGGATATGGAGTTGAGGTTGTGAATGGGATATTGATTGAAACTGGATACTGACACATATTTGGGTGTTTGTGGGCAATGAAATAGTTGTTGTTCGAGGTTGACCAACTGAAGAAAGTTAAATTAAACTGAAGGTTTTTGTCATTACTGGATTGCGGTCAGAGCATATTATTTATGTTATTTTCAAGGTGTTCGAGAATTGGATCCTGAAACGTGATGCTTATTTATTAAAGTGAAAATTCTGGAACAAGTTGGATTTAATCGGGAATTAAAGTGTTTATGTTCTTGATCGTTATCCCTGGTGATTGAAGATGCTTCGGATTAATTAATGGTCATGTGTGTTAGATTCTGTCAAGGTGGTTTTGTGATGAAATTGATCACTTGATGTTGAGTAGTTGAAAATTAAACCTTATCGTATGCCGACGTGTTGGTGAAGTTGTGGAGGGAGCCCAACTTCACGTGTTGGTGAAGTTAGAAGAACTTCACATGTTGTGAAGTCAGAAGGACTCACGTGATTGGTTGAGATGATCAATTAGGCACGGGGATGCATGCATTTCAAAGACCTCAATCTATATAGTCGGAGAAGCTTACACTGAATGGGAGATCTGATATGGAAGACGCTGGGTGATTGGTAGATTTGTGAAGCTACAAGACAGTTTCAGACACGGCTGGTTGAAGAGCAAACAGAAGATCATCAGTTAAGAGGGAGTCTGTTGGTGCATGTTTTGTAACAGATGATCTTTTGTGTTTGTTAGAATTGAGAGCAACGGTCAAAGGGGAGTCTGTTGGTGCATTTTGTGACCGTCGCTATGCAATTCTGTTCAGCGGAAACGAAGTACGAAGTTAGCAACTTCGTCATAGGCGAAGTTGTAACAACTTCTGCCATAGGCGAAGTTAGAACAACTTCGCCTTAGGCGAAGTTATAACAACTTCGCCTACAGGCCCAAGCCCAAGCCCGCGAAGTTGTTTATATATATATGTGTGTCTTGTTTAGGTTTGGTTATCCAGAAAGTCAGAGTGTTTTGTGATCAGTTTAATTGTCTAGAGAGAAACCGAGAGGGAGAGTCGTGTGGGACGGCCCGAGGTAGAGCTCACCTCGGGTCGGCCGTGTCTTTGTTTTCGTGTTTGGTATGTAACGAGTTATGATTATTATATGAAAGGATCTGCAGATTCGTTTATCCCGTTCTTGTGTTTGTTCGTGTGTTTATGTATGTGTAACCGTGTTCTTCGTCTTCTACACCAATAAACGAGTCTAGGAGGATTCCGCACTCCTAGACCTCGTGCGGATCTCGTATCGATCAGCGACGCCCCGCGGGGAACCTACATCAATGATCCTCGGTATTATTTGTTTACTAACGATTGCGTTTATAATGGTGATTTGTTAGCCAGGTATAAACAACTTTATGATCCAGTCTACCGTATATCCCGCTACAAGGCATCTGTAGCACATGATTGAGATTGAAGATTAAGCTAAAGCAAGAAGCAGCAAGATGATAAGATTGATTACTAAGTACTAAAGACAATATATGTTATCCTTGAAGAGGTGCTTAGACCAATTATCCTCGTGGAGAATTCTCTAGCTGAAGTCTGGATCCAGGATCCTTAGTCAACATAACTATTAGAGGCTAAATTTTGTATGAAGACCGACGTTTAAATATCAACAACGGATCCTAGACCTAGTCCACCACTTAATTCGTTACTAAACGTCTATTAGCACGTGGTCAAAGGGCACGATGATGAAGAGTGGAAGACTAGCGAGTTTATAGGACATAGTTGTTAGTTAGTTACTTGTTTTTTTTGTTTACATATCGTGTTGTGATCAACATTAGAGGAGACAATCACACATACCCTAGCTGTTAAGTTATCTGTAATCACACACACATAGCATTCATTGTATCTGTTGATCAACAACTCCAAACTTTGTAACACCCTTTTTGATTAATAAAGTGGTGATAAACGATTTGTCATCACCCGGAGTTTTTGTGCCGGTGATCCAAACCAGATCATGGGCGTTTCCTCGTAACAAATCCTGTGTTTGCGTTTGTAATCGATACATACTTGTTTTTATCACCTTAGCACTAATCCTAACTAAACGAATTTGGATACATTATCTTTAGCAGATTTTTGCCTAAAACAATTTGGCGCCCAACGTGGGGCAATTGGTGCTATAATCCATATTACTCTATCAATTTTCGATTTTTTTCATACCCATATCACTATCAATGGCCTCTCAATCAACCTCTGCTTCTTCAAACATGCCGCCGATGCCTCCGCCAATCACGGGAGCACCAAGGGCTGCTGCTGCTGGAAGCAAGACACAACTACCAGTCTTCAAGAGCTCGAAAACCGTTGCTGCTGCGCCGGCGCTTAATACTAACAATGATGTTAAATCTATGTTTTCGCAGGTTAAAGAATACATGGAGCAATAGGACAAGACCAACCAGAGGATCCTTCGTGAGATAGAAGATATCAAGAAGAACAAGAGGCCAGCAGAGGATCACACCCCCTCATGCCCAGGATGCTGGATTTTACCAGTGCAGGATCCATGGCTCAGTTCTCACAAGGATCATCTATCCTTCAACAAGGATCCATGGGTCAACAGGCTCAAGGATCCTCGCTATTTCAGCCAGGATCATCTATCCTTCAACAAGGGTCCATGGGTCAACAGACTCAAGGATCCTTACTGCTTCAGCCAGGATCATATATCCTTGAACAAGGGTCCATGGGTCAACAAACTCAAGGATCCTCACACTTCCGACAAGGATCACCCATCCTTCAACCAGGATCCTCTAGATTATATCTTCAAGGATCCAATAATCCCCAACCACAAGGATCCTTCTATCAGAATCAAGGATCCTCGGGAGTCCAACATCAACGATCCTCCGAAATCCTTGAAGAAGATTTCATTCCCATGCAAACTATCGCGTTGGGTGGTCCAACTCTTATCGCTGACTCTTCTTATCCCAGATACTCATCTGAGATGCCAACCTTCGCCCAGCAAAGAGGTAATTTGTATGATCCTTTATCCTTATATGCTAACCGTGGTTCCATGCAGGATGCAGGTATCAACCAAGCTATGGCCAAGGAGCTACAGAAGCTTAAGGATATGATATCCAGTGTTCCCGGGTGATACGACCAATCCCCGAGATACCTGAGGGAAGCCACAAATTATCCAGATTTGCTCCACCTATCTGTGACGCTGAAATCCCGAAGCGATTCCAAACCCCCAACATGAAGACTTATGATGGAACCACTGATCCTGAAGAACATGTGGCATAATACAAAGAAAGGATGGAAATCAACCCCATTCCTGAGAGACTCAACGAAGCCTGCTTGTGTAAAGGCTTTGGATCCACAATAACACGATCAGTATTAAAATGGCTGCTAAGTCTTCCTCCCTTTTCAATTACTTCTTTTTCGCATTTAGTTAACTTGTTCAATAGTCAATTTTGCTGTAGCAGGAAATTTGAGAAGTTAACTAGTGATTTATACCGAGTTGTCCAACCAAGTGATGAATCCTTTAGGGATTTCGTCACGAGGTTCGGCAGGGAAGCTCTGTAAATCCCTAATCTTGACATGGCTACTGCTGTTGAAGCCTTCAAGATGGGACTTCATAGGGGCTCTTCTTTTTATGATGATCTTGTGATGACATCCTGCAGGTCTCTAGATGAAGTAAGGAACAGAGCACTAAGGTTTATACGGCTGGAAGATGACAAAAGGATCCAAGAAAGATTGGGGGCTCAAACGAAGCAAGAATCCCCCAACAAGAATAAAGTATCCTCATACAGGAACAACAACTCAAAGCCGTAAACCAGATTCAACAATCAAAACGTACGAGCAGTCGAAGATGGAGATGATGATGATGACTACCCCTGCATCTCCGAGTATTGTTTCTCCGTATATACCCATGGCTTGATCTGTGCCATGAAGGATCTAGGGGAGAAAGCAAAGTGGCCGCGTAAGAATGAGAAGACATCCACCTTCAAAGACAAGTCCAAGTGGTGTGCCTTCCACGAAGATTTTGGTCACATGACAGACGAATGCATTGGCTTAAGGAGGGAAATTGGATACCTCCTGAGCAAGGGCCACTTCAAAGAGCTCTTGGGAAGGAAGAAATCCAATATCCAGGACCCTGATGATCTTCCACAAAAAACAACACCACCACCACCAGATGCTCACGTGATCAACTTCGTCTCTAGAGAATACGACATATTTCAAACTTCTTGTCCTACAAAAGAATTCGAGTTGGACGATGAAAGAAGATCACTCATCCCTACTACTCGAATAACTGCAAAAAGGCTCGCCAAAGAGATTAAATTAGATAACGGAGACCGACCAATAGTATCCTCCACTTTGACGATAGACAAAAGGATCTTCTTCGATGAGGAAGACAAACTAAACATCCAGGATCCTCACCATGACGGTTTGATTATTACCTTATTTATCGCTAACCATTATGTACGCATGATCCTAGTTGACGGTGGGAGCTCGATCAACATCATCCAACATGATATCCTCAAGAAGATGAACATACCAGATTCAGAGATCATCCCTAGAACATCAGTGCTAGTCGGTTTCAGTGGAGAAACCAAGAAAACATTGGGGGACATCAACCTCCCAATTTATATTTTTAAATTCATATCAAAAATTTTGTGTTATTGATAACCTTTCTTGTTGCAATGTTATTCTAGGTAGGCCCTGGCTGCATGGAATGAAGGCAGTAGCCTCGACTTACCACCAATACATCAAACTACCTACTCCATGGGGAGTTGTGAAGATAGTTGGTGATCAGGCGGAGGCCAAGAACTATTATTCCTTATAAATGAAGCCAACAGCCAAACAAACTATAGCATAGCAACCACAGCAACATCCTAGGGACGTGCTGGAAGCTCGGGAGAAAGACCTTAAAGAAGTATCATTGGACCCCGAGGATCCAGAGGTAAAGGTGTTCCTAGGATCCAGTATCCCCAGCAAGATTGAGGAGGATTTGTTATCCTTCTTAGGGCGAAGAAAATCTACCTTTGCCTTCAAGCACTCAGACATGACAGGTATTTCAAATGAGGTAATCACTCGTAAATTAGGTCTTGATTTATCCATTAAACCCGTCCATCAGAAGCGAAGAGAATTCGCTCCTGAGAGAAACAAGATCATACAAGAAGAAGTTGAAAAACTTCTTAAGGCCGGTATGGTCAGAGAGGTTCAGTATCCTCGATGGCTAGCTAATGTGGTCTTTGTTTCAAAAAAGAATGGAAAGTGGAGGGTATGCATTGATTTTACAGATTTAAACAATGCATGTCCCAAGGATCCTTTCCCATTACCACATATAGAATCCATGGTGGATGCAACGGCAGGACATGAATTGTTTACCTTCATGGATGCTTCCTCTTGATTTCAACAAATTTAGATGGAACCATCTGATCAAGAGGATAACGCATTCATGACTCCTACCAGCATATATTGATATAATACTATGCCATTTGGACTAAGAAATACAGGGCCAACATACCAAAGACTAGTCAACATGATGTTCAAGGATCAGGTGGGCAAGACTATGGAGGTATATATAGACGATATAGTGGTAAAGTCGAAGAAAGCTGAGGATCACCTTAGAGACCTCGAGGAAGCATTCAATATTCTTGACCAATATAACATGAAATTGAATCCGTCAAAATGCCACTTTGGTGTTAAGGCTGGAAAATTTCTAGGATATATGGTAACTAAAAGAGGAATTGAAGCAAGCCCCGAGCAGATTGAAGCCATCATCAACCTAAAGTCGCTTGCAAACACCAAGGATGTTCAAAGGCTAACGGGAAGAATTGCCTCTCTCAACCGATTCATCTCAAGATCCTCCGAGAAATGCAAAGACTTCTACGACATTTTTAGAAGGAATAAGAAGTTTGAATGGACAGAAAAACATGAAGCTGCACTTACAGCCTTGAAGGACTACTTATCCTCAGATCCAGCTCTAATGAAGCATGTGTATGGAGAATCCTTATATCTATACTTAGCTGTCTCAGGAAATGCAGTAAGTGCCGTCTTGGTAAAGGATCATGAAGGTGAACAACACCCAGTGTACTATGTAAGTAAGAGTCTTTTAGACGCAGAAGCCAGGTATTCTCATTTAGAAAAGTTAATCCTTGCTTTAATTATGGCTTCTACTAAATTGAGACATTATTTTGAGACTCGTACTATTATTTTGAGAACTAACTACCCTGTTAAGAATGTTCTTAGAAAGCCAAAATTGTCATGTAGGATGGCTAAGTGGGCTGTAAAGCTGAGTGCATACGACATTCAGTATGAGCCTAGAACAGCTATCAAATCGCAGGCACTCGCAGACTTTGTGGCTGATTTTAGTAGTGACATGCAGAAAGAAGCCGACTTGGAGGTTCATCAACTAGATGCAACTAAGGATCCTTGGATCCTCTTCACAAATGGAGCATCCAACGTAAGAGGAACGGGATTGGGCATACTACTGAAATCGCCACAGGGGGACATAATACCCCAGTCCATTGCATGTGCATTTCAAGCTACCAATAATGAGGCAGAGTATGAAGCACTCATCGCAGGTTTACTTTTAGCCAAAAGCATGAGGATCAGGTATCTTCAAGTTTATATGGATTCTTTACGTATAACTAACCACTTTAACGGTTCTTATACTGTAAAAGGTGAGAATATGATCAAGTATTTAGAAATTGTGAAGGAATTGGCAAAATCCTTCGAAATATTTAGTATACCACAGGTACCAAGGGAGGAAAATGCAGGGGCAGACGCCTTAGCGAATTTAGCCTCATCCTTGAAAATTCCAGAAGATACAAAGATCCCAATTATCCATATACTCTTGCCAACAATAGGAGAGCAAGAAGTTGGAGAAATAACAAGTGATAAGCAGATTGTACTTTGGGATCCATTATCCTCAGACAGTCAAGGATCCTGGATCGTCCCAATCAAGAAGTACATTCAGACTGGAGAGATCCTGGCTACGGAGAATCTGAAATCCTTCAAACTCAAGGTATCACAATATATTTTATTAAACGGTATGCTATACATAAAATCGCTTGCAGGTCCATACTTAAGGTGAATAGAGGATCTTGAAATCCAAGAAGTACTTAAAGATTTTCACGAAGGAGATTGTGGCAACCACACAGGGGGAAGAGCATTATTCTCCAGGATACTTTGAACCGGGTACTTCTGGCCGACAATGAAGAAGGATGCAATAGAGTATTCGAAGAAGTGTGATGCCTGCCAAAGGCATGCAAATATCCTTCATCAACCAGCAGAACCAATGTATCCTATATCCTCTTCATGGCCTTTCATGAAATGGGGAATGGACATTGTTGGTAAGCTACCAAAGGCACCAGGTGGAAAGGTCTTTATGCTTGCCATGACGGACTACTTCTCTAAATGGATTGAAGCAGAAGAATTTATACAAGTCCGAGAAAGGGAAGTTATATCTTTTATTAAAAGGAATATTATAACTAGATTTGGTATTCCTTCTGAGATTATATGTGATAATGGTTCCCAATTTATTGGGAAAAGAACAACTAATTTTTGTGACAGCTGGGGCGTAAAGATGATTACTTCAACTCCAGTGCATCCTCAAGCTAATGGTCAAGCGGAGTCTAGTAACAACATCATCATCAACAATTTAAAGAAGAAGCTAGGATCCAAGAAGGGAAAGTGGGCCAAGGAACTACCATATGTTCTTTGGGCCGACAGGACAACACCCAAGAATGCAACAGGCCAAACACCCTTTTCGTTGGTATTTGGATCAGAAGCAGTAATCCCAACAGAGATGGTGGTTCCTACAGCAAGAACGAGCATCCGTGATCCTGAAGCCAACGAAGAAATCCTTCTTGAAGACTTGAATGTTGAAGAACTCATAGACATGGCCAAGATCAGAATGGCAGCTTATCAACAAAGGGTAGCTGGATCATACAACAAGAAAATAAGGATCAGAAGATTTCAAGAAGGAGATTTAGTTTTAAGGAAAGCCTTCCAAAATACTACCAATCTGGCTGATGGAAAGTTAGCACCCAAATGGGAAGGACCTTATCAGATCGAGTCGGAGGCAGGAAAGGGGGCATATCATTTGCTCACAATGGAAGGCAACAGGTTACCAAGAGCATGGAATGCTATACACCTCAAGAAGTATTTCTTCTGATCAGGATCAAATATCCTTGAGGATCCATTATCCTTAGAGGATCCAGGATCCGAAATTGGTAATATCTATATGATTACTTATTCTTTACGTTTTCATATTGTTAATTCCAGGATAACATATATAATTTATTTCTTCCAAGTTTTAAGTATCAATGCAGGGTGTTAATAAGATGTAATAACCAAGAGGTTAGCCACCTCTCCTATACATTCAAGGTTCCACACTATTTCCCTTGGCCTAGCCCACGATTGGGTATGACCCCCGATGGTCATATCCCCTAAGGTTTAAAGGTTTTCACCCCGCGAGTCCCCAGTTAACATCCGTATTTGGGCATGTCCCCAGTTTTGGGCTTGTCCCCAGTTTCGGGCTTGTCCCTTGTTCATGGGCTCGTCCCCAGTTGCACGGGCTTGTCCCCAGTTTTTTTGTGGGCTTGTCCCCAGTTTAATGGGTATAATCCCAGTTGACATTATGAGTTGTTTGCAGCAGATTTGCTAAGTTCATTGTGAAGATCAAAATTCTAAGGATACAAAATCCTAAAGTTATTTCTTCAATGATCATTGAAGGTTCAATGCATATGGTAACTTAGGTCTACCTGGACCTTCCAGTATGGTTTCTTTTAACAAATTTATGTTGTCTTACTTGCAATAGTTTCAAAACGTTTTAAGGGTTATCCCTTTAAGGATATTCTATTGTGTAACCTTTGCCAATCTTTAAGGATATTCTATCCTAGATAATTTTCATGAGGATTTTACATCCAAAAATATTTTACTCAAAATTATTTTTTCCAAACTTTCAATGAAGCTAAAGCTATAATTAAACAAACTTTCAAAATAACAATAACAAGCAAATAGTTAAAAGTTTTATATTATTTAAAATCCTTAACCCGGACTTCACCATGCAAGAGATGGACCATCCACCCGGTTAAGTGAGTACTACTAACTGTTCATAAGTGTGGGAGAATTAAAAACAGGGGCATCAAAGGTTTCATCCCCACAAACAGAGGATCCATCCACCTTTGTTACCCCCGCAAATTGTCTTAAGGATCATGGATCGTTTACCCTAGTTACTACTGTCTATTACAAACCAAAGTTATTGTTCATAAAAACATCATAAAGCAAAATAAAACGGGCTTGGGCCTTGTCTTCTGTATCCTTCATCGCCCGTTTATACGGTTACCTCCACCTCTACCGTTGCCTCATTGCCTCCTTCAGCTTCATCCTGATCCTTCACACCGCTCGTCCCAGCTTCACCTGCATCAACCATCTGACCTTCAGTTTCATCCTTGCCTCCACCCAAGTCGATCAAGGCTTGTTTCCACTTCTTGATTTCCCATGAAGAATTATCAAATGAGGGATCATTGGCCTCAGTCACCAGTTTGATTCTAGCTTGGAGGACCGACTTAGCTGCACAGACCTTTGCCTCTTCAGTGGCTCGGTTGACCTCGTCCTATATTTTTTCTGCAAGTGTGGAAGCATGGTCTTCTGCCTGCTTCTTCTCCTTGGTCTTCTTGGAGAGGGCTTTGTCCTTGGCGGCGGCCTTGGATCTCATCGCAGCGAGGGTCTCCTCATACTCCCAAAAATTTTCTCATAATGGCTTCGAGCGGAGTTGATAGCCTATAACAAGAAAACATGATAAGTTAAGAAGGATACTTAGCCATTGAAGATTGAAAGGATCCTTACGGTAGAAAGCATTTCCAGAAGCTATTTCTTGGCATCAAAGGGGTTCTCTGGATCTAAACTCTTCTTCTCTTAGCTCCTGACTTGGCTCGAGTTGTGATTGGACGAGGCTAGGAAGTAGGAGTTGGTTTCGTGGTTTCTTTCTTGGTAAACATGCAATCGATATCCTCAAGGGAGAACTTGGAAGCAGACTTTCCTGACCTTTGAGCGCCTGTAAACAGTAATTCGCAGATAAGTTTTCGATTATTTCATTTTTTAATATTAAAAATTATTACTCTTACTTGACATGATTGACTCTGAGTTTGACTCTTGAAAAGCTTCTATGAACTTGGCTTGAAAGGTTCTGATTGCAGGATCCAGTGATAGAAACTTCTCAACTCTATCTTCAACTCCAGGTAGATCAGACAGCAACTTGAAATTTTCAACTACAAGAGCAATGAAACATATTAGCAAAAGAATAAAGTATCCTACCTTGGTTACCTAAGGATCCTAGATCCTACCCTTTGGTATCCACTTTTTGGGAAGGTCAGTTCCACCCGGTATGGAATCCCTTTTTACAAAGAAAACTTGGTTCCTCCAGAGAGTACCATTTAGAGTAACTTTGGAAATGGGGATCACTTGATGGGGTTTCTATTTGAAGACGAAGCGTTTGGAACCATGGGTAACTAGATTGTACAGGTATGATAACTCTGCTAAGCCGAACTCGACACCCTCTTCTTCGATCATCCTCTCTATGGTATGAAGAACCTCCACAACATCGGCATGGTTTGGATATAACTAATCCCCGTCAAGGTGAAGAATCTTTGGTTTAAATCGGGAATAGGGTACTTGTAGCCTATAAGAACGGTTGGGCCGGAAAGAAAACCCAGTTTTTCGATATACTGTCACTACGGGCTGAAGAATCGAAGGGTCGGAAAACTGTATTGGCCGGAAAGTGTGATCAGATTTCGTCTATCTCCGGATCTATGAACTTACAAATCTCAAAGGAAAGGGCTTGAAGGATACCTTGCGAGTAGAGATCATCGGGGTCGGTATGATTGAAAGAAAAGGAGGAAGAGGATACATAAACAGTCGATATGTTGAAAGAAAATAAACAAGAAGAAAGAAGGAAATCCTGAAAGACGGCTGGATGTGTGGTTATAAGAGGATTATGATCATCGCATATATAGGCGGTGTATAATTATGTTTATCGATATTAACCGCCTGACACACGTCTAATCATCTTCTTTTTTGCAAGGGTTTTGAAATTCAAAATGACAGCTGTTTTACACAATCACCCGCCATTTTAGGGGCAATTGTTAAGGCATGAATTTTATGCTGAGGATCCTTAATCCTTTACTATCTTATGGATAGATTATCCTTAAGATATGTATTAGGCTATGAAGGTACAATGATCCTCGGTATTATTTGTTTACTAACGATTGCGTTTAGTATGGTGATTTGTTAGCCAGGTATAAACAACTTTATGATCCAGTCTACCGTATATCCCGCTACAAGGCATCTGTAGCACATGATTGAGATTGAAGATTAAGCTAAAGCAAGAAGCAGCAAGATGATAAGATTGATTACTGAGTACTAAATACAAGATATTTTATCCTTGAAGAGGTGCTTAGACCAATTATCCTCGTGGAGAATTCTCTAGCTGAAGTCTAGATCCAGGATCCTTAGTCAACATAACTATTAATGGCTGAATTTTGTATGAAGACTGACGTTTAAATATCAAAAACGGCTCCTAGACCTACTCCACCACTTAATTTGTTACTAAACGTCTATTAGCATGTGGTCAAAGAGCACGATGATGAAGAGTGGAAGACTAGCGAGTTTATAGGACATATGTCACACCCTCAAAATCCACTAACGGAGTTTTACCGTCAGAGGGTGTGAACTAACAGGATCGGATTCATTAGTTATAATCAAACCATAAAACAAAGTTTCAAAACCATGAAAACGTTTACGAGTATTTAAATGCGGAAGCGTAAAAAAAACATAAAACAAAATGTTGCGTCACGCAGGACGACTTAAACCCAATGATAACAGTTTTAAAAGAGTTTGCATAACAAAAGCGTTTTCAAGCAATGCATGATCCTGTACCGCGCGCCCGCCTCGGCTACCTGAGAATAACATACTAAAAGTGTCAACACGGGGTTGGTGAGTTCACAAGTTTATATAAAATAAGGCGTTTAGCATTTGCGTTCAGTGTTTTGCGTTTCAGCGTTTTGCGTTTCAGCGTTTTGCATTACCAGATAGTGTTATGTCAATTATATATCTATAGGTAGCTAGCCTATAAAACAAGTATTACTAAGTGTTCGACACCGAAGCTGACTGTTTATCATTTGCCTTGCCACCAGGTCTATCCCGACCATGGTATGTGTTTAGCCAAGATTACACCCACTCGACCTCCAGTCGAGTTTAGCGTTGGGTGGGGTTTGTCAAACCCAGTAGTACTACTCAACAATGACTCGCTATTATCCAATATTAAACGGTTTGATGTGAATGAAGGACTTTAGTTATTGCGTTTGCCACTTAGTCTTTACAAGTGATATATAATCTATATTAACAAAATCTTAAATGCGTTTTCGGAGTATGTTATCTCCCCAAGTGAAAAGCGTTTGAAAACAGTTTAAAGGGGTAAGTGAAACTCACTGTTTGCAAAGAATTCCCAAAACAAATCACCAAGTGATGCGCGTCACAGAAAACTCTCTCTAGCGTTCTAAAACAATAAGGAGGTTTTCTAAGTATCGGAACTAATATCGAGTCTCTAGACCCGGCACATAATTCCTATGCACACAACATGTTTCGTGTTTCGTTTGTGAATCGTGTGTGACTTTAACAAGTGTATTTGTGATACGTTACATGTGTGAGCAATTATTTACGTGTTGTGTATTCATAATGTACATCACTAGCAATTACTTCCCGTAAGGGCAATTTGGTCAACACATAACAATTAACTAGCAATTATTCCCCGCAAGGGCAATTTGGTCAAATCATGACAATCGATTAGCAATTATTCCCCGCAAGGGTATTTTGGTCAAAATACGACAGTTAGTTAGCAATTATCCCCCGCAAGGGCAATTTGGTCAAAACATGATAACAAATTAGCAATCACCATGTTTCATGCAACTTTCACAAAATTCAGCAACTAGTTTCTTAACGACAGAATTCTACTTGAAAAACTAGTCTATCCCACCGATCATAGCATCACAATAAATTTACAAAAAATCATCACAAAAGCATGTATGTGTTAGGTTTCCAGAAAATATTTTATTGTATTTTTATTCCATATATATTTCTCACAAAGATCAATTTACCACAGTAAACTCATAGCAGTCAAATTTATGCGCAACAGAATGTTATTTGAATTTCCCGTTAAACAAAAAATCCAATAAATGCAAGACCACTTGTGTTAGATTCCTAACTCAACAAGTCAACTTTCAGAAGTGGAACCAACCCAATTGGTCTCGTAGTTCATGAGATATAACATTTACAAAACAACCTAACAGCAGGTCTAACAACTCAGCTTTGCACAACGTTTTTGTAAAATCATAAAGGTTAACTATTACACGTCCAAAAATTGCAAATTTACATTCTTTAGAAACTAGACTCAACCTAGTTTACTGTAGTATCAATTATCTCAATAAATTTCACATTTACACCCCGTTACAGTCAGTTGAACATCAACAACACAACCTGTCCAGAAACTGTTTGCAACAAAACTCAACAATTTAACCATCTATAGACTATAATCCGTTCATATAATACTCTAGACACCATAATCACTATCCATGCACATCAATTACACCATACATACATGGTTAGGGTTTTATTTGATCTCAAAATCAAGACACAACAATTAACATGTAACAATATCAATTCTAGTTATCAAATCATCATCAATACATCATCAAATCAAACAAAGATCATATGAACACAATATATGAAATTTCCAGATTTTAGGGTTTACAATTAACCCATTCAAACTCAAAAATAAGCATGTAAAATACATAGGATAGTTGTTTATACCTTCCTAGCACCTTAATCTTCGATTAAACTTGAAAAATCTTGATTGTATGTGTGTGTATGAGGGCCGATTGCAAGGAGACAGGGGGGGGGGGGGGGGGGCTGGCCGTCGGCTTTGGGAAGAGGGAGAGGGAGGAGAGGTTAGGGTTTATATTTATTAATAATAATAACATGTTACACTTTAGTCCCTCAACTTCTAGTTTGTACTTTTCTAGCTTAATTAACTAGTTCTAGCACATTGAGTTAACGTTTATAACAATGTTATCACATAACACATAAGTCTAACACATAATTATCACATAATTATTGTTTTGACGTTTTTCGTTTATTCACCAATTGTTTGCGTCAACTCGTTTGCGTTTCGGTGCAATTCCCGAAAGACTACACATGTAGTAAGTGTCAAGCGTCATTTAAACCCTAGTTTAAATGTAATGAGGTGTGCGTTATAGATTCAATGATCTAAAGTTTGAATTGACGGAGTTGAGTTAACGGAGTTAACCTGAAATTGACGATTGCCACATCATTCCTATGTTAAAGAATTTTTGTCCCGAAAATTTGAGTCAAGTCGTGATGAGTGTCTGAAAAAGGTAAGAAAAATTTTCAGTTTGTCATATCATCCCCTAGTAGGAAGAAATTTCGTCCCGAAATTTAATTCATACATCCGGTGATTTCTGACGGTTTGTCGGGTTTCGCGGTTTTCTGTGTTTGGTCAGCCCTTCAAAAAGGTGAGGATACTTTTTCATCATTAGATCCTCGCGTTCCCACGTGAACTCCGGTCCACGTCTTGAGTTCCAACGAACCTTAACAATTGGAATTTTGCTGTGCTTGAGTGTTTTGGTTTCCCAGTCCAAAACTTCAACTGGTTCTTCAATGAAGCGTAGCTGTTCATCAATTTGCAGTTCGTCCAAAGGGACTACTTGGGTTTCATCGGATAAGCATTTCTTCAAATTGGATACGTGGAAGACATTTTGTACACTGCTGAGTTCCACTGGTAAGTCCAGTCGGTACGCCACCGGACCAACGCGTTCCGTTATCCGGTAAGGACCAACGTATCGTGGGTTGAGTTTGTTTCGCTTCCCAAAGTGAACCACACCTTTCCAAGGTGAGACTTTAAGTAACACTCGGTCATTCACTTGAAATTCGAGAGGTTTTCGGCGCTTGTCGGCGTAACTCTTTTGACGATCTCGTGATGCTGCCATGCGGTTTCGGATTTGCACACTCTTTTCCGAGGTTTCGAGTACCAGTTCTGGACCTGTGATTTGGCTGTCACCCACCTCTGCCCAGCAGAGAGGTGATCGACACTTCCGTCAGTACAGTGCTTCAAACGGCGCTGCTTTAATACTTGCGTGGTAGCTGTTATTATACGAAAACTCTACCAAAGATAGGTGAGGTTCCCAACTTTTTCCGAAATCCAACACGCATGCACGCAACATGTCCTCTAAGGTCTGAATAGTTCGTTCACTTTGCCCATCCGTCTGAGGATGGTATGTTGTGCTCATATCAAGGCGTGTGCCTAGGGCACTCTGTAGCGACTTCCAAAAGTGCGAAGTGAAACGGGAATCTCGATCAGAAATGATTGAGACAGGCACTCCGTGTCTAGACACCACTTCTTTCATGTAGACGCGAGTCAATCTTTCCATTTTGTCCGATTCCTTAATCGCTAAGAAGTGTGCCGACTTAGTCAACCGGTCAACGATCATCCAGATGGTATCGCATCCCGTCGGTGTTTTAGGTAATCCCGTGATAAAATCCATTGAAATGTGTTCCCATTTCCACAGTGGAAGTTCCGGTTGCTGTAGCAGGCCAGACGGTTTCTGGTATTCTATTTTGACTCTGGCACAAGTCAAGCATTTGCTCACGTAGGTGGCAATGTCGGTTTCATATTTGGCCACCGGTAAAGTGCCTTTATGTCATGATACATTTTATCTGAGCCAGGGTGGATAGAATATCGGGACTTGTGTGCTTCGTCCATCACCAGAGTTCTCAACTCTCCGTACCATGGAACCCAAATCCGGTTCTCAAAATATCGAACCCCGTCCGATTTGGTTTCAAGTTGCTTGTTCATGCCCCGCATGAGTTCTGATGGAAGGTTATCATCCTCTAAGGCTTCGAGTTGCGCATCGCGAATCTGATCGGGTAAGTTGGCTTGAATCGTGAGTTGCAATGCTCGCACTCGCCTGGGTTTATCGGTTTCTTTTCTACTGAGGGCGTCAGCCACTACATTGGCCTTGCCAGGGTGGTACTTGATGGCACAATCATAATCCTTAAGCAGCTCGACCCAACGACGCTGTCGCATGTTCAGCTCCTTCTGATCGTAGATATGTTGGAGACTCTTGTGGTCGGTGTAAATGGTAAACTTGGTACCGTACAAGTAATGCCTCCATATCTTAAGGGCAAACACCACAGCTCCGAGTTCCAAGTCATGGGTCGTGTAGTTCTTCTCGTGAACCCATAGTTGTCGAGAGGCATAGGCTATAACCTTCTCGAGTTGCATCAGCACACAACCGAGGCCTTGTATCGATGCGTCACAATGTACCTCGAAATTCTTTGTTCCCTCGGGTTGGGCTAGAATAGGGGCGCTACAGAGTTTGGTTTTCAACAGTTGAAAAGCGGATTCTTGCGCGTCTCCCCAAATGTACTTAGTACCCTTGTGAGTCAAAGCGGTGAGGGGTTTAGCAATCTTTGAAAATCCCTCGATGAAACGCCGGTAGTAGCCGGCCAGTCCTAGGAATTGCCGCACCTCAGTCGGAGTCTTAGGCGCTTCCCAGTTTTTGATGGCCTCTACCTTACCGGGATCGACACGTTCTCGTTGATCACATGTACTAAAAAGTGAACCTCGCGAAGCCAAAATTCGCATTTCGAGAGTTTTGCGTACAGTTGTTCCTTCTTCAATAATTCCAGAATTACCCTTAAGTGTTCCTCGTGGTCTGCCTTGTCCTTGGAATAGACCAGGATATCGTCAATGAACACAATCACAAATTTGTCGAGGTACGCCTTGCATACTTGATTCATGAGATCCATAAATACGGCTGGTGCGTTAGTTAAGCCAAAAGGCATAACCGAAAACTCGTAGTGACCATACCGTGTTCTGAAAGCCGTCTTTGAAATATCTTCCTCGCGCACTCTAAGCTGATGGTAACCAGATCGCAGATCGATCATCGAGTAATAACTCGATCCTTGAAGCTGGTCAAACAAATCATCAATTCGCGGTAAAGGATAACGGTTCTTGACCATCACCTTGTTCAACTCCCGGTAGTCAATACACATTCGGAAAGTCCCGTCCTTCTTTCTGACAAATAAGACAGGGGCTCCCCATGGCGATGAGCTAGGTCGGATAAAACCCATATCCAACAAATCTTGCAACTGAGTGGACAGTTCCTGAAGCGCCGCCGGTGCGAGCCGATACGGGGCTCGTGCTATGGGTGCTGCACCGGGTGTCAACTCGATTTGGAATTCGACTTGACGAATAGGAGGGAGTCCAGGCAAATCCTCCGGGAAAACTTCCGGAAAATCTCGCACAATCGGTATATCTTCAATTCGCTTCTCCTCCGCGGGTTTCTCAACAATATTCGCCAAAATTGCCGGATGACCCTTTCGTAGATACTACTACGCCTTCATGAGGGTAATGACGCTGGTGGTCATGCCGCTTCTCTCACCTCGGATCGAAATGATCTCGCCGGAAGGGGTAGTAATGTGGACTATCTTGTCGTGACATATAATCTCCACTCGGTTCTCGGATAACCAGTCCATGCCGACCACGACATCGAAACTACTAAGCGTAAAAGGAATAAGGTCGATATCAAAAACATGACCTGACAGTTTTAACTTACATCCCGCAAGTACATGAGTCGTTACTATAGTCCTACCGTCAGCTAATTCAACAGGAAACTTAACATCTAACGGGGTTGGAGTTAGGTCTAAGAGTAGAATAAAGGCTTTCGACACAAAACTCCTATCAGCTCCAGTGTCAAACAATACAGAAGCAAAACAATCGTTCACAGGGAACTTACCAGTCACCATGTACGGATCATTGCGGGCTTGACCCGACCCAATAACAAAAGCTCTTCCTTTACCATTGTTTCCACCACCACTGCCACTTCCATTACCTCCATTGTTGTCGTTCTGTCTCAGCTTAGGGCAGTCCTTCTTAAAATGACCCTCTTGACCACACTCAAAACATCCCTTAGTCGTCATAGGTGGTTTAGGAGCACCCTTTGCCGCAAGGTCTCCTCTACATTCCTTTGCCTGGTGACCCATCTTTCCGCATCTCAGACACTTGACACGGTCACACGGGCCAGCATGATGATAGTTGCACCTGTTGCACTTCGGATATTTCCCAGCATAGCCGCTCGAACCCTGCCCGCCACCGTTGCTATTGTTGTTGTGACCCTGATTGTTGAAGCTCCGGGTGAATTCGGGCTTTCGGTAGTGTTGCTGCTGTGGGGGTTCGAGGATGAGGATCTGGTATTGTCAAAGTTTCTCTTTCCGCTGCTCGGGTTGTTGTTGCTGTTGTTGTCAGTGTTCGGGTTGTCACGGGCTTTAGTGGTTGAACCCCTAGGTGGTAACGCACCTTGGGTCACTGCTTGATCCGTTAGTTTGTGAGCTAACCGAATCCCTTGTTGAATCGTGGCTGGTCTGGAAGACGTCACCATGCCCTGAATTTTCGGTGCTAACCCATCAATATACATTTCAATCCTCTTACTCGGTGGGTCTACCATCCGTGGACACATCACGGCCAACTCGTGAGAACAGGTAGTGTAGGCCTCGATTTCTAAACCCACCATCTTCAATGACCAAAACTCTGACTCCAACTTTGCAATCTCCTCTCTCGGACAGTACTCTTCTCGCATCATGTTCTTGAACTCCTCCCAGTTCATCGCGTTAGCCAGTTCCAATTCAAGGATCTGCACGTTTGAATTCCACCAAGCGAGGGCAGAATCTTCAAGTGTTCCAGCAGCAAATGTGACCCTACTGGCAAGGGGACAATTAAACATCTCAAACGCCGACTCGGCCTTCTCAGCCCAACGCAGCAAGCCTATAGCTCCCTCAGTGCCCTTAAACGTACTGGGCTTGCAGTCAAGGTAATTCTTGAAGGTACACGTTCCTATTGGACCTCCAGCTTGGTTCTGGACATGTGCGGCTAGAGCGGCCGCCGCGTGGTCATTCAGCAGAGTTTGGAGTTCTGCTGCAGTCAAGTTGATGTTACCACGTCCGTGTCCAGCGTATCTTCCTGCCATTTCCTTGTCCGAGTACTTTCCGGCTGCTCCAAGTACACTCAACTCCTCTGTCGGTCGCCTAGGATTCGCTTACCGATCTTTGCAACCTTGCATGTGTATAAGATTTTATGAAAGTAGTCTAGTCCATCGGTAGCATCTTCACTAGCCTTTGGAGTCGTACACCATGTAAAACAGTAGCATCCATCTAGTAGAAAGGGAACATAATCCTAGATATCTCCTATATCTTGAAACAATGACTGCTTGACCGGGTGGATGATGGTGACCGCCGGTTGGTATGGATCATGAAGCGGCTGGATGATAAGAAATCGTTGCTTGTGCTATTTCTGTTCGGGTCCTTGCTACTTGGAGTTGCTCTTGCAAGTCTATCATCTCGGCTTGCATCCTTCTCATAATTTTCATCTGTTGGTCGCTAGCCTCTTGCATCTCCTTCATGGCCGCTGTCATGCGGGAAATTTCCTCCTTAGTTTCGGTTCCATCTTTTAACAGTCCGGAAACGTTCGCTCTCGTATAGCGCATGTAACCAACATCACGCTCCAAACAAGAAACAACAGCCGCGAGCACACACTCTACAGGTTCGGTTATAGGTGGTAGGGTGTTGGGGTAAGCAGGATGGTTCGGGTGGGGTAGCGGGGGAACCTATTCGCGATAGACCATACGTCTGATCATATTAGAATACCAATCCCAACTAACTTCGTTTTCGTACATGCCTCCGGATAAGCGATACCTCTTCGGTGCGGGAGCTTCTCAGGGTGGCGATGAGGTAGGTAGCTGCGGCTCTTTCCCATGAGCATGAGTCATCTGATCAGATGGTGATGATGATGATGGCGTCAACATCCCTTCAGGTAAGCCGTGTATGCGCGCGCGTATTTGTGAAAAAGGGTAAAGAGATAAGATAACAAAGACTACTCAAATCTATGCAGTGCGTATCATTATAACTAATGGGTCGTCGCGGTTATAGTCTAGTATGCATGCAATTTCTAGTTCGCTATAACCAATGGCTCTGATACCAATCTGTCACACCCTCAAAATCCACTAACGGAGTTTTACCGTCAGAGGGTGTGAACTAACAGGATCGGATTCATTAGTTATAATCAAACCATAAAACAAAGTTTCAAAACCATGAAAACGTTTACTAGTATTTAAATGCGGAAGCGTAAAAAAACATAAAACAAAATGTTACGTCACGCAGGACGACTTAAACCCAATGATAACAGTTTTAAAAGAGTTTGCATAACAAAAGCGTTTTCAAGCAATGCATGATCCTATACCGTGCGCCCGCCTCGGCTACCTGAGAATAACATACTAAAAGTGTCAACACGGGGTTGGTAAGTTCACAAGTTTATATAAAATAAAGCGTTTAGCGTTTGCGTTCAGCGTTTTGCGTTCAGCGTTTTGCGTTTCAGCGTTTTGCGTTACCAGATAGTGTTATGTCAATTATATATCTATAGGTAGCTAGCCTATAAAACAAGTATTACTAAGTGTTCGACACTGAAGCTGACTGTTTATCATTTGCCTTGCCACCAGGTCTATCCCGACCATGGTATGTGTTTAGCCAAGATTACACCCACTCGACCTCCAGTCGAGTTTAGCGTTGGGTGGGGTTTGTCAAACCCAGTAGTACTACTCAACAATGACTCGCTATTATCCAATATTAAACGGTTCGATGTGAATGAAGGACTTTAGTTATTGCGTTTGCCACTTAGTCTTTTACAAGTGATATATAATCTATATTAACAAAATCTTAAATGCGTTTTCGGAGTATGTTATCTCCACAAGTGAAAAGCATTTGAAAACAGTTTAAAGGGGTAAGTGAAACTCACTGTTTGCGAAGAATTCCCAAAACAAATCACCAAGTGATGCGCGTCACAGAAAACTCTCTCTAGCGTTCTAAAACAATAAGGAGGTTTTCTAAGTATCGGAACTAATATCGAGTCTCTAGACCCGGCACATAATTCCTATGCACACAACATGTTTCGTGTTTCGTTTGTGAATCGTGTGTGACTTTAACAAGTGTATTTGTGATACGTTACATGTGTGAGCAATTATTTACGTGTCTTGTATTCATAATGTACATCACTAGCAATTACTTCCCGTAAGGGCAATTTGGTCAACACATAACAATTAACTAGCAATTATTCCCCGCAACGGCAATTTGGTCAAATCATGACAATCAATTAGCAATTATTCCCCGCAAGGGTATTTTGGTCAAAATACGACAATTAGTTAGCAATTATCCCCCGCAAGGGCAATTTGGTCAAAACATGATAATAAATTAGCAATCACCATGTTTCATGCAACTTTCACAAAATTCAGCAACTAGTTTCTTAACGACAGAATTCTACTTGAAAAACTAGTCTATCCCACCGATCATAGCATCACAATAAATTTACTAAAAATCATCACAAAAGCATGTATGTGTTAGGTTTCCAGAACATATTTTATTGTATTTTTATTCCATACATATTTCTCACAACGATCAATTTACCACAGCAAACTCATAGCAGTCAAATTTATGCGCAACAGAATGTTATTTGAATTTCCCCTTAAATGAAAAATCCAATAAATGCAAGACCACTTGGGTTAGGTTCCTAACTCAACAAGTAAACTTTTAGAAGTGGAACCAACCCAATTGGTCATGTAGTTCATGAGATATAACATTTACAAAACAACCTAACAGCAGGTCTAACAACTCAGCTTTGCACAACGTTTTTGTAAAATCATAAAGGTTAACTTTTACACGTCCAAAAATTGCAAATTTACATTCTTTAGAAACTAGACTCAACCTAGTTTACTGTAGTATCAATTATCTCAATCAATTTTCACATTTACACCCCATTACAGTCAGTTGAACATAAACAACACAACCTGTCCAGAAACTGTTTGCAACAAAACTCAACAATTTAACCATCTATAGACTATAATCCGTTCATATAACACTCTAGACACCATAATCACTATCCATGCACATCAATTACACCATACATACATGGTTAGGGTTTTATTTGATCTCAAAATCAAGACACAACAATTACCATGTAACAATATCAATTCTAGTTATCAAATCACCATCAATACATCATCAAATCAAACAAAGATCATATGAACACAATATATGAAATTTCCAGATTTTAGGGTTTATAATTAACCCATTAAAACTCAAAATTAAGCATGTAAAATACATAGGATAGTTGTTTATACCTTCCTAGCACCTTAATCTTCGATTAAACTTGAAAAATCTTGATTGTATGTGTGTGTATGAGGGCCGATCGCAAGGAGACAAGGGGGGGGGGGGGGGGGGCTGGCCGTCGACTTTGGGAAGAGGGAGAGGGAGGAGAGGTTAGGGTTTATATTTATTAATAATAATAACATGTTACACTTTAGTCCCTCAACTTCTAGTTTGTACTTTTCTAGCTTAATTAACTAGTTCTAGCACATTGAGTTAATGTTTATAACAATGTTATCACATAACACATAAGTCTAACACATAATTATTGTTTTGACGTTTTTCGTTTATTCACCAATTGTTTGCGTCAACTCGTTTGCGTTTCGGTGCAATTCCCGAAAGACTACACATGTAGTAAGTGTCAAGCGTCATTTAAACCCTAGTTTAAATGTAATGAGGTGTGCGTTATAGATTCAATGATCTAAAGTTTGAATTGACGGAGGTGAGTTAACGGAGTTAATCTGAAATTGACGATTGTCACAACATAGTTGTTAGTTAGTTAGTTACTTGTTTTTTTATTTATATATCGAGTTGTGATCAACATTAGAGGAGACATTCACACATACCCTAGCTGTTAAGTTATCTGTAATCACAACACACATAGCATTCATTGTATCTGTTGATCAACAAATCCAACCTTTGTAACACTCTTTTTTATTAATAAAGTGGTGATAGACGATATGTCATCACCCGGCGTTTTTGTGTCGGCGATCCGAACCAGATCAAGGGATTTTCCTCGTAACAAATCCTTGTGTTTGCGTTTGTAATCGATACATACTTGTTTTATCACCTTAGCACTAATCATCACTAAACGAATTTGGATACATCATCCTTAGCATATTTTTGTCCAAAACAGTGATCCAAATATTTGCTTTATGGCATCTGGATTCACTGAAAACTCTGGAGGTTTTGGAACATCTGCTACTGCAACTCACTTTTCTACATCACCTAATGTAAACATGAAAGAGGCTGAGCATAATTTTACTTTTCTGTGTGCTTTTATGACTTCGTATGAGAATCTGGTGGGTAGCAAGATTGCCACGAGTGAACTAACTGATGAAGACTATGACCAAGTATATCCAAACGATTTGGAACTTATGGATCTTAAGTGGAACATGGCAATGATTGTGTGAAAAGTGAAGAAATTCATGCAAAGAACTGGCAAAGATCTACTATCGTTGAACAAGAGAGTTGGGTTTGATAACCTAAAAGTAAAGTGCTATAATTGTCAAGACTCTGGTCATTTTGCCAAAGAGTGTGACAAACCAAAGAAAGAGTATAATGGACCGTAAGGCCAAGATAGAAGTTCTGTGAAAAAGGGTAATGATGCTGATAAACCTTCTAGCACTAAACCTTCTGCTTCGGGATCACAAGCTCTGCTTTCTGCTACTGATGGAACTGATTGGACCCAAAGATTGTTGTGCAATGATAATCAGGCGAACTTGGCTATGTTCAAGATGAATGAAAGCTTTCAAGATGCAAGTGGGAATGAGTTATAATCTGATAATGACACTGAATCTGATTCTGATAATTCAGGTCAAATGCAGCCAAGATCGATGAGGTTAGTTCTTCTTCCTCTACTTCTGTTAAATTATCTGCAAATGTGCCTTGTGTTGATTGTGAGAATGTTAAGCCTAGGTTAGAATCATTGAAAGGACATAATGACCTATTGGTGAAAGAAATTGCTTCTCTCAAGGATACTTATAGACAATCATTAGAATCTCAAATGAGATCTAGGGAGAAAATTGAAGCATTTTCTATTAGTAACCATGACTTGAAAGCTGAATTGTCTGTTAAAATGACAATTAACGATCAGCAATTTCAAGAAATCTTGAAACATCAGACTAAGATAACAGAACTTGAGAATGAAGTTCTTGAGTTGAAAAGCAAATTAGGCAAGTTTAGAAATTCATCGTTTTTGCTAAATGAAATCATCGAAGTGTCTGGTAAGCAAAAAGATTCTAAAAAGTGTGTAGGTTTTGTTGAAGTACCACCACCTTTTCATAATGATTATACTGCAAATCCTTTTGCTGGAAAAGAGGAAGTTTTTGTTAATTAACTTGTTGTTGAAGAAAAACCTAAACTGGTAAAATCCTGATAATATTAATGTCCAATCGTCAACTCAAAAAATCATGTTGAAAGTAACAAAGTTTTTGTTGAGAACGTTATCACTGAGGATGTGTTTGAACCCGGAGTGATACACAAAGACCAGAACATTCCAAGTTCAAATCACATTCTATGTGAACCTCATGAATTTGAGGAGGCAGTGTATGGTTCAAACATATCTCAATTGAAAAAGGAGAAACCGGTTAAGGTTAAAGCAAAGAAATCAGAAAAGCTTAAAATTTCTTATGAGGATTTGATGCATTTTGTCAATCCTGCTACTTCTAAGCCTTCAACTGGTAGTGTGTTTAAGCTAAAAGGGATCAGCAAAGTTTTCACTAAGAAAGATATTCTGCTTCATTTAATCAAGCCTGAATTGATTAAAAGCGTCTTTCAAAATGAAACTTCCAAGACTCAAGATCTTGAACAAAAGTTTGTGAATTCCAAGACATGAAATCTAGTAGATCCTTTAGCAAAAGCAAAACAATTGTTAAAATCCACTAAATATGTTCAATTTGTGAAAGCAAATGGAACGAAACTCTATAAAGCTTTTCCAATTGTTGAAATCTTGATTTCTACATGAAAAGGAAATCTGTGACATTTGATGACTTGGACAAAGGTCCCATTGCTGGTGTGTTTCATCAATCTTCTGTTGCTCCAGCATCTTCTAAACCGTTACGTGAACGTGTTGACATGAGAAGATGTTTTCTCTGTGGTGAACAAGGTCACGTAGTCGGAAACTGTGGTTTGAAGAAGTCTCAAAATTTTCATCAATTTATCAAGGAACAATCCAAACCCATTCCTGTGATCAAGGAGATTTTGAAAAGACCAATGTCTTTCGATGATGAAACCCATATTATGTTTTCTGATGTGAATCCTCGAAAGGTGGTTCATGTTAATGAAAATGCAAGTAATTTAAAGCCCAAATTTGTTCCTAAGGAACCAATTTGCAAGAACGTGAATACAAAAATAGTTCAAGCTGCATACTTGAGACGAAAGTCGAAACGACCTGTGACTTATTCACAAGCAGCTAAACCACATTTGGATTCACAAAATGTTAAGACTTCAAGAGATTCAAGAGGTGCCCAAGACTAAGGCATGGGCTGCCTTTTTGAACTGATCATTTTTCTTTCATGTGCAGAGTTCATCCAAGATTGTTTCTAGCGAAAACTGGATCATGGATAGTGGATTCTCTTGCCACATTACTGGCAGTATCAACCTCTTAACACATGTCAAAAATATACAAGGAGGGTATGTTGCGTTTGCTGTTAATTCGAGTGGTATGATCACTACGGAAGGTGATGTATCAAATGGAAGCGTCACGTTTGAAAAGGTTAATTATTGTGACAAAGTAGATCACAACTTGTTGAGTGTGTCACAAATCAATGATAAGAAATACACAACCGTATTTAATGATAAGGAGTGCATAATACTGAAATCGGGATACATCATTCCTGAGGATATGATAGTTATGCTATCTCCTCGATCAAACAATATTTATGTGTTAAATATGACTTCTAAGGTATCGAGTTCTATAGAAACGTGTTTTGTTTCTAAGGTAACAGAAAAAGACACGATTCTGTGGCACAGAAGAACGAGTTATATTCAGTTAGGAAAATGAATTATTTAATGATAGAATTATAGAAATTGTCTTTTATGTTTGTAGAAAATTTCACTCACTATCTTTTATCTTTAAAATTGATATGTAATATTCTTTACGTTTACAAATCATACAGCGCTTGTCCTTTGGGCCTAACCCAGTTAGTTTTTCTCGTTAACTCAGGTCATGTGCATTGCACATGAGGGCAAATGAGTCATTTTACCCATATATTAAAAAATAGCTTTAATAATAAAAACTAATATATACCCTCTCTCTCTCTCTCTCTCTCTCTCTCTCTCTCTCTCTCCAGTAAAACACAACCCATCACCTCCCACCACCAATCTCCGCAACCACCACCGATATGAAGTGACGGAGGCGGTTGTTCTTCATAAAAAACATTGGATTTCTTAAATTCCACTAATCATTAACCACCGATCATAACCAAGCCCACCACTCAGCGTCGTCGGAGATGGTGAGTCGTTCCGGTGTGTTTCGCCGGAGTTTTCTCAAGAACTCGATAATCTTGAGCCGGAAAAGCGGCACTGTTACCTGCAAGCTCAAACAAAATCTGTTGAGCATTAAAAACTGTCATCCCCTAATATTCCTTCAGTAGCACCGTTCAAAACCCTAGTCCCCAATTCCATCGACCCCATTCCTCAAATTGACTCTGCAAACCCTAAATTGAACACTTGGATTCCATCATTTCTACGATCTGGCCAATTACCCTCTACAATTTCAAAGATTTACCAAAAATCATCAATGAAAACTAATTTTACCTCGTTTTTTTAAGGTTTAGGTACATTTGGAGAGAAACATAGAGCTTCAAGAGAGAGAGAGAGAGAGAGAGGAGGTTGCAACGGTGGTGGCTCCGTGTCGCTGAATAAAACGACCTGTTGTCACATGTTGTGTTACTTAGATGGTGGTGGTCCGGTGTCTGGTGGTTGTATTTCTCCGGTGGCACTTTGGAGATGGGGTTCCAATGTAGAGTGAGAAAGAGTAAAGAGTGTGTGTGGTTGTGGTCCTCGGTGGCGGTGGTGATACGGTGGTGCTGGTGGTGATACGAAGTGGTGGTGAAGGGTGGGTGGTTGTGGATGAGAAATGCAGGGGAGAGAGAGAGAGAATCTGGGAGAGGGAGGGTATTGTAAATTAATTATATTAATATGTATGTACATATATATATATATACATATATATATATATATATATATATATATATATATTATTAGTTTTAGTTAATAAAATGCTATTTTAAAATAACTAGATGAATTGACCAATTTTCCCTCATGTACAATGCACATGACCTGAGTTAACGAGGAAAACTAACTAGGTTAGGCCCAAAGGACAAGCGCTGTAAGAATTGTAAACTTAAAGGATAATATATATCAATTTTAAAGATAAAGGATAGTGAGTGAAATTTGCTACAAACATAAAGGAAAATTTATGTAATTCTGGCTTATTTAATGGCAAATGACCTTGTCGATGGTGTTTCCTTGAAACACTTTAAGTTATCTGATCACTATGTTGCTTGAAAAAAGGGAATATTGCTTGTCCTAGAACGACTTCATATGGATTTGTTTGGTCCTATGAATCGTGCGAATATTGTGGGTGATTGATATTGTTTAGTTGTCACTAATGACTATTTAAGATATTCTTGGGTATTATTTATGAGTTCAAAAGATAAAACACCCATTCTGGTTCAAAATCTAATCACTAAGATCGAATCACTATACAAATTAAAAGTGAGACGTATTCGAAGTGATAATGGTACGGAGTTCAGAAATACAGTATTGGATTTCTTTTGTATACAGAAAGGTATTTATCGTGAATACAATGCTCCTTATGTACCACAACAAAATGGGGTGGCTGAAAGGAAGAATAGAACATTGATTGAAGCTGCTAGAACAATGCTCGCAGATTCTAAACTTTCTGTTCAATTCTGGAACGAGGCTGTGAATACTGCTTGCTATACGCTCAATCGTGTTTTCACTGTGAAGAAGCTTCAAAAGACGAGTTATGAACTTCTGAACAAGCGTATTCCTACCTTTACTGAAGAAAATGTCAAAGTTGCAGAAGATCATTTAGAGAAGGTTTCGAAGAATAAATCCAAGATGTTAGAACGTGATATTGATCCGACTGAGGCTGACATTCTTGGCTGGTTCGAGTACCTAAGCAAACAGGCACGTAAAATTATTGAGGCGTACAGGTATGTGAACGAATAATAGAAGTTGGATGCTATCGCACGTGCTAAAGCTAATCAGAAAACAACATTCAAAGTCGTGTCAACTGTGAAAGGTGATATCGTCTCCTGGCTTTATGATTCTGAGTTAAAGGTCTGTATCGTCAAATGGGAGAACAGTGTTCAGTATTATCAGAACATCACTAACGTTCTCTCATTACCACGTTGGGATGTATGTACCCTCGCGAGTCGACCTTTTATTAATCGCGGTGGAGATCGTCGAGCAGAAAGGTTTCATCAACATTTGCTCTTCGAGGTAAACTTTGGTTTTAAATTCTTTTAAACACCGAACCGGTTTATATTTCATTACCATCCAAGGTTTACCATCAGCTCGCATTCCTCTTTCCTTATCTTCAACCAGCTTCCCTTTCTGCGGCTTTAACAATTCAAACTTCTTCTCTTTCACACTTTCTTTCCACACAATCTTCCCAATTATTCTGGCCATATTATCATCACTTCTATTAATCAACCCCAATTTTGCCAAATCCTTCACCTCACACTCAGGCAAGGTATTGAGATATCTCAACATCCTCTTAAAATACTGAATCCCATCAAAGTGTTTAATCACAAATAATCTCAACTGCTCATCATACAACCAGCATATAATACCCTTCTTCGACTCAGCATACCCTTTGATATTGTAACTCTTTTTAAACATTGTAGGAACCGCTGGCTTCTTTGTCTTTACAAACCACTGAGCGTAGCCTTCTTTCCATCTCGGCTGCTCTTCCCACTCAGACTCATCCGTCACATCCATATCTTGACTCACATTTACTTTGTCAACGCCTGGAATATCATGTTCTACACTGCCAACCACAATCTCACCCTCTTCAATCTCACTATCGATCACAATCTGTTCACCTATCTTTTCAATATCTTCAACAGGTAATACATCGTCATCACCCACATCATCATCACCCAACGTTTCCTCATCAACCACAACCACAACATCTTCACCAGCTAATCCACTTGCTGTACCAGTTAACTCCCCCTGAGATGTGGAAGTCCCAAGAGTTTATTCAGTTCTTGGCAACTCACCACCTGCACCTTTCGATGCATTGGGATCATCGTCTCTATCATGACTCTTCTTTGTTCTCAACTCGTCGCCCTTGCTGCTCGTCTCCCCCTGAGATGCTAAGAACTGCTTTAGAGCATCAAAAAGTTTACCGTGTTCAACAAGGAGGGATGATTGGATCTGATTTTCTGCTACAAGGCGCTGGATAGCTTGTGTCTGGATTAGATTTATTCTCGACTGTTCAGTAACCACCCTTTCAAGAGCCGCTATCCTTTCAAAATCAGACAAGGTAGCATCAAAATCAAACCGCATGTGAGAAACGTCTTGAGCATAAGGTGGAGGTATTCCCAGACTGACTGGATTATCAAAAGCAGGCTGAACAGTAACCGCGGGTGGTAATGTAACAGATAACCCCGCAGTAGCTACCAACGTCGACTCAACAAATCTTGCAACAACCTCCGATGGAGTAAGAGTAGGAGGTGGCAAGGAAACTATCTCCGGAGCTGAAAACTGAAACGTGGTTGGTGGAATACCAAATGATGATGATGTCACCACGGGAACACTGGAGGTGATCGGTACTTTTTACGCTCCAAAGTAATGTACATGTTGTGACCCGGAAAGAACTATCGGTTGTTGTAACCACCTTCATCACCACCAGCACCACCAGCTCCTGCTACAGCAGTCATATCTGCACAACAAACGGTCTAAGTTAGAACATTGACAAAGCAGATCATAACTTCGCCAGTTACCATGAGCGAAGTTATGATAACATCTTATGTGCAGGCGAAGTTAACCATATGGCGAAGTTGAGTGCAACTTCTCCTTAACCCTAACTTCGCCTGAGAACAACCAGGCTAATTAATTAATTAAACATGAGCAGGCGAAGTTATGCATAAGGCGAAGTTGAGAACAACTTCGCCTAAGCCTAACTTCGCATGAATCTGAAACGGCGAGTACAGAGGTCCGATCCTGGGTTGTTTGGAGAATTTGTGATTGAAAACAAGAAAAGATGTTACTATGGAGATCTAGACGATCTACTGAGTTACGAACACATTAGAAACAGATTGATCAATTGTTTAAAGTTAGCATAAACAATGTCACACATCGAATCACCAAGGCCCTTGATTATCACCATTAGTATGAATTACATGTAATACGGAGCCTACACACCTTTAACACGGATTGGAAACAGATAATACGGATTCAAGGATTAAGTACGCCGAGAGTCAGGAGTGTATATAAGTTCGCCGAGGGTTTGACCAGGTTGACCCTTATATAGGTTTGAAAATGCAAGGGCGAAGTTAACCTTAACTTCGCCCCTGTGACAACTTCGCTGGTCATCAGATTATCATTAACTTTGCTCAAGGTCAACCATGGTCAACTTCACCTCTTTACAAGTTCGCCTAAAGTGTACTCGGAAGCAAAGTGTGCTCGGAAAACAAAGTGTACTCAGAAAACAAAGTGTGCTCGGAAGTAAATAAGCAAAACACTTGTATTTTTCAATTTTTAACTAGCACAAAGTGTACCCGGAAGCACTTTCCTAGCACAAAGTGTACCCAGAAATCAAAACACTTGTGATTTTTCAATTTTCAACTAGCACAAAGTGTGCTCGGAAGTAAAATCTACTAGGAAAGCACAACACTTGTATTTTTCAATTTTTAACTAGCACAAAGTGTACCCGGAAGCACTTTCCTAGCACAAAGTGTACCCGGAAATCAAAACACTTGTGATTTTTCAATTTTCAACTAGCACAAAGTGTGCTCGGAAGTAAAGTGTGCTCGGATTACTTAGTGCTCGGAAACAAACTGTGCTCGGATTACTTAGTGCTTTTTCATTTTCTTTCACATAATACCAAGCATGCTCGGGAGAAAAAGTGTGCTCGGTAGCAAGGGTGTGCTCGGGAGTACTTGTGATTTTTCATTTTCTTTCACTTAACACCAAGCATGTACAACTTTGCCTCTTTATCTTAACACAAGTTCGCCTAGCTTAATTTACAAAACAGGACCTTATAAATTTGATCAAAGTGCAACTGTGTTTTAAAATCCTCCGTTAAAGATTTAAACTTTACGATCAAATAACCAGGTGACCAAGTTTTAAACCATAAAACAAAATATGCGTGTGAAAGTTGTAGTAAGTAAATAAAAGGGATCAAATTTCAGTCTTGACGAGAACCTGCATGTTTTAGAAAAGATCCGAACTGGAATCATACTAATTAAGTGGCTGTCACATAGATCCATGTTCAGCGGTATTATGACATAAAGAAACAGGTTGTAAGCAAGTATAAAACTTAGTATGGTTTTCATCGCTTCTGTGATACGAATTAGGTTCAATTAAGCACAAAATTTAGATGGACATCACATGAGAGATTGTGATGCCTCCTATTTATTCTCAAAGCGTATTTGGCTTTCCCCAAGTCACCCCGAATTGACCTCGACCCGTAGTGTCTGATTAAACAGTAAGTACATATCGATCTTTAGAGTCTTCTTCCCGTTCTCTTTCTTGCCTCTTGGTTGATATTTGAAATAACATAAGCTTCAAAAAGGCTTAACAACATGTTTTTTTTTAAATAAAGATATTAATACAGCTTCAAATAGTAGACGACTGCAAGTCCCAAATCCGGATCACTACAGGTACTTGAAACACCATCTTCTCGGGAATCAGAACACTCACGGGCTCGTGTATGACAGGGTAATCACTTTTCTGCCTATCATTCGGAAAGATGTATATGGAGACATGCACAACTCAGAATGATTCTCCACATTAAATCGAGGAGATTTAGTTTGTATCATTTCTACTTTTACGCACCATAAAAAGCTACCATAACATACAATGGCTGTTCTAGAGTCTTTTAGGCCTAATAACTTCACCAGTTAGGCACACAGAAATAGTTTTACTATCACTTTCCAAGGTTGGATCAATTTTCTTTTAAACATTGTATAGAAACTTCTTACGAAGTTATAGACTTGAAAAATTATATCATCTCCCTTTAAAAATGTTAAATTCTATCGCCCCGATCAAGTCAAAGTCTTCAGGTAAACGGCTATCCTGAAGATCCAATGGATCAGCTGGACCGACCACATACGAGTATGTGTCCTTCTAACTAAGTATGAACGACTATTTTTCAGCGAAAGAATAAAAACCCATCATAAACCGCCCCGGTCACTTTCAGTCATCTGGTTAATGGCTATCCTCATAATCTACTAGTAGAAGTAAGGACCAAACATATCTGAGGATGTGTCCTTCAAACTGAAGCAACCGATATAATTCTAAACGGTAGTGATGTTTTTTTTTTAAATAAAAACGAAAAACAAGGTTACTCGGGATTGATCATCCTATTTAGCTCAACCAGATTTTGAAACCGGGATCGGTCAAAAGATTTAGTAAAAAGGTCGGCGAAATTATCCAACGAATCAACCTTTTCTAGCACAATTAATTTCTTCTCAGCACAATCCCGTATAAAATGATGACGAATGTCAATATGTTTAGTTTTGCTGTGTTTGACGGGATTGTTAGTTACTGAGATTGCAGCAATGTTATCAATGCAAATAGGAGTTTGAGTGAAATTCAGACCGTAATCGCGCAATTGCTGTTGTATCCAAAGAACCTGGGAGCAGCATTTCGATGCTGCCATGTACTCTGCTTCACAGGTGGAAATGGCTACTGAGGTCTGCTTTTTGCACTGCCACGACACCAATCTTCCTCCCAGAAACTGACATCCACCATCCACCGGTTGTTGACATCCTGTTCTGATTGCAACCACCATAGTCAGAATCTGTGTAAGCTACCAAATTCAGTTCTCCCCCTTTCGTGTACCACAATCCCAACTTAGGCTTGCCTTTGAGATACCGCAATATTCACTTCACTCCCTTCATGTGAGATTCCTTCGGTCTTGCCTGAAAACGAGCACAAAGACAAACTGCAAACATAATATCAGGTCTAGATGCAGTTAAATACATTAAAGAACTATGATTACTCGATATTGGGTGGGATCCACGTCTTCATCACTGTCAGAATTTGCACCCAGTTTGTGATTGACGCAAACTGGAGTATCAAATGGGGTGCTATCTTCCATCTTGAAGCGTTTGAGCACATCATGGACATATTTTGTTTGATGAATAAACATCCCATCTTTCTTCTGATCAACCTGCAATCCCAAAAAGAAAGTTAATTCGTCCATGGCGCTCATTTCAAACCTCTTTTTCATGACTGCTTCAAATTCCTGACACATGGCGACTTTTGATGCAGCAAAAATGATGTCGTCCACATAGACTTGAACGAGTAGAAGATCACCCCCTTTTCTCTTGACAAACAGCGTGCTATCGATCTTTCCTCTTTCGAACCCATTCTCAAGCAAGTAATCAGACAGAGTTGCGTACCAGGTACGAGGAGCCTGATGTAGCCCATATAGAGCTTTACTCAGTTTGTACACATGATCAGGAAAATCTGGGTCAGGGAAACCCGGAGGCTGTTCAACGTACACCACCTCATCGACTTTACCATTAAGAAAGGCACTTTTCACATCTAACTGGAACACCTTCATCTCTTTGTGTGAAGCATATGCCAGGAATAGTCGAATTGCCTCCAATCTTACCACTGGTGCAAACACTTCATTGTAGTCGATTCCTTCTTGCTGATTAAACCTTTTTACTACCAGCCTTGCCTTGTTCCTTATGATTATTCATTTTTCATCTCTCTTACATTTAAAAACCCACTTTGTACCAATAGCATTTACATTTTTGGTTTTTCAACTAATTTCCATACTTCCATCTTTTCGAACTGTGCTAACTCTTCTTGCATGGCTTCGACCCATGAACTATCCTTTAGAGCCATTTGATAATTCTTCGGTTTAACCCGGCTGATGAAGCAGGTGTACAAGCATTCATTTATGATACCCGTGTCTTTAATGCTTGTGTAAACACATGTGTGTTCATCCAAGCTTCTTCTTGTTTGAACACCGTCAGACAGATTACCTATCACATTCCCCAAAGGGTGATTTTTGTGAATTGCAGTAGTCTGAATCGGACCGACTTCCAGATTGTTTTCTAAATTCGAAGAGAGTTCATCAGTGGGTGATTGATGTTGAGAGTGAAATGGGTTGTAGAATTCTTCTTCAGTAGAGGCAGCAGGAGTATCAACGGCACTTGACGAGGAAGGTTGACTTTCTTCGTATCGCGGACGTTGCACAATATTCTCCTCCTCATCATACAGAATCTGTGAAGCAATTTTCTCATCAACTTCTGCAAAGCCCAAGTAAGGCATATTAAAAGATTTGAATAGTTTATCATAGTCGAAAGCTTCATCAGGTCCCGTGCTAGGCTTTGGTGATTTGTAACTCGTAATGTCAGTGTTACATACCACCTCAACCTTGCTGTTCGATAAATTAAAGACTCTTCTGTTGGGTGTCCCAACAACATATCCGACTAAAATACCTTCGTCGGCTTTTTCACCAAATTTTGAGTTTGTCTTTAATATCGTACATGGGGACCCGAAAGGTTCAAGACCATTCAGGTTTGGCTTTCTACCATACATAAGTTCATAACAAGTTTTATTTAATATTTTAACAGTTAAAACACGATTAAGAATATAACAGGATGTGGCAACAGCTTCAGCCCAGAACACCACGGGAAGTTCAGCATCTGCCAGCATGGTTCTGGCTCCTTCAATTAGCGTTCTATTCTTCCTCTCAGCTACCCCATTTCGTTGCGGAGTATACGGGGCGCTGTATTGATGGTCTATCCCTTTCTGTAAGCAGAACATCTCCATCTGGTAGTTCTTGAACTCTGTACCATTATCACTCCTGATGTACTTAACCTTTCGCCCAACAATATTTTCAACCTTGGTAATCAAGTTAATTACCAACTGAACTGTCTCATCTTTTGCCTTCAGAAAGTATACCCAAGAGTATCGATAGTAGTCGTCGGTTACAACCAAGCAGTATGACGTTCCACCTAGACTCTTTACATTCACGGGACCAAAGAGATCCATGTGAAGTAGGTCTAGGGTACTGACAATTGAGTTAACCTTCTTGGAGTGATGAGGTTTTATGTGTTGTTTTCCCTTCTTGCACGACAAGCATTGATCTTCAAAGTTAAAATTCTTTAAGGGAAGACCAAGCACCAGCCCATTCTTGACAATGTAATTCATCTTGCGAAGATGTATATGTCCCATTCTTTGATGCCATAACTCTGACTCAGACTCAGTTGCCTTCGACAGAAGACATTAATCTTCTGTTGTCATCTCAGTTGACCTCATATCCATTACATACGTATTCTTTTCTCTTGGAGCTCTCATTACCACCCATGCCTCTGGTATCTTGAAACCATGATAAAGGACGATTGCCTCGTTTTTAGTAAAATGCACCGTGTATTCTTTGTTACAAATCTGAGATACACTCAGCAAGTTATGCTTCAATTCTTCTACAAAATTCACCTTCTCTAACTTCATTTTTCTATTCGTCACGTTCCAATACCACTGATTCTACCTCCACTCTCTCCAGCGAAACTAACCCTACCTCCTTGAACAGGTTTCCAATCACGTAACAATTTCTTGTTACCAGTCATGTGCCGGGAACAGCCACTATCCACAACCCACAGATTGTTTGCAGCCCTGTTCGACTGTTCCTGCACAATTAGAGAAAAAGATTAAAATCTGGGGACCCAAGACCAGTATTAAATCTGTTGACCGGCATCCAGTACTTTGGTTGCCCAAAGTCAATTTGAGAATGATTTCTGTAAGTTCTGAAAGGAAACCTTCTCGAGGATTGACTATGAGGCCATCCAAACCTTAGTGAATTAACTGAGTTATAATTGTTGGTTTGGTTGTTAACTGGGAAAAACTGAGATCGATTTCTTTGAAATCTTGGATTAGACCAATGTCTGAAATTTGGTGTGTTCACATTCTTACCATTATTATAATTAATATTCATTTTATTTTCAGTTTTCAGATGCCTCATACCTCTAACTTTTCTCTGGTTTAGAGGACAATCAGCAATAAGGTGTCCTACTTGATTACATCTGAAACAACTTCTGTGTTCAACTCTCGTCTTAACAGTTGTTGTAGAGGTCTAGGTTGCATTACTACCCGTTCGTCTTACATATGGTGGGACGAACGGGTTTAGGGAAGAATTCTTTTCATCAGGCTTATATTCCTCCCCACGTTTTAGTAACACTACCTCTTCTTTTATCTCACCCGATTCGGATGACTTGTCCGAATTCGATGAGACAGAGCTAGGAACAGAAATCTTAACATTAGAAATTGGCTTACTCGTTTCGCTCTTATCAACTTCAGGTTCTTTAGTCGAAATTTTGACTGGAACTGTCTGACTAATCTCAACATCAGCAGATTTCTGATTACTAGGATTATAAGTATAGTTATTGTTATACGGTGGTGGAACTTCAGAAAATCCAATTCCCCTTTTGTCAACTGGGGAACGTTGGACACTTATGATGTGATCAAGCATTGCTGAAGAATTTCTAAATTGTTCAATTTTTTTGTTTAGTTCCACCCCTTTTACCTGGTAATCAGCTATCTGTTTATCTTTTTCAGCAATTAGTTTGGTTTTTTCTTCTAACACTTCATAACTAAGATCAATTACTTGTATTTTATCAGCTAGACTTGCTTTAAGACTTCTGATATCCTTTTCACTAGCTTTTATTTTTACCAAGTAACTGTTTTCTCTAGTTTTAGTGTAGTGATGATCTTCTTTTAACGTTTTAAATTGTGCATCCAAACTAATAAACTGATCAGTTACAGTTTTCAATTGTTCAGACAGATTTTCACATTGTATACAATGAGGTTCAGAACTTACCTCAGAGAGCTGATCGTTCACTTCTGCCATATATTCTTGATTTTCTCCCGTCTTCCTCTCACTTCTTCCCGTTTCGATGTTTACCAAGTTAGCCTGTTCGAACACTTCCTCAACTTGTATATTCCAGTTGTATCCACCATTTTGTCTAGATACCATAGCCCTATTCTCAAAACCTCCCCCATTCTGTTGTGCAGTCCTGTTCTGACTTCGTTCGACTCTCTCATTTGTACATTCCTTAGCAAAGTGACCATTCTGTTGACAGTTGTAACATCGAACCTTTGATTTATCAAACCCTGGTCTTTCTCCAACAAACTTTCTACCCGTTTTCTTCATGAATCTCTTTACCCTTCTTACTATCATAACCATCTGCCACTGCAGATCCATCTCCTCCAAATCATCAGCATCGATCTGATCATAGTCTTCATCCAAAGTTAGAGGGTCGACTATTTTACCTTTGATGTAGTTCTCATAAGATGCAATGAAGGATGCATAAAGAGCAAACTGTTGTTCAGCTGATTTAACACTCATGGGCATCTGTGAGTAGTTGTAGCTCAGAACATTTGACGAGAAATTTTCTGTTGTGGCTTGAGGTTTTGAAGAATTACTACCTCCAGCTACGAAACATACGTCACCATCCATATTGAGAGTCACATGACCATCACGAGTTGAGTTTGAGTTTGATTCTCCCTTTGAGTAGTAGGCAGAGGATTCTGATTTTGAACTTGAACTTGGAGTGACTTTCGCACCATACATTCCCGGATCCTGAACCTGATCAGTTGGTGTCTCCTTCCGAACCATGTTAAGTTCAAAATTTCGTAACTTATTGACTGCTGTTTCCAAATCAATATTGGCAAAGTCTTTATCCTCTCTCATCAAAACCGTGTACATTTCCCATTTCGGTGGAAGAGCATCAAGGAGTTTCTCTACTATCTCTTCTTCCTTGTATTCAATGGAGTAATTACTAAGTTCGGTCATCAAGTGATAATATCTAGTGATGATATCATCAAGTGATTCATTTTTCAAATACTTGAATACAGAGAATTGGGTTTTAAGTAGCTTTGACTTGGAGGCACGTATCCCCACATTACCTTCATATCTATTTTCTAGTGCTTCCCATGTCTCTCTAGCAGTTTTGTACTTCTTGAAGGTATGAAGAATCTCTTGTGGAAGAGCCATGGTTATTGCTGCATGAGCTTTACTCTCTGCCTCATACATTTTCTTTTCCTCCTCTTCCATCTTACTGTACTTCTTAATTTGATCACGACCTTCAAACAAGGATGTTGGTGGAATGTATCCATCTTGAATGCAAACCCACATCTTAGCGTCTTGATACTTCACGTACTGTTCAAACCGATCTTTCCATGCAACGAAATCGGTACCCTTAAGCATTTTTGGAGCCTTAGTAGCTGAACCGGCTTCAACCTCCATTTTTACCAGTTCTGTAATGTTTATTGAAGTCATAGTTGAAAGAAACACGACTCGAAATAACAAGAAAGTATTTAATATTTAAACAGTGACCAGACAGCGAAGTTGTGACAACTTCGCTTGTTAACTTCGCCTGATCCTAACTTCGCTTAAACCAACTCAACTTCGCTTATACTCAACTTCGCTTGACAACTTAACTTCGCTTAAACCTCCTAACTTCGCTGCTTACAACTTCGCCTGCTCTTAACTTCGCATTCTCTATAACTTCGCTTAAACCCTACAAACAGTGACGGCAACTTCGCCTGATGAACACAAGGTTTTTGCAGGTTTTAATTGGACGTATTGCGAGGTATGCGAGGGCGTAATGGGTTATATTTGATGGTGGGAGATGGGTAAGACACAAAAACTAGGTATTTCAACGTAAAATCGTTCCGCGAATAGTCAAACGGAACGATCTTAACACCCATGTGATAATCCCGAACCACACAACCACGAGCAAAAGCTCTTATACCAATTGTAGGTTCCCAGCCGGATCTACACAGGAGTATCTCGTAACACGAGGGTGCGGAATCCCCACGTAATACGATACGAGTGTAAGATATATAATACGTTGAGACGATACACAAACACACGTTACAATACTAATAAACACGTTGTATTGCAACACTTCAACACGTGATCTCAAATCCCAAAAGCACGTTCTGACTTCCAAAAAACTCTTTTCTAAACAAGCCGAAGTTAGGCATATATAGGCCTCGACAACTTCGCCTAACAGACTAGGCGAAGTTGTCTTAACTTCGCTTGTCTACAAGTTCGCTTACATCAGGCGAACTTGTGTGACACCATATCTAAAACCAATCTAACACGATTACAGACACATACAAAACACTAGATACTGAACTACTGACATTATGCACCAACACAAAGAGATCAAGACGAGGGGGTGTTTGTTAGTGCACGGTTATGTCGTCTCAAGTCTTTGTAATTATAGATTGTAATTTATTATTATTATGTAAGGGTTTTTTTATGGAAAAACGGTTAGTTCATTAATGCAAAGGCTAATTCGTTAAGGATGTTTAACGAATTAGCTTATTCGTTATATGTAATGCCCATTCATTACGGATGTTTAATGAATGGACTGAATTCGTTATGTATGTTCCCATTCGTCATGGAATGCTGACGAATGGGGGCATAACGAATTACTGATTTTTTATGCCTTCCTTTTGTGTCTTGTAAGAAACGAACTAGAGCCAACTCGTTAAGGGATGTGTAACGAATTGGTCTCCATCGTCTATTTAAGGGTTGTTCATACCCTCATAATTTAAGGTTTTGAGTTTAATTATACCCAACTACTGCTCAAATTCTGTCTCACTCAGATCTTCACTAAAGTATTACTAATATAACTATTACAATTACTAATATACATATATCTAGTTAATAGCATATCATAAACTAGATCCTAAGGTCTTAGATCTAATCCGATTATCGATATTGATTAGATCTGTACGAGTATTACGTATTTACAGCCTAAATCACTATATAAATATCCTTAATCAATACCCTTAAAAAAACTCGAACTAGAGGATGCCAAGGACGAAATTTGAAGTCAGTATTGCATATTTTAGAGCTTTTGGAGAGTAGAAATCAGCTAGTGAAGTGCCTAATCAAGAGAGATCGAAGGTTCACGTGTTATATCATCTTTATTCTTTTGGTTTCTATTTTATATTGATGTTCAACATGACTTTTATTCGTGTTTCGTTTGATTTTAAGATGTTAGGCTAAACATTATAGACTGCCTAGGCTTTATGACGAACCTTTGTTTATGTTGAATTTGATTTTGGATTACTGCATTTGTTTATGGCTTTATGAATAGTAAAGAATTTAATATTATTTATTCGATGCATATGTGTGTTTGGTTTTATTTGATAAGTTTTATTGTATTATAGTCTTTGGTGATTGTTTCATATAATAGGATTATGTAAAGCCTCGTCTGGATAAGTGCGAGTGTGGGTTTTAGGAGTTGGGCCTCATACATTACACATATGAGGGTGGTTAATGAGAGGGTCGGGGGGTTGTTCCCTTAGAAACATTATTGGACTTATTTTTTTATTCGATCAACCCCGATGTTACATTTGCGAGACGATTCGGCTTAGTAGGTATTTCTTGTATTTGTATTTGTTTTAGTGCTAATGGATAGGAAGTATTGAGTATTATGTTTATTGCAATATAAAAAAAAGTTGAGATCAGTTCAAAGTATTGAGTGACGAAAAAACAATAAAAAAATAAAAGTTAGTGGTGTATATTGTTTTTTATGTCATTGTTTACTTAGTTTGTTTCTAATAATCGGATAGCCTGAGCTACTTTCAATATTCCCCTTCCATACCCTTACACCTAGCCCCGTTATAACCTGTTTTAGTACTCTTGATTTACATTTGTGTCATAGCATTTATATAGGTGGAGATTTGATGGTGGTACAAGCGTATGCGAGGAGAATTGGTTACGATTGAATATGTGTGAATGATCACCAAAAAGAGAGTTAATGTCTGAAGGTGTGTTTTGTGTGGGTAAAAACCGAAATCGTGTTAGGTTTGATTAGAATTTTATGGTTTAAATATAATATCAAGTATGCTAGTGTAAACCTATAGTAAAGAGGGAATAAGGAATGACTTGGAACCTTAACTAAACCGGCATTGTTTGGTATGTATGGTGGTTGTAAGTTAAAAATCAAAAAAAAATTGTTGTGGTGTTTCTAAGGGGCAAGTAATGGTTAAGTGTGGGGATGTGACGGGCGCATCGAAGGATGACCCGTAATTGAGTTTAAACAAGTTAAATATCTATGTTTTGAGTGTTAATTTTATTGAACTAGATAACTACGGTGGTATGGTCTATTGCAGGTTAAAAGGAGGTTTTGGAGCAACTATGACATGCAAGGAGTCAACCGAAGGGACCAATGATGCGAGAGGGACAAAATGGACCAAATATAAGTTGCTTAATCTGGAGAACACCGTGGCCTACGTTGTTGACTGTAGGCCACGGTCAACCTAGCACCAATTCGGCAGAGCAGACCGTACCGTAGCCAACCTGAACACCGTAGCCTGGAGCATGGCCCACAGTCCGAACCGTAGACCACGGTTCGGCCATAACTGTCGAATTATTTCACTTTATAGATAGTTTTCGAGGTGTATTTTCATCTTTCTTTCAATAGAAACGAGTCTAGGGCGATTTGAGGGTGTTTCAAACTTTATTTTGGTGACTGCAATCATTGGTTTGTGTCTTTGATTCCTATGAACAATGCAATTGATGTGATGATGATTCACCACACCATGAGTGGCTAATTCCATTGGTGATCATCTTGGATGTAAGGTTTATTTGATACACTATGTTATGCTTTAATTTCTAGAATAATAACTTTGCAATGTTTGTTTGGTTATTTTGGTGTTTGAATATTTGTTTGTAAAATGTTTCTTATATTTGATCATAATCTAAACCCTACATTCTTGGTGCCATTGCCAATCGAAATATAATGGGAGGAATTTGGGTTGAATATTAGTTAATTGGTCATCGGGTAACAACCTTACATTATAATAATCCAAGTGCTTAGTTCCCTTTTTTCACAAACAAGTAATCAAACATGAACTATGTCTATGTAGTTCTTTCTAGTAAGCATGAGTATTAGTGTTGATTTAAACCTGAAGTCTAGGATGATCGATTTCTCTTAATCAGTTTATAAATCTTAATCGTTGATTTTTAAGCTAGTTTATTTCTTTTTAGTTAATCAAAACTTTACTTTTTATGCAATTTTAGTTTAATTTAATTATTTGATAAAGCTATTGATAAACACGCATTCCACAAACTCCATGTGTTCGATACCCACTTACTGCAATCTATTTAGTTGCACTTGGTTTATTGTTTTGGGGAGTCTTCGACCTCACGTCAACTTATGTAATTGTCTAAGAGTTATGTTGGTGAACACTTGGTAATTCAAGGTTGATCATTTACAACTTAACTAATCTTAATGGGTGTTTTAAGTATAATACAATGGTTATTTTTACTAAAATATCAAGGAAAATTCACGTAGTAATTTGAGGGATTGTCTCATTTTTAAAGTAAGTTATCTTATAAATACTTGATATAAAACCACTTGCTTACATAAAATGATGTTTTAGTGGAGATCATGAAGTTATGCATATCTCTTTATTTAATTATCATGGAATAACATGACTTAAAAATAAGGTGTTATTCTCACATTTAATCACCAAAGCAAGCGCATGTCTTATGCTTACTAATTAATTGTTAAACCAAGATGATACACTATTATCCTTGATCATCACTATAAAAAAATAAAAATCCAAAAATATTGTTTTTAAATTTATGCTTTTAAATTTCTTTTAAACTTACTTGTCAAACCAAATCTATTATTATGTTTACTTCCGGTTAAAATAAATACAATAATTTAGTAGTAAAAATCAAACAAGTGTGTCCGTGGATCGATACTTGGTTCTTACCTATACTATACTACATATAATATAGGTACACTTGTCTATTTGTTTGTGGTTTAACTAAGATAAAATCATTTTTTATAAATTTAAAACTCGACATTGTGTGCAACAGACTTTTGAAATACTAACAAACTTTTTCAAACCCACCACTCGCACTCACATCAGCCGTCTGCATCAGGATCCGGAAATGGTAACCAAGACATCAGTAACGACACCACTATGCGACTGTCCTCTTCGCAAAAGAGAGGACCAACGTCCAAAAATTCGTGTCGGATGTGTATGTCACTATCCGTGGACATGTCTTTCCTCAGCTCCACAAGGGGAAGCATATTTAGAAACACTGTGTGACAAAGTTCACTCGATGATGGTGATGATACCCCCGCCGCACAAATGAATTCACGTCTTTATGTGATAAGCCTGGTTGTAAAAATCTCGAGTACTCGTCGAGTAATCGCTACAAGCTATGGTGCCGTGACGACTTTCTTTAACTCCGCCCAGTTACTCGGAATGGATCAAAAGTGGTTAACCTCCGCCAAAATTGGATCTGGTCGGTCAACTTGGGCCGATTTTGACTTTAAAAAATTAAACATAATTCATATTATTTTTAATTAATTGTTTTCAAATTTTAGAAAATTTAGTACTTAAAGATGTATTTTTTATTTATATTGATATTCATATGTTTTGTTATAAATATTAGTAGTTTATGATGCTTAACATATTGATAAGTTCCCAATAATTAGTTTCTTTATAAGTTACCACGATTGAGTACTCGTAACTCCCCAGTCGATCGCCCTATGAGCACCTGATGACTTTTGCAACCATGGTGATAAGTAGACGCAAAGTAATGTGCCAAACATCGGTCCAGATGGCATGGTGTGTGTGTTAACAGACTGTACGAATACAATAGGTCTGTCTCTGTAACCCGCTTTCGGCTCCAGCGACGTGGCGTAGTTGAAGTGTCAATCATCTTGTGCATGTAACTATACTAAGGATCTGTGATCCTCGTGCTCCTTCCATGTGACACTCGTCAATTACAGGTTAACTCCGTTAATCCAAACTCCGTCAATTCAAACTTAAGATCACTTGATCTATAACGCACATCTCATTACATTTAAACTAGGGTTTTAAATGACGCTTGACAATTACTACATGTGTAGTCTTTCGGGATTGCACCGAAACGCAAACGAGTTAACGCAAATCATTGGTGAATAAACGAAAAACATCCAAACAATAATTATGTGATAATTATGTGTTAGGCTTATGTGTTACTTGATAATATTGTATAAAACGTTAACTCAAGATGCAAACAAGTCACTTTTGGCTAGAAAAGTAATAATTAGAAGTTGAGGGGCCTTGATGTAACATATTATTATTTAATAATAACAAAACCCTAACTCTCTTTCTCCCTCTCTCTAACCCGATCGACAGCCCCCCCCCCCTCCCCTCTCTCTTGCGATCGGCAGCCACACCCACACCCATATCACCTTCGTTTTGATCTTGTTCTTCATAATCGGAGCATCCCACACTCGTTTATAAGCATCTCTCACGTTTCTCTTGGTTGTTTCTGCGTTTTTAAGGTATAAACATGAAACCCTAACTTTGTAAATTATGTATTAAGTGTTTATGTGCTTGATTTTGATTAGAGGATGATTGATTATGCGTTGGTTATTAATTGTGATGATCATATGTGATTTTGAACGGTGAAAGAATGTTAAATCATTGATTATTTGAAAACCCTAGAGGGTTACTACTGATTTTTATGGTTAATGATGTTTATTGCATGTTGGAGTTATGTCGTATGCTTAGGATGCATGATAGACGATTGTTTGTGCTTGCTGAGTTTTGACAGCAGAGATAGTTAAACTTGAACGACATGTAACTTGTTAAATATAAAAGCAAACCAAGCTATTTATGAGTCTAAAAGTTAGTACTCTGAGTCTAGTTTTCAGAAAACCCAACCACGCCTAATTTGGAGGTGTTTTGGTTGCTCAAACGATTTAAATGTGATTAAAGGTCAAAACTGGTACTGGACAGATTGTATGTTATGTTTAGACAACTGTAACTAAATGTTAATGTGGAAATTGGTCGAGGTTGTTAACACTAAAGGGTACTATGTTAAGTCTAGTTTCTATAAAGTCCAAGTTTGTAATTTTTGGACGAGTAAAAGTTAACGTTTATTATTTTACAAAACTGAAGTGGAAATCTGAATTGTGAGACCTGCTGTTAAGTTGTTTTGTAATTAGAATATCTAATGAATTACAAGACCAAATGGGTTGGTTCCACTTCTAGAAGTTAACATGTTGAGTTAAGAACCTAACCCAATTGGTCTTGCACTAGTTGGATTTTTCATTTAACGGGAATAACAAATAACATTCTGTTGCGCATGATTTTGACTGCTGTGAGTTGCTGTAATGTTTTGATCATTGTGAGAAATCTATGTGGAATAAAAATACAATAAAATATGTTCTGGAAATCTAACTCATGTATGCTTTTGTGACGATTTTTGGTGAATTAATTGAGATGCTATAATCTGTTGAATAGAGTAATCTTTCAAGTAGAATTCTGTCTTGCTGAAACTAGCTGCTGAACTTTGTGAAAATACATGAAACGTGCTAATTGCTAGATAATTGTTATGTTTTGACCAAATTGCCCTTTGCGGGGAATAATTGCTAGAAATGTACACTATTAATACTTGACACGTAAATAGTTGTTCACACATGTAATGTATCACAAATGTGTTTGTTAAGTCACACACGATTCACAAACGAAACACGAAACGTATCTTGTGCATAGGTATTATGTGCCGAGTCTAGAGACTCGATAATAGTTCCAACACTTAGAAAATCTCCTTGTTGTTTTAGAACGCTAGTGAGGGTATTTTGTGACGCGCATCACTTGGGTGACTTATTTTTGGAATTCTTCGCAAACAGTGAGTTTCACGTTCCCCTTTTAACTCTTTTAAAACGTTTTTCACTTTGGGGAGAATACATACTCCGAAACGCTTTAGATTTTGTTATTTATTATATATCACTTGTAAAGGCTAAGTGGCAACGAAATAACTAAAGTCCTTCACACATCGAACCGTTTAGTATTGGATAATAGCGAGTCACTGTTGAGTAGTACTACTGGGTTTGACAAACCCCACCCAACGCTAAGCTCGACTGGAGGTCGAGTGGGTGTAATTTTGGCTAACACATTACCATGGTCGGGATAGACCTGGTGGCAAGGCACATGATAAACAGTCAGCTTCGATGTCGAACACTTAGTAATACTTGATTTATAGGCTAGCTACCTATAGATATATAATTGATTTAACACTATCTGGAAACGCAAAACGCAAACGTAAACGCTTTATTGATATAAACTTGTGAACTCACCAACCTCGTGTTGACACTTTTAGTATGTTATTCTCAGGTAGCCGAGGCGGGCGCGCGGTATAGGATCATGCATTACTTTGAACGCTATTGTTTATGCAAACTGTTTTAAACTATTATTATTTGGGTTTATAAGTCTTCCTGCGTGACGCAACTTTTGGTTAAAGGTTTTACGCTTCCGCATTTATTTACACTTAAACGTTTTCGTGGTTTGAAAACTTTAATTATGGTTTGATTATAACTAATGATTCCGATCCTGTTAGTTCACACCCTCTGACGGTAAAACTCCGTTAGTGGATTTTGAGGGTGTGACATTCCACTCAACTGATTTAAATATGACAATATCTAATTTATTTATTTAAATTCAATCATGTACACATAGTCTCAACTTGTTATAAATAAATCCAAAAACAAATAAATCAACTAGTTGTCTTTTTATATATATCCTAAAGCCAATTTATATGATCTTCAATCTTCATTTCCAACCAAAGAGTAATCTGCAATATGCGTAAAAAAATATTTTTTCAACACGAGGTCGAGTGAGAAAATCACCAGTTTTCGACACTAAATATAATATAAGATAAAAAACTGCAAATCAATATCATGAGTATCAACAATTAAATGAAAGCAAGTATTTGTGTCAGTTGACCATGCCTCACGAACGGGCTATGGCTAATATGACGACATGATAGAATTAATACATGATAGAATCAATGATGGACTTCTCTGAATGCTTGAATTAAACAGATAAGCAAGTAAGCAATTAGCAAATAAAAATTTAATTGATCACCAACACAATAATCCTGATTTGCTAGTAAGGATAACATGTAGCATGAAAAATATGAATAGATACGCATAAATCCCCCAAAAGTATTTAAAAGTAGTTAATTAGGGGAGTGATTACTCACCTTGATAATTAAGCGAGTAAACCAAGAGATAAAATAAACGAGCAAGGTTATCACGATAATTATTCTGATCTAAACATACCTTAGACTTATACAAAATAAAATAGAGTAAAAAACCAAGAACATAGTCGTTGGAATCAATCCAAACGGAGGTATAGAACTCCGGTTCTGAGATTTTTAATAAATAAGCGAGCTGGTACTGACTAGAATCCGAACAGCGAGTCGGGAGTCGGGTTTTGTTCAGTACACTCAAAATCTTAAAATAAACATAAAATTCTTCTAGTTCGAAAGCTAGTTCCGACCAGAAGCATTAGAAATCGATTTGTCAATCTTGTTGACTATTTTGCCCTTAAATGGGTTGGAGTCCAATTAAAATGATAGTCCCCTCAATTTCAGAAATTGCAGAAGTGAACCAAATTGCAGAAGACAACTTAGTAAATAAGAACCAAATTGAGTGTTATTACTTATTGAATAAAAGTGAACCAAATTGCAGAAGACAACTTACCCAAACACGGATTAGAACTAGGAGAAACACGTGTTCAAAGAGTCTTGAACTTGAAAGTCAACTTAGTAAATAAGAACTTGATTAATTCTTGAAGAAGATGATGAAAAGAGGAGAGTAATTTCATGGGTTTTGCTTGAGATGGCTGAGATAAAAGGTTTTAGGGTTTATAATTGTGTCTTGGTTAATAATACAGAGATTATAACTAATTGTTTTGGGAATTACTCAATTAAGGTAACCGAATAGTGTAATTATGACAAAATCGGTTCTTAGTAAATAACCCTGCTACTCACTTGTAATGGTGATTTCCACATCTATACTATTTAATAAATAAAGATTTTTAATGCCACATGTCATCACTATGTTAATCCTTACAAAATTTTCCCTCTTCTTTATCAAATTAAATACATTTCTCTTTTTAATATTTCACTTTCAATTTTTAATAATTTCATCCTAATTTAAAAGAATTAATATTATCATAAATATGTTAATTTGTTTAATATAAAATATATTGCATTAGTTATTAATATTAGTTTTTTATAAGTAACCAATACGAAACGGGTAGGTTTCTTTAACCGGTTAAAGTATCAAACATTGTTCATGTCAAAACAGTTTAAAATTAGAATGAGTTTTGTTCCACGGGTTGGTTTATTAAAGTAGTTATTTACAACTAAGTTTTGATATAAAAAAATAACAAAGAAATAATTTATGATTTATAAATTTTCTAACAACTTTTTATTTCCAGATTGCGTAATGTGTAATTTTTTTACTGTATCATATATCTTTATATATGTGATACATTTTTTTTTTGTATTTCACATTATGTAATTATTTAGAAAAAATTACTTATTTTAACCCGTGTGCTACACGGGTAACTAACCTAGTATAATATAATTACAAGCATCATGTCTAGCATTTCGCAAACCATCAACCACAATATATATTATATATACTTAACATCTCATCATAATTTTTAGTATGGAATAGTATTTAGGCTAACTCCTTTTATAGAATTTGGGAACCAGTACTGAACTAGCTAGGTTAGGTCTTCCGCATACTTACTCATCCATGGGTTTATTTATGTCACATTATTCTTATTGACGTATACCCGTATTGTGTTATCAACATGATGTGCATTGACGTTCTATTAGACGTTACACTTTAAGCTGTAAAAATAACTGATTGACTATCACTTTGTATTGAGAACAAAGGCTTTGGCTACCCATGAATATGATGCATTCTGGTGCATATATATGAAACGCTTTGTTCACTAAAGTGTTCAACAACAACTACTAGCATCACACTAAGGTTATGGAGGATATTAAATTATCCATTTTCTTATGGGTTAAGACCCAAAAATTCTAATAACCTAGATTGTTTGGTTGGTGTAGTAACGTTTCTTTTATTTTCACGGTCTATAGGATATTTGTATCCGTTATATTTTATTTGTTTTAGCTTTTTGGTAGTTTATTTTCTTATAATATATTTCATCATCAGTTTAAATGAAGAAAGAAACATTTTATTATAAATTATTTAATAAAATGCATTGAATTTTTTAAGGGTTATATATGAAATATATAATTGTTTACTATAAAACGATTACAATAAGGTGGCAGGCAAACGGGCAACAAGTTGCGCCGCAACCCCTTTTTGAATAGCAAAATCAATCCTGCTAAAAACGAAGCTTTGGGACCTAGAAGCTGAAGAGGTTCCATTTACGACACGCTGAACCCTACTCAAAAATTCCACAGCCTCTGAAGCCAGAAAACCAAATGTATCAAATGCAAATGGTAGAAAAGCATGTTGATTATCTAAACAAGCTTTCTCGTGTTTAACAACTTTGCCCGATTCAGCCTTCAACGCAGCCTGACTCACAACAAACCCACGGTCCCTGAGCCCAACAAGAGGAGACACTCCCGTAAGATCCACACATGCGTGTTTCCCCCTGCCCACCCGAACACAAGAATATCAGCTGGTCGTAAAGTAGACCTCCCTTCAAGAGGATCCGTGAGAAAGTTAACAGGGGCCTCCTTTTTAGCAGAAATCTCTGCTCGTTTAAGAACATCACATAGAACATCCTTAACCAAATCATGTCTGTATTTAAAGCCAGACAATTCTTTGCAATGCACCGCATGGTCACCAAAAGAATCCAAACAGACCCTGCGACAAATTGGGCAAGGCTCATCAGTCGGGAACATAAGGATCGTTAACCGGTACTTAAGGATAGCCCGATACTCCAAACCCGACATACGTTGGCCTAATCCTTCAATGGGGATGACCGTTAGAAAATCCTTAGCCCGAGGAGCCCGAAGGCATTCAAACACCGCCTTTTGGCGAGGGGATAGATCAAACTTCACTTCTAAACTCTTGACGATTCCACTAAATAAGGCACTCGCCACAACATGTTGGGCTTTAGGGGGGCGGTGTCCTTATTAGAGAACCCGCTAAAATCAAAATCTGGAAGTGAAGTACGTAAACGATCCATCGCACACCCATAATCTGAGTCCAACCCATAAATATCACAACCCCGAAGAATATGGTCTTGCAACCACCACGATTGTGCTCTCGAAGCCACAAAAGCATATGTAGATACATCATCGGCCGAACAGAGACCCAACCCCCCATAACAGGGCGGAAGTGATGCCAACCTCCATTGGAGATCCCAAAAAAACGGACCACCACAAACCACGATGTCCTCAATCGCCCTTCGAAGGCCATTGTCAAATATAGAAACAGTTTCCCCCACATACATAGGTTGGCACGTTCTCAAACCGAACAAAAGCTTGGCGACTCCCATACATGAGCGAAGCAAAAGAAGCTCGCATTGAGGATCCCGAAGTCTTGGGAGACAGCTCATCAGTTCCACAGCGCTGGATGTCCTTTTCATAGCCAAACTGCTGATAAACCCCGCATCCCGGCTTACAGCACCACCAAGGAGTTTCACGCCAAGCACTGGCCTTCCAATCCCGCAAGGGAACAACCCCTCCTGTACCTTCACCTCATTGCATATTGGCCAAAATAACTATGTTTTCTTAACGTTTAATTCAAGACCCAAATGAAGCCCCTCAGACCTGATAATATCTAATGCTTTGACCACCTCGCTAGTATCCCTGATAATCGTTTCATCATCCAAGTACCAAACATGAAAGAGAAGTTTGCACCGATCTCTGATTTGATGAACAAGTGAGTGCAAAACTAAAGCAAAAAGGATTCCACGTATATAATTGTCCCGTCATTAACAAAACAGTGAAACACATTCCACATCCTGCTTTGGAAAAACAAATTAAATTTAAACTTTGTTGAACAACAGGTTTAAGTCAGTCTTAAATTGTTACATCTTTTTAACAAAGTGAGACTTGAATTCTTACACCTTTAACAATCAAAACCTTATTTAGTACCTAGGTACTATTACTAAGCCAGAATCCTTTGCTACATACATTTAAATACTTGGCAATCCAAACTAAACCACTCAAAACAAAATCATAGACAATCAAAGAAATCTAGACTTCTAGATATGGTAAAAACGTGTTTTTAACTTTAACAAAGAAAATAATTCTAAAGTAAAAAACGTGTTATTGGGGTTAAAAAAGTCAAAATATCATTTATTAGGGTTTTTATTGCAGACTCCCAAAAAACAAACACACATTGAATGCAGAACGCGGTTTTAGAGAGATGGTGATGATGACGATAAATAGCAAAACACAAAGCAACAGGTGAGAGAAAGCAAGTAGGGTTGGGCTGACTTTAGTTTTAAGCTTCTGTTACCCTCTGTGTATGTTGTACCAGCATGCATGAGCTTTGAGTAAATGCACTCTTTGGCTCTTCGCTGTCACCCTACCCCACTCCACCCCTTTTGACTCTTTTAAGTCAGCTTCTCACTCTACCATTGTTTCTTGCTTTCAATTCTTATGCATCCATAACCTCACCCCTTTTCAATTCCCAACAAAACACAGTAGCTAGATCTAGTTTAGCTTCTTCATATATACATACATATATATTAAAAGAGAGCTAGCTAGCTTCAAGATCATCTTAATTTTTCAGGAAATGGGAAGACCACCATGTTGTGATAAATTTGGTGTCAAAAAAGGTACATGGACCCCTGAAGAAGATATCATGCTAGTTTCTTATGTTCAACAACATGGCCCTGGTAACTGGCGTCAAGTCCCTACTAACACTGGTATGTGTATCATAACATATGTGTGTCAAAACTTGTGAATAAACAGGTTAAAAGTTTCTAGTTTTGGGATGAAAAGGTCTTTAACAAATGATCTATACAAAACTTTATGTTTCTGTTGAATTAAGGACTGAGAAGATGCAGTAAGAGTTGTAGGTTACTGAAGTGGTAGGTCCCAGCAGAGCCCAGTTGGACCCGCAAGACTCACCTTGAAGAGAGACGTCTGCGCAGAAACCAACTGGATCCGCAGGACCCACCATGCTCAGAGACGTGACGTCCTTACGCGCAGTACGCAAGCTGTTCCCGCAGGAAATGCCTCCCAATGGTGAAGGACTCTGCCTGTTCCCGCAGCTGCGGATACAAGCCATCAGGGAAGGCCACCCGCGCAGCAAGGCTACACGCACAAGGCACTTAGCTCTCAATCATTCAGTTGTCACCTGAAGGAATGAGCAAAGCCGGGAACAATCCCGCACAAAGGCGGGAGGGGGAATACTCCCGCCCAAAAGCCAGTCCGTACGATACGGGAAGTTCTTCTGTACTGTACCTGACGAGGTATGGGCAAAAGATCTGACTAAAGATACGACAGCTTATTGACAACAGTATGGCAAGCAGCATGCTCTTGTACTGTATGTCACTATTAGCCGCTGCCTACTCACCAACTCCTGTCATACCACGTGCATAGCCGGCAGTTGGTGGAAAATGAATAGTACACAGCAGGCCTGGTCACTATCAGCCGCTGCCTACCCACCAACTACCAGCAGGGCACGTGCGTAGGCCACAGTTGGTAGAACAGGAATACTATTCAGACGGCCACACCTTCTTGGAAACCTACCTTCGGCTATAAATACCCCAAATGGTATGATCATCTCATCTCATCACATTATCATCATATACTATCTCGTATTACATATTATACCTGATATCTGCTCTAGCAATCTCTTAATATACATTTATATTTAAATAGCAATCTAGTCTGATTCTCACGCCGGAGGGTGGTCACAAGGAGGAACCCCCCCCCCCTTCTCAGTAACAAGCTCACGGTGTCTGTTTTGCAGGTTATCAGAAGAACCATCTTTTCTGGGTCTAACCCCTCGTGGGAAACATCTATCTAACCCCCAGGTTATCCGTAATCTGCACCGGGGTCCGGTTAGTGTTTCTTCATTGGCGCCATCCGTGGGACAAAAGCTAGAACTTCATTTCTTCAGTTTTTTCAAACTTCTGGAAAGATGGTTAAAGAAACTCCGGTAACCACAACCCCAGCTACTGGGGGGAATACCGGCGACTACACAGTCTTTACAAACACTACCCCGGTTACCCAAGCCGGGGCAAGTGAAGTAAATTTTACGAACACTACCCCAGTTACCCAAGCTGGGGCAAGTGCAGTAAATAATCGCTCACTGGGATTCACCGATACCCAGCTAGAAAAACGAAGACTCCCCCGCCAAACACTCGATGAAGTTAAGGCATGAGCGGAGGCACGTCAGAAGGAATTCCAAGCTGAGTTGGACAATGCTTGCGTTCCGTCCAACAGGCTGACGAATTCGAAGAATACTTGGACGATGACTCGGAGGAATCCGACACCGACGCGAACCCTCGCCATAGGGCAAAAGGGAAGCATAAGGAAACGGACTCCCAACCGAGAAGGCGTTTTGGAGAAGCCTTCAAACCAAAAAACACAGGTGGAAATCCACGTGACTTCTCCAAAACATTCAGACCAACTGTGGCAAATGCGGGAACGTCCAAATTTGCAAGGGACATTGCGGAAGCAATCGCCCCAAAAAGTGCCAAACAGATGTCCAAAATCGGCACATATGATGGTATATCTGATCCAGAAGATCATTTGAACAGGTTCATAGCAGGGGCAACCGTCAGTAGTTGGACGGAACCTACGTGGTGTTACATGTTCCAAATGACGCTTGTTGGGGCTGCTAGAGCGTGGTTCGATCGTCTACCGGTCCACTACATCTACGGTTGGGAAGACTTCCAGCAAAAGTTTAGCCAACACTTCAGCCAACAACGAAAGTATACCGAAGAGCAATGGACAATCCTCAAATGCATTCGAGAGGAAGATGAATCTTTGCCAGACTTCATCACCCGCTTCAACTCAAAGAAGCTAAGTCTGGGTAACATTAGCGAAGATCTTGTTCGCGCTGCTTTTATTCAGGGCGCGAACGACCCAGAGCTCATCCGCACCTTAACGGGTAAAGATGGCATGCCATCCACATGGGATGCCATCATGACAGCAGCTAAACGCTTTGCGGAAACTGAGAGGCAACTGGGTAGAGATCTCCCACAGAGCACAAACCTCTACACCCAGAAAACAAGAGAAGACAACGTCCTTACCGCCAGACTAAACAAAAAGCGGAAGCTAGGCATTTGGCAGTCAAGGGTAAACTTTGACACCTCATCCGGCTTACAACATCGGTTAGGCGGAAGGGATAGCGTACAGTCAAACCAGAACTCCATATGGACGCCACTCACCAAAAGCGTCACCGAGATATTCTCCACTGAGGAGCTCCCATGGCCAAAGGCTACAATAATCCGACATCGTCATAATGCTGATCGGAGCAAATACTGTGACTATCACAGGACAAAAGGCCACAACACTGAAGAATGCATAGACGTAAAGAACATGGTCGAAGCATTTGTCAGAGATGGGACGCTCGCGCACCTCGTGGCGCAATGAACGCTGAGCAGGCTGATGCGTGTAGAACCCCAGTTGGGGAAAACACGAATAAAATTGCAGCTTCAATGTTAGGAGACTACATACTGCGCAAACAACGAGATCCCGAACCAGGTGCATATCAGCTCGATGGCACTCCCATCCCAACAACAGGGAAGGGAGCTCAATTACACAGTTTGCATGTAGATCAATTCCAAATTTGTAAAGAAAAGGCCCAGAGCCACTTCTAATGGAAATGATTCTCCTTAGAACATCGACGCTGATGATTTTACATTTATACTTTATGAACTACCAACACTGATGCCGGTTTTCACCGCATACATAAGTGTGAAAGTCGTTGCGTGGGGAAGGCGGCAAAACCCGCAGAAACCCAAAAAACGGCAAACCTTCACGCAGGTCAGTTGAAGGGTAAAGTTCAGTCATCCCACTAAATGAAAGTGCCGGTCTATCCGCATGAATCATGATAGAGGAAACTGAATACTAACCTATTAACAACCGCGCGTCGAACGGTTAATTTATTCAACACGGATATGCCGGTTTTCACCGCATAATTACGTGGAAAGTCGTTGCGTGAGGAAGGCGGCAAAACCCGCATAAACCCAAAAAACGGCAAACCTTCACGCAGGTCAGTTGAAGGGTAAAGTTCAGTCATCCCAGTAAATGAAAGTGCCGGTCTATCCGCATGAATCATGATAGAGGAAACTGAACACTAACCTATTAACAACCGCGCGTCGAACGGTTAATTTATTTATCACGGATATGCCGGTTTTCACCGCATAATTACGTGGAAAGTCGTTGCGTGGGGAAGGCGGCAAAACCCGCATAAACCCAAAAAACGGCAAACCTTCACGCAGGTCAGTCATAGGTAAACTTTGGTCAACTAAATGAAAGTTCCGGTCCTAACCGCACAAATCATGAGAGGAAACCGAACCTATTGACAACCACGCGTCGAACGGCTAACTTATTCAAAACAGAGAATTTCTAACAAAAGGATGAGGAAAACCTACACGCAGGTTAGATATAGGTAAAGTTTAGCCATCCTACTAAGTGCAAGTGACGGTCCTACCCGCACAATCACGAAAGAGGAAGCAAAACTTCAACCTATTATCTACCACGTTCAAAGGTTAACTTATCCTAAACACTTAGAAATTTCAAAAAAAAATGAGGAAAACCTCCACGCAGGTCAGATGTAGGTAAAGTTTAGCCATCCTACTAAGTGCAAGTGACGGTCCTACCCGCACAATCACGAAAGAGGAAGCAAAACTTCAACCTATTATCTACCACGTTCAAAGGTTAACTTATTCTACACACTTGGAAAATTGCTAATTTAAACTAAAGTATGCAAGTCATATAACGTTTATAAAGCAAAGAATCCAGAGAAAGTAGCGGTCTTACCCGCACAAAGATTTATATTTCATAATATTCATTACAAGAATGGCCGGGTAACTACCCGCCTACAAGAATATAAATCTATACAAGCTAAATCTACCCTAGCAGTGGGAAGGGATCTTCAGGATCAAGCTTCAGGGCCACTTCCACTTGGACCAGCACCATCAGTAGAGCGTGGCAGTTCAAGGAAAGCTTTAAGGATAGCTAGCCCATCATCATCAGCAGCAACTTCGTTTACCTTCTCCACCACCGGATGCGGGAAGGCGGCATACTGATTCACTGCTTGGTCGTATACAGCTTCAGTATCTACATCAAATAAAGGGAAGTTGGAAGGCGGGATGCCTTTCTCAACGAACCCTAGACCAAGCAGGAACCCGGCCTTTTCCCCATCCTCATGAGAAGCGTTGAGGGCTGCGCTCATAGCATCGTCATAAGACGTCTCCATGAAGACTCGATGCAGAACCTACAAAAAAGAAAATATACAAGTATCATAACCTTTTCTATTTACAAAGAAAAGCGTGAAGACTTGAAGCTAAACATACCTGAGACAACGCTTCTCGAAGAAGCCATTCCTTGGCAACCAGAGCCTCCTGGAGGGCAGCTTGAGCTTCGTTACGGGCGCGTTCGGCTTCACTTTTGTTGAGGTTGGCAAGTAACACTTCTTTAGCCGCAGCCTCTTCGACGCCCTTTAGCTTCCGCTCAGTGTGGTCAAGCACCCCCCTCTGGTCTAAGATCTCTTGGAGCTTTTTGGCGTCTTCCATCGCCAAGGCATCATGAGCCTGCTGGAGAGCCTCTAATTTGGCTTTAAGCTCCTCATTCTCCACGCGTAGAGGCTCAGCAACAGCTTCAGCCATGGTGGCCCTCTCGGTTGCGTTCCTTGCAGTTTCCTAGCCAGCCGAAGCTGTTCGTTAACAGCTTGGGCAGCTTTGGAACGGGCCTCGAGCCGGGCCTGAACTTCAACCTCGAGAGCCTTGAAGGCCTTCTCCTTCTCCGCAGCCGCGGCGGAGAGCCTCCTATTCTCCTCCCGGACAGCCCGCGCCTGAGCTACTTCTTGAATGCGAGCTGCTTTTAACTTGTCGTTTTCACGACAAAGCAGCTCGACGCGCGGCTGCATCTGGGCCAGGAGAACCCGAAGCTCATTGCTTAGCCTACCCTCCTGGTAGCTAGCCATGGCTTCCCCCAACGCACCACTGGGAGCTGCGTGACGAGCCCACTCCACGCACTCCACAGGTGTGCGAAGGGTTGTTCCTCGGCGGATGTTCCATCGTGGAACATACACTTCATTGGAATCCGACACTGCAAAAAACATAAAGCAGTTAGGAAAAGATGATAAAAATATGAAAAGGGCCAAAAGAACCCTACGCACCTGTAGGGTCAACAACAGGCCGATAGCCGCCAAACCCATCACCTGAACCCAAGGGAAATCCATCCAAGAGGTCAGGCAGATGGGAAGGAGGCAGAGGTTGGCGATAAGCCCCATGCATACCTGAAGGATCGGCCGTCGTTGCCGATGACGGAGGAGGCATGGTAACAGCCGCCGCGGTCGCCGCTGCGGAGTCCGCAGCAAAAGTAACCGCCGGCTCAGTGAAAGATGCGGTAAAAATGGCACTGACAGCCGGCGGTGATGTCATCACAGCTGGAACAGTCGGCTCAACGGAGTGAGCAACTGAACCAGCGGAAGCAGGCGCAGGAGCAGCCGCCTGGGTCGTCGCCTCAGGTAGGCTGACCAAGCCTACCGTCATGGGCGGAGGGGTACTCCTCTGCGCTCCACCCTGGAATGCGTCAACATCCACGCCTGCACAAAGAAGATAAGTGTTAATGATATTAAGCTATGAAGTTAAAAATAAAGTTTGTACTTACGGGTTTTCTTGAGCCTGAAAGTGCGGACAGGCGGGGACGAACCCGATGGAGCCGGCCTTTTTGCGCCGCTCACCGTCGTCATCCGGGGCTCTCCGGAGGTGACAGTCGCAGCCTCCGGAGCAGTGGTCCTATCACCACCCGGGTTCCCCGCCACCTCCTCGCTCTCGGCCTCTGAGTCAGACCGAGGCACCGGATCGGCAGTGGAGGCCACCTTCTCCTTCCCCTTCCCGCCGGCAGCCTTCTTCTTCCGCACCAACGGAGGACCATCTGCGGATTCCTCATCAGAACATAAGATTAGAGGAATTCCAGCAGAGGTTTCAACATTGAGGGGTCGAGGGTTGAATAGCGCCTTACCTGGCCGCCTGGCGCTCAGGATCTCGTGGCCTAACGGGTAGACCTCCATGAACCGATCCGCCGTTTGTTATAGGATGGGCAACTCGTTCTCATCTAGAGCGCGAGTACCCATCCGAGCGGGACTGTCAGCCTCCCGCGGATACAGGAGCGACTGCAAGTCGTTCCCCTCTGAAATAAACAGGAAAGAAGTTAGAAGAGATTCTAAATCAACAAAAAGAAACAGAGCATAGCGTAAGGAACAGAGTTCAAACCGTATTCGAGGACGATCGGGATCTTTCGCGCATCCGCATCCTTCCACACCCGGCCCATCCCGAGCATCACCATCCCGGACTCCGCAAACCGGTAAACCGGAGATTGGACTCGGGATATCTTCGAGAACCATTCCGCCTCCTGGTAGTTGGAGGCGTGAAGGCTGGGAAGTGCTTGCCCATTCTTGAACTTCATGGCAAGGGGGATGGCGCGAGCGGAGATGAAAAAGAACTCCCGCTTCCACGAACGAAGACTGCGCTCGGTTGCGCTAATCTTCAAACCCTTGATCCGGGTTATCAGAGTATACCACCCCTGGATGCACCTCCAGGAGTAGAAGGTCATCAGGCGGTCGACATAGGGCTCAATGCCCAGAATCCGGCACACCCACTCGAAGTGACGAATCTTCGCGATCGCCATCGGGTGCACCTCGGTCAGGTGCACACCGTGCCTCTCCAGGACACGGTACACAAACTTTATCAATGGGAACCTAAGATTCCCATAAACAAAGAATGCAGCATATACCCCGATCTTGCCTCTGGGGGCATCATACACCGTCTGATGGGGTTCAGGAAACTCAGGCTCGAGAGACTCGAGCATGAACTTCCTGACGATGTACTCATACAGATCGACAGGCAGAGCACACTGGCACTCGCCAGCAGTACTCTTGTCATCGGCAAACACCCCAGCCTCCTGGGCTGTAGATTCGAGATCACGAGAAGACATCTTGCAGATGAAAGAAGAAAACGATTTCAAGAGAATGCTCGACTGAAAGGTGAGTATTCGCCGGAAATCGTTTTGAAGATGAAGAGAAAAGTGAAAGTGCAGATTACAAAGAACCCTCTCCCCCTTTTATATACTAATCGCAATTAATGCGATGAATTTAATGCGGAGGAGAGAGAAATCGAAGGTGCAATGAAACTATGACACGTGGCAAAAAGCAAGCTGGCAACAGTTGTTGAAAGGACGCGTACCATTAATTTCGCGGCCACGCGCCCGAAAAATCGCGCCCACGCGCCTGAAAAAGCGTCTGGAATGACCAGGTACTGTCACGTCACCATAACTTCCTGCACGTCCTGACACAGTCAGAAGAAACCGTCGCACGACGTTTCAGAGGTTTGGACTGTTCTTATCCTTTCACCAACTCTTCAAATTTCAAAATTCAAAAAGATTCAAAAGTAAGCGTGAAAATACCCCTTACCTTGGCAACCAAGTAACCATAAGACGGGTGCGGGTACAGTGTTAAGGCAAAACCCTTCACATACTTAGCACCTGCAGGGAATTGAAGCCAAGAATACCTCGGCAACCAAGTAACTATAAGACGGGTGCGGGTACAGTGTTAAGGCAAAACCCTTCACATACCTAGCACCCGCAGGGAATTGACGCCAGGAATACCTTGGCAACCAAGTAACCATAAGACGGGTGCGGGTACAGTGTTAAGGCAAAACCCTTCACATACCTAGCACCCGCAGGGAATTGACGCCAGGAATACCTTGGAAGTAAAGTAACCGTAAGACGAGCGCGGGTACAGTGTTAAGGCAAAACCCTTCACATACCTAGCGCTCCGCAGGGAATTGAAACCAAGAAGGATCTTCTGGGCAATGCTTGCGGAAACAGAAATAACATCCCCGCATAGCGGGAACGTCGAGAACTACATTGTTTGAAGCTCCAGGATGGAATTGGTGGTTTTAACATAATTGATCACTATGTTCAAAACTACCAAAACCTCATGGAGAATCCACACAAGTGGGACTCAACGCTCCAGACTTGCGAGGAGGTTACAGACCTACCCGCATCATACCCAAAGATCAAGCAGGAAAGTCGGGAATTTCTGCAAGTGACAAGGACTTCCGCGGGAAGAATCCCCATGGAAAACCTTAAAACTAAACCCTTTTCAAAACCCTTTGCTTAAAGTCCAAAAGTTCACCTCACTTTATTAAACATTCATGAGAAGAACATTGGACTAGGGGGACTTGAAGAGGTAGCTCCCAGCAGAGCCCAGTTGGACCCGCAAGACTCACCTTGAAGAGAGACGTCAGCGCAGAAACCAACTGGATCCGCAGGACCCACCATGCTCAGAGACGTGACGTCCTTACGCGCAGTACGCAAGCTGTTCCCGCAGGAAATGCCTCCCAATGGTGAAGGACTCTGCCTGTTCCCGCAGCTGCGGATACAAGCCATCAGGGAAGGCCACCCGCGCAGCAAGGCTACACGCACAAGGCACTTAGCTCTCAATCATTCAGTTGTCACCTGAAGGAATGAGCAAAGCCGGGAACAATCCCGCACAAAGGCGGGAGGGGGAATACTCCCGCCCAAAAGCCAGTCCGTACGATACGGGAAGATCTTCTGTACTGTACCTGACGAGGTATGGGCAAAAGATCTGACTAAAGATACGACAGCTTATTGACAACAGTATGGCGAGCAGCATGCTCTTGTACTGTATGTCACTATTAGCCGCTGCCTACTCACCAACTCCTGTCATACCACGTGCATAGCCGGCAGTTGGTGGAAAAGGAATAGTACACAGCAGGCCTGGTCACTATCAGCCGCTGCCTACCCACCAACTACCAGCAGGGCACGTGCGTAGGCCACAGTTGGTAGAACAGGAATACTATTCAGCCGGCCACACCTCCTTGGAAACCTACCTTCGGCTATAAATACCCCAAATGGTATGATCATCTCATCTCATCACATTATCATCATATACTATCTCGTATTACATATTATACCTGATATCTGCTCTAGCAATCTCTTAATATACATTTATATTTAAAGAGCAATCTAGTCTGATTCTCACGCCGGAGGGTGGTCACAAGGAGGAACCTCCCCCCCCTTCTCAGTGACAAGCTCACGGTGTCTGTTTTGCAGGTTATCAGAAGAACCATCTTTTCTGGGTCTAACCCCTCGTGGGAAACATCTATCTAACCCCCAGGTTATCCGTAATCTGCACCGGGGTCCGGTTAGTGTTTCTTCAGTTACGATGGACAAATTATCTTAGGCCGGGAATCAGAAGGGGAGATTTCACTGATGAGGAGGAGAAAATGATCATTCAGCTTCAAGCCCTTCTTGGCAACAAGTAAGTTTTTATTTAGTAGTACGAGTAATATTTGACGTTCAAAAATATTTTTTACATAAAATATACAAGACATAAAAAGTTTCCAAGAATCATGGGAAGTTGTGTTTTTCTGTGGTTGTAGATGGGCTGCAATTGCTTCGTATCTTCCCGAAAGAACAGATAACGACATCAAGAACTACTGGAATACACATTTGAAAAAGAAGCTGAAAAAGCTTCAAATGGGCTCTGAAGAACTCGATCTAATTCACAAAAAGAAAGATCGATTCGCGTCTTCAACGACTTCATCGTCTTCTTCACACTGTATCTCCAGAGGCCAGTGGGAGAAGAGGCTTCAAACCGATATTCATCTTACGAAACAAGCTCTGAATGATGCTTTAACTGTCGATGATCATAAGCCTATTTTGGTACCTCAAACTATAAAATCCTCAACACAAACACTTGTTTACCCTTCTAGCACTGATAACATTGCCAAATTGCTCAAAGGGTTTATCAAAAACACACACAACAATAACAAAACAAGTTCAAATGCAAGCGCTCGTGAGTCGAGTGATTAATGGAATGCTCTGAGCAGTGAAAGCAAGACTTCTTCTGGAACTGATTTGTCTGAAGCGTTTGAAACCCTTTTTGGGTTTGGTCGATCTTTCGGATCTCCTAACAGTTCTGATTTTGCACAATCGAACACATCGCCTGAGGGAAGTGTCTTCCAAGGGGAAAGCAAGGAGGGGCTGCAATTTATGATGCTTGAGAATTGGTTGCTTGATGAAACAACTGAGGGTGTGGTTAATCAGGGAAAAGCTCAAGATTTACCTAACTTTTCCTTTGATGAAAACAGTGATTTTTTTGATAATTGATATGTGCTTAGAAGGTTTTAATTATTTGAAACTTCATTCATAGGTTATTTTAATCAGTCTTGTGTTCCTTTGTATTTTTGGGGCTTAAGTTAATTATTTGGCATGACAGATGTAGAACTCGATCAATATGTATAATGTTGTCATGGGAATGTATAAGGATTACCATTGGTGATCTAATTACGCATGTGACGGAGGATGTTGACTTTTATAAAAATTTCTTGTAGAGAATTAAATGTACGTGTTAGATGGACTCAAATGTCATAGAATCAGTCGATTTAAAGCTGAATACTTTTCTTCAAAAACATATACAGTATACTTAATAAATACACATCACTGTCTGTGATCTTTAGTTAAGATTTTTTAATGTGACCTTTTGGTACATGTAGCTTTGCTAAATGCTAATTGATCTTTGTCTAGACTGAATCCTAAAATACTTATGTTATGAATTCAAATGTTTTTTCTTATATATATATTACTAAAAGTTCTTTAGAATTTAAGGCTGAAATGATACGCAAAGTACAAAAATTTGTTCATGAGTTCTATGTGGCAAGATGAGATTAAGTTAAATTGCCCTTTGGTAGTTTGGTCCATATAATGGGCACTTTTATAATTAATGTATATATATGAATTAATACAATACATTTAATGTAATTCAAGAGTTCGCAGACTTATATATAAAACAATTTAATATAAATAAGTAACAGGGCTTGAAAAGGGCACCTAAATACATCTTTTTTGGCACATATATTGGCTCACTTTAGTAAATAATGATCATCAACAATATTTGAGTTGGATTTCTAAGAAAAACATATACTTGCTCGTTTCTGTACTGATGCAAGATATTGTGCCCTAGGACTTACTGTTGTAGTCGATGCATTACGTTACTTTAGTTCTTCATGAGTTGTTTACATATGATACAACTTCCTGCGTCTTCTTGCATCATGGTGTGATAAGATTGTTGGCACTTAGTTGGCCATCAATATATTATTTCGATAACGATCAAAACACATTGAGTCTGACCGACATGATTTTAGCTCACTGTCAGTCTGTTTCTACGTACATACAATCAGGGGCGGACCTACATAGGTCCCATCGGGGTCCCGGGACACCAATGTTTTTTAAAAAAAAAATACTTAGAGACGGTATACTAAATTTTGTAAGGACCCCATAAAAATTAATACTTGGAACCCATACTATTAAGGCTAAACTAGTATAGTGGAAATTCCCTTGTTTTTTCTTTGAGAGGTTGCAGGTTCATGCCTCTCCATACTCAGTTTTTGTTGTTTTTTTATATCCTAGTCAATATTAATTATTTAGTTAGGGTATTTGTGTTTTTTTTAGTTTCTCTCATATAGTCATTATCACAATCCAACATATATAATAACATGGGTTTTACATATTCTTTTATTAATTATCTTATTATGTAAGACCATATATATATATATATATATATATATATATATATATATATATATATATATATATATAGCTTATGTTTATGTTTTTCGAGTATGAATAAAAATGAATTAAAAATGTATGTTCTATCTAGTTTCTAATCTAGATTCTTTATACTTCCTCGTTTCCAATGACACCATATTTCCGTGTTTTATTATGTTACTCGTCTCGACCCGACCCGAATAACGACCGACCTGAAAATTTTGTAAACCGAAAAAGTTGGGACCCCGTTGACAAAAAATCCTGGGTCCGCGACTGCATACAATAAGTTCCTATTTTACAGATTGTTGATCTCTTGATGAAATGGTTTTTCCACTTTGTCACTTATTAAGGTTCAAGCTACATGTACATGCTCAAAGTGTAGCTTGAATGGCCATATTTTAAGGCTTAATTTTCACATTTATATTTTGGTTCAAAAACATCACAAAATTAATACAAAAGTTCTTAGTATATATATATCTTACTCGTTTTAGAACCATTTCTCTTTGATCTAAGGTAAGTGTTTCATAGGTTTGTTTATATGAATTATTGTCTTTAAAGGCATCCACTAGTTTAAAAGATTTAATAACCATATTGAAGTTTTAGCATATACTTTATAAAATTTCCTTGGCTTAGTTTCCGATGGCGAGAATTGCTAGAATTCTTAATCATAATTCATAAATAAATACTGCGTTATGTGATAATTAATCACATGTTTACACTGATCTTACACGAAAGTTAATATAAACTTAAAGTTATTTTATTAGTGGTCATATATGCTATATTGATGTGTTTATGTTATAGCAATTATGTCATCACACCATATATGTTATCGAATAAATAATAGTCATCAAAAAGTTTGTTATTTTCACGAAAAAACTGTTATTGGAAGCCTCAAATTCCGGTTTCTTTTGTTTTGAAGTGGAATAATTTGGTTAAAAAAATATATATATTTTAGTTTGAAAGACAGAGACGGATAAAATTTTTCTTTTTAACTCTTTCTCAAAAGAAATATTGATATGGGTAATGTAGGGCTAATATTTAATAGACAAAATGGCAAAATAAATCATTTATGTTTTTATGGTTTTTTAATAGTCGTTCTTTGGAAAACTTAATTACTGAAATCGTATTCTGTGTTTTCAAAATGTTTCACGTTACGTCTTTTTTTCACTAACCCAGTTAAATTTTTTCGTTAACTCTGATCACATGACCTGCACGTGAGGGTAAATGCGTAATTTCATAGTCCTGCTCATAAGGGTAGTTTAAAAGAATAAAACTCTATCTCACTTCATCTCCATCTCTCTCACTCTCTCTCCCCTATATGTATCTCATTCTCTTTAACATTCAAAAGTCATCACCCCCACCATCACCAACCAAACAAACAACCACCGCCATCCACCATCTGCTGCCGCCTCCACCCACCATCTGCCGCTACCTCCGGCCGCCGCCATCGTCCTTTTATTCTCCAACACCGTCGATGTTCCCGTGTTTTCGCGCTAAGCCTCCAACGGCATTCGCCATCGCAAATCACAGGTGCTTGTCTCCCTCTCACTCTATAGAAACCCCAAATTGTAGGTATTTCTCTTTAGAGTAAACCCCATATTGCAGATCTGGACTATATATGAGGTCTGCGGTGGAATGGAAGAGGATGAAAGAGATGAGGAAGAGAAGGAAGTGAGTGGTGGTTACTGTTGACTGGTTTGTATGTGGTTGCGGTGGTTGACTGATGGAGTTACGGTTGGAGGGTGGTGGTGGTCCGACGGCGGACGGTGCAGAGGTGGGTTTTGTCGATGGTGGTGGGAGGTTGGATGGGATGATGATGATGATGGGTGGTGGTTGATATATGGTTGTGGTGTTGAATTGTTGATGGTGGGTTATGAATATTTGGGGAAGATGATGATGATGGTTAAAAAGAATTTTTTTATTTATTTAAAACCCAGGATTTTAAATCAAATACACAAATAACCCCTGAGAGGGTAAAAAGACTAAATTTCCCTCACATGAGGTGCACATGACTGGATTTAACGAGAAAAACTAACCTTCGTTAGTTAAAAGGACGAACCGTGCAACGTTTTTTGAACATAAAGGATGTTTTCTGTCATTAAGTTTACCAAATGACATCCACTGAAAAACCGTGCAAACATAAAGGACGACTTTTACCATTTTGTCTATTTAATATTAGTATTAAGATTGTGTAGGTATATATATTTGCTTATAGTCGGTGTATTACGTACCTCGGTACGTTTATTTTTTAATAATGTTATGTAAACTTGGAGAAATGGGGACCCTATAAAAGGGTCACTTTACTCATTTCTTCAACAACTCTCACAAACCTACATTGAAATAAAACTCTCCTTAAAAATAAAGAGAAGTTTTCTCTCTATCAAACACCCATTTCTATCTTTTTCTCTTTAATTCTTATAAACTAAGATCCGAGATCCGAGTGTTGTTAGTGATTTCCGCTAACTAACTACACGTATTGATCCGAGTAAGGTTGTTAGTTCTATCCGAAGAGGACCTACAAGTGGTATCAGAGCTTTCAGCTCAACTTTTGTGGTTTTTCAATCAAACTTTTCAGGTTTTGATCTTAGTTTTTTGTGGATTTGAGGTTGTTTTTCATGTTACTCACTATTTTTAGAGTGCTTTACATTATAGAGATACCCGAAAATCATCAAATCAAAAACTCAGATCTAGTTTTTGGTTTTTGTGTCCGAATTCGGATCTAGTTCAAAAACTCATATCTAGGTCGATCTATTGGTTTTTAGACTAAAGTCCTTTAGACTTTATTGATATTTTGATTATTATCTTTCCAAAAAAATAGAGAAAAAAGTCAACCAATTGAATTGACCGTTGACTTTTTGACTTTAACCAAAAAAATTTCTAATCGAATGGGATAATAGAGTTTGACCTGTTGACTTTTTGACTTTGACCAATAAAATTCTAGTCGAATCGAATGAGGTAATCGAGCCCGGCCTGTTGACTTTGACCGCTGACCCTTTGACTTTGACCAAAAAATATATTATTATTATTACTTAGTTTTCTTTAAAAAAAAAGTGTCTTGCAATTCTAAGTTTGAAAGAAGTCTAAATATGATGGACGGTCAAAAAGACATTTTAAAAGGAGAATTAACATGTTTAAACATATTCAAGGAGAATCGGTTGTCTCTCTCATCAACATATATGAGTCACTCGTCACTGAAATGAGAAATGTCGGTATTATCCATGAGTTGTCTTAGATCAACATGAAGTTGTTGGATTCACTGCCATACGCATGGAACATCAGTGTGGTTACCATCAAGAGAACCACAAATCTGAATACCATAACACTCTCAGAGTTGACTTCTACCATCAAGTCTTTTGAATTAATGGATGACAACCTCCGAATAAACAATCAGTTAAAAGAAAATAAATCTGGGACAAGTGCTGCAGGTGGAAGTAGTCAAGTAAGTCTTATCCTTCCTGAGGTACACACACACTTGTGCTCTTAAGCTTGTATAAATAAAATTGAGAACTATAGAACTCATAATGCTGCCCAAATAGATGAAAATCTTAGCCTTAAATGTCAGAACGATGATTACAAGAAAGCTGAAAAGATTTTCACCACTAGGATTAAAACTCATAAGAATGATATGGCTAAACTAAATGAAAAATTGTTTCAATCTGATAAACTGGCTGAATTCAATGAAAGACATGTTGTTGAATGAAACGCTAAAATTGGGAAGCTAGAATTAGATTTAGCTCAAAGAAAATTAATTGTTGAAAGATTTGAGTTAGTCTCTGATAATCTGAATGGGATTATTGGGGCATACATTGGGGTGAAACAAAAGACATGTATAGGCTACGATCACACAGCAACTCCACCTCCATTTAATGAGAATTATACTATTCTACCTCAGTTTAGTTTCAACACCCCACTCGAGGACGACATGGTCTATGGTATTGGTCATGTGCCAAAACCAAAGACATTTGTTTCTCATGTATCCAAAACTGTTGATCCCGTTCCTTCATCAGTTAGTTCTAGTAGTGATTTATCTTGTTCAGCAGGTTGTGTTGAAGAAAGTGGGTCGGAGGAAACGGACATGAATTGTGATTGTGAAACTGTCTTTGATGAAATTTTTGTTGAAAATTGTGTCCATGATAAAAGGCATGTTGATGTGAACATATCAAGTTGTTCATCATCAAGTTGTAAGATTGAGGATAATTCAAGTAAAAGAAAAGTGTTTGAAAATGATAATCAAACAAGTACTTCATGTAAATATGTGCCACCAAATAAAAGATCATTTTTTCAAACAACTAATCATTCACAAAGTCCTCAGCCATACAAATGTTTTGATAACAACTACTATGGTCATTATCAAAAAAAATTTATTGATCCATATTACATTAATATTTTTGATGATCAGGGTCACACATTAAATGTGTTTTATAATCATGTTCCTTTCCATGGATCACATTTCTCACCGCACCAACCATATTACAGTTCTGATGAGTTCTATGGCTCTCTTAGAATAAATATTTGTTTGTGTGTGGTCATTCTTCTCACCTTGAAAGACATGGCAAGCACTGGTTCAAGCAACAACTTGATATTCAAAGGCGGCTTAGTCAGTCCCCAAAAAGAGCTTTTAGTAGCCTTGATTCAAGGACTGATCAAGCTGATAGTGAAGCCAGTGAAGTGGATGTGAGATCCAAAGTTTATAAAGAAAAACATAAAAAGAAACCTTTTTGTAAAATTAAAAAGGATGAAATCAAAATGGATCCTAAGACTGAAAAGTATGAGGATTCACCAAAAACAGTTTTAAAATCAATAAAAGAAAAGTCCGAAATTGCCAAAACAAATGAACAAGTTTCTACTTGGATTCCCAATGACGATTCTTCATTAGGTGAATGAAGAAATGGGTCACTTTACCCATTTCTCCAACAACTCTCACAAACCCACTTTGAAATAAAACACTCCTTGAAAATAAAGAGAAGTTCTCTATCTACCAAACACCCATTTTCTAACTTTTTTCTCTTTTGTTCTTATAAACTAAGATCCGAAATCCGAGTGTTGTTAACGATTTACGCTAACTAACAACACGGATTGATCCGAGTAAGGTTGTTAAATCCATCCAAAGAGGACCTACATGCTCGTTTTTTAAGACTTTGTGACAATTTTGAGAAGACTAGTGACCATCTTCTTGCCACTATGCTACCTTAGTTTGACAATCAGTGAGTAATTGGTGCAATTTACCTTCTATCTATGCTTTTCTCAACTCATGAATTGCTAAAAACTCATTACATTAATAACTTGGGTTATCGTATTAAAAAGGTAGTGTACGAGATCATTCTTTCAGCTTATTTTGGTGCATTTGAAAGATTGAGAAGGAATGAGGTCATTTTTGTAAACAAATAAGCTTGCTTGTTCACCAAGACTTATAGTGCATCATCAATAAGATTGAAATTTCAAGTATACTAAGACGGAAAATAAAGAATTGTCCAAGATCCAATCTCATTCAAGCCCTTGAATTAAGGCAAGTGCTAAATTTTAAGAAATAAAGACAAAACAAAGAACTTGACGAAGGTTCCTCGACATACTCAATCCTAGAGGGATATTGTAGGGCTAATATTCTATATTATTATTAGGATTATGTATGTCTTTTCTATTTTCTTATAGTCGGTGTATTACGTATTCAGTTCATTTATTTTGTATGGTAAAAGCCCATTGGGTAAGCCCACTTGCGCCCATGTATTGACCTAGATATGGAGTATATATACTCCATATACTCCCTATTCTAAACATCACAATTGAAAATAAAAGAACTTCTCTCAAAACCTCTCTCTTTCATCCTTTTGTGTTTGAAGACTAAGATCTGAGATCCGAGTCTTGTTAGTGATTCCCGTTAACTAAAAACACAGATTGATCCGAGTAAAGTTGTGAGATCCATCCAGAGGAACTAAATCCTTTGAATCAAAAACCGATCTTCCTTTAGAAATATTGTGCGGAATGATTGGTGTGATTTTAATTAATGTGTAATTTAGTTGTTCTATTTAGTTGTTTTGTTATCTTGTCAATTTGATTTGTAGCATCTTGGTAGCTTAGTTCTAATAACATTTGTTGTTTTGAAATAAAATTATATATATAAAAGAAGGTCAATGATGCTCAAGAATCAAGTTTAGAGACAACTTAACTAAAACTTTGTCATCCTAAATTCAATCAAAATTTATCTCATAAAGGTTTTCATGAAACTAACTGATTTTGGTTTTTAGACTATGGGGTATATATACATGTCTATTAACTCTGCGTCAACATCACGTAATTATTTGCACATTTACTTCATCTCACCTAATTAACCCTCTTAGTTTAATTTATAAAGAATTCTTATACGATGTTATGCATGTTAACACTTTATTTCAACTTGTTTACGAGGCCCCATAACTCATGAAGAGAGTAGTGTCCCACTCTTACGCCTTTTTCAAATCAGCTTTAATGTCATATCGATGTTAAAGTATATCCCAAGACCTTAGTTTTATCTTGTGATTCTCGTCACGTTTTAGTGCTCATAAAAATTGTAGTACTTCCTTTCGAATGCGTCTAAAATGGGGATTTGGAAAGGGAAACTACAAAATATTATACATGTAAGACAAAATGGCAAAAGACGTCCTTTATGTTTGATCTGATTTTCAATAGACGTCCTTTATCGAAACAAATAGCAGAAGACATATCATGTATCAAATCTCTTTAAGCATTACGTCTTTTAGTATTAACCCAGTTAATTTATCTCGTTAAATCTAGACATGTGCAAAGCATGTGAGGGTAGTATTGTAATTTCATAATTTATTTAATAATTAAAACTAAAATTGTACACATGTAATCTCTCTCTCTCTCTCCTCCCCCCCCCCCCCCCTCTCTCCCCTCCCTTTCTCTCTCAATAATCAACACCAAGAACCCAACAGTCAAAATAGCCAAATGGTACCACTGCACCGCCACACCTGCAAACACCGATGACGGTGGTTCTCCATCCCCGACATCACAGACGAAAATAGAGTTTCACCGCACCTGCAACCACCATAGTTTTTCCATGGTAAAGCTAGAGTTCCGGCAACACGTTATGATTCAAATCATTGACAATCGTGAAGGTGCGAGTAAATATCTAATCACCTTGTAAACGCCGTCGATGTGCTCGCCCAATACACCAACTTCCATTTTTGCCCTTGTTTAATTTCTAATCACCTTCTCGTGTTCAATTTGGTTGAACGCGACATCGATTTGACGATGGTCAAACATAAATAAAGGGGTAATGGTGAGAAACTGGGGCTAAATTGTGTGATTCCGGCCGTTTATAGGTTTCCGGTGAGGTATAGGTATCCGGTTAGGCGAAACAGAGGTTATAGATTTGATACCACAATCACCATCGATCGCCGCCAAAGGGGGCTTCTTCTGGTAGCTGGAAAACGAGAGGGATTGTACACTCTATTGTCATCGGAAATCAGTATCCTCGTGATGTCGAAACCTCTTTACCACATACCAGATTATGGCTACACTGATAACACTACTAGAAAAGAGGCAATCTTCCTACGAAAACGTCTTACGGATTTCCTACAAACAAAGTTTCCAACAAATTTCCAACAAAATTCACACGGAAAGGAACACCCTAATTTTTCCAGCAAATTTGCTACAACCTAGCGACATAAATATATACATAGGAAATTGGTAGGAAATTCCGATGGAATTCTGCCAACAAAACATGTTTCGTAAGACATTCCTACAAATTTCCTACAGGTCTAATTATAACTATTATTAATGAATTTTTTTGAATAGTCATTCATTGTGTCGTCAGAATTTCGTCGGAAGTTCCTACATATTTCCTACGGATATTATAATAATATTTGTGACATTCGTCAATTTCAGGTTAACTCCGTCAACTCAACTCCGTCAATTCAGACTTAAAGATCATTGAATCTATAAAGCACACCTCATTACATTTAAACTAGGGTTTAAATGACGCTTGACAATTACTACATGTGTAGTCTTTCGGGAATTGCACCGAAACGCAAACGAATTGACGCTAATCATTGGTGAATAAACGAGAAACATTAAAACAATAATTACGTGTTAGGCTTATGTGTTATGTGATAACATTGTTTAAGAAGTTAACTCAAGATGCAAACTAATTACTTTGGGCTAGTAAACTAATAATTTGAAGTGGAGGGACCTAGATGTAACATGATTGTTATTAAATAATAATAAACCTAAACCCTAACTCCCTCTACCCATTCCCAAACCCTACGGCAGCCCCTTCTTCCCCTTCTCCCTTGCGATCGGCCATCACACACACACATACAATCAAGATTGTTCAAGTTTGATTGAAGATTAAGGTGCTAGGAAGGTATAAACAACTATCCTATGCATCCTCTATGCTTAATTTCGATTTTTAATGGGTTAATTATAAACCCTAGATCCGATTTTTATATGTGATTGTGTTCATGTGTCTTGTTTTGATTGAAAGATGTATTGATTGTTGAATTGATAGCTAGTATTGGTGTTATTGCATGTTAATCGTTTGTTTCTTGATTTTGAGTTCAAGTAAAACCCTAATCATGGATGTAATGTGTAATTGATGTGCATGGATAGTGATTATGGTGCCTAGAATGTCATATGAATGAATTGTGGTCTATAGATGGTTAATATGTTGAGTTTTGTTGCAAACAGTTTCTGGACAGATTGTGTTGTTGATGTTCAATTGACTGTAACGGGGTGTAAGTGTGAAAATTGGTAGAGATTATTGATACTACAGTAAACTAGGTTGAGTCTAGTTTCTAAAGAATATAAATTTGCAATTTTTGAACTTGTAAAAGTTAACTTTTATGATTTTACAAAAACGTTGTGCAAAGCTGAGTTGTGAGACCTTCTGTTAGGTTGTATTGTAAACATTATATCTCATGAACTACAAGACCAAATGGGTTGGTTCCACTTCTGGAAGTTAACTTGTTGAGTTAAGAACCTAACCCAATTGGTCTTGCATTTTTTGGATTTTTCATTTAACGGTAATTTCAAATAACATTCTGTTGCTCATGAATTTGACTGTTGTGAGTTTGCTGTAATGTTTTGATCATTGTGAGAAACCTATGTGGAATAAAAATAAAATAAAAAATGTTCTGGAAACCTAATACATGTATGCTTTTGTGATGATTTTTGATGAATTAATTGAGATGCTATGATCGGTGGAATAGTATAATCTTTCAAATAGAATTCTGTCTCAGTAAAGTTAACTGCCGGACTTTGTGAAAATGCATGAAAAGTGCTAGTTGCTAGTTAATTATTATGTTTTGACCAAATTGCCCATACGGGGAATAGTTGCTAGTGATATACATTATTAATACATGACACGTAAATAATTGTTCACACATGTATCGTATCACAAATGTACTTGTTAAGTCACACACGATTCACAAACGAAACACGAAACGTAATTTGTGCATAGGTGTTATGTGCCGAGTCTAGAGACTCGATAATAGTTCCGACACTTAGAAAATCTCTTTGTTGTTTTAGAACGCTAGAAAGAGTTTTCTGTGACGCGCATCACTTGGTGATTTATTTTCGGGAATTCTTCGCAAACAGTGAGTTTCACTTACCCTTTTTTAAACTCTTTAAACGCTTTTCATTTGGGGGAGATAACATACTCCGAAAACGCTTTTAAGATTTTGTTAGTAAATTATATATCACTTGTAAAGGCTAAGTGGCAAACGAAACAATTGAAGTCCTACACATCGAAACGTTTAGTATTGAAAAATAGCGAGTCACCGTTGAGTAGTACTACTGGGTTTGACAAACCCCACCCAACGCTAAACTCGACTGGAGGTCGAGTGGGTGTAATTTTGGCTAACACATTACCATGGTCTGGATGACCTGGTGGCAAGGCACTTGATAAACAGTCAGCTTCGGTGTCGAACACTTAGTAATACTTGTTGTATAGGCTAGCTACCTATCGATATATAATTGATTTAACACTATCTGGTAACGCAAAACGCTAAACGCAAAACGCTGAACGCAAAACGCTAAACGCTTTATTTTATATAAACTTGTGAACTCACCAACCTCGTGTTGACACTTTTAGTATGTTATTCTCAGGTAGCCGAGGTGGGCGCGCGGTATAGGATCATGCATTGTTGAAAACGTTTTTGTTTATGCAAACTGATTTTAAACTGTTGTCATTGGATTTTAAGTCGTCCTGCGTGACGCAACTTTTGTCTTTTGGTTTTTACGCTTCCGCACTTATTTTCATTTAAACGTTTTTATGGTTTGATTATAACTAATGATTCCGATCCTGTTAGTTCACCCTCTCTGACGGTAAAACTCCGTTAGTGGATTTTGAGGGTGTGACAATATTTATATCATCAATGCTGTTTTTTTCAAAACCCATTTTACATTTTCGTCGGAATTTCGTAGGTGTTTCCGACACATTTCCTACATATCTGTTTTTGATTTATTAAACAATTTTCCTATGGATTTTAATGTTTGTTATTTTGTTATTAATATATCCTAGGTTTTATAACTTGCAAATCGGGCTTGTGCCTATAATGTAAATGCTCATGATAATATAATTAACTGTTATACATAAGTTTAACAGCCTCCAAACGCTTCTCAAAAGTTGAGTGCAGAATATATTACAACAACTGTAAAGGGCCATTACACCACATCTCATATGAGGGGTCAACTCCTTATCATTGTCGAGTTAAATATGATTTTTCAATATAAAGATTGATTTTTTATATGAAGTCGGGCTTATCATCTTACGCTCTAACACCATAAAATGTGGGACTTTATACATATCAGCCTCAAACAAACAAATGACCATGTATAACAAATTAAGGAAGGCCTTATATGAGCTTATGCTCATCATTATCAATTCATACTATCCACTTAAGGAAATCGCATCTCACATGAGGGTTCTTGATCACAACCCTTAAACCCAAAAATATCATGGTTTACACATATTAACATTGAAAAGACCATCGAGATAGTGTAACAAGTGAACGCATACATATAACAAGTCGAAGCATCTCTTGGATGAGTGTACACTTATAGTTATCGAACCAACAACATAAACCAAACAATACAAATTATTTTCAAACTTTCAATTTGAAATTTGTCATTTATATTAGAAATAAATTTAGGTTTGACAAATTCTATTTAGATTAAACATTCAATCTGAAATTTGTTTTGATTCGAGTTTGTAATTCAAATATAACTTAAATTGATTCGATTTGATATTAGCGAAAAGCAATGTTATAAAAGTAGGTCTACAAGGACGAGTACTCCCCGAGTACTCACTACAAGGTATGGTGCCGAGGGGAGTTTCTTAAATAATGCCTAGTTATTAAGTATTGATCAAAGGTGGTCAACTTCAGCCAGTCTCACATCTAGTCTGTCAACTTTGACCGATTTTGACTTAAAAAATTAACATAATTCATATTTCTATAATATTAAAAATGGAATATCACTTTTTTTAACTAATGATTAGCAAATTTTTGGATAATTTAGTATTTAAAAATATATTTATCTTATCTATATTGATAGTCACTTATTATATTATAAATATTGGTAACTTTTTATATTTGCCATATATATAATATCTAAAACTTAATTTTCTTTATATTTACCATTTCCGAGTACTCTCCGAGTATTCCGAGTACATCCAACTTCTCAGTCGACTACATAGGGTCCGTCTAACGACTTTTGCAACCATGACGAAAAGAATAATTATTATATAATATAATAGCAAAGTTTGGCGACACAAAAGTATTATTAGTCCATTTGGCATCGTGATATTAGCTAAGTAGTTTTTCTTTTAATTTTTAATAATTAATTGAGTATTCGTGTCGATACACCGTCGTAATGCCCGAGACCAAAAACGGTCGGGTTTTACCAACTCACTGTCGTAACGTCTAGTATCAACAACGCTCGTGTTTTACAACACCAGGGTTTAACCGACCTTTTTTTTAGTTCCATTACCATAAAGAATGTAAACGAAATCAACCGAATTTGCGTCGACTCACCGTCGCAACGCCCATGACTGAAATGTTATGGTTTAGCTGACTCACCGTTGCGAAACCTGGTACCTACAACACTTGGGTTTTCGTTTCGTTACCGTTACGGATGTAACCGCAAATGACCAAATTCACGCCGACACACCGCTGCACGACCAGAACCGACAAAGCTTCTATTTTACAACGCCTGGGTTTCACTAATCCACAACCATAACGAACATAACGAAAACCAGCCAAATGTAGATTTTGTTTTTTTTATGTTTTAATTCTGGGGAACGTGTCGGAAACTAACCAAACTTGTGTAGACTCGCCGTCTCAGCTCCCGGGATTGATAACAATCGGGTTTTACCAACAATCGAGTTATACCGGCCGACACCACCCTATTGGTCCACCTCAGTTCACTATTTATTAATTAGTTTTTATATATTATAATTATTTTTGTTTTTTTACTTATAGTTTTGTATATAACATAATAAGGGTAAAGTTAAAATACAAAGGACAACAAAAATGAGAAAAGTGCGAAGGAATCCAGTCCATTGATCTTAGATTTGAATGACTGAGATTAATTTAATAAATAAAAATTGATGAAAAGGGTATGAAGGTAATAACCCACCTTTGTTGACTTTCTCTCTCCACATGCAAGACACATGTCAATTCCCCATCATTTTAAAATATCCATAACTTTTTCATATGACATTATTTTTTAAAAAAAATCACCATAATAATAAGTGTTTTTTATCTTTAATATTAGTATCATATTGTTATATAAAAATAAAAAAAAATTAATGGGTTTTTTTAATTGTGTTTTTTTGTTATTCATTGTGTCTTTTAGTTGAGTTTTTATATGAATTGTATTATAGATTTTGATCATTATATTTTTCAATTAGTACTCATATTAAAGACAAAAATTAAAACAAAGATTACGTCATTGTGTCATTTTGTTCGTCATTAACTTTTAGTAATTGTGTAATACGTTCATTGTCTTTTATTCGGATTGACATATGACAAATTTATTTAATTTGAGAAAAACAGTATTGCGTTCATTGTATATTACGGTCAAGTCATTGTGTAATATGTTGTTTCCATTGTGTTTTACGTTTCAAGTCATTGTGTTATACGTATTTACCATTGTGTCTTATGTTTTAGGTCATTGTGTTATACGTATTTATCATTGTGTTTTACGTTTCAAGTTATTGTGTAGCATGTATTAATCATTGTGTTTTATATATTAGATAATTTGTTGTTATTTTATCATTATTTTTACATATTATTATTACATAACGGTGCTATTAGTATTTAAAAAATATAATGATGAGTTGAAAAACACAATGACGAAAAAAGAGACAATGATAAGCGAAAAGACACAATGGTATGCGAAAAGACACAATGGTGTGCGATAAAACACAATGACGAAAAAAGAGACAGTGATTAGCGAAAAGACACAATGGTGTGCGAAAAGACACAATGACGAAAAAAGACACAATAATAAGCGAAAAGACACAATGGTGTGCGAAAAGACACAATGACGAAAAAAGACACAATGATAAGAGAAAAGACACAATGGTGTGCGAAAAGACATGGTGACGAAAAAGACACAATGATAAGCGAAAAGACACAATGGTGTGCGAAAAGACACAATGATAAGCGAAAAGACACAATGGTGTGAGAAAAGACACAACGACGAAAAAAGACACAATGATAAGCGAAAAGACACAATGACGTGATTCTTGTTTTAAATTTTATAAAACAAAAATCATACTCATATTAAAGATAAAAAACGCTTGTTATTATGATGAATTTTTTTTTTAAATTATCATAGGAAAAAGTTATAAACGTTCTAAAATGATGGAGGTATTAACATGTGTCTTGCATGTGGAGAGAGAAAATGATACAATTACCTATATACCATTTTTCTTTTGGTCCCCACTTGACACATGTCAATTATTTATGACTTCTCACACTTCTTATTTTTGTTACCATTTGTAGAATAACTTGACCCAACATAATAAAATCATGTATATATTACTAGTTTAATCCTCCTGTGTTACGGGGGTTTATTCAAGTTTTTTTTTATCATTTTGCTATTCTATGATGATTTATTTTATTTTTTAACGTTTTTTAGTTTTAATTTAATACATTATATTAGTTTGTTATTATATTCTTTAGCGTTTGAGTTTTTTCAATTGAGATGTGTAGGTTTTTTAGATTTTTAACGAACAAACATAAACAGACATGAGCATGTTGATTTTTTTTAAATGAACAAACATGAACACAAATATTTGTCTAATGAAAAAGGGGATGTTAATGTAGTTGACAATGGTGGGTAGTATCGGAAGTTAACCGGCGATGAGATGATAAATCAGCAACATAGAACATGTAAAGGAGATAAATTAAATTAGGGTTTAATGATAGTGTTTACCACTAAATGAGATCTTATAACCCATTTGAGAGTTATTAGGGTTTGGTAAGACTCATAACCCGTGTAAATTATTCTTTGATAATTAAGGGGTTATTTCACAAATAAATGAGATGTAATAACCCGTTTAGGAGTTATCCGGGTTTGGTGAGACCCATGACCCGCAAAAATTATTGTTTGATTATGAAAGAGTTTCATAAATATATGAGATGTTATAACCCATTTAAAGACTATATAGGTTTGGTAAGACACATACCCATGAACTCGGGTCAAATGCATGAGAAACCTCCATTTATAAATCAAGCAATCTGGTGGCTCTAGAGAATGGGGGAAACAACCTGAGAACGACACATAGAATTTCATGGTAGGCAATTATAAAGATAGTTAGATTAAAAGATTCAAAAGAATTTTATATGGAGTAGAAATAATAAACTAACATATGCACGTTTGCACGTATATTATGTATTCTGAAATGCCACTCAAATGAAAATTGAATTCCCTCTAAATCACTCCCGCCCTTAATTACTTAAACAGAAGAAGTCCTGCCCCTAGGTCAATTTCACCCTTGCTGTGAAACAATTCGATCTATTCGCTCACCCAAAATTGCCGGTCTTCGACAAGCAGGTTTGTATCTCAGATTTAGGGCTTAATTATTTACATGTTGTTTCGGTTCCTGGCTTAATTATTCGCATGTTGTTTGGGTTCTGGGTTCTATTGACATTTTTTTGTGACCGTGAGTTTGTTACTAGTTATTAGCTAAGATTCAAGTTTATGAAAACTGATTCATGGGAAGAATTACTGTTGGTTTGTTTGGTCTTTTGACTTTTGTGTTCCATTTATAACAATGGCTCATGACTTGTTCCTTCTTGACTTGTGATATATCAAGTGATATTTATCACTAATAATCTGAAATGAATGCCATTATTATTATTATTTTTATTTTTTACATACAATAATACAAAACATTAACGAAAGAATGCAGGGTGTATACATTATGTCTGATGTGCGTGATAGTCGTCGTGCTATTCGTGGACGTGCCACGGTACCTAGGAAAGGTGACAGCCATCATGGTGGGCATCACTTGCTGGATCACATGATTATGGTGTTGGTAGTGGTGATGTCGATGGTCTACAAAGGTATACTTGTGGGAGACACGTCATCTATCGTGGTAAAGGACGTAATGGGCATATTTCAGGAAAACGGAAACATGCTGAGGGATCCCATGGGAATCCTGTTACTCCTGGACACACTTTAGGGATACACACCGTCCATCGTGATGGGAGATCGGATGGTAGTCCTATTCGTAGTGCTAATGCTTCAGTACGTACTTCAAGGAGACACATCGCCAATCATGCTAGGGGATTAGATTGCAGTCCTATTAGTAGTGATACTATTGCTTCAGGGAAACGCGTCGCCATAGGTCTAGATGAGATGAACGATGATGATTCATACGATGACTATGAGGACGAACAGGAACATCCCTCCCAATAAAACTCGTGTGATAGAGACGTGCCTCAGGACACCGCCTCTGGGAAGATATTTATTGTAAAAATTGGAGATAAGTATGTTTTTAGTTTTAACATTTTCATTTGTGTTGTTTATTTATGTTATAAATATACTTATTTGGTTATTTCAATATTGTAGGTTTGCGAGTCATGAGATTCATAGGAAAATCATAAATATACTAATTGAGCACTATGATTAACCTTGGGCCACATTCAGAATGGTCTCAAAGAATGTGATCGCTCGTATGTTTGCTTGTTTTGGGGTAATATATAAATTAATTATTTTTTATATCTGCTTGTTTGTTTTAGTTTTGTGTATTTAACTTTTACCTTTTATTTTGTATAGATGCTCTATTGTTGGGATCCAAAAAATGAACAACTCATATATGATGGATTCTGTAACGTGATTAAGGGTCAGTTTAGGGACATTATGAGTGAGTGGAGATTAACTTCTAAAGAAAAAGCCAAGGAAGTCGGGCATATTATTGGGGACAAAGAACATAGATTCGACATAATTTGCAAATTTCCTCCTAAATTTGTGTCTCGTGGCATATGGAAGAAATTGTGTTTGGTAAGGGAGTTCATACATTATTATTTATTTTTATATTTTTTACACTATAAATTCATCATATATTTTTCTCTTTATAGGGTTGGAACACAGAAAAATGGCTAAAGAAGTCTGCGAGCGGGAGAGACAACCGAACGAAAGAGGGTAGCGATGGCAGTATATCTCGGCATACGGGCGGTTCTATAGGGTTCGATGAGCATCGTATCCGGTTGGTAAGCTAGTTTTATTTGTAAAATTTAATTTAAAAAAATTAGGTCAAAAGTTATAATTATTTGTGCTTTAACATTTATTAAATTACTTTTTATTAAGAAAAGGAACATGGTCGAAATGTTAAGTGGATTGAAGAATTCTTAGATACCCACCTCAGCAAAGAAAGCAAGAAAAAGTATTGGGCTGGAGAGCTCGACATTAATAGCCCAATGGGATTTGAGTTTTGTACTGAAAAGTCAAAAGAAGCATTTATAAGTTATCTATATCATTTTTTGTTTTTTATATAATTTGGTATAACTTGTCAACTACGGGCGAGCAAATAAAAATGACCGTTTTGAATTTCATTTTGCTTGATCTGGACCGAACACAACTAAAAGTAAACATAATAATTGCTAATACTATAATTTTGGGTGCATGTGGTATACACGTAATCGGGTTGGTTCGGTTTAAAATTGAAAATCTGTATGAAAATTACATACTGATTTTATGGGTTTAATATATAATTGGGTCGGTTTGGGTTCAGGTCTATCATGCTCAGCCCTACTATCAACTTGTAGAACAACAACAATCACTTTGTTTTGTTAAAATGTAGGTAAAATACAAGAGTGAAATGATTAAGTTGCACGGACCAGATCTTAATGAGCATCTAGATGATTATGATGTGTGGGCGAGAGCAGCAAAAGGTAGCAGGGGCCGGATACTTGGGATAGGATCTGCGGATCCTCATTTTTTAGTAACTGGGACACCGTCTACAACTTCCATATCTGCATCATATATTGGTGCCCTAACGTCTCAAGAGGAGGCATTATATACTTCTTTTATCAAAGTATTCCACTATGGATACATCATATTTACTTCTTTAATCAAAGTATTGCACTATGGATACAACATGTTCGGTTTAGTTTGGTTTTAAGTTTCAATGGTTTGGTATCAATTAATAAGAGAAACTTGTTACCAAGGATTTGATCTAAAAACCGAAGCATGAACACTCCAATTAAACAAGATAAACCAATGTTTTTTGGTTTGATTTATTTACATGCTAATTTTACTAGTTATGATGCTAATATTTTAACAATTTTAGGTTCAAAAAGTTAGAGCCGAAATGGAAAAAGAACTAGAAGATGAAAGGAGGTCAAGAAACGAGTTAGAAGAACGAGTTCAACGAATGGAACAAATGAAAAAAGAACTTAAGGAAAATGAAGAAAAGAGAAAAAAACAATTTGATGAGTTTATGAGAAAGTTTGAACTCGGTAGTAACTAGTGGTAGTTTTTCAATATTTTGGATTTATAACTTACTAGTAAAGGTTCGGTAATGTAAACCCGTTTTGAATTTATGTTTGAGTTTGTTAAACTTATAAAAAACATGTTTTGAATTTATGTTAATGTGTTTGGTTATATTTATAAAGATATGTTTTGATATATTTATATTATTCATTTTTAGCAGGTTAAAATCATGGTTTTTTATAATTTTTTTTTAAATTTGTTACAAATATCTTGTAGGAAATATGTTGGAAAAAAATAGAGTTTTGTTAGAAACGCATAAGAAAAAAATAATGATAAAAACTGATTTCATTGGAGATTCGTAGGTTAACAGACAGAAAAAAAAAAAGATCCGTTGGAATTATGTAGGAAGGCTAAAAAATTTAAAACAAACTTTTGTCGAAAATTCGTAGGAAATTTGTGACGGAAATTTTTTGCAGGAAATAGGTAGGAAAATTTGTCGGAAATGCGTAACAAAGGTTTTCTGACGAGGACTATTGCTACTGCATGGTTCCGTCGGAAATATGTAGGTAAACACTGTTTCTTACGCGTTTCCGACGAAAAGTGGCTTAGGAAACAACCCAGTTTTCTAGTAGTGTAAGGGTGGTTATGGTAGGTGGAGGTGAGGGTGTCTGGGAGAGAGAAAGGTGAGAGAAAGAGACGCTGAGGGGAAAGAGTGTTATTTGTATATATATTTTTTTTATTTTATTGAAAAATAAAAGTAATTTTTAAAAAATTCAAATCTTTTGTCTAATTACACAAACACTCCTTAAAGAAGTAAAATGACCACACTGCCCTTATGTGCAAAGTACATGACCATATTTAACAAAAAAAATTAACTGGGTTAATACTAAAGGACGTAACACGAAAGAGATCTGATACATGATATATGTCTTCTGCTATTTGTTTCTATAAATGATGTCTACTGAAATTCAGATCAAACATAAATGACGTCTTTTGCCATTTTATCTATATGTAAACATGAAATTTGAAATAAAAGGAATCGGAAAATTAGATTGCAAAATAAAACGTTAAATGAATAGAAGTGGGAAAAACACATGAAGCAATTTAAGATGCACGAGAAAGATAACAGGCACACATGTATTAAATAACTTTTGAGAGTCCATTTTCTTTTTTGTTTTTTTTTAATTTTAATATATACCGAGTTAGATTATATGCAAATGGGAAACGGAAAGGACATCGAGGATCATGAAGAAATATGTGGGCAGAAAAGATGGAATTGAATGGGCCTTCAAACCTGCTACTCGGTCTTTATTGCATGCATGTGAAAGTGTTTTCATATTTATAGCTATTGTAATATCAATATTAATTAAGAAATATTAAGTTTGATATTTTATTGTAATTATGTAAATAGTTATTCATATTAAGTAAATTTTACTTTTTAAGTAAGAATATTGATTTTAAATTTCTTTGACCTATTAGTAAATAACAGTATTAACTTTATACTTGTCTGCTAACATTTTCAACTACTGGTGTATTTGTTTTTAACGGGTTAGGACTAACGGATGACTAACTTCGTTAGTGAATCGCTGGCATGCCTAGTTGTAAAAAAAATGGCTTATGTGAAAGCTTGTGTGGCTCATTATAAGAATTCTCTCTCTCTCTCTCTCTCTCTCTCTCTAGCAATAAACCCACCACCACCAAACCCTAGCCCCGCCAACACTGTTGGAGAAACAAACTGATATAATTTGAAACTCGATTGTTTCTTTTCTTCATAAGTCTCCTGGTACGTTGCTTTTGTTTTGTTCCACTGACCAAACCCCAAATTTCTCTGATACACCACTGAAACGTCAGCAAACACAAGTTATAAACCCAATCAGGTAACCACTGTATCACCACCATCTATCCCTGCCATTCATCAATTCAAGTTTCAAACATCCATCAAATGCATTTGAGGTTTACTGATTCGAATTTTAAAGGTTTATTGATTAAAGAAAATCGAAGGTTGCAGAGGTGCATAAAAGAAGTTGCGGGTGGTGGTGGTGGAGGCGGCGGTGGCGGAGGGTGGGACAGAGGTTGCAGGCGGTGACGGGCGGTAGATGTGGTTACCAAAGGTTGCAGGTGTTGACGAAGAAGAAAGTTGTGTAACAACTCGGGTTTTCATATATTATATTAAAAACCAATACCCGATCCGTTATCGTTTTCGGATAAGTTTAATCAACAATATGTCCCATTTATCGAGTTATTAATATTTTATTATGATTGTTTATTATATACGTTTATTTATCAAAATAACTTTCAGTTACATACATATTCAACCCTAAACTAGGTTTTACCTCTTTATTTATCCTTATAAGAACTGGAAGGACTTATTTTAGCAAGTCTAGCTAGTTATTATACTAAAACCCGTTTACTCTTGATCCAAACCCATACCAGAAACCCGTACCATGCCCAACTCGTGAGCTGATTCCTTTCTTGATCCTTAATTCTCGTGGTATATTTTGAATTGATCTTGGCAGGCTGTTTATAGGTCTTTTGCGACTCTCACCGACATGGTTAATTTAGAATACACGACTGTTTTGATTTGGTTTATTAAAATATCAAACCGCTTATTATCAAATAATTGTTATACCAGTTAGGATTAATCATGAAACACCCTATTTTTTTATTTTTTTTTTATAAATATTACTTTCACCAAATATATCAGAGTAGGTCCCAATTTATATCCAAAACTTGTCACTCGTGGTGACATTTTATTTTATAATAATATATATTTTTCAAGATAGCATATATGTTTAAAACAAACTTAATTATAGAAACTATTAAACACGAGAGTATGGTTCTCTTGCCAGTCCAGTTTCGTCCATGAAGCTTCAACCATCTAGGCGTGTTTTCCTGAAAACTTTTTAAAACATATTTTTATTAGCTTTCGCTAAGTACACCATTTCATAAAAATATGTTTTATTTTCATCTGAAACTTAACACTCAAATTCCTTGGGATTTCAACACCCGAAATCCTTATATTTACTCCACCTTATTATTTAAGAATTCAACACCCGAATTCCTTGGGATTTTAACACCCGAAATCCTTAATGTTACTCCTCATTATTCTTTGAGAATTCAATACTCAAATTCCTTATGAGCTCATTAACCCATGAGGGTTATTATCTCCCCTTTTATATTTGGGGTTCAACACCCGAACCCCTTAAGATTTCAACTCCCGAAATCTTTTATATATAGTATTAAAATTTTGGAGTTTCAAAAATCGAAACTGTTGGTGCATTTTGTGACCGTCGCTATGCAATTCTGATAAGCGGAAACGATGTACAAAGTTAGGACAACTTCGCCATAGGCGAAGTTAGGACAACTTCAACTTCGCCTACTGGCCCAAGCCCAAGCCCGCGAAGTTGTTTCGATATCGATCGGCGACGCCCCGGGGGGACTTACAGAAACCCTCAGGACTCGTAACCCGTATTTTTATTAGAGGCATACCACTATATTTAATTTTACGCTATAGCCTCATTTTAAGCACACATTAATTCACATACTTGGATCCATAATCATTTCTCAAATAATCATATCTATGCATATCAAAATAAACATATATGAAACGTTTATAAAATAACATAATTATGGTTTGTGTACTTACCTCTTGGTGTTAGTAATTCGACTATAGCTAACAAAACGCCTGGGATTGAAACTTGTGTACTACAACATTTGTATTCTCTCTTTTCCTAACAGCCTCACCCAATTTGTTATTATATGCTAAAGGTATTTTTTATTTCCTTTTAGCTAAATCTGAAGATATATATATATATATATATATATATATATATATATATATATATATATATATATATGGCATGAAACAAGTCTTCGGATGGAAGATATCTCAACTTTATACCATTATTTTTTTTCTATTTATTTTAATGAAGTATGTATATCCTATCTCAAGTGCAATGCGCCATCATTATTTCAAGTAACTTGGTTTGTAAGAATACCACATCATCCATCATTATACCATCATATTATTATTATTATTATTATTATTATTATTATAAACTTCACTACACTTATCACCATCCACTTTCATGTCTTCACAATATTTTATTATAATAATTCTTTTTATATTATTATATCTTTTAAACGATATTAGTTAGTACCGAACACTCGTCTGGAACACCTCATATTTTAATGAGTTGTTTTACTCGTTACTCGTTTACTAATATTTGAAATATAATATTTCAAATATTTTTTATATAAAACGGGATGTTACAAATTATAATACAATTAAACGCTCCTACACCACCTTATCAACCCAACTACTCTCAACCCTAACTCAACTGATTCAAACCTCGCTGTTAAGACCTGTATCGAAGTCCAAGTCAGACAGTTGGGCTGTGTTCATTGTTCTCCCTTAATTCAGTAACACGCAAGGTAATTAATATATGCACCGTGGTCGCACTAATCTGTTTACAATAGCCCTAGCATTAATTAAGCAAACAATTAACCGATTGATTGATTGAATCTTCTAGGGTTTATAATGAATGGGTTGTTATTAGTTATTATACTTAAACTTTTGTTTTCATCATATAAACAACTGACACACCAGCCCTGATGGGCGGTCAGGGCTGGTGTGTGTGTGTGTTCAAAACATTGAACCGGTCAAGGGCGCGGGTTCGAGCCCTATGGACGCGGTTTTAATTATTTATTTTTTTAAAGGTGTAAATTAGTATAATAAATATTTGGTATAAAATAAACGTTATTTTATTAAACCGACACTTTTAATTCACTTTCCTCGTCGTTGAATGTTTTTAAAAAATCGTTGTGTGTGTGTGTGTGTGTGTATGTTATATATAGGTATTATTTTTAAACAAAAAAATATGATAAACGTATTAAACGTGTTATCTATATTTATACCATTAGATTTTCGTTAAAGATCCCAAAATATATATTATATGATAATTATATATTTAAACATGAGTATTAAGTTATTTATTATATTACAAGTTGTATTTTTTTGTATAATTTCATTATATTTATTTAATCATTTATTCATTTAAGTATTTATGTAATTGTATTATATCTCATATTTTATTTATAAAATTGTATATTAATGGTATTTTCTAAATAATAAAGCTAATAATCTTATGAATAAATGATAGACAATAATATATTTACAATAATAATAAACGTTATAAATCAATTGTTCGATCGATAACATTCTAATCACAATCGTAACACAAATCACATCGAAATCTTAAATTCATTTTACATGTTATATCATTAACAAATAACTCATAATATTATATAACTAAGAATCCTTGACGATGAATCCCGAATTGTTTAACTTTCTCACATCATCACTTGTATTGCGTTCATCTAGTTAAGTTCAAAATTTCGTAACTTATTGACTGCTGTTTCCAAATCAATATTGGCAAAGTCTTTATCCTCTCTCATCAAAACCGTGTACATTTCCCATTTCGGTGGAAGAGCATCAAGGAGTTTCTCTACTATCTCTTCTTCCTTGTATTCAATGGAGTAATTACTAAGTTCGGTCATCAAGTGATAATATCTAGTGATGATATCATCAAGTGATTCATTTTTCAAATACTTGAATACAGAGAATTGGGTTTTAAGTAGCTTTGTCTTGGAGGCACGTATCCCCACATTACCTTCATATCTATTTTCTAGTGCTTCCCATGTCTCTCTAGCAGTTTTGTACTTCTTGAAGGTATGAAGAATCTCTTGTGGAAGAGCCATGGTTATTGCTGCATGAGCTTTACTCTCTGCCTCATACATTTTCTTTTCCTCCTCTTCCATCTTACTGTACTTCTTAATTTGATCACGACCTTCAAACAAGGATGTTGGTGGAATGTATCCATCTTGAATGCAAACCCACATCTTAGCGTCTTGATACTTCACGTACTGTTCAAACCGATCTTTCCATGCAACGAAATCGGTACCCTTAAGCATTTTTGGAGCCTTAGTAGCTGAACCGGCTTCAACCTCCATTTTTACCAGTTCTGTAATGTTTATTGAAGTCATAGTTGAAAGAAACACGACTCGAAATAACAAGAAAGTATTTAATATTTAAACAGTGACCAGACAGCGAAGTTGTGACAACTTCGCTTGTTAACTTCGCCTGATCCTAACTTCGCTTAAACCTACTCAACTTCGCTTATACTCAACTTCGCTTGACAACTTAACTTCGCTTAAACCTCCTAACTTCGTTGCTTACAACTTCGCCTGCTCTTAACTTCGCATTCTCTATAACTTCGCTTAAACCCTACAAACAGTGACGGCAACTTCGCCTGATGAACACAAGGTTTTTGCAGGTTTTAATTGGACGTATTGCGATGTATGCGAGGGCGTAATGGGTTATATTTGATGGTGGGAGATGGGTAAGACACAAAAACTAGGTATTTCAACGTAAAATCGTTCCGCGAATAGTCAAACGGAACGATCTTAACACCCATGTGATAATCCCGAACCACACAATCACGAGCAAAAGCTCTTATACCAATTGTAGGTTCCCAGCCGGATCTACACAGGAGTATCTCGTAACACGAGGGTGCGGAATCCCCACGTAATACGATACGAGTGTAAGATATATAATACGTTGAGACGATACACAAACACACGTTACAATACTAATAAACACGTTGTATTGCAACACTTCAACACGTGATCTCAAATCACAAAAACACGTTCTGACTTCCAAAAAACTCTTTTCTAAACAAGCCGAAGTTAGGCATATATAGGCCTCGACAACTTCGCCTAACAGACTAGGCGAAGTTGTCTTAACTTCGCTTGTCTACAAGTTCGCTTACATCAGGCGAACTTGTGTGACACCATATCTAAAACCAATCTACACGATTACAGACACATACAAAACACTAGATACTGAACTACTGACATTATGCACCAACACAAAGAGATCAAGACGAGGGGGTGTTTGTTAGTGCACGGTTATGTCGTCTCAAGTCTTTGTAATTATAGATTGTAATTTATTATTATTATAATGTAAGGGTTTTTTTTATGGAAAAACGGTTAGTTCATTAATGCAAAGGCTAATTCGTTAAGGATGTTTAACGAATTAGCTTATTCGTTATATGTAATGCCCATTCATTACGGATGTTTAATGAATGGACTGAATTCGTTATGTATGTTCCCATTCGTCATGGAATGCTGACGAATGGGGGCATAACGAATTACTGATTTTTTATGCCTTCCTTTTGTGTCTTGTAAGAAACGAACTAGAGCCAACTCGTTAAGGGATGTGTAACGAATTGGTCTCCATCGTCTATGTAACGAATTGGTCTCCATCGTCTATGTGTAACGATTCGGCTTAGTAGGTATTTCTTGTATTTGTATTTGTTTTAGTGCTAATGGATAGGAAGTATTGAGTATTATGTTTATTGCAATATAAAAAAAAGTTGAGATCAGTTCAAAGTATTGAGTGACGAAAAAACAATAAAAAAATAAAAGTTAGTGGTGTATATTGTTTTTTATGTCATTGTTTACTTAGTTTGTTTCTAATAATCGGATAGCCTGAGCTACTTTCAATATTCCCCTTCCATACCCTTACACCTAGCCCCGTTATAACCTGTTTTAGTACTCTTGATTTACATTTGTGTCATAGCATTTATATAGGTGGAGATTTGATGGTGGTACAAGCGTATGCGAGGAGAATTGGTTACGATTGAATATGTGTGAATGATCACCAAGAAGAGAGTTAATGTCTGAAGGTGTGTTTTGTGTGGGTAAAAACCGAAATCGTGTTAGGTTTGATTAGAATTTTATGGTTTAAATATAATATCAAGTATGCTAGTGTAAACCTATAGTAAAGAGGGAATAAGGTATGACTTGGAACCTTAACTAAACCGGCATTGTTTGGTATGTATGGTTGTGGTGTTTCTAAGGGGAAAGTAATGGTTAAGTGTGGGGATGTGACGGGCGCATCGAAGGATGACCCGTAATTGAGTTTAAACAAGTTAAATATCTATGTTTTGAGTGTTAATTTTATTGAACTAGATAACTACGGTGGTATGGTCTATTGCAGGTTAAAAGGAGGTTTTGGAGCAACTATGACATGCAAGGAGTCAACCGAAGGGACCAATGATGCGAGAGGGACAAAATGGACCAAATATAAGTTGCTTAATCTGGAGAACACCGTGGCCTACATTGTTGACTGTAGGCCACGGTCAACCTAGCACCAATTCGGCATAGCAGACCGTACCGTAGCCAACCTGAACACCGTAGCCTGGACCATGGCCCACAGTCCGAACCGTAGACCACGGTTCGGCCATAACTGTCGAATTATTTCACTTTATAGATAGTTTTCGAGGTGTATTTTCATCTTTCTTTCAATATAAACGAGTCTAGGGCGATTTGAGGGTGTTTCAAACTTTATTTTGGTGACTGCAATCATTGGTTTGTGTCTTTGATTCCTATGAACAATGCAATTGATGTGATGATGATTCACCACACCATGAGTGGCTAATTCCATTGGTGATCATCTTGGATGTAAGGTTTATTTGATACACTATGTTATGCTTTAATTTCTAGAATAATAACTTTGCAATGTTTGTTTGGTTATTTTGGTGTTTGAATATTTGTTTGTAAAATGTTTCTTATATTTGATCATAATCTAAACCCTACATTCTTGGTGCCATTGCCAATCGAAATATAATGGGAGGAATTTGGGTTGAATATTAGTTAATTGGTCATCGGGTAACAACCTTACATTATAATAATCCAAGTGCTTAGTTCCCTTTTTTCACAAACAAGTAATCAAACATGAACTATGTCTATGTAGTTCTTTCTAGTAAGCATGAGTATTAGTGTTGATTTAAACCTGAAGTCTAGGATGATCGATTTCTCTTAATCAGTTTATAAATCTTAATCGTTGATTTTCAAGCTAGTTTATTTCTTTTTAGTTAATCAAAGCTTTACTTTTTATGCAATTTTAGTTTAATTTAATTATTTGATAAAGCTATTGATAAACACGCATTCCACAAACTCCATGTGTTCGATACCCACTTACTGCTATCTATTTAGTTGCACTTGGTTTATTTTTTTTGGGAGTCTTCGACCTCACGTCAACTTATGTAATTGTCTAAGAGTTGTGTGGGTGAACACTTGGTAATTCAAGGTTGATCATTTACAACTTAACTAATCTTAATGGGTGTTTTAAGTATAATACAATGGTTATTTTTACTAAAATATCAAGGAAAATTCACGTAGTAATTTGAGGGATTGTCTCATTTTTAAAGTAAGTTATCTTATAAATACTTGATATAAAAACCACTTGCTTACATAAAATGATGTTTTAGTGGAGATCATGAAGTTATGCATATCTCTTTATTTAATTATCATGGAATAACATGACTTAAAAATAAGGTGTTATTCTCACATTTAATCACCAAAGCAAGCGCATGTCTTATGCTTACTAATTAATTGTTAAACCAAGATGATACACTATTATCCTTGATCATCACTATAAAAAAATAAAAATCCAAAAATATTGTTTTTAAATTTATGCTTTTAAATTTCTTTTAAACTTACTTGTCAAACCAAATCTATTATTATGTTTACTTCCGGTTAAAATAAATACAATAATTTAGTAGTAAAAATCAAACAAGTATGTCCGTGGATCGATACTTGGTTCTTACCTATACTATACTACATATAATATAGGTACACTTGTCTATTTGTTTGTGGTTTAACTAAGATAAAAATCATTTTTTATAAATTTAAAACTCGACATTGTGTGCAACAGACTTTTGAAATACTAACAAACTTTTTCAAACCCACCACTCGCACTCACATCAGCCATCTGCATCAGGATCCGGAAATGGTAACCAAGACATCAGTAACGACACCACTATGCGACTGTCCTCTTCGCAAAAGAGAGGACCAACGTCCAAAAATTCGTGTCGGATGTGTATGTCACTATCCGTGGACATGTCTTTCCTCAGCTCCACAAGGGGAAGCATATTTAGAAACACTGTGTGACAAAGTTCACTCGATGATGGTGATGATACCTTCGCCGCGCAAATGAATTCACGTCTTTATGTGATAAGCCTGGTTGTAAAAATCTCGAGTACTCGTCGAGTAATCGCTACAAGCTATGGTGCCGAGACGACTTTCTTTAACTCCGCCCAGTTACTCGGAATGGATCAAAAGTGGTTAACCTCCGCCAAAATTGGATCTGGTCGGTCAACTTGGGCCGATTTTGACTTTAAAAAATTAAACATAATTCATATTATTTTTAATTAATTGTTTTCAAATTTTAGAAACTTTAGTACTTAAAGATGTATTTTTTATTTATATTGATATTCATATGTTTTGTTATAAATATTAGTAGTTTATGATGCTTAACATATTGATAAGTTCCCAATAATTAGTTTCTTTATAAGTTACCACGATTGAGTACTCGTAACTCCCCAGTCGATCGCCCTATGAGCACCTGATGACTTTTGCAACCATGGTGATAAGTAGACGCAAAGTAATGTGCCAAACATCGGTCCAGATGGCATGGTGTGTGTGTTAACAGACTGTACGAATACAATAGGTCTGTCTCTGTAACCCGCTTTCGGCTCCAGCAACGTGGCGTAGTTGAAGTGTCAATCATCTTGTGCATTTACTATACTAAGGATCTGTGATCCTCGTGCTCCTTCCATGTGACACTCGTCAATTACATGTTAACTCCGTTAATCCAAACTCCGTCAATTCAAACTTAAGATCACTTGATCTATAACGCACATCTCATTACATTTAAACTAGGGTTTTAAATGACGCTTGACAATTACTACATGTGTAGTCTTTCGGGATTGCACCGAAACGCAAACGAGTTGACGCAAATCATTGGTGAATAAACGAAAAACATCCAAACAATAATTATGTGATAATTATGTGTTAGGCTTATGTGTTACTTGATAATATTGTATAAAACGTTAACTCAAGATGCAAACAAGTCACTTTTGGCTAGAAAAGTAATAATTAGAAGTTGAGGGGCCTTGATGTAACATATTATTATTTAATAATAACAAAACCCTAACTCTCTTTCTCCCTCTCTCTAACCCGATCGACAGCCCCCCCCCCCCTCCCCTCTCTCTTGCGATCGGCAGCCACACCCACACCCATATCACCTTCGTTTTGATCTTGTTCTTCATAATCGGAGCATCCCACACTCGTTTCTAAGCATCTCTGACGTTTCTCTTGGTTGTTTCTGCGTTTTTAAGGTATAAACATGAAACCCTAACTTTGTAAATTATGTATTAAGTGTTTATGTGCTTGATTTTGATTAGAGGATGATTGATTATGCGTTGGTTATTAATTGTGATGATCATATGTGATTTTGAACGGTGAAAGAATGTTAAATCATTGATTATTTGAAAACCCTAGAGGGTTACTACTGATTTTTATGGTTAATGATGTTTATTGCATGTTGGAGTTATGTCGTATGCTTAGGATGCATGATAGACGATTGCTTGTGCTTGCTGAGTTTTGACAGCAGAGATAGTTAAACTTGAACGACATGTAACTTGTTAAATATAAAAGCAAACCAAGCTATTTATGAGTCTAAAAGTTAGTACTCTGAGTCTAGTTTTCAGAAAACCCAACCACGCCTAATTTGGAGGTGTTTTGGTTGCTCAAACGATTTAAATGTGATTAAAGGTCAAAACTGGTACTGGACAGATTGTAAGTTATGTTTAGACAACTGTAACTAAATGTTAATGTGGAAATTGGTCGAGGTTGTTAACACTAAAGGGTACTATGTTAAGTCTAGTTTCTATAAAGTCCAAGTTTGTAATTTTTGGACGAGTAAAAGTTAACTTTTATTATTTTACAAAACTGAAGTGGAAATCTGAATTGTGAGACCTGCTGTTAATTTGTTTTGTAATTAGCATATCTAATGAATTACAAGACCAAATGGGTTGGTTCCACTTCTAGAAGTTAACATGTTGAGTTGAGAACCTAACCCAATTGGTCTTGCACTAGTTGGATTTTTCATTTAACGGGAATAATAAATAACATTCTGTTGCGCATGATTTTGACTGCTGTGAGTTGCTGTAATGTTTTGATCATTGTGAGAAATCTATGTGGAATAAAAATACAATAAAATATGTTCTGGAAATCTAACTCATGTATGCTTTTGTGACGATTTTTGGTGAATTAATTGAGATGCTATAATCTGTTGAATAGAGTAATCTTTCAAGTAGAATTCTGTCTTGCTGAAACTAGCTGCTGAACTTTGTGAAAATACATGAAACGTGCTAATTGCTAGATAATTGTTATGTTTTGACCAAATTGCCCTTTGCGGGGAATAATTGCTAGAAATGTACACTATTAATACTTGACACGTAAATAGTTGTTCACACATGTAATGTATCACAAATGTGTTTGTTAAGTTACACACGATTCACAAACGAAACACGAAACGTATCTTGTGCATAGGTATTGTGTGCCGAGTCTAGAGACTCGATAATAGTTCCAACACTTAGAAAATCTCCTTGTTGTTTTAGAACGCTAGTGAGGGTATTTTGTGACGCGCATCACTTGGGTGACTTGTTTTTGGAATTCTTCGCAAACAGTGAGTTTCACGTTCCCCTTTTAACTCTTTTAAAACTTTTTTCACTTGGGGGAGAATACATATTCCGAAACGCTTTAGATTTTGTTATTTATTATATATCACTTGTAAAGGCTAAGTGGCAACGAAATAACTAAAGTCCTTCACACATCGAACCGTTTAGTATTGGATAATAGCGAGTCACTGTTGAGTAGTACTACTGGGTTTGACAAACCCCACCCAACGCTAAGCTCGACTGGAGGTCGAGTGGGTGTAATTTTGGCTAACACATTACCATGGTCGGGATAGACCTGGTGGCAAGGCACATGATAAACAGTCAGCTTCGGTGTCGAACACTTAGTAATACTTGATTTATAGGCTAGCTACCTATAGATATATAATTGATTTAACACTATCTGGAAACGCAAAACGCAAAACGCAAACGTAAACGCTTTATTGATATAAACTTGTGAACTCACCAACCTCGTGTTGACACTTTTAGTATGTTATTCTCAGGTAGCCGAGGCGGGCGCGCGGTATAGGATCATGCATTACTTTGAACGCTATTGTTTATGCAAACTGTTTTAAACTATTATTATTTGGGTTTATAAGTCTTCCTGCGTGACGCAACTTTTGGTTAAAGGTTTTACGCTTCCGCATTTATTTACACTTAAACGTTTTCGTGGTTTGAAAACTTTAATTATGGTTTGATTATAACTAATGATTCCGATCCTGTTAGTTCACACCCTCTGATGGTAAAACTCCGTTAGTGGATTTTGAGGGTGTGACATTCCACTCAACTGATTTCACTAAACTAATGCGATGATGGGCCACATCCATTGGATGCCCATCCTTGGGAACTCCTAAACCACCTTTGTGCACATAGGTGTTACGGTTTCGGAATCCGTGTACAAGTCGCTCACCACCACCCACCTATCCAGCAACATAACATATCGATGCCCAAAAATATAGAATGAAACTCGGGTGGCGGCTCCATAGGTCCAATGTTCACCTTTGCATCATGTTTCCCCCACCAGGCATGGGGAAAATGTAAAGGTCGACAAGAACTCGACCATCAACTCTCGATACGCCATGGTATACGGGAGTTCGAACACACGGTCCCACAGGTTATCCTCTCGGATGAACCCTCAGGCTCTCTCCTCCTCGCCCACGGTGCGTAGAAAGACCTAGTTAACTGCCTCAACACGACATATCCTCTTGCCGAGAAGTTTCCGTCATTTCCCAAACCCCTCGGTTCCCACCGGGAATTGCAAATATTGGTTAGCCGAAATACTGGCAACACCTCATTAGAGAATACCTGGCGCTGCTGCAACTCGCCCTCTGGTCCCGACATACTTGTTAAACAATATCGAAAAATGTGCAACATAATATTAAAATGATAAATAGAGGAAAAAATACAAAAAAGCGAATACGAGGCAGGGGGCTACATGGCGTATGCGATGGGTTTGTTGACAAAGAATTCGCAGTGTATAGCACTACACGCGGCGTGTTGTTCTTCCCCAATTCACATTTTCCAGAAAACCCTAACCCAAAATTATCCCTGAATCTACCAACATCTAAGCCATATTTTAACAAACAAATCTTGTTTTAATGATAGGGGATGAAGATTACGTACCTTTAATGAAAAAACCCCAAAGATCCACGAGGATCGTATAAGTAATTTCGAGAGCGATTGAGCCTATGTGCATGTGTTTTACAATGCGTATCGGAGGTCTGGTGGGATATTTGGTTTTGTAAAGGTTATATACGTCTCGTATAGGTCTAAACATGGTGTCACACTCCAACCTAAGGCGGAAATGGCGGTGCACGAACTGATTGCTCATAACTCACAAGGTACTACCATATAATTTAAATATGACAATATCTAATTTATTTATTTAAATTCAATCATGTACACATAGTCTCAACTTGTTATAAATAAATCCAAAAACAAATAAATCAACTAGTTGTCTTTTTATATATATCCTAAAGCCAATTTATATGATCTTCAATCTTCATTTCCAACCAAAGAGTAATCTGCAATATGCGTAAAAAAATATTTTTTCAACACGAGGTCGAGTGAGAAAATCACCAGTTTTCGACACTAAATATAATATAAGATAAAAAACTGCAAATCAATATCATGAGTATCAACAATTAAATGAAAGCAAGTATTTGTGTCAGTTGACCATGCCTCACGAACGGGCTATGGCTAATATGACGACATGATAGAATTAATACATGATAGAATCAATGATGGACTTCTCTGAATGCTTGAATTAAACAGATAAGCAAGTAAGCAATTAGCAAATAAAAATTTAATTGATCACCAACACAATAATCCTGATTTGCTAGTAAGGATAACATGTAGCATGAAAAATATGAATAGATACGCATAAATCCCCCAAAAGTATTTAAAAGTAGTTAATTAGGGGAGTGATTACTCACCTTGATAATTAAGCGAGTAAACCAAGAGATAAAATAAACGTGCAAGGTTATCACGATAATTATTCTGATCTAAACATACCTTAGACTTATACAAAATAAAATAGAGTAAAAAACCAAGAACATAGTCATTGGAATCAATCCAAACGGAGGTATAGAACTCCGGTTCTGAGATTTTTAATAAATAAGCGAGCTGGTACTGACTAGAATCCGAACAGCGAGTCGGGAGTCGGGTTTTGTTCAGTACACTCAAAATCTTAAAATAAACATAAAATTCTTCTAGTTCGAAAGCTAGTTCCGACCAGAAGCATTAGAAATCGATTTGTCAATCTTGTTGACTATTTTGCCCTTAAATGGGTTGGAGTCCAATTAAAATGATAGTCCCCTCAATTTCAGAAATTGCAGAAGTGAACCAAATTGCAGAAGACAACTTAGTAAATAAGAACCAAATTGAGTGTTATTACTTATTGAATAAAAGTGAACCAAATTGCAGAAGACAACTTACCCAAACACGGATTAGAACTAGGAGAAACACGTGGTCAAAGAGTCTTGGACTTGAAAGTCAACTTAGTAAATAAGAACTTGATTAATTCTTGAAGAAGATGATGAAAAGAGGAGAGTAATTTCATGGGTTTTGCTTGAGATGGCTGAGATAAAAGGTTTTAGGGTTTATAATTGTGTCTTGGTTAATAATACAGAGATTATAACTAATTGTTTTAGGAATTACTCAATTAAGGTAACCGAATAGTGTAATTATGACAAAATCGGTTCTTAGTAAATAACCCTGCTACTCACTTGTAATGGTGATTTCCACATCTATACTATTTAATAAATAAAGATTTTTAATGCCACATGTCATCACTATGTTAATCCTTACAAAATTTTCCCTCTTCTCTATCAAATTAAATACATTTCTCTTTTTAATATTTCATTTTCAATTTTTAATAATTTCATCCTAATTTAAAAGAATTAATATTATCATAAATATGTTAATTTGTTTAATATAAAATATATTGCATTAGTTATTAATATTAGTTTTTTATAAGTAACCAATACGAAACGGGTAGGTTTCTTTAACCGGTTAAAGTATCAAACATTGTTCATGTCAAAACAGTTTAAGATTAGAATGAGTTTTGTTTCACGGGTTGGTTTATTAAAGTAGTTATTTACAACTAAGTTTTGATATAAAAAAATAACAAAGAAATAATTTATGATTTATAAATTTTCTAACAACTTTTTATTTCCAAATTGCGTAATGTGTAATTTTTTTACTGTATCATATATCTTTATATATGTGATACATTTTTTTTTGTATTTCACATTATGTAATTATTTAGAAAAAATTACTTATTTTAACCCGTGTGCTACACGGGTAACTAACCTAGTATAATATAATTACAAGCATCATGTCTAGCATTTCGCAAACCATCAACCACAATATATATTATATATACTTAACATCTCATCATAATTTTTAGTATGGAATAGTATTTAGGCTAACTCCTTTTATAGAATTTGGGAACCAGTACTGAACTAGCTAGGTTAGGTCTTCCGCATACTTACTCATCCATGGGTTTATTTATGTCACATTATTCTTATTGACGTATACCCGTATTGTGTTATCAACAAGATGTGCATTGACGTTCTATTAGACGTTACACTTTAAGCTGTAAAAATAACTGATTGACTATCACTTTGTATTGAGAACAAATGCTTTGGCTACCCATGAATATGATGCATTCTGGTGCATATATATGAAACGCTTTGTTCACTAAAGTGTTCAACAACAACTACTGGCATCACACTAAGGTTATGGAGGATATTAAATTATCCATTTTCTTATGGGTTAAGACCCAAAAATTCTAATAACCTAGATTGTTTGGTTGGTGTAGTAACGTTTCTTTTATTTTCACGGTCTATAGGATATTTGTATCCGTTATATTTTACTTGTTTTAGCTTTTTGGTAGTTTATTTTCTTATAATATATTTCATCATCAGTTTAAATGAAGAAAGAAACATTTTATTATAAATTATTTAATAAAATGCATTGAATTTTTTAAGGGTTATATATGAAATATATAATTGTTTACTATAAAACGATTACAATAAGGTGGCACGCAAACGGGCAACAAGTTGCGCCGCAACCCCTTTTTGAATAGCAAAATCAATCCTGCTAAAAACGAAGCTTTGGGACCTAGAAGCTGAAGAGGTTCCATTTACGACACGCTGAACCCTACTCAAAAATTCCATAGCCTCTTCCAGAAAACCAAATTTATCAAAGGCAAATGGTAGAAAAGCATGTTGATTATCTAAACAAGCTTTCTCGTGTTTAACAACTTTGCCCGATTCAGCCTTCAACGCAGCCTGACTCACAACAAACCCACGGTCCCTGAGCCTAACAAGAGGAGACACTCCCGTAAGATCCACACATGCGTGTTTCCCCCTGCCCACCCGAACACAAGAATATCAGCTGGTCGTAAAGTAGACCTCCCTTCAAGAGGATCCGTGAGAAAGTTAACAGGGGCCTCCTTTTTAGCAGAAATCCCTGCTCGTTTAAGAACATCACATAGAACATCCCTAACCAAATCATGTCTGTATTTAAAGCCAGACAATTCTTTGCAATGCACCGCATGGTCACCAAAAGAATCCAAACAGACCCTGCGACAAATTGGGCAAGGCTCATCAGTCGGGAACATAAGGATCGTTAACCGGTACTTAAGGATAGCCCGATACTCCAAACCCGACATACGTTGGCCTAATCCTTCAATGGGGATGGCCGTTAGAAAATCCTTAGCCCGAGGAGCCCGAAGGCATTCAAACACCGCCTTTTGGCGAGGTGATAGATCAAACTTCACTTCTAAACTCTTGACGATTCCACTAAATAAGGCACTCGCCACAACATGTTGGGCTTTAGGGGGGCGGTGTCCTTATTAGAGAACCCGCTAAGATCAAAATCTGGAAGTGAAGTACGTAAACGATCCATCGCACACCCATAATCTGAGTCCAACCCATAAATATCACAACCCCGAAGAATATGGTCTTGCAACCACCACGATTGTGCTCTCGAAGCCACAAAAGCATATGTAGATATATCATCGGCCGAACAGAGACCCAACCCCCCATAACAGGTCGGAAGTGATGCCAACCTCCATTGGAGATCCCCAAAAAACGGACCACCACAAACCACGATGTCCTCAATCGCCCTTCGAAGGCCATTGTCAAATATAGAAACAGCTTCCCCCACATACATAGGTTGGCACGTTCTCAAACCGAACAAAAGCTTGGCGACTCCCATACATGAGCGAAGCAAAAGAAGCTCGCATTGAGGATCCCGAAGTCTTGGGAGACAGCTCATCAGTTCCACAGCGCTAGATGTCCTTTTCATAGCCAAACTGCTGATAAACCCCGCATCCCGGCTTACAGCACCACCAAGGAGTTTCACGCCAAGCACCGGCCTTCCAATCCCGCAAGGGAACAACCCCTCCTGTACCTTCACCTCATTGCATATTGGCCAAAATAACTATGTTTTCTTAACGTTTAATTCAAGATCCAAATGAAGCCCCTCAGACCTGATAATATCTAATGCTTTGACCACCTCGCTAGTATCCCCGATAATCGTGTTATCATCCAAGTACCAAACATGAAAGAGAAGTTTGCACCGATCTCTGATTTGATGAACAAGTGAGTACAAAACTAAAGCAAAAAGGATTCCACATATATAATTGTCCCGTCATTAACAAAACAGTGAAACACATTCCACATCCTGCTTTGGAAAAACAACTTAAATTTAAACTTTGTTGAACAACAGGTTTAAGTCAGTCTTAAATTGTTACATCTTTTTAACAAAGTGAGACTTGAATTCTTACACCTTTAACAATTAAAACCTTATTTAGTACCTAGGTACTATTACTAAGCCAGAATCCTTTGCTACATACATTTAAATACTTGGCAATCCAAACTAAACCACTCAAAACAAAATCATAGACAATCAAAGAAATCTAGACTTCTAGATATGGTAAAAACGTGTTTTTAACTTTAACAAAGAAAATAATTCTAAAGTAAAAAACGTGTTATTGGGGTTAAAAAAGTCAAAATATCATTTATTAGGGTTTTTATTGCAGACTCCCAAAAAACAAACACACATTGAATGCAGAACGCGGTTTTAGAGAGATGGTGATGATGACGATAAATAGCAAAACACAAAGCAACAGGTGAGAGAAAGCAAGTAGGGTTGGGTTGACTTTAGTTTTAAGCTTCTGTTACCCTCTGTGTATGCTGTACCAGCATGCATGAGCTTTGAGTAAATGCACTCTTTGGCTCTTCGCTGTCACCCTACCCCACTCCACCCCTTTTGACTCTTTTAAGTCAGCTTCTCACTCTACCATTGTTTCTTGCTTTCAATTCTTATGCATCCATAACCTCACCCCTTTTCAGTTCCCAACAAAACACAGTAGCTAGATCTAGTTTAGCTTCTTCATATATACATACATATATATTAAAAGAGAGCTAGCTAGCTTCAAGATCATCTTAATTTTTCAAGAAATGGGAAGACCACCATGTTGTGATAAACTTGGTGTCAAAAAAGGTACATGGACCCCTGAAGAAGATATCATGCTAGTTTCTTATGTTCAACAACATGGCCCTGGTAACTGGCGTCAAGTCCCTACTAACACTGGTATGTGTATCATAACATATGTGTGTCAAAACTTGTGAATAAACAGGTTAAAAGTTTCTAGTTTTGGGATGAAAAGGTCTTTAACATATGATCTATACTAAACTTTATGTTTGTGTTGAATTAAGGACTGAGAAGATGCAGTAAGAGTTGTAGGTTACGATGGACAAATTATCTTAGGCCGGGAATCAGAAGGGGAGATTTCACTGATGAGGAGGAGAAAATGATCATTCAGCTTCAAGCCCTTCTTGGCAACAAGTAAGTTTTTATTTAGTAGTACGAGTAATATTTGACGTTCAAAAATATTTTTTACATAAAATATACAAGACATAAAAAGTTTCCAAGAATCATGGGAAGTTGTGTTTTTCTGTGGTTGTAGATGGGCTGCAATTGCTTCGTATCTTCCCGAAAGAACAGATAACGACATCAAGAACTACTGGAATACACATTTGAAAAAGAAGCTGAAAAAGCTTCAAATGGGCTCTGAAGAACTCGATCTAATTCACAAAAAGAAAGATCGATTCGCGTCTTCAACGACTTCATCGTCTTCTTCACACTGTATCTCCAGAGGCCAGTGGGAGAAGAGGCTTCAAACCGATATTCATCTTACGAAACAAGCTCTGAATGATGCTTTAACTGTCGATGATCATAAGCCTATTTTGGTACCTCAAACTATAAAATCCTCAACACAAACACCTGTTTACCCTTCTAGCACTGATAACATTGCCAAATTGCTCAAAGGGTTTATCAAAAACACACCCAACAATAACAAAACAAGTTCAAATGCAAGCGCTCGTGAGTCGAGTGCTGAATGGAATGCTCTGAGCAGTGAAAGCAAGACTTCTTCTGGAACTGATTTGTCTGAAGCGTTTGAAACCCTTTTTGGGTTTGGTCGATCTTTCGGATCTCCTAACAGTTCTGATTTTGCACAATCGAACACATCGCCTGAGGGAAGTGTCTTCCAAGGGGAAAGCAAGGAGGGGCTGCAATTTATGATGCTTGAGAATTGGTTGCTTGATGAAACAACTGAGGGTGTGGTTAATCAGGGAAAAGCTCAAGATTTACCTAACTTTTCCTTTGATGAAAACAGTGATTTTTTTGATAATTGATATGTGCTTAGAAGGTTTTAATTATTTGAAACTTCATTCATAGGTTATTTTAATCAGTCTTGTGTTCCTTTGTATTTTTGGGGCTTAAGTTAATTATTTGACATGACAGATGTAGAACTCGATCAATATGTATAATGTTGTCATGGGAATGTATAAGGATTACCATTGGTGATCTAATTACGCATGTGACGGAGGATGTTGACTTTTATAAAAATTTCTTGTAGAGAATTAAATGTACGTGTTAGATGGACTCAAATGTCATAGAATCAGTCGATTTAAAGCTGAATACTTTTCTTCAAAAACATATACAGTATACTTAATAAATACACATCACTGTCTGTGATCTTTAGTTAAGATTTTTTAATGTGACCTTTTGGTACATGTAGCTTTGCTAAATGCTAATTGATCTTTGTCTAGACTGAATCCTAAAATACTTATGTTATGAATTCAAATGTTTTTTCTTATATATATATTACTAAAAGTTCTTTAGAATTTAAGGCTGAAATGATACGCAAAGTACAAAAATTTGTTCATGAGTTCTATGTGGCAAGATGAGATTAAGTTAAATTGCCCTTTGGTAGTTTGGTCCATATAATGGGCACTTTTATAATTAATGTATATATATGAATTAATACAATACATTTAATGTAATTCAAGAGTTAGCAGACTTATATATAAAACAATTTAATATAAATAAGTAACAGGGCTTGAAAAGGGCACCTAAATACATCTTTTTTGGCACATATATTGGCTCACTTTAGTAAATAATGATCATCAACAATATTTGAGTTGGATTTCTAAGAAAAACATATACTTGCTCGTTTCTGTACTGATGCAAGATATTGTGCCCTAGGACTTACTGTTGTAGTCGATGCCTTAAGTTACTTTAGTTCTTCATGAGTTGTTTACATATGATACAACTTCCTGCGTCTTCTTGCATCATGGTGTGATAAGATTGTTGGCACTTAGTTGGCCATCAATATATTATTTCGATAACGATCAAAACACATTGAGTCTGACCGACATGATTTTAGCTCACTGTCAGTCTGTTTCTACGTACATACAATAAGTTCCTATTTTACAGATTGTTGATCTCTTGATGAAATGGTTTTTCCACTTTGTCACTTATTAAGGTTCAAGCTACATGTACATGCTCAAAGTGTAGCTTGAATGGCCATATTTTAAGGCTTAATTTTCACATTTATATTTTGGTTCAAAAACATCACAAAATTAATACAAAAGTTCTTAGTATATATATATCTTACTCGTTTTAGAACCATTTCTCTTTGATCTAAGGTAAGTGTTTCATAGGTTTGTTTATATGAATTATTGTCTTTAAAGGCATCCACTAGTTTAAAAGATTTAATAACCATATTGAAGTTTTAGCATATACTTTATAAAATTTCCTTGGCTTAGTTTCCGATGGCGAGAATTGCTAGAATTCTTAATCATAATTCATAAATAAATACTGCGTTATGTGATAATTAATCACATGTTTACACTGATCTTACACGAAAGTTAATATAAACTTAAAGTTATTTTATTAGTGGTCACATATGCTATATTGATGTGTTTATGTTATAGCAATTATGTCATCACACCATATATGTTATCGAATAAATAATAGTCATCAAAAAGTTTGTTATTTTCACGAAAAAACTGTTATTGGAAGCCTCAAATTCCGGTTTCTTTTGTTTTGAAGTGGAATAATTTGGTTAAAAAAATATATATTTTTTAGTTTGAAAGACAGAGACGGATAAAATTTTTCTTTTTAACTCTTTCTCAAAAGAAATATTGATATGGGTAATGTAGGGCTAATATTTAATAGACAAAATGGCAAAACAAATCATTTATGTTTTTATGGTTTTTTAATGGTCGTTCTTTGAAAAACTTAATTACTGAAATCGTATTCTGTGTTTTCAAAATGTTTCACGTTACGTCCTTTTTCACTAACCCAGTTAAATTTTTTCGTTAACTCTGATCACATGACCTGCACGTGAGGGTAAATGCGTAATTTCATAGTCCTGCTCATAAGGGTAGTTTAAAAGAATAAAACTCTCTCTCACTTCATCTCCATCTCTCTCACTCTCTCTCCCCTATATGTATCTCATTCTCTTTAACATTCAAAAGTCATCACCCCCACCATCACCAACCAAACAAACAACCACCGCCACCCACCATCTGCTGCCGCCTCCACCCACCATCTGCCGCTACCTCCGGCCGCCGCCATCGTCCTTTTATTCTCCAACACCGTCGATGTTCCCGTGTGTTCGCGCTAAGCCTCCAACGGCATTCGCCATCGCAAATCACAGGTGCTTGTCTCCCTCTCACTCTATAGAAACCCCAAATTGTAGGTATTTCTCTCTAGAGTAAACCCCATATTGCAGATCTGGACTATATATGAGGTCTGCGGTGGAATGGAAGAGGATGAGAGAGATGAGGAAGAGAAGGAAGTGAGTGGTGGTTACTTTTGACTGGTTTGTATGTGGTTGCGGTGGTTGACTGATGGAGTTACGGTTGGAGGGTGGTGGTGGTCCGACGGCGGACGGTGCAGAGGTGGGTTTTGTCGATGGTGGTGGGAGGTTGGATGGGATGATGATGATGGGTGGTGGCTGATATATGGTTGTGGTGTTGAATTGTTGATTGTGGGTTATGAATATTTGGGGAGATGATGATGATGGTTAAAAAGAATTTTTTTATTTATTTAAAACCCAAGATTTTAAATCAATTACACAAATAACCCCTGAGAGGGTAAAAAGACTAAATTGCCCTCACATGAGGTGCACATGACTGGATTTAACGAGAAAAACTAACCTTCGTTAGTGAAAAGGACGAACCGTGCAACGTTTTTTGAACATAAAGGATGTTTTCTGTCATTAAATTTACCAAATGACATCCACTGAAAAACCGTGTAAACATAAAGGACGACTTTTACCATTTTGTCTATTTAATATTAGTATTAAGATTGTGTAGGTATATATATTTGCTTATAGTCGGTGTATTACGTACCTCGGTACGTTTATTTTTTAATAATGTTATGTAAACTTGGAGAAATGGGGATCCTATAAAAGGGTCACTTTACTCATTTCTCCAACAACTCTCACAAACCTACTTTGAAATAAAACTCTCCTTAAAAATAAAGAGAAGTTTTCTCTCTATCAAACACCCATTTCTATCTTTTTCTCTTTAATTCTTATAAACTAAGATCCGAGATCCGAGTGTTGTTAGTGATTTCCGCTAACTAACTACACGTATTGATCCGAGTAAGGTTGTTAGTTCTATCCGAAGAGGACCTACAAGTGGTATCAGAGCTTTCAGCTCAACTTTTGTGGTTTTTCAATCAAACTTTTCGGGTTTTGATTTTAGTTTTTTGTGGATTTGAGGTTGTTTTTCATGTTACTCACTATTTTTAGAGTGCTTTACATTATAGAGATACCCGAAAATCATCAAATCAAAAACTCAGATCTAGTTTTTGGTTTTTGTGTCCGAATTCGGATCTAGTTCAAAAACTCATATCTAGGTCGATCTATTGGTTTTTAGACTAAAGTCCTTTAGACTTTATTGATATTTTGATTATTATCTTTCCAAAAAAATAGAGAAAAAAGTCAACCAATTGAATTGACTGTTGACTTTTTGACTTTAACCAAAAAAATTTCTAATCGAATGGGATAATTGAGTTTGACCTGTTGACTTTTTGACTTTGACCAAAAAAAATTCTTGTCGAATCGAATGAGGTAATCGAGCCCGGCCTGTTGACTTTGACCGCTGACCCTTTGACTTTGACCAAAAAATATATTATTATTATTACTTAGTTTTCTTTAAAAAAAAGTGTCTTGCAATTCTAAGTTTGAAAGAAGTCTAAATATGATGGACGGTCAAAAAGACATTTTAAAAGGAGAATTCAACATGTTTAAACATATTCAAGGAGAATCGGTTGTCTCTCTCATCAACATATATGAGTCACTCGTCACTGAAATGAGAAATGTCGGTATTATCCATGAGTTGTCTTAGATCAACATGAAGTTGTTGGATTCACTGCCATACGCATGGAACATCAGTGTGGTTACCATCAAGAGAACCACAAATCTGAATACCATAACACTCTCAGAGTTGACTTCTACCATCAAGTCTTTTGAATTAATGGATGACAACCTCCGAATAAACAATCAGTTAAAAGAAAATAAATCTGGGACAAGTGCTGCAGGTGGAAGTAGTCAAGTAAGTCTTATCCTTCCTGAGGTATACACAAACTTGTGCTCTTAAGCTTGTATAAATAAAATTGAGAACTATAGAACTCATAATGCTGCCCAAATAGATGAAAATCTTAGCCTTAAATGTCAGAACGATGATTACAAGAAAGCTGAAAAGATTTTCACCACTAGGATTAAAACTCATAATAATGATATGGCTAAACTAAATGAAAAATTGTTTCAATCTGATAAACTGGCTGAATTCAATGAAAGACATGTTGTTGAATGAAACGCTAAAATTGGGAAGCTAAAATTAGATTTAGCTCAAAGAAAATTAATTGTTGAAAGATTTGAGTTAGTCTCTGATAATCTGAATGGGATTATTGGGGCATACATTGGGGTGAAACAAAAGACATGTATAGGCTACGATCACACAGCAACTCCACCTCCATTTAATGAGAATTATACTATTCTACCTCAGTTTAGTTTCAACACCCCACTCAAGGACGACATGGTCTATGGTATTGGTCGTGTGCCAAAACCAAAGACATTTGTTTCTCATGTATCCAAAACTGTTGATCCCGTTCCTTCATCAGTTAGTTCTAGTAGTGATTTATCTTGTTCAGCAGGTTGTGTTGAAGAAAGTGGGTCGGAGGAAACGGACATGAATTGTGATTGTGAAACTGTCTTTGATGAAATTTTTGTTGAAAATTGTGTCCATGATAAAAGGCATGTTGATGTGAACATATCAAGTTGTTCATCATCAAGTTGTAAGATTGAGGATAATTCAAGTAAAAGAAAAGTGTTTGAAAATGATAATCAAACAAGTACTTCATGTAAATATGTGCCACCAAATAAAAGATCATTTTTTCAAACAACTAATCATTCACAAAGTCCTCAGCCATACAAATGTTTTGATAACAACTACTATGGTCATTATCAAAAAACATTTATTGATCCATATTACATTAATATTTTTGATGATCAGGGTCACACATTAAATGTGTTTTATAATCATGTTCCTTTCCATGGATCACATTTCTCACCGCACCAACCATATTACAGTTCTGATGAGTTCTATGGCTCTCTTAGAATAAATATTTGTTTGTGTGTGATCATTCTTCTCACCTTGAAAGACATTGCAAGCACTGGTTCAAGCAACAACTTGATATTCAAAGGCGGCTTAGTCAGTCCCCAAAAGGAGCTTTTAGTAGCCTTGATTCAAGGACTGATCAAGCTGATAGTGAAGCCAGTGAAGTGGATGTGAGATCCAAAGTTTATAAAGAAAAACATAAAAAGAAACCTTTTTGTAAAATTAAAAAGGATGAAATCAAAATGGATCCTAAGACTGAAAAGTATGAGGATTCACCAAAAACAGTTTTAAGAAAAGTCCGAAATTGCCAAAACAAAGGAACAAGTTTCTACTTGGATTCCCAATGACGATTCTTCATTAGGTGAATGAAGAAATGGGTCACTTTACCCATTTCTCCAACAACTCTCACAAACCCACTTTGAAATAAAACACTCTTTGAAAATAAAGAGAAGTTCTCTATCTACCAAACACCCATTTTCTAACTTTTTTCTCTTTTGTTCTTATAAACTAAGATCCGAAATCCGAGTGTTGTTAACGATTTACGCTAACTAACAACACGGATTGATCCGAGTAAGGTTGTTAAATCCATCCAAAGAGGACCTACATGCTCGTTTTTTAAGACTTTGTGACAATTTTGAGAAGACTAGTGACCATCTTCTTGCCACTATGCTATCTTAGTTTGACAATCAGTGAGTAATTGGTGCAATTTACCTTCCATCTATGCTTTTCTCAACTCATGAATTGCTAAAAACTCATTACATTAATAACTTGGGTTATCGTATTAAAAAGGTAGTGTACGAGATCATTCTTTCAGCTTATTTTGGTGCATTTGAAAGATTGAGAAGGAATGAGGTCATTTTTGTAAACAAATAAGCTTGCTTGTTCACCAAGACTTATAGTGCATCATCAATTAGATTGAAATTTCAAGTATACTAAGACGGAAAATAAAGAATTGTCCAAGATCCAATCTCATTCAAGCCCTTGAATTAAGGCAAGTGCTAAATTTTAAGAAATAAAGACAAAACAAAGAACTTGACGAAGGTTCCTCGACATACTCAATCCTAGAGGGATATTGTAGGGCTAATATTCTATATTATTATTAGGATTATGTATGTCTTTTCTATTTTCTTATAGTCGGTGTATTACGTATTCAGTTCATTTATTTTGTATGGTAAAAGCCCATTGGGTAAGCCCACTTGCGCCCATGTATTGACCTAGATATGGAGTATATATACTCCATATACTCCCTATTCTAAACATCACAATTGAAAATAAAAGAACTTCTCTCGAAACCTCTCTCTTTCATCCTTTTGTGTTTGAAGACTAAGATCTGAGATCCGAGTCTTGTTAGTGATTCCCGTTAACTAACAACACAGATTGATCCGAGTAAAGTTGTGTGATCCATCCAGAGGAACTAAATCCTTTGAATCAAAAACCGATCTTCCTTTAGAAATATTGTGCGGAATGATTGGTGTGATTTTAATTAATGTGTAATTTAGTTGTTCTATTTAGTTGTTTTGTTGTCTTGTCAATTTGATTTGTAGCATCTTGGTAGCTTAGTTCTAATAACATTTGTTGTTTTAAAATAAAATTATATATATAAAAGAAGGTCAATGATGCTCAAGAATCAAGTTTAGAGACAACTTAACTAAAACTTTGTCATCCTAAATTCAATCAAAATTTATCTCATAAAGGTTTTCATGAAACTAACTGATTTTGGTTTTTAGACTATGGGGTATATATACATGTCTATTAACTCTGCGTCAACATCACGTAATTATTTGCACATTTACTTCATCTCACCTAATTAACCCTCTTAGTTTAATTTATAAAGAATTCTTATACGATGTTATGCATGTTAACACTTTATTTCAACTTGTTTACGAGGCCCCATAACTCATGAAGAGAGTAGTGTCCCACTCTTACGCCTTTTTCAAATCAGCTTTAATGTCATATCGATGTTAAAGTATATCCCAAGACCTTAGTTTTATCTTGTGATTCTCGTCACGTTTTAGTGCTCATAAAAATTGTAGTACTTCCTTTCGAATGCGTCTAAAATGGGGATTTGGAAAGGGAAACTACAAAATATTATACATGTAAGACAAAATGGCAAAAGACGTCCTTTATGTTTGATCTGATTTTCAATAGACGTCCTTTATCGAAACAAATAGCAGAAGACATATCATGTATCAAATCTCTTTCGCATTACGTCTTTTAGTATTAACCCAGTTAATTTATCTCGTTAAATCTAGACATGTGCAAAGCATGTGAGGGTAGTATTGTAATTTCATAATTTATTTAATAATTAAAACTAAAATTGTACACATGTAATCTCTCTCTCTCTCCTCCCCCCCTCTCTCCCCTCCCTTTCTCTCTTAATCAACACCAAGAACCCAACAGTAAAAATAGCCAAATGGTACCACTGCACCGCCACACCTGCAACCACCGATGACGGTGGTTCTCCATCCTCGACATCACAGACGAAAATAGAGTTTCACCGCACCTGCAACCACCATAGTTTTTCCATGGTAAAGCTAGAGTTCCGGCAACACGTTATGATTCAAATCATTGACAATCGTGAAGGTGCGAGTAAATATCTAATCACCTTGTAAACGCCGTCGATGTGCTCGCCCAATACACCAACTTCCATTTTTGCCCTTGTTTAATTTCTAATCACCTTCTCGTGTTCAATTTGGTTGAACGCGACATCGATTTGACGATGGTCAAACATAAATAAAGGGGTAATGGTGAGAAACTGGGGCTAAATTGTGTGATTCCGGCCGTTTATAGGTTTCCGGTGAGGTATAGGTATCCGGTGAGGCGAAACAGAGGTTATAGATTTGATACCACAATCACCATCGATCGCCGCCAAATGGGGCTTCTTCTGGTAGCTGGAAAACGAGAGGGGTTGTACACTCTATTGTCATCGGAAATCAGTATCCCCGTGATGTCGAAACCTCTTTACCACATACCAGATTATGGCTACACTGATAACACTACTAGAAAAGAGGCAATCTTCCTACGAAAACGTCTTACGGATTTCCTACAAACAAAGTTTCCAACAAATTTCCAACAAAATTCACAGGGAAAGGAACACCCTAATTTTTCCAGCAAATTTGCTACAACCTAGCGACATAAATATATACATAGGAAATTGGTAGGAAATTCCGATGGAATTCTGCCAACAAAACATGTTTCGTAAGACATTCCTACAAATTTCCTACAGGTCTAATTATAACTATTATTAATGAATTTTTTTGAATAGTCATTCATTGTGCCGTTAGAATTTCGTCGGAAGTTCCTACATATTTCCTACGGATATTATAATAATATTTGTGGCATTCGTCAATTTCAGGTTAACTCCGTCAACTCAACTCCGTCAATTCAGACTTAAAGATCATTGAATCTATAAAGCACACATCATTACATTTAAACTAGGGTTTAAATGACGCTTGACAATTACTACATGTGTAGTCTTTCGGGAATTGCACCGAAACGCAAACGAATTGACGCTAATCATTGGTGAATAAACGAGAAACATTAAAACAATAATTACGTGTTAGGCTTATGTGTTATGTGATAACATTGTTTAAGAAGTTAACTCAAGATGCAAACTAATTACTTTGGGCTAGTAAACTAATAATTTGAAGTGGAGGGACCTAGATGTAACATGATTGTTATTAAATAATAATAAACCTAAACCCTAACTCCCTCTACCCATTCCCAAACCCTACGGCAGCCCCTTCTTCCCCTTCTCCCTTGCGATCGGCCATCACACACACACATACAATCAAGATTGTTCAAGTTTGATTGAAGATTAAGGTGCTAGGAAGGTATAAACAACTATCCTATGCATCCTCTATGCTTAATTTCGATTTTTAATGGGTTAATTATAAACCCTAGATCCGATTTTTATATGTGATTGTGTTCATGTGTCTTGTTTTGATTGAAAGATGTATTGATTGTTGAATTGATAGCTAGTATTGGTGTTATTGCATGTTAATCGTTTGTTTCTTGATTTTGAGTTCAAGTAAAACCCTAATCATGGATGTAATGTGTAATTGATGTGCATCGATAGTGATTATGGTGCCTAGAATGTCATATGAATGAATTGTGGTCTATAGATGGTTAATATGTTGAGTTTTGTTGCAAACAGTTTCTGGACAGATTGTGTTGTTGATGTTCAATTGACTGTAACGGGGTGTAAGTGTGAAAATTGGTAGAGATTATTGATACTACAGTAAACTAGGTTGAGTCTAGTTTCTAAAGAATATAAATTTGCAATTTTTGAACATGTAAAAGTTAACTTTTATGATTTTACAAAAACGTTGTGCAAAGCTGAGTTGTGAGACTTTCTGTTAGGTTATATTGTAAACATTATATCTCATGAACTACAAGACCAAATGGGTTGGTTCCACTTCTGGAAGTTAACTTGTTGAGTTAAGAACCTAACCCAATTGGTCTTGCATTTTTTGGATTTTTCATTTAACGGTAATTTCAAATAACATTCTGTTGCGCATGAATTTGACTGTTGTGAGTTTGCTGTAATGTTTTGATCATTGTGAGAAACCTATGTGGAATAAAAATAAAATAAAAAATGTTCTGGAAACCTAATACATGTATGCTTTTGTGATGATTTTTTATGAATTAATTGATATGCTATGATCGGTGGAATAGTATAATCTTTCAAATAGAATTCTGTCTCAGTAAAGTTAACTGCCGGACTTTGTGAAAATGCATGAAAAGTGCTAGTTGCTAGTTAATTATTATGTTTTGACCAAATTGCCCCTACGGGGAATAGTTGCTAGTGATATACATTATTAATACATGACACGTAAATAATTGTTCACACATGTATCGTATCACAAATGTACTTGTTAAGTCACACACGATTCACAAGCGAAACACGAAACGTAATTTGTGCATAGGTGTTATGTGCCGAGTCTAGAGACTCGATAATAGTTCCGACACTTAGAAAATCTCTTTGTTGTTTTAGAACGCTAGAAAGAGTTTTCTGTGACGCGCATCACTTGGTGATATATTTTCGGGAATTCTTCGCAAACAGTGAGTTTCACTTACCCTTTTTTAAACTCTTTAAACGCTTTTCATTTGGGGGAGATAACATACTCCGAAAACGCTTTTAAGATTTTGTTAGTAAATTATATATCACTTGTAAAGGCTAAGTGGCAAACGAAACAATTGAAGTCCTACACATCGAACCGTTTAGTATTGAAAAATAGCGAGTCACCGTTGAGTAGTACTACTGGGTTTGACAAACCCCACCCAACGCTAAACTCGACTGGAGGTCGAGTGGGTGTAATTTTGGCTAACACATTACCATGGTCTGGATGACCTGGTGGCAAGGCACTTGATAAATAGTCAGCTTCGGTGTCGAACACTTAGTAATACTTGTTGTATAGGCTAGCTACCTATCGATATATAATTGATTTAACACTATCTGGTAACGCAAAACGCTAAACGCAAAACACTGAACGCTGAACGCAAAACGCTAAACGCTTTATTTTATATAAACTTGTGAACTCACCAACCTCGTGTTGACACTTTTAGTATGTTATTCTCAGGTAGCCGAGGCGGGCGCGCGGTATAGGATCATGCATTGTTGAAAACGTTTTTGTTTATGCAAACTGATTTTAAACTGTTGTCATTGGATTTTAAGTCGTCCTGCGTGACGCAACTTTTGTCTTTTGGTTTTTACGCTTCCGCACTTATTTTCATTTAAACGTTTTTATGGTTTGATTATAACTAATGATTCCGATCCTGTTAGTTCACCCTCTCTGACGGTAAAACTCCGTTAGTGGATTTTGAGGGTGTGACAATATTTATATCATCAATGCTGTTTTTTTCAAAACCCATTTTACATTTCCGTCGGAATTTCGTAGGTGTTTCCGACACATTTCCTACATATCTGTTTTTGATTTATTAAAAAATTTTCCTATGGATTTTAATGTTTGTTATTTTGTTATTAATATATCGTAGGTTTTATAACTTGCAAATCGGGCTTGTGCCTATAATGTAAATGCTCATGATAATATAATTAACTGTTAGACATAAGTTTAACAGCCTCCAAACGCTTCTCAAAAGTTGAGTGCAGAATATATTACAACAACTGTAAAGGGCCATTACACCACATCTCATATGAGGGGTCAACTCCTTATCATTGTCGAGTTAAATATGATTTTTCAATATAAAGATTGATTTTTTATATGAAGTCGGGCTTATCATCTTACGCTCTAACACCATAAAATGTGGGACTTTATACATATCAGCCTCAAACAAACAAATGACCATGTATAATAAATTAAGGAAGGCCTTATATGAGCTTATGCTCATCATTATCAATTCATACTATCCACTTAAGAAAATCGTATCTCACATGAGGGTTCATGATCACAACCCTTAAACCCAAAAATATCATGGTTTACACATATTAACATTGAAAAGACCATCGAGATAGTGTAACAAGTGAACGCATACATATAACAAGTCGAAGCATCTCTTGGATGAGTGTACACTTATAGTTATCGAACCAACAACATAAACCAAACAATACAAATTATTTTCAAACTTTCAATTTGAAATTTGTCATTTATATTAGAAATAAATTTAGGTTTGACAAATTCTATTTAGATTAAACATTCAATCTGAAATTTGTTTTGATTCGAGTTTGTAATTCAAATATAACTTAAATTGATTCGATTTGATATTAGCGAAAAGCAATGTTATAAAAGTAGGTCTACAAGGACGAGTACTCCCCGAGTACTCACTACAAGGCATGGTGCCGAGGGGAGTTTCTTAAATAATGCCTAGTTATTAAGTATCGATCAAAGGTGGTCAACTTCAGCCAGTCTCACATCTAGTCTGTCAACTTTGACCGATTTTGACTTAAAAAATTAACATAATTCATATTTCTATAATATTAAAAATGGAATATCACTTTTTTTAACTAATGATTAGCAAATTTTTGGATAATTTAGTATTTAAAAATATATTTATCTTATCTATATTGATAGTCACTTATTATATTATAAATATTGGTAACTTTTTTTATATTTGCCATATATATAATATCTAAAACTTAATTTTCTTTATATTTACCATTTCCGAGTACTCTCCGAGTATTCCGAGTACATCCAACTTCTCAGTCGGCTGCATAGGGTCCGTCTAACGACTTTTGCAACCATGACGAAAAGAATAATTATTATATAATATAATAGCAAAGTTTGGCGACAGAAAAGTATTATTAGTCCATTTGGCATCGTGATATTAGCTAAGTAGTTTTTCTTTTAATTTTTAATAATTAATTGAGTATTCGTGTCGATACACCGTCGTAATGCCCGAGACCAAAAACGGTCGGGTTTTACCAACTCACTGTCGTAACGTCTAGTATCAACAACGCTCGTGTTTTACAACACCAGGGTTTAACCGACCTTTTTATTAGTTCCATTACCATAAAGAACGTAAACGAAATCAACCGAATTTGCGTCGACTCACCGTCGCAACGCCCATGACTGAAATGTTATGGTTTAGCTGACTCACCGTTGCGAAACCTGGTACCTACAACACTTGGGTTTTCGTTTCGTTACCGTTACGGATGTAACCGCAAATGACCAAATTCACGCCGACACACCGATGCACGACCAGGACCGACAAAGCTTCTATTTTACAACGCCTGGGTTTCACTAATCCACAACCATAACGAACATAACGAAAACCAGCCAAATGTAGATTTTGTTTTTTTTTTATGTTTTAATTCTGGGGAATGTGTCGGAAACTAACCAAACTTGTGTAGACTTGCCGTCTCAGCTCCCGGGATTGATAACAATCGGGTTTTACCAACAATCGAGTTATACTGGCCGACACCACCCTATTGGTCCACCTCAGTTCACTATTTATTAATTAGTTTTTATATATTATAATTATTTTTGTTTTTTTACTTATAGTTTTGTATATAACATAATAAGGGTAAAGTTAAAATACAAAGGACAACAAAAATGAGAAGAGTGCGAAGGAATCCAGTCCATTGATCTTAGATTTGAATGACTGAGATTAATTTAATAAATAAAAAATGATGAAAAGGGTATGAAGGTAATAACCCACCTTTGTTGACTTTCTCTCTCCACATGCAAGACACATGTCAATTCCCCATCATTTTAAAATATCCATAACTTTTTCATATGACATTATTTTTTAAAAAAAATCACCATAATAATAAGTGTTTTTTATCTTTAATATTAGTATCATATTGTTATATAAAAATAAAAAAAAATTAATGGGTTTTTTTAATTGTGTTTTTCTGTTATTCATTGTGTCTTTTAGTTGAGTTTTTATATGAATTGTATTATAGATTTTGATCATTATATTTTTCAATTAGTACTCATATTAAAGACAAAAATTAAAACAAAGATTACGTCATTGTGTCATTTTGTTCGTCATTAACTTTTAGTCATTGTGTAATACGTTCATTGTCTTTTATTCGGATTGACATATGACAAATTTATTTAATTTGAGAAAAACAGTATTGCGTTCATTGTATATTACGGTCAAGTCATTGTGTAATATGTTGTTTCCATTGTGTTTTACATTTCAAGTCATTGTGTTATACGTATTTACCATTGTGTCTTACGTTTTAGGTCATTGTGTTATACGTATATATCATTGTGTTTTACGTTTCAAGTTATTGTGTAGCATGTATTAATCATTGTGTTTTATATATTAGATAATTTGTTGTTATTTTATCATTATTTTTACATATTATTATTACATAACGGTGCTATTAGTATTTAAAAAATATAATGATGAGTTGAATAACACAATGACGAAAAAACACAATGACGAAAAAAGAGACAATGATAAGCGAAAAGACACAATGGTATGCGAAAAGACACAATGGTGTGCGATAAAACACAATGACGAAAAAAGAGACAGTGATTAGCGAAAAGACACAGTGGTTTGCGAAAAGACACAATGACGAAAAAAGACACAATAATAAGCGAAAAGACACAATGGTGTGCGAAAAGACACAATGACGAAAAAAGACACAATGTTAAGAGAAAAGACACAATGGTGTGCGAAAAGACACGGTGACGAAAAAGACACAATGATAAGCGAAAAGACACAATGGTGTGCGAAAAGACACAATGATAAGCGAAAAGACACAATGGTGTGAGAAAAGACACAACGACGAAAAAAGACACAATGATAAGCGAAAAGACACAATGACGTGATTCTTGTTTTAAATTTTATAAAACAAAAATCATACTCATATTAAAGATAAAAAACGCTTGTTATTATGATGAATTTTTTTTTTAAATTATCATAGGAAAAAGTTATAAACGTTCTAAAATGATGGAGGTATTAACATGTGTCTTGCATGTGGAGAGAGAAAATGATACAATTACCTATATACCATTTTTCTTTTGGTCCCCACTTGACACATGTCAATTATTTATGGCTTCTCACACTTCTTATTTTTGTTACCATTTGTAGAATAACTTGACCCAACATAATAAAATCATGTATATATTACTAGTTTAATCCTCCCGTGTTACGGGGGTTTATTCAAGTTTTTTTTTTATCATTTTGCTATTCTATGATGATTTATTTTATTTTTTAACGTTTTTTAGTTTTAATTTAATACATTATATTAGTTTGTTATTATATTCTTTAGCGTTTGAGTTTTTTCAATTGAGATGTGTAGGTTTTTTAGATTTTTAACGAACAAACATAAACAGACATGAGCATGTTGATTTTTTTTAAATGAACAAACATGAACACAAATATTTGTCTAATGAAAAAGGGGATGTTAATGTAGTTGACAAAGGTGGGTAGTATCAGAAGTTAACCGGCGATGAAGATGATAAATCAGCAACATAGAACATGTAAAGGAGATAAATTAAATTAGGGTTTAATGATAGTGTTTACCACTAAATGAGATCTTATAACCCATTTGAGAGTTATTAGGGTTTGGTAAGACTCATAACCCGTGTAAATTATTCTTTGATAATTAAGGGGTTATTTCACAAATAAATGAGATGTAATAACCCGTTTAGGAGTTATCCGGGTTTGGTGAGACCCATGACCCGCAAAAATTATTGTTTGATTATGAAAGAGTTTCATAAATATATGAGATGTTATAACCCATTTAAAGACTATATAGGTTTGGTAAGACCCATACCCATGAACTCGGGTCAAATGCATGAGAAACCTCCATTTATAAATCAAGCAATCTGGTGGCTCTAGAGAATGGGGAAAACAACCTGAGAGCGACACATAGAATTTCATGGTAGGCAATTATAAAGATAGTTAGATTAAAAGATTCAAAAGAATTTTAAATGGAGTAGAAATAATAAACTAACATATGCACGTTTGCACGTTTATTATGTATTCTGAAATGCCACTCAAATGAAAATTGAATTCCCTCTAAATCACTCCCGCCCTTAATTACTTAAACAGAAGAAGTCCTGCCCCTAGGTCAATTTCACCCTTGCTGTGAAACAATTCGATCTATTCGCTCACCCAAAATTGCCGGTCTTCGACAAGCAGGTTTGTATCTCAGATTTAGGGCTTAATTATTTACATGTTGTTTCGGTTCCTGGCTTAATTATTCGCATGTTGTTTGGGTTCTGGGTTCTATTGACATTTTTTTGTGACCGTGAGTTTGTTACTAGTTATTAGCTAAGATTCAAGTTTATGAAAACTGATTCATGGGAAGAATTACTGTTGGTTTGTTTGGTCTTTTGACTTTTGTGTTCCATTTATAACAATGGCTCATGACTTGTTCCTTCTTGACTTGTGATATATCAAGTGATATTTATCACTAATAATCTGAAATGAATGCCATTATTATTATTATTTTTATTTTTTACATACAATAATACAAAACATTAACGAAAGAATGCAGGGTGTATACATTATGTCTGATGTGCGTGATAGTCGTCGTGCTATTCGTGGACGTGCCACGGTACCTAGGAAAGGTGACAGCCATCATGGTGGGCATCACTTGCTGGATCACATGATTATGGTGTTGGTAGTGGTGATGTCGATGGTCTACAAAGGTATACTTGTGGGAGACACGTCATCTATCGTGGTAAAGGACGTAATGGGCATATTTCAGGAAAACGGAAACATGCTGAGGGATCCCATGGGAATCCTGTTACTCCTGGACACACTTTAGGGATACACACCGTCCATCGTGATGGGAGATCGGATGGTAGTCCTATTCGTAGTGCTAATGCTTCAGTACGTACTTCAAGGAGACACATCGCCAATCATGCTAGGGGATTAGATTGCAGTCCTATTAGTAGTGATACTATTGCTTCAGGGAAACGCGTCGCCATAGGTCTAGATGAGATGAACGATGATGATTCATACGATGACTATGAGGACGAACAGGAACATCCCTCCCAATAAAACTCGTGTGATAGAGACGTGCCTCAGGACACCGCCTCTGGGAAGATATTTATTGTAAAAATTGGAGATAAGTATGTTTTTAGTTTTAACATTTTCATTTGTGTTGTTTATTTATGTTATAAATATACTTATTTGGTTATTTCAATATTGTAGGTTTGCGAGTCATGAGATTCATAGGAAAATCATAAATATACTAATTGAGCACTATGATTAACCTTGGGCCACATTCAGAATGGTCCCAAAGAATGTGATCGCTCGTTTGTTTGCTTGTTTTGGGGTAATATATAAATTAATTATTTTTTATATCTGCTTGTTTGTTTTAGTTTTGTGTATTTAACTTTTACCTTTTATTTTGTATAGATGCTCTATTGTTGGGATCCAAAAAATGAACAACTCATATATGATGGATTCTGTAACGTGATTAAGGGTCAGTTTAGGGACATTATGAGTGAGTGGAGATTAACTTCTAAAGAAAAAGCCAAGGAAGTCGGGCATATTATTGGGGACAAAGAACATAGATTCGACATAATTTGCAAATTTCCTCCTAAATTTGTGTCTCGTGGCATATGGAAGAAATTGTGTTTGGTAAGGGAGTTCATACATTATTATTTATTTTTATATTTTTTACACTATAAATTCATCATATATTTTTCTCTTTATAGGGTTGGAACACAGAAAAATGGCTAAAGAAGTCTGCGAGCGGGAGAGACAACCGAACGAAAGAGGGTAGCGATGGCAGTATATCTCGGCATACGGGCGGTTCTATAGGGTTCGATGAGCATCGTATCCGGTTGGTAAGCTAGTTTTATTTGTAAAATTTAATTTAAAAAAATTAGGTCAAAAGTTATAATTATTTGTGCTTTAACATTTATTAAATTACTTTTTATTAAGAAAAGGAACATGGTCGAAATGTTAAGTGGATTGAAGTATTCTTAGATACCCACCTCAGCAAAGAAAGCAAGAAAAAGTATTGGGCGGGAGAGCTCGACATTAATAGCCCAATGGGATTTGAGTTTTGTACTGAAAAGTCAAAAGAAGCATTTATAAGTTATCTATATCATTTTTTGTTTTTTATATAATTTGGTATAACTTGTCAACTACGGGCGAGCAAATAAAAATGACCGTTTTGAATTTCATTTTGCTTGATCTGGACCGAACACGACTAAAAGTAAACATAATAATTGCTAATACTATAATTTTGGGTGCATGTGGTATACACGTAATCGGGTTGGTTCGGTTTAAAATTGAAAATCTGTATGAAAATTACATACTGATTTTATGGGTTTAATATATAATTGGGTCGGTTTGGGTTCAGGTCTATTATGCTCAGCCCTACTATCAACTTGTAGAACAACAACAATCACTTTGTTTTGTTAAAATGTAGGTAAAATACAAGAGTGAAATGATTAAGTTGCACGGACCAGATCTTAATGAGCATCTAGATGATTATGATGTGTGGGCGAGAGCAGCAAAAGGTAGCAGGGGCCGGATACTTGGGATAGGATCTGCGGATCCTCATTTTTTAGTAACTGGGACACCGTCTACAACTTCCATATCTGCATCATATATTGGTGCCCTAACGTCTCAAGAGGAGGCATTATATACTTCTTTTATCAAAGTATTCCACTATGGATACATCATATTTACTTCTTTAATCAAAGTATTGCACTATGGATACAACATGTTCGGTTTAGTTTGGTTTTAAGTTTCAATGGTTTGGTATCAATTAATAAGAGAAACTTGTTACCAAGGATTTGATCTAAAAACCGAAGCATGAACACTCCAATTAAACAAGATAAACCAATGTTTTTTGGTTTGATTTATTTACATGCTAATTTTACTAGTTATGATGCTAATATTTTAACAATTTTAGGTTCAAAAAGTTAGAGCTGAAATGGAAAAAGAACTAGAAGATGAAAGGAGGTCAAGAAACGAGTTAGAAGAACGAGTTCAACGAATGGAACAAATGAAAAAAGAACTTAAGGAAAATGAAGAAAAGAGAAAAAAACAATTTTATGAGTTTATGAGAAAGTTTGAACTCGGTAGTAACTAGTGGTAGTTTTTCAATATTTTGGATTTATAACTTACTAGTAAAGGTTTGGTAATGTAAACCCGTTTTGAATTTATGTTTGAGTTTGTTAAACTTATAAAAAACATGTTTTGAATTTATGTTAATGTGTTTGGTTATATTTATAAAGATATGTTTTGATATATTTATATTATTCATTTTTAGCAGGTTAAAATCATGGTTTTTTATAATTTTTTTTTTAATTTGTTACAAATATCTTGTAGGAAATATGTTGGAAAAAAATAGAGTTTTGTTAGAAACGCATAAGAAAAAAATAATGATAAAAACTGATTTCATTGGAGTTTCGTAGGTTAACAGACAGAAAAAAAAAAGATCCGTTGGAATTATGTAGGAAGGCTAAAAAATTTAAAACAAACTTTTGTCGAAAATTCGTAGGAAATTTGTGACGGAAATTTTTTGCAGGAAATAGGTAGGAAAATTTGTCGGAAATGCGTAACAAAGGTTTTCTGATGAGGACTATTGCTACTGCATGGTTCCGTCTATGTAGGTAAACACTGTTTCTTACGCGTTTCCGACGAAAAGTGGCTTAGGAAACAACCCAGTTTTCTAGTAGTGTAAGGGTGGTTATGGTAGGTGGAGGTGAGGGTGTCTGGGAGAGAGAAAGGTGAGAGAAAGAGACGCTGAGGGGAAAGAGTGTTATTTGTATATATATTTTTTTTATTTTATTGAAAAATAAAAGTAATTTTTAAAAAATTCAAATCTTTTGTCTAATTACACAAACACTCCTTAAAGAAGTAAAATGACCACACTGCCCTTATGTGCAAAGTACATGACCATATTTAACAAAAAAATTAACTGGGTTAATACTAAAGGACGTAACACGAAAGAGATGTGATACATGATATATGTCTTCTGCTATTTGTTTCTATAAATGATGTCTACTGAAATACAGATCAAACATAAATGACGTCTTTTGTCATTTTATCTATATGTAAACATGAAATTGGAAATAAAAGGAATTGGAAAATTAGATTGCAAAATAAAACGTTAAATGAATAGAAGTGGGAAAAACACATGAAGCAATTTAAGATGCACGAGAAAGATAACAGGCACACATGTACTAAATAACTTTTGAGAGTCCATTTTCTTTTTTGTTTTTTTTAATTTTAATATATACCGAGTTAGATTATATGCAAATGGGAAACGGAAAGGACATCGAGGATCATGAAGAAATATGTGGGCAGAAAAGATGGAATTGAATGGGCCTTCAAACCTGCTTCTACGGTCTTTATTGCATGCATGTGAAAGTGTTTTCATATTTATAGCTATTGTAATATCAATATTAATTAAGAAATATTAAGTTTGATATTTTATTGTAATTATGTAAATAGTTATTCATATTAAGTAAATTTTACTTTTTAAGTAAGAATATTGATTTTAAATTTCTTTGACCTATTAGTAAATAACAGTATTAACTTTATACTTGTCTGCTAACATTTTCAACTACTGGTGTATTTGTTTTTAACGGGTTAGGACTAACGGATGACTAACTTTGTTAGTGAATTGCTGGCATGCCTAGTTGTAAAAAAAATGGCTTATGTGAAAGCTTGTGTGGCTCATTATAAGAATTCTCTCTCTCTCTCTCTCTCTCTCTCTCTCTCTCTCTCTCTCTCTCTCTCTCTCTCTCTCTGAATTCTCTCTCTCTCTCTCTCTCTCTAGCAATAAACCCACCACCACCAAACCCTAGCCCCGCCAACACTGTTGGAGAAACAAACTGATATAATTTGAAACTCGATTGTTTCTTTTCTTCATAAGTCTCCTGGTACGTTGCTTTTGTTTTGTTCCACTGACCAAACCCCAAATTTCTCTGATACACCACTGAAACGTTAGCAAACACAAGTTATAAACCCAATCAGGTAACCACTGTATCACCACCATCTATCTCTGCCATTCATCAATTCAAGTTTCAAACATCCATCAAATGCATTTGAGGTTTACTGATTCGAATTTTAAAGGTTTATTGATTAAAGAAAATCGAAGGTTGCAGAGGTGCATAACAGAAGTTGCGGGTGGTGGTGGAGGCGGCGGTGGCGGAGGGTGGGACAGAGGTTGCAGGCGGTGACGGGCGGTAGATGTGGTTAACAAAGGTTGCAGGTGTTGACGAAGAAGAAAGTTGTGTAACAACTCGGGTTTTCATATATTATATTAAAAACCAATACCCGATCCGTTATCGTTTTCGGATAATTTTAATCAACAATATATCCCATTTATCGAGTTATTAATATTTTATTATGATTGTTTATTATATATGTTTATTTATCAAAATAACTTTCAGTTACATACATATTCAACCCTAAACTAGGTTTTACCTCTTTATTTATCCTTATAAGAACTGGAAGGACTTATTTTAGCAAGTCTAGCTAGTTATTATACTAAAACCCGTTTACCCTTGATCCAAACCCATACCAGAAACCCGTACCATGCCCAACTCGTGAGCTGATTCCTTTCTTAATCCTTAATTCTCGTGGTATATTTTGAATTGATCTTGGCAGGCTGTTTATAGGTCTTTTGCGACTCTCACCGACATGGTTAATTTAGAATACACGACCGTTTTGATTTGGTTTATTAAAATATCAAACCGCTTATTATCAAATAATTGTTATACCAGTTAGGATTAATCATGAAACACCCTATTTTTTTATTTTTTTTTTATAAATATTACTTTCACCAAATATATCAGAGTAGGTCCCAATTTATATCCAAAACTTGTCACTCGTGGTGACGTTTTATTTTATAATAATATATATTTTTCAAGATAGCATATATGTTTAAAACAAACTTAATTATAGAAACTATTAAACACGAGAGTATGGTTCTCTTGCCAGTCCAGTTTCGTCCATGAAGCTTCAACCATCTAGGCGTGTTTTCCTGAAAACTTTTTAAAACATATTTTTATTAGCTTTCGCTAAGTACACCATTTCATAAAAATATGTTTTATTTTCATCTGAAACTTAACACTCAAATTCCTTGGGATTTCAACACCCGAAATCCTTATATTTACTCCACCTTATTATTTAAGAATTCAACACCCGAATTCCTTGGGATTTTAACACCCGAAATCCTTAATGTTACTCCTCATTATTCTTTGAGAATTCAACACTCAAATTCCTTATGAGCTCATTCTTAACCCATGAGGGTTATTATCTCCCCTTTTATATTTGGGGTTCAACACCCGAACCCCTTAAGATTTCAACTCCCGAAATCTTTTATATATAGTATTAAAATTTTGGAGTTTCAAAAACCGAAACTGTTGGTGCATTTTGTGACCGTCGCTATGCAATTCTGATAAGCGGAAACGATGTACGAAGTTAGGACAACTTCGCCATAGGCGAAGTTAGAGGCGAAGTTGTTAACGAAGTTGTAACAACTTCGCCTACTGGCCCAAGCCCGCGAAGTTGTTTCGATATCGATCGGCGACGCCCCGGGGGGACTTACAGAAACCCTCAGGACTCGTAACCTGTATTTTTATTAGAGGCATACCACTATATTTAATTTTACGCTATAGCCTCATTTTAAGCACACATTAATTCACATACTTTGATCCACAATCATTTCTCAAATAATCATATCTATGCATATCAAAATAAACATATATGAAACGTTTATAAAATAACATAATTATGGTTTGTGTACTTACCTCTTGGTGTTAGTAATTCGACTATAGCTAACAAAACGCCTGGGATTGAAACTTGTGTACTACAACATTTGTATTCTCTCTTTTCCTAATAGCCTCACCCAATTTGTTATTATATGCTAAAGGTATTTTTTATTTCCTTTTAGCTAAATGTGAAGATATATATATATATATATATATATGCATGGCATGAAACAAGTCTTCGGATGGAAGTTATCTCAACTTTATCCCATTATTTTTTTTCTATTTATTTTAATGAAGTATGTATATCCTATCTCAAGTGCAATGCGCCATCATTATTTCAAGTAACTTGGTTTGTAAGAATACCACATCATCCATCATTATACCATCATATTATTATTATTATTATTATTATTATAAACTTCACTACACTTATCACCATGCACTTTCATGTCTTCACAATATTTTATTATAATAATTCTTTTTATATTATTATATCTTTTAAACGATATTAGTTAGTACCGAACACTCGTCTGGAACACCTCATATTTTAATGAGTTGTTTTACTCGTTACTCGTTTACTAATATTTGAAATATAATATTTCAAATATTTTTTATATAAAACGGGATGTTACAAATTATAATACAATTAAACGCTCCTACACCACCTTATCAACCCAACTACTCTCAACCCTAACTCAACTGATTCAAACCTCGCTGTTAAGCCCTGTATCAAAGTCCAAGTCAGACAGTTGGGCTGTGTTCGTTGTTCTCCCTTAATTCAGTATCACGCAAGGTAATTAATATATGCACCGTGGTCGCACTAATCTGTTTACAATAGCCCTAGCATTAATTAAGCAAACAATTAACCGATTGATTGATTGAATCTTCTAGGGTTTATAATGAATGGGTTGTTATTAGTTATTATACTTAAACTTTTGTTTTCATCATATAAACAACTGACACACCAGCCCTGATGGGCGGTCAGGGCTGGTGTGTGTGTGTGTTCAAAACATTGAACCGGTCAAGGGCGCGGGTTCGAGCCCTATGGACGCGGTTTTAATTATTTATTTTTTTAAAGGTGTAAATGATTATTATTAGTATAATAAATATTTGGTATAAAATAAACGTTATTTTATTAAACCGACACTTTTAATTCACTTTCCTCGTCGTTGAATGTTTTTAAAAAATCGTTGTGTGTGTGTGTGTGTGTGTATGTTATATATATGTATTATTTTTAAACAAAAAAATATGATAAACATATTAAACGTGTTATCTATATTTATACCATTAGATTTTCGTTAAAGATCCCAAAATATATATTATATGATAATTATATATTTAAACATGAGTATTAAGTTATTTATTATATTACAAGTTGTATTTTTTTGTATAATTTCATTATATTTATTTAATCATTTATTCATTTAAGTATTTATGTAATTGTATTATATCTCATATTTTATTTATAAAATTGTATATTAATGGTATTTTCTAAATAATAAAGCTAATAATTTTATGAATAAATGATAGACAATAATATATTTACAATAATAATAAACGTTATAAATCAATTGTTCGATCGATAACATTCTAATCACAATCGTAACACAAATCACATCGAAATCTTAAATTCATTTTACATGTTATATCATTAACAAATAACTCATAATATTATATAACTACGAATCCTTGACGATGAATCCCGAATTGTTTAACTTTCTCACATCATCACTTGTATTGCGTTCATCTAGTTAGGTGAGTAATCACTCCCCTATTTTACTGTTTTTAAATACTTTTAGGGACTTATGTGTGCATTATATCAAACTCCATTTCTACATTGTACTATCAAATGCAAACTGTTAATATTCGCGTTGTGTATCAATTGAATGACTACTTGCTACTTGTTATCTGCTTTTGTGTTTATTTATCGAATTCGGAGATGTCCATCATATTAATCAATTATGTCATAGTGGCCGGCGTCTAATTGCATGACAATGGTTTCACCGACAACTCAATTATGGTAACCAACTCTCGATTCACATGGCAACGGTTTAGCCCACACATCATTATTTGAGTATAATATTACATGCTATGGTTTGATTGTTTATACTCACATATAACAGTTTTGCTCTTTATATATATATTCTTATTTATTATTATATTATTTTATAACTGGTGATTTTATCACTCAACCTCTTGTTGACAATATATATATATATATATATATATATATATATATATATATATATATTGCACGCATTTGCGGGTTATCAGGTTGGATTGTTTCGCAAGATGAAGATCACGTACAGATGCCTTTTAGAATTTAAAACCTATTTAAGATTATAAGAGTTGTTTGGTAATTTCTTTATACTTTATGTACTTAAATGAAAATTGTTTTTATTTAAAATAATTAATTAGATATTGTCACTTTACAATTGCATGATAGTACCATGTGAGCTCTCAACAAATCAGTTCGCGCCCCGATATTTCTCTCTTAGGTTGGGGTGTGACATATTGGTATCAGAGCCGAAGGTTTAAGATAGACCTTTAGAAAAAGTCCTAGACATATGCTTAGGACCTCATACATGCTTATTTGTTTACCTTATATGCGTTATATTTAATTATTTACAGCTTACGTAATTACCTGCTAGATTAAGTGCTTATTCAATTACTTAATTAATTGTTTACTTTTATTGTCGTGCACACATAACTCCGAAGTTATGCTTCACCATCAAAGTATTTTTATAACTCCGAGACTATGTCTCACTCTCAAAATATTTTTTTTATGACTCCTCTCAAAATATTTTCATTTAATGTTAGTTGATTGTTTTCATTATTGGGAAATTCATTGAGAATTCTGTAGCCTTGTTTATGTTCTTTTTCACTTAAAACTAGGGAGTGTGACAAGATTCCTCGTCAAAGTGGAAATTTTTCTTACGACCGACACTTCACGCATTTAACGTATTCGGCTAAACGGTTACTTTCTTTATTGTGTTTTATTTATGTTAAATGTCTAGTCGGGTGGAAAACCATGGGACTCCATGGACACGCTAACTTTTCATTTGCACAATTCATTTTATTTGTGATATTTTGTTGGAGCATTATCATCTGTGGTGATACATGAGATGGTTCAACTACTCATGTTTACTTTCATTTATTCATATTTAGTTTGGTAGGTTAAAACGCCATGTAACGCTCATGGGCTGACGAACTCAATGATATTGCTGATATGTTATTTAGTTGGGCATATAAAATTCCATGAACAAGTTCATGGGAAGCCCAACTCACACATTCGTTTTTTTTTTTTTTTGTATGCTAACAAGTTGGGGGAAGAAAATGTCAAGGAAACCTCATGAGAAACCCAACACATCGAAGAACATTTGTTATTTGTTTATTTGTTGATATATTTGATTTCATTTGAAACAATCTATGATTTGATTTAATTTAATTTAATTTCTCAATTAATCAGTTACTCAATCACATTCGCATCATGATTTATCGATTCGATTTTTTCATATACTCAAAAACATTTTTTTATGATTGGACACAAATCATTCCTTCATCAAGACTAAACACTTTATATCTTGTTACGGGATTGACTTTCTCTTAATCATCTCTTCACATTCATAAAGTTATCAAAAACGTTAAGCATTCTATTTTGGTTTTCTTATACACATCTCATCCTATTATTAAACTATCAAATAATTTCAATATCATTATTACACTGATTATTAAACAAATGGTTTTCTCATACTCTTGATATCACGTATTCAACTATCAAATCTATTTCAAATAACTCATCGAACTCATAAAATTATCAAATATATTTCAAGTTATCATCTCCAAACTCTTAGGTGTTAACATCTCAATTTTTCATGTTTGATAAAACTCATTCATCTCATTGATTATCATTTAAATTCTAACTTATCTTTAAGTTATGAATAAACACAAGTATAACACATAAAATTTTTTTCTCAATAGTTCATATGAAATTCAGAATATAACAATCCTCTCATGACTTCTTATCTTATTTGTAAGGCCTTGTTACCGGTGCCCTACATAGCCCTACATTGGACGTTGCATTTACTCATCAACATAGTTCTAATCATCAGAGTTAATAAAAACATACGCGGAATATAAAAACTTTCATAAAACATTTCATATAAATCCATATTTCAACTTAAAACATCATCTTGTCTTTCAAAATAAACTAAACATCAAACATGAACGTCTTGAGCTTTCCGATGCCAGTCTCTTATTCAATGCTGCGCGTTCCCCTCAAGCGAGCTGCCTCATCCTACTCATCTGCGTGCATACTAAAAGTCAGCTACGCTGAGTGAGTTCTAGTTAATCATACATCATACAATACATATACATACCTTCCATTATGCATCCGAAGATACATAATAATTACTTTACTAATTTACTTTCAATACATAATTTCATACATACTTTCATACTATATAATTACTGTCCATTCTATCTCAGATATTATTAGGGTCTGATCCCCATGTCCTTCTCTATCTCAGATATTATTAGTGTCTGATCCCTTACTTCTTCATCTTCATACATACTATCTTTACATACCCGTAGCATACATATACTTTCTTTAATCATTTACACATACTCATATGTTGTACATATATCTACCATAACATTCATTTTTTATATACATACCTCCCTTATCAATACGTGCAATATCCGAAGATCGTTCACGTACTGAAAAACTTTCCTTCACATTCATAACATAATAACTAATACATCCCTCCCCTAACAATACGTGCAATATCCGAAGATCGTTCGCGTACCGACAATCTTTCCTTCACATTCATAACATATAACTATCACATAAATCATACATGGCATACACTTACCATTTAAGTAAGTGTATTAACTATCACATCGAGTATGCACACAGCCGCCGAAAACATAACAAGGAATGGGGCTAGAAACTCACCTGAATGCGGTTATGTTCACGTTAATTGTAATCCCTTTCTTTAGTTGTGCACGGCTAACTGTATAACAAATATGCGTATTAATTACTATCACTTTCCATAACGTATTTCTAGTTTAATCGTAACCCTCAACGAACGGGGGTCTGGGGGCAGCGCCCCTGGCAGCGGGGTTCTAGGGGCAGCAGCCCCTAGCGGGGTTCAAGGGGCAGAGCCCCTGGCTGGGGAGAAGCTGCCAACCAGCTTGGAAAAAATTTATTTTCATTAACTGTCTTAACGCATTTTCCATTAGGATTTTAAACTATTATTTTTATTCACCCACTCATTCGTTACAGCGAATTAAGCCTAATTCGTTTGCTTGATTCGTGGTCTAGTACTGTATTACTTCTACTTAACATATTTAGGGTTTCATTTATTTTAGCATTCTAGTATTTTATCCCTTAGGTCCTTACATTGTATACCTTCATGCGTATGCACATATATGTATACATATACAGGTCTCCATGTATCCCGGTCCCAATTTAAGCGAACTTAGATATCATGTGAACTTATATATAAGCGAAATTAGATATAAGCGAACTTAGATATCCAGCGAACTTATATATAAGTAAACTTAGATATCAGGCGAACTTATATACGGTGAAGTTAACAGCAGGCGAACTTGTTATACGCGCGAACTTATATGTGAACGAACTTGCTCAGCGAACTTGTAGCAGCAGCTACGGGTTCGTTCTTAACCCCCATAGTCATCTCCGTTTCAACGTGTAACCATTTTATATGATACTAACCAATCCCGCGAACATTCCCCTGATCATTTTCGGTTAAAACTCGGCCCGGAAAAGCATAAAGTTTGGACCTTTAGGCTTAAAAACGTTTAAAACAAGATCTAGGGTCTTTCGTTAACTAGCCGTTCATAACCGCAGGTTCGTTAAGTTCATTTTAACATCAAGTTTGCTACTTTAATACTCGTTTATACCCGATCTACTCTAGGTTTACGTTTCGAGACTAACCGTTTATAAAAATGTAAACTTTAAGATCAAGAACATACCTTTATGCGTTCTTTAGGTGTCGGTTATCTTGGTTATGAACTTTAGATCTTGTATCTATCTTGTATAATGAAGATCTATAAAGAATCAACGTTTGTTTGGCCTTGGATCTTTCTCTCTCTCACCCTCACGGCCGAAAGTGGCTGTGTGTGTGTGTGTGTGTTTGGAGTGTGTAGGCAAATATGGAAAGATGGAATGAGGATTTAGGGTTTTAGGATGGTTTAAGGGGGTATTTATATCCCTTAAAGCACATGGACCTAAGGTCCATTACCCTTTAATCCACCATAATTAATCCAAGTCCGTGATCTTTTCTTTGTTAATACTAATTAATTATTTATACCCAGTAACTAAACGTGATTTTCTTTTATTAAATATGAAAATTTTAGGATTTTACATTATTTAACCATAGAATGTTTTCTCAAAATTAAACAATATCAATCATTTTAGCTTCTATAACCGCCTTATGGCCACAAGTATAGTCAAAGAGATAACTCATGTGATCTCTAATATATAAACTCAATTATCAAAACATAAATACAATCAATTCAATCTTGTTCATTAACTTCGTTGCTAATAAATTCAATTCATTTACCCCTACTTATCCTCATAGCAATAACAACAAAAAATTCAAGTTTACCAAACCTACCCCAACTAGACTTTGCTTTCGCATCCCGTTCAAATCAACCTAGCCAATAAATCTCTATCCATTAACCTCAATTACTCTAGTTTTTATAAGGTGTTTCAAATCAAGATTTAATCAAATCAATCTTAATTAAGTTTCTAAATGAAAATTTTTACTGCTTTCGTCATTCATATTGAAACCTATTTTGTAAACACTCTTTATTCGATTTTGGATTTTAACAACTTCAATTTGGATAACCCATCAATTTTAAGTGTTTATCTCACACAATACAAAATTTATCTTATCTTTCAAAAGACAACTGACTATGATATCGTACTTCTAATTTATTTCTTGTCCCCAATTATCATAATCCGTTTCAATCTCAACCATAAGGAATCCTTTCCTTCTCAAACTTTCAAGGTTTATATTCTGTTATCGAAAGATGTTTTATGAATTTTAATATTTTATTTAAAACAATTCGAAATTTTAATTCATATCTAGCAATATTCAATATAATTATGATCTTTTGGTTTATATCAAGATTTATTAAAGCTTTTGTTTTTTTTTAAATTGTGCCTTTCAAATGTTTCTGTAACCCGCACGATGGAACGAGTTATGCGGACCATCCGGCGATCTAAGAAGTTATGGATGCATACGTAATTACCAAAGTCCTCTCATGAAATCATCGTACATACAACCGTGAGTCATAATTTAGAACCGAAAGTAGCTTTGGATTAACGGGACCAATGTTATGATGATACAGACATGGTGGATACGCCGCTGGTACATTCTATATATAAGTGTCTTTGTTGGATTGTCATTTGTAGCGTTGCACCGACTACTCAAAGTACCACATTATGATAAATTATAAATTTTATCTGCAATTTTTTTTATTTTCTCAAATTTTATCTATTCCAACACTAAATTGTTTTAGTATTATCTAATTTCGGGAAGAAATTCCCAAAAGTAAGGGATACTGCAACAATTCGGGTTTTCATATATTATATTAAATACCAATACCCGACCCGTTATCGTTTTCGGGTTATTTAATCAACAACATATCCCATTTATCGATTATTAATTTTTTATTATATATGTTTATTTATCAAATAAACTCTCAATCAAATATATATTCAACCCTAAACTAGGTTTTACCTCTTTATGTATCCATACAAAAAATGGAAGGACTTATTTGCAAATCTCGCTAGCTATTATACTAAAACTCGTTTACCCTTGATTCAAACCCATACCAGAAACCTGTACCATGCCCAACTCGTGACCCGATTCCTTTCTTGATCTTAATTCTCGTGATATAATTTGAATTGATCTTGGCAGACTGTTTATAGGTCTTTTGCGACTCTCACCAACACGATTATTTAGAAAACGCGATCGTTTTGATTTGGTTTATTAAAATATCAAACCACTTATTATCAAATCATTGTTATACCAGTTAGGATTAATCATGATACAATTAAACGCTCCTACACCACCTTATCAACCCAACGACTCTTAACCCTAACTCAATTGATTCAAACCTCGTTGTTAAGACCTATATCGAAGTCCAAGTCAGACAACTGGGTTGTGTTCATCGTTCTCCCTTAATTCAGTATCACACAAGGTAATCAATATATGCATCGTGGTCGCGCTAATTTTTTTTACAATAGCCCTAACATTAATTATGCAAACAATTAACCGATTGATTGATTGAGTTTACTAGGGTTTACAATCAATGGGGTGTTATCAGTTATTATACTTAAACTTTTGTTTTCATCTTAATATCATATAACCAACTGCCACACCAGCCCTGATGGCTAGTGTGTGTGGTGTGTTCAAACCATTGAACCGGAAAGGGGCGCGGGTTCGAGCCCCCCCCCCCCCCCCCAAGACACGGTTTTTGTTATTATTTTTTATAAAGGTTTTTAATGGTTTAAATGATTAAGATAATTAATATTTAGTATAAAATAAACGTTATTTTATTAAACCGGCACTTTTAATTCACGTTCCTCGTCGTTGAACGTCTTTACAAACTCGTCGAGCTGTAGATGGTGGAAGTAAGAAGATGATGGGTTTATTGAGATCTAGGGTTGTCGTTGGTGGTGGTTGCCACATAAGTTGCCATATAAGCCATTTTTTACAACTAGGCGTGTCACGTCAGCAAATCACTAACAGAGTTAGTCATCCATTAGTCGCGGTCCGTTAAAAACAAATACACCAATTGTTGGAACAGTCAGCAGACAATTGTAAAGTTGAGACTATTATTTACCAATATGACATAGTTGAGATTATTTAAGACCAATATTCCTTTTAAGTATTTTATAGTCATATTATGCATATGTCTATAAATAAGTTCATTTTGTTATTTTTATTTTTTTAACGGCCAACAAAGACGAGTAACCCAAGTATACCCATTGGTAAAACTTTAAAGGTCACAAATAAATTAACTTTTGATTAGTGTTAAAACAACTATAGGTGTTTTTCTGATGATCCATAATTAAAATTTCCAGGCTTAAAATAATGTTTCAGACTATCTTAAATATATATAAACGAAACATTTCTATATTCTCTAAAGCCACCAGATTATTTTATTTGTAAATAAAGACTTTTAAGGCATTTGACCTGAATTCACGGGTATAGGTCACATCAAACTCAGATAGCACATAAACGCGTTATAACATCTCATTAAATTATAAATTAATCTTACTAAATATCAATATGAAAATCCAATAAAATAGGGATATATTTAAAATTAGTATCCAACTTTTTTGTTAAAAGTTATTATTTATAATTAAGAAACAAATTTTATAGTAAAAAAAAATAAGTGGGTCATGGGTCTCACCAAACTCAAATAATTTTTTGATTTTATTTATTATAAGTAAGTTAATAATATACTTAGGATTTGATGATGAAAATGTTTCACAAATAAATGAGATGTTATAACCCGATATAAAGCTATCTGGATTTAGTGAGACTCATGAACCGTTTATTTTTTTTACCATAAAATTGTTTCTTAATTATAAATAATATATTTTTTAAAAAAAAATAGGATATTAATTTTTTGTATATCCCTACTTTATAGGATTTTCATATCATATATTTGGTGAGATTAATTTTAATTTTAATGAGATGTTAGAACCCGTTTAAGGGCTATATGGGTTTGGTGAAACCCGTACCCGTGAATTCAGGTCAAATGCATCAAAAGCTTCCATTTATATAAAATAAAATATGATGGCTTGAGTAAATGTAGAGAGATTTCGTTTATAGATATTTAAGATTTAAGATTAAGATGTGTAATAATCATTATTATATTTAAGCTAAGTCAAGTTCTTGTGGAATTGCATGATTTGCATCAAATGTAATAAAGAGGTATCGATGGGTTTCAACAAGAAAAGGTTTGGGCTGCAACTATGTGAAGTAGACTGAAGTTAAGTTGAGCCCATCAAAATAATAAACAGAGGTTCATGACAGATGGGTTTTAGTGGGCCTATGGGAGTATTCAAGGAAAATATTTAACATGTGGGGGTCGGTTTTGGGACGGCTGAATAGGAGATATGGGTGTTCATGGTCTAGTTTTCGCGGTTTTTAGGTCAAACCGTGAACCAAACCATTAGTAGCGGTTTTTTATTTTCATAAACCAAAACCAAACCGTAGAACTGTTAATCTAAACCAAACCGAACCGTTAGTAACGATTTGGTTCCGGTTTTGTTTCACGGTAGGGGCTTGCTAGATTTATACATGATGTCCAAAATACGGTATGATATATGTATAGTAAAACATTTTATAATCAGCTAAAGTTTACATGTTTTAAACACAATTGGTCTAAATATAAGCAAAACACAAAATAAAACCCAAGCTATCCAGAACACAAGTTCAAACACAAGCCGTGCGTTTCACATTTTATTTTGTTAGTGTTACTGTGTTAATATTAGTAAACTAGTTTTAGAACCCGTGTAATACACGGGATTCGTTAAATGTTAAAATAAATAAAATGAATTCCCATGTTCATCGAATATAAGAGTTTTAGATCACATCTACTGGAGATCACATGTACTTGTTAGTCTGGATAACTAAAATACACGAAATTTGTTAATTGTTCAAATATATAAAATCAGTTAATAAAATAACAAAATTAAAGGTAAAAGATAAATGTATATATATATTAAAAGCAATAATATGTATTCTAAAATCTCAAATTTACAAATTTAAGAAAATTTCTTTATAAACAACATTTATTGTTTTATCACAAGTATTCCCATCTTCATCTAATATAAGAAGTTTTAGACCTCGCCTACTGGTTACTCTAGATAACGCAACATATAGTTGTCCATGGGAAAAAACCGGACATCTTAAGAATAAACCAACTCTTGAAAGAGACTGTCCTTGGCTCTTGTTTAATATACGATTTATTGAACATTATAACAACCTGTTTCTAAATTCTTCTATCTCTGGAAGTTCAGTATTGATATAAAGTTTGCTACCATAATACATATTGGACACTGATGGACCGGCTGCAAAATAGATAAAACATAAAAGTAAAATTTATAACTTCAATAATAATATACTTAATATTAAACAAATTTTGTTTTTACCATCCCATTTTTTGTACTTTGCAAATTGCAAAATTACGACGACTGGCTCAACAGTGGGATTTTTTCTCTTGTAAGTGGTGAGTTGATCTGCATATTCATCCCATAATGTCAACTGCAGGTTGTTTCCCCTGCAACATTTAAATAAAACTATTAAATACAATCTTTATATGTTATCTTTACTACAAAAAAGAAAAGAATGTATGAAATAGTGGGCACTCCAAATCATTAATTGTCGCAACACAATGCTTGGAATCCTTGCCATTCTTCAGTTTCAATTCCTTTATTTCAGAGCATGTAGATACATATGCAATTATATCTGAAAAAATTAAATGTTAAATTAACTCTCAGTTGATAGATTGAATTATAAGTAAATAATTGAATTCTAAGAAAAAATAAAGTTAAATAATTTGATTATGAACCTAAAGATATATCAGTTGGAAGTTTGTAGTGTTCGATATCTTCAAAGGAGACCAAGTTCAAGCCGTGAATGGATCCTCCAAAATCCTCACAAATAGTAACCTTTGTATCATCAAAAAACGAAACCTTGTGGGGATTGTCACAAAACTTTTGATTGCCTTTATTAGATCCAAGTTTAGCATTTGAAATTTGTAGGCATAATCTTTCTTGCAGATATCTTTTGAACTTAGACACATATTGATTTAAAACGGTGACCTGAATCTTGGAGCCCTATACATATTATTACAATAAAGACATGTGCATACATACTCAACAAAGAAAAATAATTACTGAAAAACTAATTGTGTAATACCTGTGTGTCGAGAAGTATCAGTTCAATACTATATGTTTCTGATGGCCTTTTATTGGCAGGTTGTCTCCATAAACGTATAACTCGCCCTTTAAGTATGAAATCCGACATTTGATTATTTAAATCCTTAAACAAAGTGATTTTTGATGAAGCCATTAACCTGAAGTTGGAATTTTTGATATGTGATTGCATGATAAATTATATGAGAAGACATAAATAAGAAATAAAAAACTTACAATACCAAAGGTCTGTTTTAGCTGATATAATCAAGAACACAATGATCGATTGCAATAGTTTCTCAATTGGTTGTGTATTTATATATAAGAGGGATTAGAGTAGGGTTTTGTAAAAACAATTAAGATTTGTTTATGTTAAATGAAGATTGGGTTGATCAGCCATTTAGGTAACAAATAAAGGAAATCCATGTTTTTCTCCCTTAAAAGAAAACGTTGGTGTATCTTTTCTTAAATCAAGTTTAAAAATATATTGTTCCTTTCTATGTTTTAAGTATAATGTTTATAAATATAATATTGTTAGAATTTGAAAATATAATTTTATTAAATAGAACTCTGGTATAAATTGAAATATATATAGTATAAATATAATAAACTGACAACTTTAAAACTAAAATCCTAAATGCAGGTAATATAATTTAGAATACTGTGAAAAGTTTGTTATATTTAGTCATTTAACTTATCGTGGAATTTGTTACCAATAGTGAATTTGTCCTTTAAGAAAATACCATTATATAAAACAACTCGTGTTTCAATGATCGATTGCAATAGTAATATTCTCAATTGGTTGTGTATTTATATATAAGAGGGATTAGAGTAGGGTTTTGTAAAAACAATTAAGATTGAATTATGTTAAATGAAGATTGTGTTAATCAGCCATTCAGGTAACAAATAAAGGAAATCCATGTTTTTATATAAAACAACTCGTTTTTCGACCGGGACCAATTTGATACTTTAACCTAAGCAATCAGCCCATTTCGTATCCTAAATTAGTAAATTCAGATGGTGCACAAGACCTGGAGCTGGAACAGAGCCATGATGGCTAGAGGTATTAGCAGTTACCATCCAAACACCTCCATGATAAGGCCTATTTTAATGAAAATTATTCAATAACCGATATTCAAATAAAGATGGTTTAACATTCAACACCATCAAACCTGATTATCAAATCTCATTATTTTTAGTTGATAATTACTTTCTAATGATACTTCTATGACAAAAAAAAGAGTCCAAGTGATTGAACATGAGATAATTACTTCTATGAAAAATGCTACACTCAAATTATGATAGTTTACAGTCAGAATCAAATAAGATGATCATAAAAAAAAGGTGAGCAGAGCAATGAAAAAAAATTAAACAAATAAAATCACTCAAATCCTTTCTAGACAACTGAAAATTAATTAAAACTACAATCTACCCTGAAAATAAGAAAACCTAAATCAAACTACAATCAATACTAAAGATTAATATATGAAATAAAGTAAATAATAATAATCTGGATATGTAACAAAAGATGAATGCAAATGAAGAAAAGTAAATTGAACCTGCAAATATTCGATTCTTCACTAATTGCATATATTTGATTCTTCGATAAGTCTTATAAACAAACTAATTGCATAATATTTGATTCTTCAAATACTCATATAAACAAACTAATATAAGATTTGATAAACAATATTACCAGATCTGATTTTTCAATCTCATATAAACAAACTAATTTAAAATTTCATAAACAAAATTACCAGGGATTTTGTTGTTGGTAGAGTTAAACCGTTTGTTTAGAAGGATCCAAAATCTGATTGGTAGGTTCCTCGGGGTCCAACGATTGGGAAGTTTTTGGCCACCAGATGCAATAGAGAACTGAGTCCGATAACATGACAGAGTATGATTGCTTGAATCCATTGTCTGAGTAGGAAAAGATATTATGGTGATGAGAGAAAAGAAGAAGATAGCGATGGTTGGAAGGATCCAAATTTTGTTATCGGATAATTATTGACCCAATGGTTTTGGCGGGATATTCATTGTGTATCATTTATTTTACTTTATTAAAATAGGAAGAAATATATGGTATCATTTTAATTTTATTATACCTAGAAATATATTTATATGTATATATAGCATAAAATATAAAAAAAATAATATGATTAAATCATATAGTCGTATCCGGTTCGGTTTTATACAGCTGGTTTTCGATACAAACTGTAAATCAAACTGTTTGATACGGTTCAAAATTTTCAAAACCAGCCAACTAAAAGTTATGAAAAAAACAACCGTGAAACCGAACCGATGACAGATTTAGGCAGTTTCACGATTTCCAATCGAACCATAATTGGAAGACTTGGAGGAGGTTCTGACACACGGATTTGAGAACGAGCTAGAGAACAAGCTCGTCTCCACGAAAGAGTTTGTTTCTCGTTTGATTGTTTGCTCATTTACTTTAAATGTTAGTTATTTAATTTTAATGAAGGATTTTATAGTGATAATATTTATTTTCATTGCTATTGTGATTGGCTAAGCTTTCGTAATCACCTCCGGGTTGATAGTTCGTATAAAGCTAAGCATTTATCTTTGTTTAATTTTGATTGTTGGATGTTTTTAATATTGTTTTGAAGACAATTATTGTTTGGTTAATTTAACTGACTTTTTTGTGTTTCAAGTGTCTGCCTTTTATAATTTGGATTTGTTTTCTTTTTGCATCGTGAGCTGTTTAGTTACTAAGGGGATATTAAGCATCTGTGATTGGGTGATTAGATTGTACGATTTAATATAACAAAACATGTTCTTAATTATTACTTTAACTAAACTATTTACAAAACCATGTCGACGAGGTTTCCAATTAGTTAACCTAGTTTTCGTGAAGTTTTGAACTAGAAATTCGGATAAGAGGGGAGGGGGGTCTTTACCTTAAATTGAATTGTAATTCGTAATCAAGCTTGTTGCTTTGAAATCATTAGTTTTATTTAATCAATCAACTTCAAATTCAGCTTGACGTCGGCTGTCCACTTACATTAGTTATTTTTAGTATAAATCAACTAGATTGTGTAATAATGACCAAATGCTTCTCGTAGATACGATATTTTATTTACTCTAGCTTTCTGGTTTAATTTGGTTTTTTTCATGACTAAAACGATGGTCATCACTCATGTATCACTTATTGATATGGAGAGTGATGAAACAGGGTTACATTGAAGAAGTTGTTACTATACTTTGCTGGAAAGAGAATTGATAACATAAAGTTGTTAAAAATGTGTTGGTGCGATGGAAACATGGGAAAGGCTCTAAGGCTACTTGAGAATCCGAAGATGAGGTGATGAGGCTATTACCTCCCGTCGTTCTCTATACAACAGGATTCGAGGACTAACCCTAGTGTAAGGAAGGTTCGGGGGGTTCGTAACGCTCCTAATTCTCGATTTGCATCTCCCCCTGGTTGTAAGTGTAACACCTCGATAAACAATCTGATAAAGAATAAGTCAACATCTACGTACACAGAAGAAAACAAAAGGTCCTAGGCTCCAAGCATAATGATATGATGGAAGCCAGGGAACTCACAAGATCACACCTAAATATTCTAAGATAGCGACATGTAGAGGTCCCCACCCTACCATGATCAAAATAGTATTAGTATAGATGCGATAGGTTTCTTATAAATATGCAGTTGTTTATGTAACCAAGCATTATAATATCATCTCAACTTACGCCTTTTACTTTTACTGTGTGTTTTTAAATACTCAATAGCATTTGCATATTGCCACTCAATCTTATAGTCATTTATGTAGAAAAATAGGGAGGAGGTGAATATTTTTTTATTTGATTTTAATCCAACGTTAGTATGCTAATGACTTTGTTAAACTCTTTCACAACTTATAAAAAAAACACAAATAAGTTTAAGAGTTTAAGGGTTAAACATGACACAACCGGATTTATAGAGGTTCATGTGAATGTTAACTAATTATCCCACATCCTCTCCATGTTCCATAGATCAAGATTTTTCTTCACTAGTCTTCTCCCTAAACGGTAGGGATCACCGATATAAACGTACATCTCAGTCTTCAAAAGAAGTGATCACCTTCTACAACTAGCATAACAAGCACTTGGCTTTATAGTTTCTTCTTAATCTCACTATGTCAAGATAATGAGTCTTCACCTAATCACTAACTAACTCTATATTAAAATAGAGTTCCCAACCCTATACGAAACAACACTATATCAAGATAGTGTGTTACCCCTCTCAAATCGACAACAAAATGATGAAATCTCACTTGTCAAAACAATAGAACAACCTCTAGTGTTAACCCGCCAAATTACAAGTACGATGGTAAGTTGGTAGCTTTGAAAAGCTCTTCTTTTTGCTTTACTTGATAATTGAAGCTTCACTAGACTTGAATAATGGAATAGATTAAGCTTTAAGTGTATATGTAAACGTTGTAGATCAAGGAAGTGAAGATTTAGTTCGAACTGATAAACAATCTAACAAAGAATAAGACAACATCTACACTGAAGAAAACAAAGGGTCCTATCATAACGACATAATAGAAGGGGACTCACAATATCACATTTGAATATTCTAAAATAGCAGTACGAAGAGGTTCCCACTCGAGGACCATGATTAAAATAGTATTAGTATAGATGTGATAGCTTTCATATATGTAGTTGTTTATGGAACAAAGAAATATAATAATATCTTAGCTTATGCCTTCCATTGTGTGTTTTTTAAAATACTTAATAGCTCTCGTATATTTTCACTCAGTTTTATAATCATTTATGTAGAAAACTAGCAAGGGGGGGGGGGGGGGGGGGTGTTGTGGAATAGTTTTTCTTTGATCTTAATCTTATTTTAGTTTATTAATAACTTTGTTAAACTCTTTTCACAACTCATAAAATAAACATAAATAAGTAGCGTGTTTAAGGGTTAGAGATGAAACAATTGGATTTATAGAGGTTCAAGTGAATGTTAACTAATTCACCCTACGTCCTCTCTCTGTTCCACTGATCGAGAGTTTTCTTCATTCGTCGTTTGCCTAAACGGTTGGGATTAGCTCACTCTTAAAAGGAAGTGATGTAACAACTCGGATTTTCAAATTTATATTTCATATCCGTTACCCGACACGTTTTTATGATCGGGAAATTTTACTAAGAAAATATCGCGTTATTCGAGTTAATGTTATTTTTTATTATAATTATTTAATATATATAAAACAACGTGGAAGTATAAACATTATTAACCCTAAACTAAATTTTAACCCTATTTTGTATCCAACTTCGTAGTCTAGGAACCAATATGCAATTCTATTAAACTATTATATCAACCCTTAACCCATCACCCATAACCAACAACCCCTATATATACCCAAACCCATGACCCATTAGATATCTTGAACCTTAATTTTCGTCTTAAACAAGAAATTGATTTGTGCATTTTGAACCACTTATCTTATTCGGCCTCACCGACGATAGTAATTAGGAAATTAGGATCAGTGTGATATGTATTGCTTATATTATACAAACCGCCTATAACTCGTTTATGTGTATACCATCTAACTAACATCATAAATCAATTAAACCTGCCTATGTGATCCATATACCAGCGCCAACTAAATCTCCATATTCAATTTCGTTAATATAATCTGCTAGTATTTGTTCTTGTTCTTGTTTGAGCCGTCTACATAACGAATGATTAAGCCATTAGATTAACATCATCATAGGATTTCTCGTCGGTAATTCTCGAAGAGCGTGATTTATCGCTTTCTTATCAAAACATTCCCGCTTTGCTTATTTTATAAAGTGAGTACTTCACTCCCCTTTTTACTTATTTTTAATCCTTTTTGAGAACATATGCATATCTTATTTATTTACCTATTATATAGTATTCATATTTGCAACTGTTTAATCCTTGTGTGTATATCAGTTTGATGCCTAACTTGATATATGTTTATTTGCTTTATTTTATCGCATTTGGAGAGGTCCATCATAGTAATAGTATGATCATACGACCGTCGTAGTGGCCGACGTCCAATCGCATGACAACGGTTTCAACGACAACTCACTCATGGTAACCAACGCCCGATTCGCATGGTAACGGTTAAGCCCATTTTGTATTATCTGCTTGAATTGTTTATATGCTATGGCTCAATTGTTTATTTCACAGGAACAGTTGACATCTTCTTTTATATATTATACTGTATTCAAATTAACTGGTGTTTTAATCACTCAACATGTGTTGTTGACAAAATTATTTCTATTTTATACGCATATGCAGATTATCGTGTGAATTGATATCAGAACTTGTTGAAGAATTTATGATTGTTATGCTAGAAGAGATATAATCAAGACTTAAGGGTTGTTTGGGATTCCTTATTTTTGCTCCTTATGGCTTATAACTTATGGGTTATAAGTTATAAGGTGTTTGGGAAAATTGGGTTTTGTGAGTGTATAAGGTATAAGTTACAACATTATAATTTATACTTTATGCCTTAAATAAGGTATAAGGAGGTAAAATAAGGAATCTCAAACACCCCTTAGATTTTTATTTATTGTTTTGTTTAATGAGTTGTATTTTGTTATTTGATTTTATTTGAATATTTAATTAAATTAAATATATATTGTTACCTTTAATTATTGCATGATAGTATGTTGAGAGCTGTGAGTAATCAACTCACGCCCCAGCATTTCCGTCTTAGGTTGAGCATCATCTTCTTCACCAAGCACACGAAATACTTAGATTTACAATTTCTTATAATCTCGCTCCGGCAAAATAGCGAGTATTCATTTATACATAGTCAAGTAAAAACTAAAACGTCTTTAGACAAAATAAATAGTGTTAGGATTAACTAATTGTTAAATCAATTACTAATTCTTTATTTGTAAGTATTGAAAGAAAATACACACAAAGAAGCTGTGAAACTCAAAATCAAAACAAGATCGAAACAATAAATCAACCGAACTCAACGACAAATCAGTACTCTGATGACAATACTATAATATCCGATCATCCGATCTCTAAAATCTTCATCCAGTGACGAATAATTAAGAAGACAAATTCTAACTTAACCATTTTATGGTTAAATAAACTCAAGCTTTTAGCTTCGTTTTACGACCGGTCAACAATATGAACACCACTACCGAAGGGATAAACTGACACAAGAAGAATCTTTATGGAACTAGCCCCAATACAAACGCAGATTCACTTGTACACGTTCTATTCCTCCAGAATTATTATCTCTATAAAAGACAATCAAATTCGTTGAAGACAATGAGCTGAATTATTCAAAGACTTGGATCATTCACTCCAACTCGAGCTGAAATCCGTGAGGCAAAATTCACTTAGTTATTCGTTTTGTAAAAACAAATTATCATTTACTTTTAATCACTTGTAATTTGATTCAAAGTAATATAAACTTAAAATTCTGTACGTCGAGCTTCCACAAAACCGATTTTAAATACCGCACGAATTAAACTATATTTTTTCTATTGAAATCAATCTTTGTTATATCAATCAATCAATCGTTGTTAAAGTGATAATGAAACTTATCTGGGACCAACAAACAGATTTTATAAGACTACATTGATTTTAGTAATACTTTTTTAAAAGATATGTGGGCTATGATGCAGTTTACAGTTATTGTCACATAATTAAAAAAAAAAACAGAATTAGCGTCATCACTAACCACCTTTATTTTGCAAGTTTTAAGATTTCCAATATTAAAAATATATCGATATTTTTTATATTTCTTAATATTTACCCGTAGTACAATGATGACATCCAAAAAAAAACAAAAAAAAGTGAACTTAAAGTGTGGGATTGTCTAACTAAAACTAGCAAAAGGTAAAAAGTAAAAAGGTCACTTCGTAAGCTATGGACGTTATGGCATTCAATCAAACCGCGAATATGCTTTCTAATTAATGGTGTTGTCTACATTTCTTTTATCAGTCTAACTTGCATACCCATGTTCTAATAGTATAATGGTATGGTGTTTACAAGTGCCAAGTTAAGATGATTTTAAATGAAAAAAAATGTGTTGCTCAAAAGAAAAAAAATCTAACTTGCATTTAAAAATTATACTAACCTTAAAACCACATGGAACGAAATCTTAGTGTTTCATAATTTTCTCAGCACAAATTTTATATTCTTAGAGAGGAGAGGAAGGGGCACGTACCATACCTTGAAATACCCTACAGTTATTGGCGGATCTTTCTTTAGGTCACAGTGGGTAGTGTATTTGTTCGGTAGTGTATTTTTTTCTTAAAAATGAAATAAATATGTATATGTATTGAGTCAGACCTAGCCAACTTCTGAAATGATCTAATACCTATATATATATATGTGTGTGTGTGTGTGTGTGTTGAGTTCGGGCCAACCAAGTTAGTTGAGTCTAGGCCATCTATATTATTTAAGTCCGGGCCAACCTTGATTTTTTTTTATTAAAGTGTGTGTAAAGCCGAAGAACGAGAAATCATTTACGAAATAAACGTAAAGATTAAGAAAGAATAAGAAATAAAACTCCATAAAACTAAGCACAAGCCCAAATAAATTTTAAACAAAAACAATAACCCCAAAATCCAACCCTGCCATATGGTCAAAGTTTGAACACAACTAACAGTTTCCATTGTTCGTTGGTCATTACTTATTGACTTGTGAGGTTCGACACATAAGTCAGATTAGAAGCTGAAAAGCAAGCATGTGAATTGGTGAAATCGTTTGGGTGTGAAATCAATTAATCGATCGATTGGGCCTGAGGTTCAAAACGGTCTACTACCGAAGGGACAGTATACTAACCTTATCACTGTCTACTGAGGCCTGAGGTTCATAACTGACTTATGTGGTAGTGAAATCGATTAATCAAATGTAAGGCCCCGGATCCAGCAACTCCACTTGACGTTGGATTTACTCATTAACACAGTTCTAAAATCATAGTTAATTAAAATTTTCGTGGAATAATAAAAACTTCAAACATCTATTGCATATTCTACGAAAATTTTAAGTTTAAACAATCATTCAAACATGTCTTTTAAGTTCAGACATCACAAAATATCAAAACAACTTATTTCTTCAGATGTCGGCTTCTTTATACTTCTGTCGTGTGTGCTCTCAAACTAGCTGTTTCAATTTATTTGTGTGTGTGCCCACTAAAAGACAACATTGAGTGAGTTCTAGTTTAAGAAGTCGCAGATTATATGTTTACAATATACACATTCGTATCCGAAGACACCATTCTACATAAACATGTACTTGCATTCGTTCTTACTTTCTTACATTCTGCCATTCTACATTCTACCACTATATATTCTACTTTCTTTGTGGATAATATAAGGGATGCTCCTAATTCTTTGCAATTATTAATAGGGCCCGCTCCCTATTCTTCACATGCATTAGTAGGGCCCGCTCCCTATTCTTCAAAGGTATTAGTAGGGCCTCTCCCTGTTCTTCACATGTATTCTTCGCGAGTATTCTAAGGGTTCGCTCCCAAGTTTTTACCATTCAAACATTCTAGCATTTCATCAACAATTATATAACAAATATATAATATAAAATTCAAGATACACAATCCATACATAGGCATGTATATCATATTCTACACATACAAGTATGCACACAAGCCTAAAAACGTTTAAGGAGAAGGGACTAAAACTAACCTAGATCTTTAAGCATTTTGAGTTAATTTTAATTCTTTTTTTAACTGGGCATAACTCACTGTTTAACGTATACATGCATTAATTGTCCACCTAACAAAGTTAAACATAGATAACTAATTTATTGAACTAAGTTAACCTAAATAATGGAGACCACTAATCATTCTAAATCTGCAGACTTGTTAGCTGTATCATTCCTTTCATTCAGTATCATATCATTTCTCTCATCATCTTGATCAGTAGCGGATTTCTTGCTTCGTTTCTGCTCACTTATCTTGACAGTTTTCTCAACTTTAAAGTTGTTTGAGTCGAAAATACATACATGAAGATTCACCATCTTCTCTTTTTTTTTTTTCTAAAGAAATTCTTTATTTTTCTTCATTTAATCTTTCTTTACTTCACTTTCTAAAATTTCTTGCAAAGCGTCTTCTTTCTCTACAACTTCCTGAGCTTCCTTCTTACGTGCTTGTTCTTCTTGAATAATAGCATCCAATCTTTCTTTCTCAACTATCTAATTCAATCTTTCTTTCTCATCTACTTCTTAAGCTGCTTTTTCATCTTCTAGCTTTCATACATGATCAATTCCAAGAAACCGAATCTTCAAAGCACGCCATACTCCTTTAGCATCCATGAATATACTAACTTGTACCAAGATATCTTCCGGTAGGGTTTGACATATGTACCCAATGCCATGTACATTTATCTGCTTTTCATCTATAGCTATGCCGATTGTAGGTTCAATAACGTCCCAAAAACCGTAGTCTATCAAAAATCCCTCCATTTTGGTCGACCATACTTTGTAGTTCTATTTCGTCAATACTGGCAGTCCCTAATCACCATGTGTCTTTCCTATCTTTATTTTGACAAAACCAATTTCCATTATGGTTTGCTATTTCAATAGATATCGATTCCCGATACCAAAACCAATTTCCATTAGATAACCAAACACCACAAACTATTCTTTAAGAATACTCTTGTTTACTTTCTTACCTGCTTACTTCCTTCAAATCATCAAAAATACCATTCTTGATTACCATGATACAATCTTGCAACACGAATTTGTTTTTAAAACATGGATTCCAAAAACCCAAATACTTTTCTCATAAATTATTGACTCCCAACGCAGCCCAACACAACAAAAAGAAAAGAAAAAAAAACTCCTTGATTTTTTTGGAGTCACCAGATTTGCTTAATTTTTAAATGGAGGTTTCTCATGCATTTGACCCGAATTCACGGGTATGAGTCTCATCAAACCCATATATTTCTTAAACGGGTTATAACAACTCATTAAAATAAAAAATAATCTCATCAAATATTTGATATAAAATTCTTATAAAGTAGGGATATAATAAAAATTAATATATGATTTATTTAAAAAAAGATATATATAATTTATAATTAAAACCGATTTTATAGTAAAAAAAATAAATGGGTCTTAGATATCATCAAACACATATAGCTTTTAAACCAGGTTATAATATCTTATTTATTTGTGAAACAATTTATCATCAAACCATAAGTATATTATTAACTTTCATACAATAAAAAAAATAAAAATTCAAAAAGTAAATAAATATTAAAAGCAAATAATATAAAACAACCCCCGTAATACGGGGGATAAAAACTAGTAATATATATAAACGAAAACATAAAAATCCTACATGTCGCGATGTGGTCGCTCCCCGTTTTTTTTAGAGTCACCAGATTTGCTTGATTTTTAAATGGAGACTTCTCATGCATTTGACCCGAATTCACGGGTATGGGTCTCATCAAACCCATATATTTCTTAAACGGGTTATAACATCTCATTAAATTAAAAATTAATCTCACCAAATATTTATATAAAAATCCTATAAAGTAGGGATATACTAAAAATTAATATCTGATTTATTTAAAAAATATATATTATTAATAATTAAAAAAACCAATTTTATAATAAAAAAATAAACGGGACTTGAGTCTCATCAAACCCATATATCTTTTAAACCGGATTATAACGTCTCATTTATATGTGAAACAATTTATCATCAAACCATAAGTATATTATTAACTTTCATACAATCAAAAAAATAAATAAATATTACAAACAAATAATATAAAATAACCCCTGTAATACAAGGGATAAAAACTAGTATAATAATAAAATAATAAAGTGACTGTTGGTAGCCCTCCAAGTGTGAAAATCGCCTATACAACATCATTATATTTATATCTCTAAAATGAAAATCGCTTATTTACTGATGTGGCGGCACGTGTCAAAAATCGCTCTCGTTTTGTAGTCCTCCACTGCAAAGCCTTATGACGAATCTATTTTCCACAAACAAAATTTACAAATAAATAATAATCACATACAAACAAGGATGATGTAAGTTAGTAGAAGTACCGATTTAAAAAGTAGTGGACCAAATAAGACGATAGAAATATACCAAGAGACAGTAAGGTATCGATATCGATATCGATATGTTTAAATATTCAACTGATTTATTACACATAACACTAACTACTTCATTATTTCAAAATTAAATAAAATGAAAAAAAGCCTATTTAAATATAAGTTATCACAAATAATGCGGTGTTAACGAAAACAAATTTTTCTAACTACTACATTACTAATACTTTATAAAACTACACCTTTTGATTATCACTTGAAAATTTTCTTAACCTCATCATGGAAATACATTTACATTACACGTAGTGGTGTCAAGATAGACAAGTTGGGTTGATGTTGTTAAAATAAGTTTAAGTTAGGATGAGTTTACGTTATGATAGACCTTTTTTTTAAAAAAAAGGTCAACATGATGAGTTTAGTGAAGAATGAAGATGGATTACTTAACTCTTCTCTCTCTCTTCTTCTTTTTTATAAATTTATTTTAAATATCGGTTAACTTAACTATGAATTATAAAACATATATTTGATTAAATTATGGAATTTATAAGTTATAACTAGGATAAGAAAATGGGTCGTCCCGGTTGGTCATGGGTCATAATGGGTTAGGACCTAGAGTCGGAACGGGGCGATTCAAAAAGAGATTATATTGGTTTGGGTCAAACCAAAATTGGTTTATCCTGAGTCCTGACATCCTTGAAAAATTCTATAGAACAATTCTGATTCATTTCACTTTTAGAATTACCCATATTAACCCACAACTAACTCTATGGATTTGCTTTGTTTGCCGGATATTATGAGTGAACAGAAAACCAAATTAACTAAACCGAAATCAAATTATCCAAAAAAATCTAAACTGAAAAAACCGAACGACTAACTGATGGTTAATTTTTTGTTTTTTTGAAAAATCGAACTTTTTGCTTTTCCATTTATAAAAGATCCAACCAAACCGACTAATGGTAATGAAGATTATAAAGATGATGAAGACTTGGACTAAAGTTTGAAAATGAATAAGATGGTGCATGAAGATTGAGACTAAATTTTTAATGTTTTTTGATTAATAACTTTATTAAATTTTAAACTCTACTACTATAATAACTTTGTATTCGTATGGTTTCATGTAACATGCGCACCTATTTTTGTTTTATTGAATTCAATATATATGCGGCATGCTAATACGTTCTTTCAAACATAAAATCATCATTTCATTTTTTAAATTATTTTTGCAATGTCTACACAAAATTGGGAAAACAATTACCCGATTATACCCATACCAGAACCGAATATAATCGAAAAACCAAAAACCGAACAGTTTGTATATTAAAAAGCCTGATTACTTTAGTTTTAGTTTTGATTTTACCTAAAACTGAACCGAACCGTGCTTGGGCCTACCGGATATATAGTATGATATTACTAGAAAAGAGAACCCTTTTCACAACCAAAACAACTTACAATCTACCATCTTTAAATTCCTGGAAAATTGAATCCTACATCATAATTCAAAAGTAAGTTGTTAAATTTTAATATGAAAATAACAAGATATAAGGTCAGTTCAAGTATATCCATATGTTATTAAATTCGGGTTAACCAAGGAGCTATTGAATTAGATAAACCAAGGGTTAAGCAAAAGCAGTTGAGCACCACATAAGAAGGTAGGTTATCAACAGTCTTCATCGTCCCCAGTTTCATCCTTCCATTTATGGACCACCACTAACCATCTTCACAAATCTCTCTAATTAATTACTTACTTACTCATGGACATACAATCACCACCACCAACCACCACCACCACCACCACCACCACCACCACCGCCACCAGCCCAGTCAAAAA